>NC_056660.1:161795381-162482881 GCF_018350195.1 Panthera tigris | reverse complement strand
ATAAGAGACTCTTAACTATAGAGAACAAACTGAGGGTTGCTGTAATGAAGGTGGGTGGGGAATGGGCTAAATGGGTGATGGTATTAAGGAGAGCACTGGTGATGAGCACTGGGTATTATGTGTAAGTGATGAATCACTAAATTCTATTCCTAAAACCAATATTACACTATATGTTAACTAACTAGAATTTAAATAAAAACTTGAAAAAAAGATTATTGGCAATGAAAGTCAGCCCAAGAAATAGATAAAACACTAAGTGATATCCCCAGAACTGAGTCCTGCATAAATGAAAGAGAAGCTTTCAATGAAATTTAGTTAAAAACGTGGAAATTATTAAAGACATTTCGTTAAGTGTTAGTTCTCTAAATTATATTCAACTATGATATATTTATAAGAACTTAATTTTTAATTTCATTGTATATTATTACATTTTATTAACTAATTATTACATTTGAAAATTCATTAGAAATTTAACAGAGTTAGGGTAAAAGTTACCGAAGAATAAATGGATACTTTTTAAAAATAAAACAGAAAATATCACTCAACAAAAAGTAAAGTAGGCTGCTGTAGGGCCAGCTTGCATTCTTCTTCCCCCAAAGTGGAGACTGTTTAAAACCTATTTGCCATTGGAAGAGTACTGAATGAATAAATAGATGAGATACAAAAAAATAAATAAGTAAAATAAAATTCATGATCATATTGCTAATTATTATTATATTGCTATTAATTAATAAGGAAGAGTAAAAAGAGCCCCAGATCTAAAGGAAATAAAAATTAAAAAGCCTAGCATCTCTGATTCTCACTCAGACACTTACTTGTTAGCTGTGTGGACTTGAATATAACATCATTTTATGATGTGTTATGAATTGAAAAAATATAATTCTGTTGGATAAAGAAGATGTGATATATACATGTGATGCATACATACATACATACATGCATACATACATACATAAAATGGAATATTACTCAGCCATAAAAAAGAATGACATCTTACCATTTGCAACAACATGGATGGATCTAGAGAGTATAATGCTAAGCGAAATAAGTCAGTCAGAAAAAGACAAATATCATATGATTTCACTCATATGTGGAATTTAAGAACAAACTGATGGTTCCCAGAGGGGAGGTGGGTAGAGGGATGGGTGAAAAAGGTGGTGGGGATGAAGACTACTCTTAACCTGATGAGCTCTGAGTAATGTATAAAAATGTTAAATCACTGTATTGTACACCTGAGACTAATATCACACTGTATGTTAACAAAACTGGAGTTAATAAAAATGATTCTGTTGCAAGTATAGAAGATGGACTGTCAGGGGAGAGTATAAAACTAAAAAGCTGTTGGAATATTCTAAGCAACAAGAAGATTTTGAACTAAGACCATGTAATAGAGATAAAGGAGGGTGCAGATGTAGATCTTTTGGTTACAGTTAATCTTCACAATCTGCCTCTTATTTCTAGTGGAATTAGAGACATAGATCTAAATGGCAGTTCTGTCAGTTATTAGGTGCTCAGTTTTATGCCACACATAATTCAATGTCATTGAGCATTACTTTACTCATGCAATGCAGATGTAATAGTACCTGTCTCATTTAAGTCACTATGAAATTAACTGGTAAATTCTAGATAAAGTTCCTACTATAATTCCTAAAACATAGCATGTACTCAATTAATTAAGCAGGTAATTTTTTTGTTTATTTATTTTGAGAGAGAGAAAGAGAGAGAGAGCAAGCAAGCAGGGGAGGGGAAGAAAGGGAGGGAGAGATTGAGAATCCCAAGCAGGCTCTGCACTGTCAGTATGGAACCCGACATGGGGCTTGAAGCCATAAACCACTGTGCGATCATTACCTGAGCTGAAACCAAGAGTCAGACACCCAGGCACCCAAGGTAATTATTTTTTTAAACGTAATTATTTTTAATTAATGAGAAAACAATTGAGATTCTAGGTGTACTTTAGCTTGGTGGAATGAAAAGGGAACTGAGGCAGGAGGCAGAAAATTTGGATTCTAATCCAACTCTATGACTTAATAGTGAGTTATCTTGAGGAAATTGAGCTTCAGTTTTCTAATTTGTGAAATGAAAGTTGCACTACATGGATGGGTCTCCGCTGTAAGCAGTGCCGATACCACGAGAGCAGTTATCTAGACATACTTTCCAAAGAAATGAGTAAACAACAATCTGCCTTAATCCCTGTGGCCTGCCATCTCTTTCCAATTCTTCCTCTCACAGGTTATCTGTCTTTGAGTTGCTAGTCATAACCTTGAATTGTTTCAGTCAATCATGTTTCTTTCCTGCACCTACATCAGCTTTTCAAATGTTCTTCATTTTGTCTGTATGAGGTATTGGGGTAACCCATGCTTTATCTGAATCTTTACCACCCTGTGAAGAAGGCCACGTTGATGACTCCATGGAAGACATGCTGGAGGTACAGACCATGATGAGCCATGCCAACAGACTGGCACGTCCTGGCCTTTAGTCATTCAGGGCCCTGTTTCCTAGATTTTCTTGTGAGTTAAAAAAAGCAAAAACAACAACACAGTGGTGTTGGTTCTTTGGCTTCTTGTCAACTCTTCCTCGTTCTTTTAGTATTTTTCCACCCCAATAAATAATTGGTTGAATATAACATGACAGGGTAAGTTATACTGGAAAAGTTAATCCTAAATTATCTCCAAACATAAGAACTTTGTTCTGAAATCATTCAGGAAAAGCTACATCTAGCATTAAGATAATATGGTCAGTTTAGTGTTTAATTGTAGAGTGATCCTTCTTCATCAAAAGAAAATGTAATACTTTTTTTAAGAACAGAAATAAAGTCACGTTTGTTATTACAAAAGGTATCTCTCTGAGATTTGAAGAACTAAGATTAAGGAAGTTACAATTGTTCTCAAAATAGGAGTAAATAGTTATTAAAAATGCATTTGTTGGGATGCCTGGGTGGCTCAGTTGGTTAAGGGTCCAAATCTTGATTTCAGCTCAGATCATGATCTCTCGGTTCCTAGGTTCGAGCCCTGCGTCCAGCTCCATGCTGACGGTGCAGATCCTGCTTGGGATTCTCTCTTCCTCTCTCTCTGCCCCTCCCTCATTTGCTCACACATGGGTGCTCTCTCTCTCTCTCTCTCAAAATAAATAAATGAAATTAAAAAAATAAAAATTCATTTGTCTTATAGGCAAATGGTTCTTTAAAAAAATTAAATATTCCCTTTTGTAAAGATGAGAAGACAAGGTTAAGATGAAGTCTTGGTTGACCTTCCCAGTACTGAGACATCCTTTTAAGAAAGTTGGTGATATTCTGGGGTGCCTGGGTGGCTTAGTCTGTTAAGTGTCTGAATATAGCTCAGGTCATGATCTCACGGTTCATGAGTTCGAGCTCCACACCAGGCTCTACGCAGACAGCTCAGAGCCTGGAGCCTGCTTCAGATTCTGTGTCTCCCTCACTCTCTGCCCCTCCCCCACTCACACTCTGTCTCTCCTCTCTCTCAAAAAAAAAAAAATAAAAAATAAACATTAAAAAAATTTTTTTTTTAAAAAAGAAAAGAAAGTTGGTGATATTCTTATAGGGTACCAGGCATAAACAGTTTAAAAATTGGGTCTGAGAGCCAGGTGTTATGAGATAAACATGTTATGATTGGGTTATAAATGTCAGCTACATCTCTTGTTGTTTCAGTTAAATACCTCACTAAACTTCCTGGCAGAGCCTGAGCCACTTCATCAACAGACTCTTCCTTTCACAGGTAATCCCAGCCAATGGCACCCTGCTCATCCTCGAGAGGTGTGAGAGAGGTCTGAGAGGGTGCACATGCTGTGAGGTCCCCATCTGAGGAATGGCATGTGAGGACCAGCTGCGGAAATTAACAGGTTCGGGGGAAGCGGGGTCAAGAGCGTGCAATATATACACAAAACACATTCTTAGACAAGAAGAAAACACGCTGGAAATTTGTAGACCAGGAAGGAGGGTGAGCTTTTGCTACTGTCATTAACAAAACATATTACTAGGTATTTTTGGCAGGAGAATATTAAACTTCCCAGGCCTCTAAGCACTTAGCCAATCAATAGCAGTTCATGACACTGATGGTGATTTTAGTGGAGTGACATGATAAGTTAGGCAGACCAGCAATTCATTCCTCTTGGACCACTACAAAACCCTACATGGTTGTAATCTTCTCTTCACATTTACCATGACCCACGGTTGAATGATACTCTCATTCTCCTTTTCCTCAGTATTAACCATTCAAATGTTAACTTTCTGACAGTAGACAGAGAATGGTTCTCAAAGAATTGCAAGGTTATGAAATTTCATTGCTGAATATAGGATAAGTAAATACAAGTATCTGAATACTACCGTGGCCCATTAAGCATAGAATTTGTGGATAGCACTTTTACTGTTGCTGTTTTCAAGAAAAAATAGTTTCCATTGTAATCAACCAATTTAATGCTAATGTGCAATAGTACATTGAGTATAATATAATGTGTTATACATGTTTTAATTATTCACTTAAAAAGGATATCTGTCTCCCCAGTAGACAGCTCCTGAAGGTAAGGGAAAGATTGTATTTTTTTCATCACAGGGTCTAGCAATAAACAAATGCTTGATAAATGTTAATTGAATACATGAATGATGTTCCTCGGCCTCTGTAAAATCTAGGTACTTTGATTGTTTCTAAGGGACAGAAGGAAGAAATAGAGGTCTAGAGGGGTAAGTAATGTGCCTAGTGTCACAGCTAGTGAGAGTGGCAGTCAGAACTTGAAGTTAGGTCTTCCTAACTTCATAGTTAAGAAGAGATTTTCAGTTAAAATAAGCACTTAAAGTATTTTGAGAAAGTGTGTTTTATTAATCAAAAAAGAAAGATTTAGTAATGCTGCTTTTTGTATAAATGTGAAGGCAACATGAAATTTAGACTAATGACTCTTGGGAACTTAGTACTTTTAGAATTCTGTGGCCCCTAGGTGGTGAAGATCTTTAGCTACTTAGTTGAAGTTGTTGTTCTATATAAAACAGGTTTGGGCATATGTAGAAATACCTGTTGATTCTAAATATGAGCCTGTTAGGATAGGCTGAGTGAGAACTTGCTGACCTCAAAATGGTCTGGGAATGCTTTTGGTCTGCTAGCCTGCATAGTGAGTCATCCAGGGGGGAAGAAATCACCCACTGTATTTTATTAATGGAAAATTTGTCATTCTGGTTTCAACCGAAGGATTAAAAGGGAGAAATTGGAATACTTCAGACTTGAATTCCTGTGTGATTTAGGCTGCCAGGCTTCAAAGATTTCTCCCAGGCAGACAAAGAAGGCAAGTCCTGGTCAAGAGATACTTCCTCTGTTTGGTTTCCCTGTGAAGCATACTGTGAGACAAGGATTCTAGTGTAAGTGGTTTATTCAAGGTCATCCCAGGAAATAGCGGCAGGGGGGTGGGCAAGTCAGACAGGGAAGGAAAAGAAACCAATAAAGCGTTTTTCATCAAGCAAGTGACTGCTGTCATTAAACTGGTGCCCATTCCCCCTGGGGAACTCTAGGAGGCCTTGTAGAAGGTGAACCTCAAATTATTCCAGCAGAGCAAGAAGAAAGCTGAGGTGTTCTATTGACCAATCCTTCATTCATTATTGGTTGATGGCTACTTCTGAGTTCAGTAACTCGTACTTCCTGCTTGTCTGGAGTGAGCCAAGCTTTCTCTATGACCAAATATCCATAGGTCTTTTCAGTGAGAAGCCTAGGGTGTATAGAAATGAGTGCTGAGGGAATATGGTGCCACATACCTCAACACCAGCTACAGGTATGGAGATAAAAATAATAATGCTCAACTGTGTCTGTAGCACACTGAAATTTACAAAGAATTTTCAGAAGCAATACCTAATCTTAGTTTTGATTCAGCCATCTTGTGAAATCAGTATAGATACTGTCATTCTTATTTTACAGAAGAGGAAATGGAGGCACAGAGAGTTTAAGTATTTTCACTAAGGTTAAACAGATTGTAAATAACAGGGCTGGAGCAACAGGTAGTCTTCCGACCTAAAGTTCATTGGCTTTCCGTTCCACTGTATTACGATGGAGTGGCACATAAATTTATGTCTTGTATGTCATTAAATTGTCATACTGCCTTCCTTCAGAGGGTATTTAATAAGATATGGAAGTTTCAACCAAAGGAAGTTGAATTTTTCTTTTAAATAGAATGGATATTCTGTACTTCCCATATCTCTCTGGAAATTTGTGGAGACTCATACAATTAAAGTTTGCATTTTGGGTCGTGTTTTATATCTTTGTATTGGGGAGAATCACAGGTAAATGAGAAATGAAGGAAGATATATTTGTGGGTACCCAGACTGAATGAAAAAGAAATAGGAGGAAATAGGAGGAAAACAGAACAAAGAAAGAAAAAGGCACTGGGGCAAGTGTTATCAACATGAATTAAATGTTTCCATTGCTAACCTTTTTCTTCTTCCTCTTTAAAAACTTCAGTATATGTATCAGATGGTCAGTCAATTCACTAACATTTTAAATTTACTGAATTACTTCACCTACTGAATAAAACAACAAACCCTCACACCTGGCCATAGACATAGCACCAAAGTGTTTTTTCAGTCTCTATATACAACGAACATAGATGCCATTTAAAGTCCTGAATGAGTATCCATTTTCAAGTAGCATATGCTATCACCTACTGTGAACATTTTTGAAGTATCCATAATTATTCATTTTAGAAGTGCTATGTAATATTAATTGCACAGATTACTAAAAATCCATTGGTAGCATGAGTAACATTTTGAATGGTATTTAATGTAATTTTTCTATTATTTTTCCCAGTAAGGATTTTCCAACTGGTCCACCTGAGGTCCATTTCTGGGAGATTAAAATATCTAAAAAATATTCAGCTTTTGACATGCAAAATGGGATCACACAGCAGACTAATATCACTGAGAACAGATTTTCTGAGCTCCTTTGGTTTCCTCTGTTGCCAAATAACCCACAGAATTTCTTGTTCCATGTTGTTAATATGCTACCATGTTAACAACAGAGCTGGAGGCCTTGGCCTTTGTCCATCATTGGGGTTAAATGGAGCCTGGGAGAAAGAGGCAATGATGTAAAAGACGTAAATGAAAAGTTGTGTCTCTGGCTCTGCAATATTATAAGAAGAATAAGAGAGACAGGCCAGGAGAAGACACATTTAGATGTCTGCCCAGATTTTCACTTACTTGGAGTTGGCCTAGAGAAGGACAGTTACATTAGTAAGAGGACTCTTTTTGTCCCATGTCATCTAGCAGACTGCCCATATTGACCTAGGTTGCAGTCAGATTCAGTTAAATTTGATAGTCTCTACAATGCTCAGCCAGTCACTCAGGTCCTGATATTCAGCTATCTCAACCTATCCTTGTTTTCCTCAAGGTAAAAATTAAAGTCTAATTTTGCAGCTTTCCAGAGTAGTTTGGAGCAGCAGGGGCAAGGCAGTTTCATAGCAAGGGCTGCTGAATGGACGGTCTAAGCTGGAGTTGCATGGAAATCCAAGGCGCACATCTCATGGGTTCATAGTGAGCTATGTGAGCTCAGGATACAGGATACCCAGGAACCATCACCAAGAACAGCACTTGAACTGAGAGAATTAAATCCAAATTCAAAACTTTCTGGGCTTCTGCACTGGAGGTCTGCAGGGCCTAAGACAAGACAGACCAGAGTCACTACCTAAGGACCAGAGGATAAAAAGATAGGATAGGACTCCATAGTTCCTCAACTCTACAAGGTCATATAACAAGGTCTTTGTATACCTCCACTCATACATCCATTCACCACTTATGGATTAAAGAAGAGAGTAAGTGAGATGATCTAAGAGAAGGAACATGTTTTTTTATCCCATGGAGACTATGTACTACCTAAAGGGACTATTTAAATTATTGGATTTTATTAAGCTTTAAAGAATTGGCTATTTAGTTCACTTTTTTTTTCCATCTTAATTAGCAAAGGAGTGAGGGTGGGCAATCAGAAGAAAGACCTCATCATCTAAAGACAAATTAAGACATTATTATTTACTCTGTACTTCCAAAATGCAGTGTGATTTAACATTTTCTACTCTGATATATTCATGTTCTTTAACATATCACATCTCTTAACCTTTAAAGATGGCCACATCAAATTGGCCTTTACCAAATCCTCTTCATTTGACCTCTGCAACGTTTCTAAATGCCCTTTGTCCTATCTTTCCTACTATCACTTTACTCCAGGTCTGTTTTCATTTTGCTTAGACCAAGTTTTCTAACTAGTATCCTCAACTCATGTCTTCCCACTGTAGTCCATTTAGACGGATGCCATATGAATTTTACTGAAGAAAATCATACATTTTGTCATTTCCTTATTCCAAAATCTTCCTGCCTAAAAAATCAAATTCTATGTCCCTCAGACTGGGATTTGAAATTTTCTTAGACAGGGTCTCACTCCAATAGCGGATCCATTTAGGATCTCTGGAACAGAGGACATGTTCCCCTATTGTGTCTTTGTACTGGCCCTACTTCCCCGAAGGTTCTTCTTTTCCATCTGTTCCCTTTATACTGAAAATTCAAGCCATAGAACAAATCCCACTTCTTCCTGAAAATCTTTTCTGAAACATTCAGACAAAAATTATTTTCCTACCTTCTCTCAGCATTGTTTGCATTCATGATAAATCACAGTGTTGGTCTTATCCCCTCTATTAAACTATACCCTTTATATGCCTTGGTCATGGCAGTTGTTCAAAACATGTTGATTTTTTTTTAATGATTAAAGGGAGGCAATATATCTCTTCAACTGTGACACTGAATTAGTAATGTTAAACATCTTTGTATTGTTTAATGTACAAGGACACTGAATGACTTTTAAGAGGTACAAATTATATAAAAATAATTTCTTATGCCATGTAGCACATTTCTGTTGTTGCTGATAAACAGGAATGTGTGAAAAGTCATTGCAAACACTTAACAGTTGGACCTTATCCCAAGGCC
Source organism: Panthera tigris (assembly GCF_018350195.1). NCBI lineage: Eukaryota > Metazoa > Chordata > Mammalia > Carnivora > Felidae > Panthera > Panthera tigris. The sequence continues at coordinate 162,473,925 of NC_056660.1, read as the reverse complement.
TATAAATACCTAAGGAGGACTCTTGAAGCATGAAGGATGGTTTTAATGGAACACACTATTCTATGTAGATTATATAAACACGTAGTTTTAAAAATAAAAATTAGAATCATGTTTATTGTTCTCTACCCACTGGATCTTAGTAGTCTTTATTTTCAAACCACTTAAAAAGAAACAAATGAAAACTTATATAACATGAATGAATTTTAATGTTTTTGACCCTGTGTGTTTTTTAACGGAAAAATGTTCTTCCGTTGAATTGTCATGAGTAACATTTATCCTGAGGATAAACATGTTTTCAACCTGATTAATATCCTATAATTTTAAATTGGAGAAGCAATATTAGATTTCACGTATTAAAATAGTTTGATTTACCATCTCTTTAAAATTTATTTGAAATGTGGACATTCTCATTGATTTTTGTCTCCACAGTTTGTATTCCAAGGACATTGCGTATTTTGGATTCAAATAGTGTTTTCTTTCCTTTTAATTCTTGCCTTGTGGAATAAGAAAGTTTGGATGGCAAATAAAATGGAACTTTCAGGCATCCCTCTAAATTATAAAAAATAAGATCAATGAACTGAATACATATTCCTTAGATACTTGAGATCTTTTGTAGACTTAGAATTCTTGTATATTAAGGAAATCTTTAGTATAGGGAGCCTACTTAAGGAGAGGGAAATAATTTTTTCCTTTTTATAATCTTCCTCATCTCCTGTTTCTTCTTCAAACTAGATATGAAAAACATGAAACTTGATTAAACAATCTAATTTCAAAATTATAACATGAACACAAAAAAAGGAAATCTCTATATTTCATGTAAGTGTTTTGAAGACAGATTGGGATCCCGGGCTATCATGATGTGCATTTAACTATAACCCAGTAGTCATTTTCCTTGCCCTTCGTGCTCCATTGGAAGGAGACATAGGGAGGAGTGTCACTTCCTGAGATCTCCACCTTCCACTCCTCTTTGGCACACATTGATCGACAGCCCCTCACATCTCATCTCCCTCCATTTGGTTTATATACACCAGGTGACTGTTTTTTGGGCTACATGAGTGGGTATGTTTGTTTGGTAGAATTGATGAGCCCTGACCTCATAAAAACTGTATTGGAATGATACAAAACACAATCATTTTCAAATCCAGTAATTTTACAGCCAATTAAGACTCTTTAGAGAAAACGTAATGCATTTGATCAAGCTAAAAATTTCAGCGATTCGTATGAGTGCATATCCTTCTTTTGTTTTTATTTTTTCAAGTTTCCATCTTATAAGTCTGGCCCACCAGCCAAGGATACATTTGCAAAGCAAATAATATAGACTTATACTCTATACTGTTTTTTATTACATGGTTAGTTTAGATATTTTTCCTTTCCCTAGTGTAGCATTTTGATAATTGGTTGCTTCTTTCTGAAATTTAGATTCTAATTCACTCTTTAAATCTAACTAGGAGGAAATTTAAGTTAAAATGATAAACATGGTATCTAACATACACTAATGAAATTGTCTTTAAAAAAGATGGCTCGCATGTGTATCTGTTTAACATGTTTCATCAAAACTGTTGCAGTGGTATGTAATTTTAATGTAAAATTGCCCTCTTTGCAGGGAATTGAGCCTGCTGCTGGATCTTTAAATTTTCAGTGTCTGTTGTCATAGCAACCAGAATTGACTCTGGTACCCACTGCGTTCAACATAAATTAATTTAAAGACATAGCATTTGAAACAGTTTAGTCAATGTTAAGTCTGTATCTGGCTCAGCCTCAGATTTCAATGTTGCTTTACATTTTAAATGTTATTAAAATGTGTTCATTTTATATTGATTAGACTTATTTGTAGAATTTAGTGCCTTAAATGTGATTTAAGAAACATGTTGAAAACTAGTTCCTGAATTATTTGTGAGATGCAAGCTTCTAATAATGTAGAGTATTTTCTTTTAAAAACACTGGAATGTTACTGTTTGTCCAGCCCAAATACCCTAGTATTATCTGAATAGATAGGCTTGATGCTACCAAAATAAATCCTTATTTTGCATGCTTTAGTCAAAGATCCCTCAGGCCCTGCACTCTGATAATCTTCTAAGAAGGAAGCTGGCAATCTTCTGCTGCTTTTCATGCCTAATCAGTCCCTATTACCTAGAGGCAGACATGGATTTTCACATTAAATGATTCTAACCAGTTTTAACATATTTTTTCATGTAGGTTTTGGGGCATTTGGTTTTCCAGGTAGACACAGCTAAGAGACCAAAGGAGCAATATATATAATATATGGCTATTTTGGTGAGGTTCAGACCTAGGAAATTTTTAGAGCTGAATCTACTACATTTGTTCAGTAAATATTTTATGTTTCTCAAACTCTTTTATCATAAAATTAAACATATGGAAGTAGACTACACATTGCAATAGATGTGAGAGCTTAAGGAGAGAGAAACTGTATGTATATTAATGATTATATATTAATATAGTAATAATATATTAACATTTTATATTATTTATATATAATGTATACACTACTTGAAAATTTCTAATTTATTACTACAATATATTAATTTTTTATAGGAAAACATTTCCAAGTTCTAAGTTGTCCAGTAAAAAATATCACACCTCATTTCTGAGGGATGAATTTGTTTTTCATCATGCTATTGAGCTTTATGTCATGCTCTTCTGATCATGGGAAATATTATGGCTACTCTTTAGCAAATAAAACACACACTTAAAAATTTTTTCTCTTTCTTCCAAAAAAAAGTGTGGTTTTCTCTGAAATGGTTTTATTTCTTCTGAACCATCTAATGCTAACTTGAAGTCACTTGAACCATAATCCTTCACTTTTGGATTTAAAATGATAGACTAGCTTGTGGGATTTCAGGAACACTGCTTTCCTATTTCTTCTGAAATTAAAAAGAACCCTGTACATTAAATATTTAGAACTTTAGTCATACACATAAAACTCAGCTGCTACATCAGCCTAAGGTTTGTATGCGTGAGTTGTTTTCCACCTTGCTAGATTGATATAAACTGGAACAAGACATTTAAGGAAAGGCAAGAATCTGTTACAACCCTTGTGTGACTCATCGATGCCCACCAGACAATATTATCAATAAGCCAGTGGAGATAACACATTTGAAATTCACAGCTCTTGAGGGAATTATTTCTGTTAGATACATATATATATATATATATATCGAAGTCTGAAAACTTTCCTGTTTGAAGTAAATCCCATGAATGCCTGTCTCTAGATGAATGTACCATCAATCGTTACTCTAAATCTTTTTTTGTTGATTAAGTAAAAACTTATCACTAGAGTCAACTGAGAACACATTTTTAAAAGAAGAGTGAGAATTCCTTTAATAATAAACACACACTTGGGAATTAAAAACAATTATAACTTAATATTATAATTGACCCATTATCCAGGGCTTGATATGAATGGAATCTAATGCAGTTTATAATGACCCAGAGGATAGGACACCTGGGTGGCTCAGTCAATTGAGCATCCGACTTCAGTTTCAGCCCATGGTTTGTGGGTTTGAGCCCCACATTGGGCTCTGTGCTGACAGCTCAGAGCCTGGAGCCTGCTTCAGTTTCTGTGTCTTCCCCCTCTCTCTTAGCCCCTCCCCCATTCATGCCCTCTCTCTCTCTCTCTCTCTCTCTCTCTCTCTCTCTTTCTCTCTCTCAAAAATAAGTAAATGTTAAAAAATACATATATAATGACCCAGAGGAGATAATAATGAATGATGGAAAAAAGAGTCTACTTGGAACTTTCTGGGCTGAGATACTATTTTCTCCAAATTATTCTTATTTCTTCCCTAAGAGGCTTAAATCTGATATGGTGACACAGATTCAGAGACTTGGGAAAACATTAGTCACTTTTATTAAGTATTACTACAAGGTCTGTGACCAGAGCTATGTCCTTCCCTAATCTGAGCATCCACGCTGACAAACTCTGTCTGAAATGCAAAGGGCTGCTACACTCATAAGACTATTGAAGTTACCCCAAAATGGATTTACACCTTCAGCTCCATCCATATTGCACAGTCATAAATAAAATAAATTATGGAATAATACTAATATTTTGAAAAGTATTATTGTACTCCTCCCTTTCTGTCCTGGTCAGCTCAAACAGTCCAAATGTCTAGGGAGATATCAAAGTTTGCTGGAAAAGGAATACAAAGACAAAGAATAAATAACTTCTGCTTTGTTAAAACGATAATAAAGGAAAACAATAGCCAGGACAATTGACTTAGACAGGATTTCCCAATTTTTTTTATTCCCTTCCTGCTCTTAATAATTTGCTCTTAAGGTTGTAGGAGTCTGCTTAGAGTATTCTTCTGTAGAAGAGAGAATTCCCTTTTGCCTTTGATAACAGAGCTGGAAGATGGTTCTTAATGATAGAGAGATATGTATATAAAATACAAGAAGGGACCCTTTCCTGTCCTGGAAATTTTGTTAGAGGTTGCAAAGAAACCAAGAAGAAGGATTTGTTCTCTCCAAGTGCAGAGGGTGTGAGATAAGTCACAGAGGACCCATAGGTTTGGGAGTAGAGAGGGGAGGAAGGGAAAGGAATAGGGGAAGGTGTCATGTTATTCATGTGGGAATCTGAAAAGTGGTCACCTGTCTGGTGGAACCTGTACCATTTTGGAAGTTAGGCCACATCAGTGAGATTGGTCAATAGTGAAGAAGGAGGCTGTGAAGCTTAGGATTCCAATGGGGCATTAATGCAGAATTAAGCCAGCAAGTCTATCATAGCAACAGAAGCTGGCTGGGGATGAGCCAATGGACCTAGAGGTTGGAAGAAAAATATGGAGAGTTGTTAGGAATGGGATCTGAGGTGAGGTCCAGTTAACTTCTGTCCTGCCCATGATAGACCTGAGTTTCACTAAATACAAGTTTTAGTTGAGAGTGTCAGAAGAGGTAGGTGCTTTCATGTAGATAAGGATGTCATCCCAGAGACCAGAAAACTTTGTGCCTGAGGACCCTGATCCTTCTCGCCACAAGTTCAACTAATTGTCCCCAGCATACATTAGGCATCACCTTGGGAAAAGAACCTGAGAACAGGGAGAATGTTTGCAAAATGGAACTTTTTTGTCCAAGAAAGAGTAAACATTGCTATTTATAGAAACTACTTAGATTTTCCGATTGGACTGAGTTAAAAACTGAATTGAACTTCTCCCCCCTTCTTTCTATCTGTCTGCCCATTCTAACTCACCTTTATCTACCTAATACTCCAATTACTATGTGTCCCAAAGTAATGGAGGCTTTGTTCATTATTTTTCCAATCATGCTTCCCTCTGTGCTTTACTATAGATGATTTCTTTGGACTGTCTTCAAGTTCAGTGATCTTTTATTTTATTATATCCAATCTACTATGAATTTCATCCATTGAATTTTTAATTTGGGATTTTTTCCACTTCAAATTTTTATTTAATAATTATCAATTAGTATCTCATAATTCCACATGTGTTCTGAAATTCCCTATCTCTTCACCTTATTATATCCAGTTTTTCTCATAGATTCTGTAACATATTTATTATGGTTATTTGTCTGTTAACTCTAATATCTGGTTTTGTTCTAAAGTGTGGTCCTTCTGGGATGTTAATGGAAACCCTGATGTATTTATGAAGCTGCTATAACTCAACAGGACTCCGGTTCCAAAATCTGACTTCCATATAGTATGAGTATAGTATAGAGAATTCACTGAATTCTCTGCTAACCATTGCCTTCCCCCAGCATCCTACATATCTGAAGTTTGGGAGCCAGTTGAGGATTTGAATGGGGATTATACATAAATGTATACATTGAAAGTGGTTTTTCTCTTCTGTAGCTCTCTCCTTTCCAGAATTTCCCACTCTCAATTTTTAGCCACTCAGGCAGCCCCTAATTCTCTCCTTTGACTCTTCTCTAATAATGTCTTACTTGAGTTCTACCTACCCTGGGCTGTAGACTGGGAAGTGCCATTAGGGGAAAAGCATATAAATGTGGTTCTCAACCAGTGTGTTTTCCTTCTCCCAAAATTGAATATCCTTTAGTTTATGCTTATTTTGTCACTCTGCCTGCCTTAAAACAGGAGTACTTTTCCCCAGATTTTCTAATTTTCCCCAGATTTTCCTTACTAGCAGGAGGGCTAGTCTGAAACAGGCTACTTTACCATTATTTAAAAACCAGAATTCCTAAAGGAGGAATGAGCTGCACTACAGAGCCCAAGGAAGAATTGTAGGAGATAAGGTTGGAAATATAAACAAGAACTTAATCATGCAGGGCTTTGTAGGCCTTGGCAAGGAGGTCAAAACTTGTTCTAAGCATGACATAGGCACTAGATAATTATAAGGAATTATTTAATTTTATTTAAAGATTCAGTGGTAGTTCTATATGAAATATGGTAAATAATAGTATTGGTAGTTCTACATAGATATAGATGGCAAATAATATTGAATAGGGGTTATTAATCACAAAGGATATGTCTAGGGCAGTAATAAGTGACATAACCTACAACTTCAAAGTGGGTAATAATAGTGATGACTTAATTACTAAGCCAAGATGCTCACCAATTGATTTGGAAAATAAAAGACGGATAGTCGCAGCTTTCAAAACTGAGATTTTTCTGATAATTAAAGTACATTCATTAATGAGCACTTCCAAGCTACTATTCTAGGTACTAGGAATCCAACAATGAATAGATACATTCTTTACAGAAACATAAGTCTAAGTAGTTTTAACATTTTATCTCTAACATATTTCAAGTAAACTTACTTTCTCAGTGAGAACAGATAACTGAACTTTCCTTTGGCCTTCTTTGCTAGTTTTCAAATTCTAACTCTATATTATGGGGGAAAAACACACACATAATAGAAAGAACCCTTTGAGACATGGATACATTGTGGTAATAGAACATTCTTTTAATTTGAGCTCCAATTTGATTAAATTAAGTGCCATTTTTATGTTATCAAAGATTTTTTTCTGATATCTTGGACTACTTCACATTTCCTCTGGCAAACTGATGAGCTAGGGTTGTAGTTATTTGTTAATGTTTTAGTCTCAGTAAGGAGACTGTAAAAATGATTTAAATTAAGAAGAACTCCTGCTGTCAGTTCCAGAATGAAAACCATGTGCCTTCTAAGGAAAATCTCTTAGGTTTCTTTTTGTGTGGATGAGTGTGGGCAGCTCTAAAGCCAGCAGCCAAATAATAAAATGAAAAGGAATATTTACAGACCCATTGCATGCAAATCTGTTCTTTAGGTTTGTGAAGGAGTCCCACTTAACTTTTTTATTTCAGGGCTTTTGGCACAATTCTGAATAAACAGCATACATCCATGTGGGAGCAATGAGGAGGAACTGTAGCATCTGGTATGACTTTAAAAATAACTTCCTACTTATATAACTGAGATTTCACTAAAGATCAATGAGATTTTTCAAGTCTGAGACCTGAGGTTGGATAGCATGAAATAGTTCCTTTGGAAGCTGTTGATTCATGTAGCAGTGCTATTTTGAAAGAAAAACATTCATACCCAACAAGCAGATGTTAACAGACCATGGCCCTAGAGTCGTAACTCTAGGTTACTGAGATCCAAGTTTGTGTTCTCAGCTTCATTTACAATCATTAAGAGCCTTTTACTTTTAATTACTTCTTTATTGATCTCATAGCACACATTTCTTCTAGTCTGTACAAAATGTCAGCTTAAGTGGAACAGGCAGGACTGCGTTCACAATTCACAATCAAGCTAGCCTGCTTAGCTACAACACAGAATGGTGCCCCTGGTTCATTGTTTCTGAATGGCAATGTTATTCATGATGTTGTATGCTTCTGAGATAAAAATCACTTTACTGCTTTAACAGTTAAGCCTTGTGCTGCTTTTGAAATATGATATTGTAGAACTGTCTTTAGTTTTTCAACTCTGGGGAACTGTGGAACGTGTTGAAATCAAAACTTATTTGTGGCCAATCCAAAAAAAAAAATCATCACATTATCTTATAAACTTTCTTTGGAGGATGTTTTTCTTCAACAAGAAATATGTCCGTACGTAGAAAGCTCTTCCTGAAGAATTCTGAGCTTTGCCACATTATAGCAAATGTCTTACTATCTCTGATAATTAAGAGTTTTCTAAATATTAGGTCATAGATCCCAGTGTGTAATAATGGATGTTAATCCTAGGTTCTTATGCAAAACGTTTTTTAGGGGCATGAATAGGATTAACAAGTGGGTGCCCTTACTCATTTCTTGACAAATTATAAGCTACTTCCATGGCTTATTTCTCCTGTGTTCCCTTTTCCATTCTCTATTCCCAATGGCATATAAACCTGCTGCCCCTGTGAAATGAATGTGAGGTTCAGGGGAAACTGAATTATTGGAACCTATGTATATTTTAACAAGAAAGGTTAGTAAAGGTCTACCTGCACATACCATCAAAAAGAAGAAAGAAAAAGGAGAAGACAACATATTTTGAAGGCTGCAGGGATTCCCATCCCATCTTTATGGTCTCTCATTCTATCAATTGGTCATTAGCAGTTCATTTTGCTCTTATGGTTGTTTTTAATAATTCTTGTCTCTTTTGAGTTCTAGGAAAATAATTTGTGTATCCTAATATTTCTTTGAATTATATAAATTTTAGTCATTCCTCTACCCAAAGAATCAAATTACTGTGCTAATAAAAACAGACTGCATTTACGGAGACCACAGGCTCTATCTACTATCTTGTGTTATAAGAAACACTGCTGCTTTCCTAAAATCAGATTAAATGTAATAAAGAATTTTTTTTTCATGGGAAGGAAATAGACCTTAAAATTTTTAGATATGTATTATCAATGCAGAAAAGAACAGGGCAAAGAATCAAGGAAAACCTTTTGATAAAATACTGACAGGAGTAAACTTTAAAAACTTATACCTCTTTTAGATGTGTATGTATATATAATTATATTTAGATATAAATTCAAATATTTCAATAAAATTCAAATAATACCGGTTTGCTTTTGGGTCATTTATTATAACCCTAATGTGTGCACAGAACTCTGCTGGAGGAGCACAGAGTTAAATCTGTGGGCCCACCATGTGACATTCAAGCCAGTGCCAAAATTTATGCATTCTCCAAGTGACTAGCTGTGCAAAGTATTTTTTGATTTGGCAGATTCCCTCCAAGTTCTCTTAGAACCTCGATAATAGCTAAATGATGGCATATATCTCTTAGCCATCTATGATGCTGACTCTGAAGTTATTGTAATGCAAACTAACTACTAGGAAAGGACTTGCAATAACCTTGTCATTAAATTGCATATGAGAAATGAAATTCTCCATGCTGACCCAATCCCAATCTTTGTACGGCCTTCTCTTTATTAAGTGGATTGACTTCTTGCTCCATCCTTTTAATCATTATCTGCTCTAAAAGCAGCCCTCTCAGCCTTCCAAAGCAATCTTCTACATTCCCAATGTATGTAAGGCCTCCTGGGTTATTTTGAATCTGTTGCTTCCATTTGTGCCTTTATGGAGAGAAGAACTGGAGACACAGTGAATTCCTTTTTTGTACCTTATTGTTTGTATATTTTCTGTTTCTGTTGAAAATTTGCCATCCCATCAAATAAAATGCAATACAGTTTACAAAGACAAACCAAACCCACTATATTCACATTTGGTCATTTTTTTCGGAGTGTTTCTTCCATCCTTCAATTTGTAACAGTGTATTTTGGTTGAGTCAGTGCTGAGACTCATCAATGCTGTTTGTATGTGGTTTGACAAACTTTCTCCAGTACCTATTCCAGAAGTAATTTTTGTTTTTTCTTTGTGCTCTGCACAGGCAAAGTCTTTTTAACTGTCATTGAATTCTTGGGGATGCTATTGGCCACTAGAGAGAAATACTCCTTTGTGTAAAGAAATGATCTCTCAGGGTAGGCTAGACTCATCAGCAAGCCCTTGTAGTGTTCAATCCATCACATCCAGAAGGTTAGCAGGACCTGTATGTATTGGCAAGGAGGGGAAGGCAAAAATGTGAAAGAACTGTGTTATGGGGTCTTGAGTCTTTGTGTTTCTGTGCTAAAAAGAAACTAGGTGAGGAGCACCAGGAATGACTGATATAGTGAAAGGAGATGCTTTCAAGTAGTGCTTTCAAAACTTCAGCAAGCATGAGAATTACCTGGAGAGCTTGTGAAAACAGAATTCTGAGACTCTGATGCTGTGAGTTTAGGGTATGGCCAGAAATTTTGAATTTTAATAAGCTCTCAGTTCATCTGATGCTGTAGGTCTAAGGACCACACTTTGAGCAATTCTGTTCTAAAGCAGTGATTCTTAAATTTTACTGAGCATCAGAATCAACTAAGGTTTTTGTCTTTCTCTGACTGACTTATTTCACTTACTGTAATACTTTCAAACTCCATCCACATCATTGCAAATGGCAAGGTTTCATTCTTTTTTATGACTAATATTCCATTATATATATATATGTATATATATGTATATATATGTATATGTATGTATGTATGTATGTATATACACACACCATATCTTCTTTATCCATTCATCAGTCGATGGACATTTGGGCTCTTTCGATAATTGGCTATTGTTGCTCCTAGTAATGCTCCTGTAAATATCGGATGCATGTGTCCCTTTGAATCAGTATTTTTGTATCCTTTGGGTAAATACCTAGTAGTTAAATTGCTGGATCATAGGGTAGTTCTCTTTTTTAACTTTTTGAGGGGCCTCCATATTGTTTTCCAGAGTAGCTACACCAGTTTGCATTCCCACCAACAGTGTATGAGGGTAAGAGGGTTCCTCTTTCTCTGCATCTTTGCCAAAACCTGTTGTTTCCTGTGTTGTTAATTTTAGTCATTCTGGTTTGTGTGAGGTGATATCTCCTTGTAGTTTTGATGAATTCATTCGCATGTGGAATTTAAGAACAAAACAGGTGAACATAGGAGAAAAAAGAGAGGCAAACCAGGAAACAGACCCTTAACTACAAAGAACAAACTAAGGGTTACTGGAGGGGAGGTGGTAGAGGGGATGGGTTAAATGAGTGATGACTGTTAAAGAGGGCACTTGTGATGAGCAGCGGGCATTGTTTGTAAGTGATGAGTCACTGAATTCTACACCTGAAATTAATATTATACTGTATGTTAACTAACTGGAATTTAAATAAAAACTTGAAGAAAAAAATCAACTAAGGTTTATTAAAATGTATATTGCTGGGTCCTGCCCCTAGGGATTCTGACTCAGTAGCCTGGGTGTCGGCCAAAGAATGTGCATTTCTAACAAGTTCCCTGGTCATGCTGATGCTGCTGGTGCCAGATAACACTTTGAGAACCATTGCTGTAAAGAATGGAGGTTAAGGTGAGTCACCAGCACTGTGTAGGGAGTCCATGGAGTCTATTGGTAGGGGCTATGAGGCATAGCCAATCTGCAGACAGACTGAGGTACTCTAAGCAGCAGCAATGACATTAAGGTCCTAGCAGTCCACAGGATTATTGGAGACCTTTGGAAACGTTGCATTTTGCTCAAACCAAATTTTATTTGAATCTCAAAGAGCAAGATAACTTCACCTGAAACTTGGCTTTAAAAATTTAGAATAGAAAAAATACTGTTCTAGGCATGATTCATTATATGTAAGAAAATCATTACATTCATTATGTGTAAGAAAAGGTATAGGAAGATTAGAGGCTGAGTGAGAAGCTTTCTTTACCAGAGTAGGTGACTAAACTGCTGGGCTGGGGACAAACTCTTACCTCACTTAGGCCTTTATGAGGAAAGGAAAAGAAATAAAGCATTTGGTTGTGACATTTTAATGAGTACTTACAGTTAAAACAACCTAAAAGGACCCTATCTTCCTTATTTTTGAAGTGGAATACTCACCTCTTTTTACCAAAATGTAGAGACTGAAGTATTTTCAGCATCTCAGGAGAGTTATTCTCATAATACTTCAAAGTAAATCTGTTAGTAGTAATCTATTCACACATTTCAGTTCAATCTCAGAAATGAGTGTCCCTAAGGGAACACTGTATTCAAATCCTCCACTGGAATAAAACCTCTCTGTGTGAGAGGGATATTCTCAACAGGAGGCTGGGAATCAATGCATCATGAGAAAGCTTGATTAGAATAACATGGTTGATAGAATTAATGTGATTCTAGTCACGGTAGAATCAAGTGCCACACATCCTCCTGATATTCTCTTGTGGCTTCTTAGGTGAGTCTCTCTTCCTCCCCAACTCCCTTTCCTCCCATGCTGAAAATTCTAGTCAACCTTGTGGATGAAAATATATGGGTTTCCTTAGGGATGCTGGGGAAGAGAAAAGGTAATTAAACACTGGATTTGAGCCTGGTGTATTAAGATTACAGTCACAGATTTTATCCACTGAGGGTTTTTATGAAGTCAGACTCTATCTTTCCCTTAGGCCATGTTTTTCCTCTTGTGGGAATCTTGGGGAGACTGAAATGGTTGAGCACAAATTGTTACTCCTTGCTGGAAATAACTCAAATTGCATATATGCTTTATCAACTACAAGTAAATTAGGTCACCTTCCTATACATGAAGAAAACACTTATCTTCATCAGTAGCTTATAGAAGAAGACAATCACAACTGACCTTATCTGTGAAAATCCTTTAGGATATAGAAAAGACATGCCAACGGTAGCTGAAAGATGTTTACTTGAAGTCAAAATTTCTTTCCCAAATGTGGGCCTCTTCCTGCTAAGTCAGGATTTGGAGTTTGGGAAAATAGAGAGCTAATATCCTGCTTCTCAAACCATGCCCAGAGATGGTCACTTGAATCAAGTACATCACTATTAAAGTGATGGCAGTCCTACCTTTTGGTTCATTATTCTTTTGGAAGATAGTGAATTTGAAAAACATCACACTGAACTTCTTTTTAATGATCAAAAATGAAGAAGATAAATTTAGATAAATATCAAGCATTAGTCAGTGAAAAGAAGATAGAGCAGTACCGAATAAAAGCGATATGATTTGCACTGAAAACACAGTTCAGCTCAACTCAACAAATACAGTGAATGTATATTACATTCCAGGTACTGGTGCTACAAAAATGAATAAAACATTGTTTCTGTTTTCAGTTAATCCCAGTTAAGGGGCTGAGGGAACTGATATAAACAAATAAAATATGCAGAAACAAGAGGTTGAATGTAGTAGCAGATAATGGATGTAGACATTGAAGCTAGATAGGCTTTGATTATTTACAGTCCCAGGTCTTGCTTTAATTTTGTGACTTTAAATAAACTCTTTTACTTTTCCTAAAAAATCTTTGTTTTATCATCTCTGGAGCAAAATAGGCATTCAATAAATGGGAACTAATAATTAGAACTATGTATTGGTACAGAGGTAATATAGCAGAGAGAATGATTTTGAGGGTCTGACCACGAATGGCTTCAATGTGGAGACTGCACTCCAAAATGTTTTGATACATGAATAGGAATTTTCCAGGTAGATAATATTTGTCAGTGGACTTGAGATAGAGGAGATAATACTTCCAAAAGCATATGAGGTGGGAACTGCAGAATAAGTTTAATATCAATATTAAACTTAATTTTATCAGTTAAATGAATGCTGTTGCATTCACTATTTATAGAAAGCAACTAGAGATGGAACCAGAGAGGAGACAGAGGCCAGTTCTTCCTCACAGCCTGGGCTCTGATAAGAAGTTTGATGACTTGATCCTTTAGGTCAGAGATTGAAGATGTGCTTTTCTGTAATTTTTTTTTTCTGTTTCAGTTTTGTATTTTTTGATTATGTCACTCAACATTTAAATATAGAGATATTTCACTAAAAACCTCAGCTTTTTTCTGACTTATCTTGGAAATTTACCACGAGGACTCTGCATTTGCTCATTACAACAGCTGGTTGTAGCTGAGCGGAGGCTGCCCCCCTCAAGGGGGCATATACAGTCTTAATGAGAAATGAGGAAACTTGGAGATTTTAAGTAGCTTGGTCATGTGGCAGGATATGTCATAGAACTGTCCTTGTTCTGCAGTTGAGGTAGAGGAGACTAGCACTTGAGAAGGTGTGACTGAACATCACACCTTCCAGGGCTAGGTTAATGGAAGAACTTATAATGCTATTCAGCTTGGTAGGAAGATGTTTCTTTTTTTTTTTTAAAGCAAAATGAGGATAAACATTACTCTAGGAGAGGGGATATGAATGCCCTATATAGACTTGGTGACTATTATGGACTAGAGAATAACCCTTGTAGGAGAAGATCTCTGATTTTTTTTTAAGAGATACCTCTTAAGAAAAACAAAACAAAAATAAAATTAAGGTGCAATGTAAAATAGTCGCTCCCAAAGTCCTCTCTCACCTCTTCTCCTCAAAACTGGAAACTCCCCTTCTCCCCTTAACCAGCAGTAGAAATGAATAGAGAGAGAATGTCTAGGACTGATGCACAACTCACAACCAGCAACCCTCATCATACAACTTGGAGACCATAAAGATTTCCAAGACCTAAAAAGAGGCCAGAAGCCTGATAACTGTTGGGTAAAAGTCCACTATCTAAGAAGGGAGGGGGAAGTAGTAAAAACTCCAAGCACAGGGGAGTCAAGAAGAGGACAGCACAATGAAGAAGGAGGAAGGGGTCCATGAGGAGTCACTCTGCCATTGGAGGGAACATCCACGTGGAGACATGCTGAAGGTCTAGGAAGGGACCTTCAAGGATGGTAATTCAATAAACTAGGGATACAAAGCTATCCCATGTCCACCCTGGCCCCACCTTCCCACTCGACACAATTTGCATTTTTATCCTCTGAAACTTAAGTAAAGACCTGTCTAGATCCTTGCTGTGCCATGTATTTAGGTTCACCGGTAACAAGGTATTGAAAATACTATCCTCCTCTGTCGCCCTCCCCTCTCCACCCCTCCCCCTCCCCTACCATCCGGGAATGGCAGGCATCTACAACTTTCCTATGAGAAATTGGGCAGCAAAAGGAAGCCCTTGTGGATGTCATTCAACTAGAGAAGGAGGCAGAGTGCTTCCCTGACCATCTTTCCTTCTCCCCAGAGGAGCACTATGCACTATTTGCACTGTGGGCTGAAGATTAAGTGCCCAGGTTATAGATAGATAGATAATCACTGGCTGCAGAGTACAGAGTTAATTGGGATATGCATGTATAAGATTAGGGATGGAGGTGGGGAGCATCAGTTAAAAGATTTTTGAAGTAGTTTTGATGAAGGACCTTAAGGCAAGTTGAAGGCCAAGCATAAGCTAGCAAACTGCTCCCCCTCTCTCCCCACCCAGGTAGAAAATGTGTGATATTCCTCAGGCACTCCTGGCTGCCAAAGAACAAAGGAAAGGTAAGAAAACAAATGGTTCATTGATAGAGATCACAGTCGTGCAGGACATGAGTCTCCATCAGTTTACAAATATCTTAGTAAATTATAAGAAAAAGGCAATGTTATCAATAGCCTAATCTCCAGAAACTTATTAGGGGCCCCAGAAAACTGAGTCTATATCACATTTCCCTCCATAGTGATGTGGGGAACAAAGGCAAAAAGGAAATGGCAGGTAAAGTTAAATTTCCTTATAACCTGCCCACTGACAAATACAGGGTATGACATTTCTCCAGGAACTCCCTACTGTCATAATGTTAATGCCTTACTAGAGGGAAAACAACCTTAGTTTGACAATAGCAAGGCCTCAGGTATCTTAGGAATCCTCTTTAGCATATAAAAGTCCTTCTGGAGGCCTCCCTTTTGACTTTATCTCCCCCAAATCCACAGTATATAACCTATCATTCTTCACAATCCCAGTGCAGCCCTTTCTGCCCACGGGTCCTTTCTTCGTGCTTTAATAAAATCACTGTTTTGCACCAAAGATGTCTTCAAGAATTCTTTCTTGGCCATCAGCTCCAAACCCCCTCACCACTCCAAAACCTCATTGATTTGAAGAAAGAGGAGGGCCTGAACTAAAGCTTGAGCGAATGGATAGAGAGGAGATGGCTTTATTATATTTCATGTCTTTAGGGTTTTCATATTCTTCTTGCCTCACCTGGACTGGATTGCCTTCACTCCTGTAACCATTCAAACTCAATAGTACCTTCATAGTGAAGATTTCCATAAGATTCAAATATTTATTCTTTTCTGTATACTTGTTTCTTATAAATAACTTAATTTTAACAAGGAGGTATTTGAAACCCTGACTGCTTACCAGAATTTAAGTATTTAAGTTTCTTTTTTTTAAAGTCTTTCTTTCTTTCCTTCTTTCTTTCTTTCTTTCTCTTTCTTTCTTCTTTTCTTTCTTTCTTTCGAGAGTGAGCTAGGGAGGGAAGAAACAGAGGGAGAGAGAATCCCAAGCAGGCTCTACATCATTAGTATGGAGCCCCATGTGGGGCTCGAACTCATGAGCAAACCGTGAGATCATAACCTGAGCTGAAACGTTAGAGTTGGGTGTTTAACCAACTGAGCCACTCAGCCTCCCCCGAATTCAAGTTTCTTAAATCTAGGGCACAGCATCTTGGAGAACTGTTATCACCCACATCAATGTGACATAGTTATTAGGACTAAGAACAGAGACCATTTGTGTCAACATGAGGTAGTATTTTGTTCCAAGAAACATTTGGCCAAAAAAGATAAGACTGTAAACTAATAAATAGTTTCACTATTTATGTCAGGTAAATCCTGCAAATCAGTTTATCTGAGACAACAGTCTGCTCATCCAGGCAAACAACTCACTTATCAAATAGCAGGACCCTAATCTTGCTATGATAACCAATTGTAAACCCTTATGTAATGACCACTGCTCAGTCTCAATAGGTTTTTGCAAGACCCTTTCAAGGGTCTTTGAAAGACCCTTCCTAAACCACTTCTGCCTAGATCCCCAACTTCTATGAAAATTCTCTCCTCTGTGACATTGCTAAGACTCTGTCAAGGTGTTCTCCCTTACAATAGAATGGGACGTTGTCTGGTGGTGACATTTTGGGGTATTAAATGTCTTTCAGTCTTAATCCTGCCTAGACTAGCACACAGTGATGCTTAATATTTGTAGAAAGAGGCATTTAAAGAAAATCAACATGACACAGCGCTTTCATTGAATGGGGACAGATGAATAAAGAGTCAGGGATGCTTCCAAAGTACTAAGTGTTAACTTGTGCCATCACTTAAGATGGCAAAAACATAAGAGCCGATTTTCAGTGAGAAGATAGTAATTTAAATTCTAGACATATTGAGTTTGAGATTTCTGTGATGTGAAAATAGAGATGTCCAATTCCATGCTTGATGATGGAAGGACCCAGCTATAAGATTTGTCAGGGAGGTTGAGCACTTGTTTTCTTAATCAGTGGTTTTCAGACTATGGTCTTTAGACATGCAGCATCAGCATCACCTGGGAAGTTATTTGGAAATGCAAATTTTTGGGCCTCATTACAAACCCACTGGATTGAAAACTCTCTGGGTGGGGTTCAGCTATTTGTGTTTTAATGAGCTTTCCAGGTGATCTGATGCACCAAAAAGTTTGAGAACTATCGCCTTAGAGATTAGTCATGACTATCAAGGTCCAAGACAAAATATTACCCAAACTTGTGGTAATATACCTGCTAAGGCATGCTTATCCTGTGTTCTTTGCAGGGGCAGGTCCTCTGTAACATGGTGGCCTGAGAGGCTGTATAGCAAAGCAGTTAAACCTTGTACTTGTAGTATTTGAAGCTGGCTATACCATTTTCTACCTGTGTATCTGAAGGAGTCAATTGCTCGGCCTTTGTAAACCTAGTTTCCTCATTTGCAAAATGGGAATACTAAAAGTAACTACCTCATTGAGTTCTTGCGATGATTAAGTGAATTAATATATGTAAAGTGCTTATATCTGTAATTAGTTTGCTGCTTTAAAATTTTTCATCTCTTTACAGTCACTGCCCTTTTGTTTGCCTAGCTAAATATTTCCTGTATTTACAAGTCTACCTGTCTATGTTCCTACTGGTTAGCTGTAACATTAGTTATCTTACATTGCCTGGCCCACAGGAGGTATTCAATAAATATATTAATTGAGTGAATGAACACTCCTGGCCTCATTTCCTTATTTCTTCTCTGAGTTTTATAACTTTTGTTTCAGTACCTCTTGTTTTGGCAATAAATTATACATTGTTATATTTATGCCTTGTTTCCTACTTGTATTATAAATTCCTAGAAGGGGAGTGTTATGCCATACTTATCCACCTACACAGCACCTGGTACGGTGTTGACAGTATAAATGGAATTCAATATCAATCTGTGAAAAACAAAAAAACTTAATGTTTTTTCATCTGAAATCCGTTTACCCTGCTAAATTTTTGCCATTTCTTATCCCCACCCCTGCAATGACAACAATCTCAAAATCCTAAATCTTGACTGCCACTTTCTCTCAAGAGTCACAAGATGAAAAGCACAGGGTTTCTTTTATTATTTCTGGTGTCATTCAGTAAGATGGCTTTTATTATTTTGAGTCTTCTTGTCAGCCTCATAAATTCAGCTTAATATTTTTAAAATTATTTCTTGAGTCAAAGTTAGGGTATTGTTAATGACCTGTTACTTTTAACCAGAATAATGGTGTGCTATCTCTATCTCTCTAGAAATACACCTTTAAGGATAAGATTTATGCTACTTATCCTTTATGCAGCCTTATTTTTACCAGCAGTTTCCTTCAGCTTTTCTTTAGCCTTTCCATAAGCTCACTGCTTTATGTAGTGCTGAAATTCCGCTAGCACAGAGGGTTGAAAATATCTCTTATGTAGTTAAGCTCCTTTAAGTATATAGAAAATTAGTGTAATGTATGTATTGAAAAAAGGCAAACTTTGGAGCCAGATAGATCTGAGATAAACATTTTAGCTCTGTTATAATTTTTTTGTATGGCCTTCAGTAAGATACTCAACATGTCTGTGTCTATTAACTCATGTATAAGTAGGGGTGTATATATTCACCTTATGGTGTTATGTAAGGCAATTCAGTAAGACAAGTTATGTATTGTACCTAGCACATGGAAGATTTCAATAAATGGTGGATATTATTACAAAACAAAAGGAGAGAGCAAAACACTGTAAATCTCTGAAACAGAGCCCAGTCTAGAGTCTGCATGGTGTCATTTTCTATAAAATATGATCTCTGGTATTGTGAAAATTATTTCTATTCTAAAATTCTATTTAAATTCTGTCCAAGAATGGCCCCATCAAATCTCAAATCACTTTACTTTTGATAATCTTCAAATAAGATCTTCTAATTAGTTATATAGCTGAAGGGTCTTCCCATACAGTGGGAACCTGTTATACTTCTACCCGAGAAACTCCATTCACTGGTCACCTGTGATTCAGTGACTGGGGAATTTTCCTAACCCTTAGGCAAAGGCTGCTACAGGTAACTGGTTATTCACTAAACTCATCTCAGTACCTCCTCTGGCAAACTTTGAGTGTCCTTCCTCTAGGGTCTGTCAGGGTCTCTCTGCAAGGGTTTTTTGAATTTTTTCATAGAGCTCTAGTAGGATCAGTAAGAAACTGGAAATCCAGTGATGACTTTTTTTCTAATTCAGAAGGACATGTGTATTCAGGGGGAAAACAAAAGCTTTTCTAGGTAGGCAAGATCTAGGTAGTCCTGGATGGCTGAAGGACTTCTGAAGGGTTATTTGGAGATAAGAATATAGTGAAATATAAATATAGTGAAATGTTATGTGGTTTGTAAGGATATATATATCTCCTGAAAGTTACCTGAAATAAAACTGCTGATTAATATTCTGAATCCAGCTGTACCACTGACTCACACATGAGATTGCTGCTACCATTTCTGTCCTCCTCCATCATCTCCTGCAGGGCCCAGAGCCCCCTGGGGAACAGCCAAGGGGGAGATGGCATTCTTGGATAACTTGTGGTTCAGAAGTGGAGGCAGAGAAGAGCTAGGGCCAGTTTACAGCAGTCACTTCAGAAAGACTCCTATCCAGCCAAAGGGCAAACTTGGCTCTAGACCTTCTTCACATTTCTTCCTCGTATTGCCAAATGGGGTTCACTTACACTAATAGGCTTTGTCTATTTTAAAGGGCAAACTCTCCCAAATTACTGTCTTGTTGTCTACATTATGAAAATCACAAATGCAGGATAGATTGAATAGAAGAGTAAACCATCTATATCTATAAATTATGGTTAAGTTGATGGAATTATAGCTCCACATACTTTGTGCTGTAATTACTGTTCTCTATTCTTCTCCTCAGGAGAAAAGTAAAGGAGTGGTTTTTATTCTTGTGCAAACACGGTTCCCAATCCTTTCACTTAGGACTATAAAAAAATATGTGTGGAGTCAGAATAGTCAGAACGTTCAATTCAAAACTATTCAAATTTGTGTTTGATTTATGAAGCTCCTTCTGGTATGTGTGCTTCCTAGTCATTTCAGGGCTCTTTCCCTGTCATGGTGTCCATCTTTTGTTTCATCAACTCTTTTAATATCTTGCAAAATTAGCCTACATTTACTTCTACTTCCTGTTTTCCACTGACTTTTCGAATTTTTGTAATACAAATTTTGCTCCCACCATTTTACTAGTAGACTTCTCAAAGCAATAATGTCTCCTCCTATTAGTACAATTTGAAGGTCTCTGTTCTCACTCATTCAATTTTACTGCAGAATCGAATCATCTTCTTCTTTCATATCTTTGATTCAGTGGGTTTTCTCCTATCTCTTAGAATACCTCATGTACTCATTTCTCTTCTAATGACCATATTCAAAACTAAGAATTCCTTTAAGATTTTTCACAGCTTAAACCAGTGATTTCCAGCTTTGGCTGTACATTAGAATCACCTGGGAAAGTTTTAAATACTAATGATGGGTCCCACTCCCAGAGATTCTGATTTTAATTGTTCTGGAGTATAGCTTGAGTACTGGGAGTTTTTATTAATAGCTCCCCAGGTAATTCTAACATTCCACTAAGATTGAGAACTGACTTAAACTATAACTCAGATTTTAGGGGGGATACTATTATTTTCTTGGATGTTCAAAAAAATTGTCCCAAGCACCCATCCCATGGGAAGGCCCAGATTCTTTTTTAAGCTAATTGTGAATTCTGAGGGCTAATTTTGTCACGGTCTCTTCTAGTTCCAAGTTCCTAACCTTCTGAACATTTGGCATCATTTGCATCTCACCTGCTAAAGCACTTGGTCCTCTTACCTCGGCTCCATATAAGTCACAGTGTAGAACCTGATCCCTTTCCTTGCTATTTCCTTGAGCCACACACTGAAGACAGGTTTATGATGTCCAGTTTTACTGAAGATTTGGGTCAATAGAAGGGTTTTGGGTCAATGTACTTTTTTTTTTTTTATGTTTGTCTGTTACTTTATTTATTTATTTATTTTTTAAGTTTATTTGTTTTGAGAGAGCCAGAGACAGCATGGGAGTGGAGGAGCAGACAAAGGGAGAGAGAGAATCACAAGCAGACTTTGCACTGTCAGCCCAGAACCCAAATGCAGGGCTCGAACTCATGAAACATGACATCATGACCTCAGCCAAAATCAATAGTTGGACATTTAACTGACTGAGCCACCCAGGCACCCCATAAATGTTTGTTTATTTTTGAGAAGAAGAGTGGGGCAGAGGATACAAAGTGGGCTCTGCGCTGACAGCAGCAAATCTGGTGTGGGGCTTTGAACTCAAGAACCGCAAGATCATGACCTGAGTGGAAGTCAGATGCTCAACCGACTGAGCCAACAGTTGCCCCAATGTAAAGGTTTTATATTAAAACAAGTTGATGAGGGCAATGTCTACACAGAATCCAACTTCTGGCCACACACCTGAGCCTGCTCTTGCCTTGAAACCCTTCTCACACCTTAATTATTCTCATATTATTCTAAGTAATTTAGATTTCCATCCCTTTGGCACCTCTTAGCAGCAGTCTTTTCTTACCACTGCCTTAAAATGGAATAGAATAGTATGTAGATTAATTTTATCCTCTGGTATAAATTATATCTCCTCATGCCTTTTTCCTTACCAATACTGTTCTTAGAAGACAGAAGTCCCTACATTCAATTCTGGTTTTAAACAACATGTTTTTCACCCTACACAATGTCTTCAGTCATCAGCTACCGTGATAGGCAGAATCCAAAAATGTACCCTCAAGATTACCATCCACTGGTTATTCAATCAAACACTTATCTAGGTACCACTGTGAAGGACTTTTCCAGATGTAATTAGTGTTATGGACCCTAAAATAGGAAGATTATACTGGATTATCCAAGGGGGCCCAATCTAATCACATGAGCTCTGAAAAGCAGAGGTCAATAGAAAGACCTACCAAAGACCCAAGGATATGAAGGATCTTGATGTGTGATGAAGATATTTCAATCAATGACATCCTGTACTTCTAGCCTAAGTTATATAGTAAATGTATGATTTGCTCACTCCCTATGGCCCAAATATATAGCAACAATAGAATATAAAATGAAGGAGGGAAAGAGCCCATTTGAAAAACAAAATAGTTATCTCTATGAACCAAGAAAGTAATAGAAGTGAACACGGCTGAATCTTCAGCTCATTGCTCTATGCGTTATTTATGCCTGAGATTTGCCTGAGCTCTCCCAGGATAAAGGGTGGGGGAAGGGAAGTCAGAAGTCAGAGGTGGGGGTAGGACTGCCTCCTTTATAAGAGGAAGGTTAAAAATAAAAATAAAAAAAGACACACTATCCCTGACCTTAATTTGCGCTTTGAGAAAGTTCTGGGATTGGTGAGGCAGAAGGTAACAGAAACAACCACGGAACAAGTAACTGAGCCACGATATCCTTTGTTCTGTGACCAAATCTACAAAACCTATAATATCTCCATAAATAAGACCCCAAATCACTATGATAAGACTCTGGTCTGGGGTTTTGGAGGGCTGCATGAAACAACTATGAAATCAGTAGATTGACAGGGATATGGTGGGGAAGAGGCATTGAAAAATGAAAAGATCAAAAGCCTCATACAAAGTATTTGTAATCTGTCCACCCCCCCTCCAAATAGTCATGAAGAAATCTAATTCCAGAGCAGACAGACAACAAAATCGATGGTCAAAACAGGAATTTACTCCAATGAAAAAGACTTAAAATAAGTGTGCTTATGATGTTTCAAAGAGATTAATGAGGTGTGATTTCCATTTTATTTTATTTATTTTTATTTTTTAATGTTTACTTTTGAGAGAGGGAGAGAAAGTGCATGTGGGGGAGGAGCAGAGAGAGAGGGAGGATATGCCCTAACAGCGCAGGGCCCAATGCAGGGCTTGAACTTAGGAACCTTGAGATCATGCCCTGAGCGAAAATCAACAGTCAGACCCTTAACCAACTGAGCCATCCAGGTGCTCCTGTGGTTTCTGTTTTAAAAAGGCAAAAATTATTAACACCAGACAAAAACAAAATAAAATATGTGGATATGAAACAAAATTGATTATAAATTTTAGAAATTGAAATATAGTCATTGAAATAGAAAAAATAATAATTTCAGTTATATATTACCATGTTAGGAACCGTGCCAAAACTTAGTGGTTTAAATCAACAACCTTCTCATCATTCTGGGTCAGCACCTTGGGGAGTATTTAATTAGCAGCATTGGCAGGGGTGACTTGGCTATAGTCAGCTGGGCTGGAAGGCTCCAGAAGTCTTCATTCACAAGCCTCAGGGGTTTACCATGTGGCTCTTTTCTTTCCACATGGTGTCTTATCATTCATTATTGTGGGCCATGCTTCATTAAAGTATAGTGGCTATTTTCTTGAGAGAGCATAAAAGCAGAAATGGCTGGCCCTTTAAAGAATTGGAACCGGCAAAGTGTCACTTCTGCTACTGTTTATTAGCCAAACAAGTCATACGACTGACCCAGATTCATGGGGAAGGGACACAGACTCAGTCTCTTCCTTTCAAGAGTAGCAACGTCTCACTGTAAAAAGCACATGGGATGGGAGATAGTGTGTGGTCATCTCTGGAAACAAATCGACCACAATAGTAGACAGAATAAATTTTATAGAAAAACATGGGGCACCTGGGTGGCTGAGTTTGTTAAGCATCCAACTCTTGGTTTCAACTCAGGTCATGATCTCAGAGTCTGTAAGTTCAAGCCCCCACGTTGGGCTCTGTGCTGAAAGTGGAGAGCCTGCTTGGGATTATCTCTCCCTCTCTCTCTGCCCCTCCCCTGCTTGCACATGCATGCACACACTTTCAAAATAAATAAACTTAAAAAAAAAGAAAAGAATAACAGTGAATTGGAAGATGGTATTGAGGAACTAACCAGAAAACAGCATGAGGAAAAGATACAAACAAAATTAAAGGGCTGTTAGGAAATAGATTGATAGGTAGAATTGGGTGAAGGACAAAGATGCAGTCTTTAGTGGATGGCTGCTGAAGATTTTTCTAAAACTGAAGAAATAATGAGTCCTAAGATCAAAGTAACTTTGGATAACATGTAACACAATGATCTATACCTAGAAATACTCTAATAAAATAGCAAATGTCAAAGTAAAAAAAAATTATTTAAAGCTATTGGAGAGTTACTCTACAATGGAATGAGAATGAAATTTAGACCAGTACATACCAGAAGGAAATGCAATATTGTCAATGTATAGAGAATATAATCTTTAATCTAGAACTTGTATCTAAGCTATAAATCAAGATCTTTGGCAAATATGACATCTTCAGTCATAGTAAGCCCTAGAGAGTTTATAATCTACAGATTCCAGTTAACTTTTCAAGACAAATCAATCAACTGAAAGATAGGGATACAATAAACAATGTCAAACACAGAAATTAATAATGTAAAGTTAAAAAAGACAACACAACAGTTTTGTTTTGAAAGGTATTGGTCCTAAAATTTTAAACAAAATAATAAGATGAGGGTGTTTGATGTAAAAAACTGCCAAGATTCTTGTTATTGTCAAGAGGAGTATAAAAATTGTGGAATAATTATAGGCTATTTAAGAACAATTATAACTAATTACTTGTGTTCAAATTTAAGATTGAGACATAAGATTAAAAACTAGCAGAAGTTTGTGTTGAAAATATAGAATACTTTATCAAATCATCCAAAGACAAAGTATTGAAAAGAACAGAAAGGTAACAGAGAATATAAAATTAAAATGTCAGAAATAAGTCCAAATATGTCTGAAATCACAAATATATATATGGATTAAACTCCTCTATTAAAGAAAGATGGTCAGATTAGTTTTTTAATCATTGAGTTATATGCTACTTTACAAATAGAAAGCTATATAGCACTATGGAAAATATAGTTTAAAACAAAAAGCATGAATAGAAATAGTGACACTATAAAATAATACGATGAATAGCCCATCAAGAAGACCTAATAATCATAATTGTTTTTTTTTCATTCACAACATAGTCTCAATGTATATAAAACCCAAGTTGACAGAATTAGAAAGACAGTTGGATAGGTCCAAAATTATAGTAAGAGATTCAAAGGTATTGTATCATAAGTGAGTTACTTCTGCTTTAACAGACCAAAAATTAATAATGAGGTATAGCAGAACTTTTGGGTGCTCCATGGGCCACAGGTGTACTAAGATATTGTCTTTCTCACCCTTGTGATTGCTGGTTGGGCCTGAGGTACCTGAGACATCCCTCCACCCTCGGCAGTTGTAAGATGCCTAAAACATTTATAAAATGAATCATGTACCAGCTCAAAATTGTGACCAAAGACTAAACACACATACATGCACACACACACAACATCAAAAAAAAAACCTCATAATACCTAGCACAGGGAATAGGGCCAGAAATTATTGTATTCACACACAGATTCAAGCTGCTTAAACTGGTGTAAGCTCTATGCACTATATTTTGGTAATGCTTTTAAAAATCCCAATGTTGGGGCACCTGGATGGCTCAGTTGGTTACACATTGAACTCATGGTTTCAGGTCAGGTCATGATCTCATGGTTTGTGAGTTCAAGCCCTGGGCTGGACTCTGTTCTGACAATGCAGAGCCTGCTTGGGATTCTCTCTCTCTCTCTCTCTCTCTCTCTCTCTCTCTCTCTCTCTTTCTCTCTTTCTCTCTCCTTCTCTCTGCCCCTCCCCTGCACATGCTCTCTCTCAACATAAATCAACAAACTTAAAAAAAAATCCCAATGTTTATAGCAGCACTATCAACAATAGCCAAATTATGGAGAGACCCCAAATGTCCATTGACTGAAGAATGGATAAAGAAGATGTGGTATATACATACAATGTAATATTACTTAGCAATAAAAAAGAATGAAATCTCAGGGCACCTGGGTGGCTCAGTTGGTTGAGCATGTGACTTTGGGTCAGGTCATAATCTCATGGTTTGTGGGTTCGAGCCCTGTATCAGGCTCGCTGCTGTCAGTGCAAAGCCTGTTTGAGATTCTCTCTTTCTGCCTCTCACTCTCACACACACACTCGCTTACTCTCTCTCAAAAATAAAATAAACATTTAAAAGAAAAAGAATGAAATCTTGTCATTTGCAACAACATGGATGGAACTAGA
The DNA here is from genome assembly GCF_018350195.1 of Panthera tigris. Taxonomy (NCBI): domain Eukaryota; kingdom Metazoa; phylum Chordata; class Mammalia; order Carnivora; family Felidae; genus Panthera; species Panthera tigris. The sequence continues at coordinate 162,447,543 of NC_056660.1, read as the reverse complement.
ATGTATTATGCTAAGTGAAATAGAGAAAGACAGATATCATATGTGGAATTTAGAAACAAAGCAGATGAACATAAGGGAAAGGAAAGAAAAGTAAGATAGAAAGAGATAGGGAGGCTCCATAAGAGACTCTTAAATACAGACAACAAACTGAGGGTTGCTGGAGGGGTTTTAGATGGGGGGATGGGCATTAAGGACAATACTTGTTGGGATGAGCAGTGGGTGTTATATGTAAGTGATGAATCACTAAATTCTACTCCTGAAACCATTATTACACTATATGTTAACTAACTTGGATTAAAAAAAAAGAAATGATTTAAAAAAAAATCCTTGGGGACACCTGGGTGGTTAAGTTGATTAAGGGTCTGACTTTTGATTTCTGGTCACATCATGATCTCACAGTTTGTGGGTTCAAACCCCGCATCAGCCCCCGTACTGACAGCATGGAGCCTGCTTGGGATTCTCCCTCTCTGCCCCTCCCTGGCTTGCAATCTCTCTTTCAAGAATAAATAAATAAACTTTAAAAATCCTTGGAGTTTTACATATATTTTGATTCAGCAATAACAGTTATAGAAAGTTTCGTAAAGAATATAGTTGCAAATGGGCAAGTATACATGCCTAAGGACATTCATCATGGTGTTATATGTAACATGGAATAATCTAAAATAACCTGAATGTCCAAATGTATGGAATTTGTTGAAATATACATGCAATAATATGATAGATAATATGTGGTATTGAAAGAGACATAGAATTTAACCAGAAATGGGATTTGTAGCACAGCTTCCCTAACCTGAACCTGTGGAGACATTGCTAAATAGACTGAAGCATTTCTTCTCACTTAGAACATGGTATCATAATCCTTTTAACATCAAGCTGTAAGCAGCTATAATCAAGATCAGAAATAAAAGGAACATGAAACTTATGAACCATACCTATGATTAAAGGAATAGCTAATGACATAGAAAAATGTTCATTATGTATTGTCAAGGGAAAAAGTAGATTACCAAGGAGTATACACTGATGATCACATCTTCTTCAAAGAGTATTCATGTTTCCATATACATAGATAAAAATGTTGAATTTTAGAAATAATTATTTTTAGGTGATAGGATCGCATGTGATTTTTGTTGCCATTTATTTTCCAGATTGAGGATGTATTACTTTTGAAGAAAAAAACATAAAAAAGATTTTTACTCATTCTTTAAGCCCTAGCATCTAAAAGTCCTTTCTCATATTGAGTCAGTTTCTCCCTCAGCTCCCTTAGGTATCTGAGCCCCTTTCATTGTACTTATCAGAGTTTTGACCTTTGTTAAAGTAATCTGTGTGTGTGCATCTTTCTCCTCATCTAGATTAGAGACGCTGGAATGTAGGGACTCTTATTATGCAACACAAGTGGATTGTTTTTTGTTTTGTTTTGTTTTGTTTTGTTTTGTTTGAGAGAGAGAGGGCATGAGTGAGGAGCAGAGAAAGAGAGAGAGAGAGAGAGAGAGAGAGAGAGAGAGAGAGAAGTGGGGCTCACTTGAAACAGTGCTTGAGCTCACCTCATGCAGGGCTCGAGTTCAGGAACCATGAGATCATGACCTGAGCTGGGCAGACATTTAACGATTGAGCCACCCAGGTGCCCTGTATTGCGCTTAATAGGTGCTAGGACACATTTTGTTGAACTGAATTGACTGAGTCAGATAACATTAATTCCACACATTGTATGTTCAAATAGAGGCAGTAATTGAAAACTCTCATTTCAAGTTACTGTGGAACCTTGAGAGGAAAGAAACTGGCTTGCCAGGCTCAGAGAACTTCTTGAGTCCCCTTGCAGAACTTTCCCATACAACATTTTCATTTTGTGCAGGGAAAGGCAGATATTTTAGTTCTACTTTGTGGAACTTGGTAGGATGGATATTTAGGCAATACTTTTCCAGTTTTCTGTCTATAGGTGAGAAAGAGTTCACCTTCTTAGAGGTTCTTGAAGACAGTAAAGGAAGACTGTTTTCACCTCTGAACCCTGAAGGCTGTGATGTGTTATTGTTACAAAGGTTGAGCTGGAATAATTTCTCCACAGGATAGAATGTTCAGTGATCTGGGGGAAGCAGTTCTCTACTCTGATGCCTTTGTCTGTGTCTTCAGGACTAATCTGGTAGAAGGCACATGAAAAAGCAAGGAATCTAAACTCAGGACCAGAAGTAGAGTGGAAGAGAGAAGCTTCTGGGACCTAATTGATGGAATTCACAGAGAATTTGAGAAGCAACCTGGGCCTGAAAAAAAGGCATTAGAGCTGAAGAATAGGAATATCATTATTTCCAGGAGAATTAAACTAAATATTACCATCAGTTAATTTTTTCTTAAGTCTTCAACAACAGCAGCAAATCATAGTGCTGGAGCCCCTCTTCTTCATTGCTTTGCTTTTATATTGGTCATTACCAAATCTTTTCAAAGAAAAATTTCCTCCTTTTTAAATTTTTAAAAATGTTTTTAAATTTATTTTTTAGACAGAGAGAGGCAGAGCGTGAGCAGGGGAGGGGAAGAGAGAGAGCGAGACACAGAATCCGAAGCAGGCTCCAGGCTCTGATCTGTCAGCACAGAACCTGACATGGGGCTCGAACTCACAAACCGCGAGAACATGACCTGAGCTGAAGTTGAACGCTTAACCAACTGAGCCACCCAGGCATCCCAAAACTTCCTTCTTTTTAATGATCTTCAAAGAAGAAAAGTTACATAAGCTTTCTTGGTACACTATTCCAGAATTGAACAATGCATGCTTTAAGTAGAGGAAGACATTACATATGTAACTGACAGTAAAATTGAAGACTATGCCCTTTTGTTCTATGCTTAATAGATGTGAGACTAGGGATCCTGTTTCTTATTATTATAAAACTTCATATATATGACAACTGCTACTGGCACAAGAGTTATAATTATTAGGGAGACATCATTAGAAGATTCAGATGTGCCTCAAGTTTACTGCAGTCTTTCCAATTACTGTAGGTGGTTAAAGTGGTCATTTGGGTGGCAGAATTATTATGTCTATGTCCATATGAAAGTTTTTGTGGGTCATGGAGAATAGGATGAACCACATCCATGCAAATAGAGTAACAATATAGTTACAAATTTACCCACATTCTCTTCCCGATGGCAAATTATGTAGCCATTTTCCCTTCACAAATCTTTATTTTTTAATTTTTAGTCATAGAAACAGAACATGCTAAATAGAGCTGGTCAGGAATGCTAAAACCATCTAGACTAATCTAATAATTTTCCTGGTGAGAAAACTGAAGAAGTGGAGAGTTCTAGTGAGTAAATGAGCTAGTCTAGAACATAAGCCTCCTGACTTCCAGTCCTGGGCTTTTAATACCACATCATTACACTTTTTTCCTCTTTTGCTATACCAGGGATTTTCAACTGCAGACATGTGCACACCAGGGCCTAAGTTAGTGCTACTTCAAGTGTGGTTTGTGAACCTATGTTGATTCATGGCTGTTTGTTGCTGGGGCACAATGTGACAGGTAAAGAAGGTGAAAGTGAGCATTTAGAAACTTGTATAAGCAATTTGACAGAACAATTCATGTCTGTTGAATGTAATAATAAACAATTTGGACTTGTGTGTTTTTTCTTCATATAGAAAGGTTAAATTTAAGAAAATTTTGTTAAACTATATTTGACATATAATGTTATATTAGTTTCAGGTGTACAACAGTGATTCAATACTTCTATACATTACACTGTGTTCACCATACTAACTGTGGTTACCATCTGTCACCAAACAACATTATTACAATAATATTGACTATATTCCCATGCTATACTTTTCGTCCCTGTGACTTGTTTTATAACTGGAAGTTTGTACCTCTTAATCACCTTCCTCCATTCATCCTTTCTCTCACTCCCCTTGTCTCTGGCAACTACCAATCTCTGTATTTATGAGTATGTTTCTGTTTTTGTTTGTTTATTCATTCTGTTTTATAGATTCCACATATAAGAGAAATTACGTGGTATTTTGTCTTTCTCTGGCTAATTTTACACAACATAATACCCCCTAGGTACACCCATGTTGTTGTGAATGGCAAGATTTCATTCTATTTATGGCTGAATAATATTCCATGGTGTGTGTGTGTGTGTGTGTGTGTGTGTGTGTGTGTGTGTGTCACATCTCATGTATTTATTCATCTATTAATGAACACTTAGATTGCTTCCAGATCTTAGTTATGGTATATTAGCTGCAGTGAACATGGAGTTGCATGAATCTCTTTAAGTGTTTTATTTTCTTCAGAAAATACCCAGAGTAGAATTGTTGGATTATATGGTAGTTATATTTTTAATTTTTTGAGGACCCTCCATACTGTTTTCCATTGTAGCTGCACCAATTGCCATTCTGAGAAAAAATGAACAAGGGTTCACTTTTCTCCACATCCTGACCAACACTTGTTATTTCTTATCTCGCTTATAATAGATATCCTAACAGATGAGAGGTGATATGTCATTTCTCTGATAATTAGTGGTGTTGAGCATCTTTTCATATGTCTGTGGCTAGCAGAATGTCTTCTTTATAAAAATGTCTTTTCAGGTCTTCTGCCCATTTTTTAATTTTTATTTTAATAACCCAGTGCTCATCATGACAGTTGCACTCCTTAATCCCCATCACCTATTTCACCCATCTCCCTGCCCACCTCCCCTCTGGTAACCAGTTTGTTCTCTATAGTTAAGAGTCTGTTTCTTGGTTTGTCTCTCTCTTTTTTCCCCTTTACCCTTTGTTTTGTTTCATAAATTCCATATATGAATGAAATCATATGGTATTTGTATTTCTCTGGCTGACTTATTTTGCTTAGCATTGTACTCTCTAGTTCCATCCATGTTGTTGCAAATGGCACGATTTCATTCTTTCTTATGGCTGTGTGATAATATATATGTATATGTATATACACATATACATATATATTGTATTATGTTATATTATATATAATAATTATATAATATATAATATAATAATAATATAATATTATATTATAATATTATATATGTATGTATAATATATATTATATATATATATACACACGATATGCATGCTGCTATAACATAGGGGTGCACATATCTCTTTGATTTAGTATTTTTATGTTCTCAGTCGTGTGATTGCTGGGTCACAGAGGAGTTCTATTGTTAACTTTTTGAGGAATCTTCATACTCTTTTCCACAGTGGCTATACTAGTTTGTATTCCCACTGACAGTGCAGGAATGTTCATTTTTCCCCACATCATCACCAACGCCTGTTGTTTTTTGTGTTGTTGATTTAAGCCATTCTGACAGCTGTGAGTTGATATGTCATTTTATTTATTTATTTTATTTTTTATGTTTTATTTTATATTTGAGAGAGAGAGAGAGAGAGAGAGCAGGGGAGGGGCAGAGAGATGGAGGCAGAATCTGAAGCAGGTTCCAGGCTCCGAGCTGTCAGCACAGCTTGACAGCTTGGGTACAACACAGCTTGGGGCTTGAACTCATGAGCAGTGAGATCATCACCTGAGCCAAAGTCAGATGCTTAACTGACTGAGCCACTCAGGTACCCCTCATTGTAGTTTTGATTTACACTTCTGTGATGGTAAATGATGATGAACACCTTTTCATGTGTCTGTTGATTGTATATCTTCTTTGGTGAAATGTCTGTTCATGTCTTCTGCCCATTTTTAAATTGGATGGTTTGTTTTTTGGGTGTGGAGCTGTATAAGTTCTTTACATATTTTGGATACTAACTCTGTATGGGATATGCCATTTATAAATATCTTTCTCCATTTAATAGTTTTAGTTTTGTTGATTGTTTCTTTCCCTGTGCAAAAGCTTTTATTTTGATGTGGTCCCAATAGTTTTTTCTTTTTTTGTTTTTGCTTTTGTTTCTCTTGCCTCAGGAGACCTAAGTAGGAAAAAGTTGCTATGGCTGCTGTCAGAAAATCACTGCCGGTGCTCTTTCCTAGGATTTTTATGATTTCAAGTCTTGGATTTTGGTGTTTAATGCGTTTTGAATTTATTTTGTGTATGGTGAAAGAAAGTCCAGTTTGATGCTTTTACATGTTGTTGTCCAGTTTTCCCAACACCATTTGTTGAAGAGACTGTCCTTTTCCCATTGCATATTCTTTCCTGCTTTGTTGAAAATTAATTGACAATATAATTGTGGGTTTATTTCTGGGTTTTCTATTCTGTTCCATTGATCTATGTGTATATTTTTGTGCCAATTCCATACTGTTTTGGTCATTACAGCTTTGTAATATAACTTCAAGTCCAGAATTGGATGCCTCCAGCTTTGCTTTGCTTTTTCAAGTTTGCTTTGGCTATTTAGGGTCTTTTGTTGTTCCATACAAATTTTAGGATTGTTGTTCTGTGAAAAATGCTGTTGGTGTTTTGGTAGGGATTGCATTAAATGTGTAGCTTGCTTTGGGTAGTATAGACATTTTAGCAATATTTGTTCTTCTAATCCATGAACATGGAATGTCTCTCCATTTCTTTGTGTCATCTTCAATTTCTTTCATCACTGGTTTATAGTTTTCAGAGTATAGGTCTTTCACCCTTTTGGTTAAGTTTATTTGTAGTTATTATTTTTAGTGCAATTGCAAATGGGAGTGTTTCTTAATTTTTCTTTCTGCTGCTTCATTATTGGGTGAATTCAAATGCAACAGATTACTGTAGACTGAATTTGTATCCTGCAACTTTACTGAATTCATTGACCAGTTCTAGCAGTTCTATGGTGGAGTCATTCAAATTTTCTATGTTTAGTATTATGTCATCAGCAAATAGTGAAATTCTACTTCTTCCTTACTGATTTTAATGGCTTTTATTTCTTTTTGTTGTTTGATTGCTATGCTATTCAGTACTATGCTGAATAAAAGTGGTGAAAGTGGACGTCCTTGTCTTGTTCCAGACCTTAGGGATAAGGTTCTGTTATTACCCATTAAGGATGATATTTGTTCTGGGTTTTTCATATATGGCCTTTATTATGTTGAGGTATTTTCCCTCTTACCTCACTTTGTTGAAGATTTTTATCAGAAATTCATGTTGTGGGGCACCTGACTGGCTCAGTCAGCAGAGCATCTGACTCTTAATCTTGGGGTCATGAGTTCAAGTCCCATGTTGGGCGTGGAGCCTACTTTGATAATAAAGAAATGCATGTTGTGCTTTGTCAAGTGTTTTTTTTTCTGTGTTTATTGAAATTATCATATGGTTCTTATCCTTTCTCTTATTAATGTAATGTATCACATTGATTGATTTAATATTGAACCACCCTTGCAACCCAGGAATAAATCTCACTTGCTTGTGATGAATGTTTTTTTAATGTACTGTTGGATTTGGCTTGCTGGTATTTTGTTGAGGATTTTTGCATCCATGTTCATCATGGATATTGGCCTGTAGTTCTCTTTTTTAGTGGTGTCTTTATCTGGTTTTGGTATCAGGGTAATTCTGAACTCATAGAATGAATTTGGAAGTCTTCCTTCCATTTCTACTTTTTGGAAAAGTTTGAGAACAATAAGTATTAACTCTACTTTAAATGTTTGGTAGAATTTGCTTGTGAAGCAATGTGGTCTTGGACTTTTCTTTGTTGTGAGTTTTTTGATTACTGATTTAATTACTTTGCTGGTTTTCAGTCTGTACAAATTTTCTATTTCTTCCTGTCTCACTTTTAGTAGGTTTATGTTTCTAGGAATTTATCCATTTCTTCTTGGTTGTCCAATTTGTTGGTATTTAATTTTTCATAATATTCTGTTATAATTGTTTATATTTCTGTGGTGTTTATAATTATTTCTCCTCTCTCATTTGTGATTTTATTTATTTGGGTCCTTTCTCCTTTTTTCTTGATACATCTGGATAGAGGTTCATCAATTTTATAGATTTTTTTTTTCAAAGAACCAGCTCCTGGTTTCATGGATAAATTTATTTTAAGTTTCTATTTCGTCTATTTCTGCTCTGATCTTTATTATTTCCTTATTCCTGCTGGTTTTAGGTCCTATTTGTTGTTCATTTTCTAGCTCCTTTAGATGTAAGGTTAGGTTGTTTATTTGAGATTTTTCTTGCTTCTTGAGGTAGACCTGTATTCCTATAAGCTTCCCTCTTAGAACTGCTTTTGTTGTGTCCCAAAGGTTTTGCACTGTTGTGTTTTCATTTTTGTTTCCATCTACTGTGTATTTATTCTTTTATTTCCTGGTTGACTTATTTGTTGTTTAGTAGCATGTTATTTAACATGTATTTGTGGTCTTTCAGATTTTTTCTTGTGGTTGATCTTCTAGTTTCATAGCATTGGGGTCAGAAAAGACGCATGGTATTACTTCAGTCTTTTTGAATTTGTTGAGGATTGCTTTGTGGCCCAATATGTGATCTATTCTGGAGAATGTTTCATGTGCACTTGAAAAGAATGTGTATTTTTCTGTTTTAAGATGGAATGTTATGAATATATTTGTTGTATCCATCTGGCCCAGTGTATCATTCAAAGCCTTTGTTTTCTTGTTGATTTTCTGTTTAGATGATCTGTCCATTGATGTAAGTGGGGTGCTCAAGTCCCCTATTATTATTATATTATTATCAGTTAGTTCCTTTATGCTATTAACTGTTTTATGTATTTGGGTGCTTTCAAGTTGGGTGCATAAATAGTTACAACTGCTATATCTTCTTGACAGATTGTCCCTTTTATTATTATATAGTGTCCTCTTTGTCTCTTGTTACAACCTTTGTTTTAAAGTCCAGTTTGTCTCAAATAAGTATGGAAATTTAGGCTTTTATTTGACATCCATTTGAATGATAAATGTTTCTCTCTCCCCTCACTTTCAGTCTATAGGTGTCTTTTGGTCTAAAATGAGTCTTTTGTGGGTAGCATATAGATGGGCCTTGTTTTTTTTTTTTTTTTTTTCTAATCTATTCTGTCAGCCTATGTCTTTCGATTGGGGCATTTAGTTTATTTACATTCAAAGAAATTATAGACAGATTTTATTTACTACCATTTTATTATTTATTTTCTGGTTGTTTTTGAAGATTCTATCTGAAGCTATCTGTCTTTCATGGTTTGCTGGTTTTCTTTAGTGATATACTTGGATTTCTTTCTCTTTATTCTTTGCACATTACATATGTACATATGTACTTACACATATGTTTGTACATAACATCTTCTGCATATAGCAGTCTATATTAAGTTGGTGGTCTTTTAAGTTTGAACAATTCTTTACTCCTCTCCTTCCCACATTGTAGTTTTATGGTGTCATGTTTTACATCCTGTTATTTTGTGAGTTCCTAGACGTATTTTTTACAGAATTCTTCATTTTTACTGCTTTTGTATTTCCTATCTTCATAATATTAATTTTGGTATCTCCTTTCCACTCAGAGTACTCTTTAATATTTCTTATAGGGCTGATTTAGTGGTCATGAACTTCTTTAGCCTTTGTTCATCTGGGAAACTCTTTATCTCTCCTTCTATTCTGAATAATAGCTTTGCTGGATAGAGTATTCTTGGCTGCAGGTATTTCCCATTCAGCACTGTGAATATATCATGTAACTCCTTTCTAGCTTGGGAAGTTTCTGGTAAAAAATCTGATAGCCTTATGATATTTCCTTTGTATGTAACTGTTTTGTTTTGTCTTGCTGTTTTGTTTTGTTTTGTTAAAAAAAACCTATTTATTTATTTATTTATTTATTTATTTATTTAAATTTAAAACCAATTTAGTTAACACATAGTGTAATAATAGTTTCAGGAATAGAATTTAGTAATTCACTGCTTACATGTAACTCCTAGTGCTCATTCCAAGTGTCCTCCTTAATGTCTTCTCCCCTTTAGCACCCTCCCCCACCTGACACCTGTCAGCAAACCTCAGTTTGTTCTCTGTATTTAAGTCTCTTATGGTTTGTCTCCCTCTCTGTTTTTATATTATTTTTGCTTCCCTTCCTTTATTTCATCTGTTTTGTATCTTAAATTCCACATATGAGTGAAATCATATGATATTTGTTTTTCTCTTATTTCATTTAGCATAATACACTCTAGTTCCACCCATGTTGTTGCAACTGGCAAGATTTCATTCTTTTTGATCACCAAAAATTATTCCCTTATATATACTATACTATACTTTATATACACTATGTATATACTATGTATATATATATAGTATATATATAGTATATATACAGTACTATATACTATTTATTAATAGTGCTGCTATAAACATTGAGGTACATGTGCCCCTTCAAATCAGCCTTCCTGTATCATTTGTGTAGATACCTAGTAGTGCACTTGCTAGGTCGTAGGGTAATTCTGTTTTTAATATTTTAAGAACCTCCATAATATTTTCCAGCATGGCTACACCAGTTTGCTTATCCATCAGCAGTGCAAAAGGGTTCCCCATTCTCCACATCCTTGCCAACACCTGTTGTTGCCTGAGTTGTTAATTTTAGCCATTCTGACAGGTGTGATGTGGTATCTCATTGTGGTGTTGATTGGATTTCCCTGATGATGAGTGATGTTGAGCATTTTTCATGTGTCAGTTGGCCATCTGGATGTCTTCTTTGGAGAAGTGTCTATTCATGTCATCCACCCATTTCTTCACTAGATTATTTATTTTTTGGGTGTTGAGTTTGATAAGTTCTTTATACATTTTGGATACTAACCCTTTATTTGATATGTCATTTACAAATATCTTCTCCCATTCTGTCAGTTGCCTTTTAGTTTTGCTGATTGTTTCCTTCATTGTGCAGAAGCTTTTTATTTTGATGAGGTCCTGATAGTTCATTTTTGCTTTTGTTTCCCTTGCCTCTGGAGACACGTTGAGTAAGAAGTTGCTAAGGCCGAGGTCAAAGAGGTATTTACCTGCTTTCTCCTGTAGGATTTTGATGGCTTTCTGTCTTATGTTTAGACCTTTCATCCATTTTGAGTTTATTTTTGTGTGTGGTGTAAGAAAGTGTTCCAGGTTTTCTCTTCTGCATGTCACTGTCGAGTTTTGCCAATACCAGTTGCTGAAGAGACTGTCTTTTTTCCATTGGATATTCTTTTCTGCTTTGTCAAAGGTGAGTTGGCCATACATTTGTGGTTCCATTTCTTAATTCTCTATTGTGTTCCTTGATCTATGTGTCTGTTCTTGTGCCAATACCATACTGTCTTGATGCTTACAGTTTTGTAATACAACTTGAAGTCCAGAATTATGATGCCTCCAGCTTTGGTTTTCTTTTTCAACATTACTTTGTCTATTCAGTGTCTTTTCTGGTTCCATACAAATTTTAGGATTGTTTTCTCTAGCTCTGTGAAGAATACTGGTGTTATTTTGATAGGGATTACATTGAATATGCAGATTGCTTTGGGTAGTATTGACATTTTAACAATGTTTGTTCTTCCAATCCAGAAGTATGGAATATTTTTCCATTTTTTGTGTCATCTTCAATTTCTTTAATATGCTTTCTATAGTTTTCAGTGAATAGATTTTTCACTTCTTTGGTTAGGATTATTCCAGGGTATTTTATAGTTTTTGGTGTGATTATAACTGGGATCAGTTCCTTGATTTTTCTTTCTGCTGCTTCATTATTTGTGCATAGCAATGCAACGAATTTCTGTACATTGATTTTATATCGGGCGACTTTGCCGAATTTATGTATCAGTTCTAGCAGTTTTTTGGTGGAGTCTTTTGGGTTTTCCACATAGAGTATCATGTCGTCTGCAAAGAGTGAAAGTTTGACTTCTGCCTTGCTGATTTGGATGTCTTTTATTTATTTATGTTGTCTGATTGCTGAGGCTAGGACTTCCAACACTATGTTGAATAACTGGTGAGAGTGGACATCCTTGTTGTGTTCCTGACCTTAGGGAGAAAGCTCTTAGTTTTTCCCCGTTGAGGATGATATTAGCAGTGTGTCTTTCACATATGGTCTTTTTGATCTTGAGGTACAATCCTTCTATCCCTACTTTCTTGAGGGTTCTTATCAAGAAATGATGCTGTATTTTGTCAAATGCTTTTTCCACATCTATTGAGAGGATCATGTTGTTCTTATCCTTTCTTTTGTTAATATGATGTATCACATTGATTGATTGCAGATATTAAACCAGCTTTGCATGCTGGGAATAAATTCTAATTGATCATGGTGAATAATTATTTTAATGTATTGTTGGATCCAGTTGGCTAGTATCTTGTTGAGATCTTTGCATCCATGTTCTTCGGGGAAATTGGTCTATAGTTCTCCTTTTTAGTGGGGTCTTTGTCTAGTTTTAGAATCAAGGTAATGGTGTCCTTGTAGAATGAGTTTGGAAGTTTTCCTTCCATTTCTATTTTTTGTAACAGCTTCAAAAAAATACGTGTTACCTGTTTAAATGTTTGGTAGAATTCCCCTGGAAAGCCATCAGGCCCTGGACCCTTGTTTGTTGGGAGGTTTTTTTATTACTGATTCAATTTATTTACTGGTTATGGGTCTGTTAAAATTTTCTATTTCTTCCTGTTTCAGTTTTGGTAGTTTACGTGTTTCTAGGAATTTGTCTACTTCCAGATTGCCCAATTGTTGGCAGATAACAGTTCATAATATTTCCTTATTATTGTTTGTATTTCTGTGGTGTTGGTTGTCATCTCTCCTCTTTCATTCTTGATTTTATTTATTTGTGTCCTTTCCTTTTTATTTTTGGTCATTCTGCCTAGGGGTTTAGCAATTTTTGTTAATTCTTTCAAAGACCCAGCTCTTGGTTTCGTTGATCTGTTGTACTGTTTTTTTTATTGTTGTTGTTGTTTCGATATCATTGATTTCTGCTCTAATCTTTATTTTTTCCCTTCCTCTGCTGGTTTTGAGCTTTTTATGCTATTCTTTTTCCAGCTCTTTTAGGTGTAAGATTAGGTTGTGTATTTGAGACCTTTCTTCCTTCTTTAGGAAGGCCTGGATTGCTATATATTTCCCTCCTCTGATTACCCTTGCTGCATTCCAGAGGTTTTGGGCTGTTGTGTTTTCATTGGCTTCCATGTGCTTTTTAAATTTCTTCTTTAATTTCTTTGTTAACTCATTCATTCTTCAGTAGGATGTTCTTTAATCTCCAAGTATTCATGGTCTTTCCAAATTCTTTCTTGTGGTTGATTTTTAACGTTTATTTATTTTTGAGACAGAGAGAGACAAAGCATGAACGGGGGAGGGGCAGAGAGAGAGAGAGGGAGACACAGAATCAGAAGCAGGCTCCAGGCTCTGAGCCATCAGCCCAGAGCCCAATGCGGGGCTTGAACTCACGGACTGCGAGATCGTGACCTGAACCTAAGTCGGACGCTCAACTGACTGAGCCACCCAGGCACCCCTCTTGTGGTTGATTTTGAGTTTCATAGTGTTGTGTTCTGAAAATGTACAAGGTATGATCACGATCTTTTTGTACTTGTTGAGGGCTGATTAGTGTCCCAGTATGTAATCTATTCTGGAGAATGTTCCATGAACACTTGAGAAGAATGTGTATTCTGCTGCTTTAGGATGGAATGTTCTGAATATATCTGTTAAGTCCATCCAGTCCATTGTGTCATTCAAAGCCATTGTTTCCTTGTTGATTTTCTGCTTACATGATCTGTCCATTGTTGTAAGTGTGGTGTGAAGTCCCCTACTATTATGGTATTATTATCAATGAGTTTATGTTTGTGATTAATTGATTTATATATTTTGGTTCTTCACATTGGGGACATAAATATTCACAATTTTTAGATATTCTTGGTGGATAGACCACTCAATTACTGTATGATGCCCTTCTTCATCTCTTGTTACAGTCTTTATTTTAAAATATAGTTTGTCTGATATAAGTATTGCTACTTCAGCTTTCTGTTGATGACCATTAGCATGATAGATGGTTCTCCATCCCCTTACTTTCAATCTGCAGGTGTCTTTAGGTCTCAAATGAGTCTCATGGAAGCAGCATATAGATGGGTTTTGCTTTCTTACCTATTCTGATACCCTATGTCTTTTGGTTGGAGCGTTTAGTTCATTGACAGTTAGAGTGAGTACTGAAAGATATGATTTTAGTGCCATTGTGTTGCCTGCTGAGTTGGTGTTTCTGGTAATGTTCTCTGGTCCTTTCTAATCTTTGTTGCCTTTGCTCTTTTTTGTTTTGTTTTGTCTTTTCTCCACTCAAAGGGTCTCCCTTAAAATTTCTTGCAGGCTGGTTTAGCGGTCACAAACTACATTAGATTTCACCTTGGAAACTCTTTATCTCTTCTTCTATTTTGAAAGACAGACTTGCTGGATAAATAATTATTGACTGCATATTTTTCTGATTCATCACATTGAATGTATCTTGCCATTCATTTTTGGCCTGCCAGGTTTCTGTGGACAGGTCTGCTGCGAACCTGATCTGTCTTCCCTTACAGGTTAAGGACTTCTTTCCCTTGGTTCTTTCATAATTATTTCCTTGTCTGTGTATTTTGTGAGTTTGACTATGATAAGCCTTGCTGATGGTCAGTTTTTGTTGATTCTAATGAGAGTTCTCTGTGCTTCTTGGATTTTGATGTCTATGTCCTTCCTCAGATTAGGAAAGTTTTTTGCTATAATTTGCTAATGTAAACCTTCTGCTACTTTTTCTCTTTCTTTATCTTCTGGGTTTCCTATGGTTCCAATGTTATTATTTTTTAATAAATCACTGAGTTCTCTAAGTCTTGTATCATGATCTTTTGCCTTTGTTTCCCTGTTTTTTTCTGCTTCATTATTCTCCATAATTTTATCATCTAAACTGCTGATTCGCTGCTCTGCTTCATTGCTGTCATGGCATCCATTCAAGATTGCATCTTGGTATAGCATTTTTAATTTCATCTGGACTAGATTTTATTTCTTTTATATCCACAGAAAGGGATTCTATGCTTTTTTTTTTAAATTTTTTTTAACGTTTATTTATTTTTGAGACAGAGAGAGACAGAGCATGAATGGGGGAGGGTCAGAGAGAGGGAGACACAGAATCTGAAACAGGCCCCAGGCTCCAAGCTGTCAGCACAGAGCCCGACGCGGGGCTCGAACTCACGGACCGCGAGATCATGACCTGAGCCGAAGTCGGCCGCTTAACCGACTGAGCCACCCAGGCGCCCCATTCTATGCTTTTTTAAACCCCAGTTAGTACTCTCTTTTTTTATTTTTATTTTTAATGTTAATTTATTTCGAGAGAGATAGAGAGACAGAGCATGAGCAGGGGGAGGGACAGAGATAGGGAGACACAGAATTTGAAGCTGTCTCCAGGGTCTGAACTGTCAGCACAGAGCCTGACATGGGGCTTGAACTCACGAACTGCGAGATAATGACCTGAGCTGAAGTAGGATGCTTAACTGTCTGAGTCACCCAGACACCCCTCAACCTCAGCTAGTATTCTTATTATCATGGTTCTAAATTCTAGTTCAGACATTGTGCTTGTATCTGTGTTGATTAAGCCCCTGGCTTCATTTCTTCCTGTTCTTTCTTTTAGGATGAATTTCCTTCATTTTGTCATTTTGGAGGAAGAAGAAAATTAATAAAATTAAAAATGAAAATTAAAAAATTGACAACAAAACAAAAAATCAAATAAAGAAAGCTAGATCTTAGGTGTGTTTGGTCTGAGTTTTGAAGGAAGCTTAACAGAATGGAGAAAAAAGAGAAATAAAATTTAAAAAGGTAAGAAAAAATTTAAAAATTTAAAATATAAATATAATAAAATAAAGTGAAATAAAAAAATGAAGAATAAAAATTTTAAAAATAAAAAATAAAGTAAAAAAATAAAAATAAATATAAAGTTTTCTCTTTCTGTATACAAGAATGAGAAAGAAAATAAAGAAAAAAAGAAAGAAAAAATAAAAACTTTTTAAGCAAAAACAGAAGCAAAGAAAATAAACAAATAAATAAACTAGTAAACAGAATCAAATCCCAATGAAGTTACATCCAGTTTCCCTAGAATTGCAAATATGAAGCCCTACATAGTCCATACACTACACAGGCAGAGTGACTTGTGCTGGTCTTCTAGGGGATGTGTGTGGAGGGTGCAGATGGGCAAGGCTTGGTGTAACAGCTCTCTTCTCCACTAGGTGACGCTGCTTAGCTTACTGAGGTGAATTAGTGTGGTACACATGCGCATGTGTGCATACCCATACACGAGAGAGGTGGAAATGGCTTCACCCAGCTCCCTCTGGCACAGGAACTTAGCCCTCTCACTGACCCGGGATCAAGCACCCCCCAGTCTTTGTCTCAGGCCTCTGTCCATTCCCTGCCTCTACCCTGTCCATGTCCAAGATGTCTGCCTGCCAGGAGTCACCCCCCTCCAGAGTTTTATCTCAGATGGAGTTGTGTTTAAAACTCCAGTGCCCTCTGAGTTCTCCCAGTTCTCACACTGACCTTTACAACTCCAGGCTTTAAGCCCTGCTGATTGCAAGAAGTCACAAAATTTGGCTCCCCTTACTTTCCAAGCCAATTGCTTTGGAGATTTGTTTTCACCATATGCTTTCCAATGTGCTAGACTGTCTCTTGCTTTTCTCCATGACCATGGCTCCATCCTACCACAGTGGTCATGATCCATTTCTCTTCCATGCTGTGTCTCTGCACTTAATACCTTCTTTTATGTGGCCTCTTTTCTATGTTTAGTTGTGGAGTTTGTTCTCCCAGTCTTCAGATCAATTTATGGGGTATTTAGGATGATTTGATGATTATCTAGTTGTATTTTTAGGATGAGGCAAGCCTAGAGTCCTCATACTTTGCTCCATCTTGCAAAGAACTCTTTACCCATTACTTAATTAGATTATTTGGTTTATTTTGATGTTGAGTTGTATAAGTTGTTTATAGATTATGGATATTAACCCCTTACTATTTGTAATTATCTTATCCTTTTTGTTTTGTTGATGGTTACCTTTGCTATGCAAAAGATTTTAACTTTGATGTAATTCTAATAGCTTATTTTTGCATTTGTTTCCCTTGCTTGAGGAGATATATGCATAAATATGTTGCTAAGGCCAATGTCTAAGAAATTATTGCCTGTTTTCTCTTAGTAGTTTTATGTTTTCAGGTCTTACATTTAGGTCTTTAATCCATTTTCAGTTTATTTTTATGTGTGATATAAGAAAGTGGTCCAGTTTCATTCTTTTGTATGTAGCTGTTCAGTTTTCCCAAAAGGATTTGTTGAGGAGACTGTCTGTCCCCTTTGTATATTCTTGCCTCCTTTTGGTAGATTAATTGGCCTTGTAAATGTGGATTGATTCCAGAGCTCTCTACCCAGTTCTGTTGATCTATGTGTCTATTTTTGTGCCACTACCATATTGACAGATTACTATAGCTTTGTAGTATATTTGGGTTTGTGATATCTACAGGTTTTCTCTTTCTCAACATTGCTTGGGCTATTTGGGATCTTTTGTGGTTTTATACACATCTTAATATTATTCTAGTTCTTTGAAAAATGCTATTGGAATTTTGATAGAGATTGTATTGAATATGTAGATTGCTTTAGATAGTATGGACATTTTAACTATATTCTTCTTCTAATAATGAGCATGGTATATCTTTCCATTTGTTTATATTGTCTTCAATTTCTTTCACTGATGCCTTATAGTTTTCAGAATATAGGTCTTTCACCTCCGTTAAATTTATTCCTAGGTATTTTTTCTTTTTGGTGCAAGTGTAAAAGGAGTTATTTTCTTGATTTCTCTTACTGCAACTTCATTATTAATGTGTAGTGTATCTTGTTGAACAACTTTAGGACCATTAATTTGAACTCTTATCAGGTATATTGCTTATCTCCATGTTATTTAATTCTTTGAAGTTCTGTCTTGTTCCTTTGTTTGGAGCATGTTTCTCTGTCTCCTCATTTTGCTTGAACTTTGGTGTTTATTTCTATGAATTAGATGGAACAGCTACTTCTCCCAGTTTTAAGGGAATTGCCCTGTGTAGGAACAGGATTTGCGCAGACCGTGTGTGCCTGGGAACTTTGGCTGGCTGGCTGGAACTGTAGCAGGTATGGGTGGAGGTCCATGGGCACTATATACAGGGGATGCCCTAGTGAGTGGGATAGTTGGATCTGAAACAGGTGCAGGCTGGGTGGTCTTGGGGTTCTTTATGCAGAGGATGCCTTGGTTGGGCAGGTTAAGCTGAAGGTTTGTGTTTTTTATGTCTGCTTCTGCTATTTCATTTACTTAGTAGTTTATTATATAGTATTTTATAAAAGCATTGGTCTTTAATGGATTGCAAATAAAAATCAGTTTGTTGCCACAGATGGATTGAAAAGCACTGGTTTAAGTGAGACACTGGGTTTTTATAACAATTGACAGGAAGTCAACAGAACAAAATGTTTATAAACTTTAAAAGTAATTGAAAGAAATGAGTTTAGTGCTGCTATTATGGTGAGACCTGAATACTTTGAATAGTTTATGAGATATATGACAGGAAAAGCTAAAGAATACTGAGCTATGACACCTTTTCATGGCACTGTCCTAATTACTCTCCAGTTTCTGAAGTTCTTTTAGAAATGTGATTTTTGTTTTTATCAAGGTCAAGAAATCTAACAAAAAAATATAGCACATAGGACAACTATTATATACGGTGACTCTACTACTTTTTCCACCATATTTTTTTATACACAATCAAGTCTAGCTTATTTTTCCTTAATTTGAATTTTCTTCCTAAGTATGTTAGTATCTGCCCCTACTTACTAGCCAAGTTTATACTAATCACTAGTCAAATTTTATCGTGATTGTAAAAGGTCTAATTCAGTCCTTTGGGCCTTCTTTCACCTCTAGATTCATTAAGCATAATTGTCTCCATTATCCAAATCAAAGAAAAATGCAAGCATGCTTGAATGCAGTATTAGTCACAATGAAATATTCCTTCAGGACTGATAGTTCCTCAAGGGTTGATAATGACCTACTCATAACTGCTCCCTTGGACACTTCAATCATTTATTAACCCATATAACGCAATGATGGCAGATTCCTAGCAACCTCAACTACCTGACACAGCTTAAACCTGAAAGTGCAGGAAACCTCTGTGAGTAGTGAGTAAGTGAGGTATCATAAAGGCTATACATGACTTTACATACCAGGTTGGGGCCTGGAACTGCACTAGTTCAGAGTGTAGAGTGTTGTCATTGTGTGTAGGCTCAGGTTAGTAACTGACACTATTCCTTTGCCCTGAACAGCCTAATTATGTACCCTTTAAAGTCTACCTCCTGTATAGAGTCCACTCAAAGACCTTCATTCTCAGTGCAGTGGCAGAGAGTGCATAAATATAAATGTACATAAATACATATATCCAGCTCCTATATAACTTTGTTGTACCAGTTTGTTTACACAGCTGCCTATCAGCCCCTTTCAATGAAGAGGTAGAAGGCAAGGACTGTGTTTTATGTATATTTGTATTCTTAGCACCTTGTACATAATACGTATTCCACAGTGTTGAAGGAGTGAATAAACAGTTATCTGATTTCAGCTTCAGTTCTTCTGAGGCATGAAAACACTCAGATACTTCTATCTATCAGCAGGTTATAGTTTCTTCTTGTGAATATCTATGATTTCAACAGGAAGTATAAGAGAGGCTGGAGTGGAAGGTGCTTGTGTTAAGAATAAAGCTCTGACTGTATTCCTGCTTCCGGTGCTATTTTATTAATCTGCTTGCCCTGATGGCTGATGTCTTACTTGCCTTGACCAATGGAGAGCTCATTAGCCCTTTCCTCCAATAAGACAAGTCATATTTCTTCCCTTCCTGCCTCCTCCAGCATGCACTGTCCTATTTCATTTTCTTTATGCTTACTTGGATTATCTGCTCCATGTAAATGACTAACTATAAAATAAGAATACTAAATATGAAATATTGAATTTATATCAAGTACACACTCTGTGTTAGGCTTCCTAATATATGCAGTAGACACATAGAAGAGCAATGTGTAATTCTTGTTCTTCAGAAACTCACAATTGAGTGGGAAAAGTAGATGAGTTAATAAATTATTAAATTTTCTAGAACTATCATTAATTGAACAGTCTCTGTAACAAGTCTTTTACTTTTATAACTTTATATGCTTTTCATAAAATGACACTATTATTATTCCATTTCACAGAGAAGGTAAGTATACCTTGGGGAGATTGTGTAAATTTCCCAAGATCTTGTTATTTTTAAGAAACAAAACAAGGATTTAAACTTAAGGTGTTTGAATACCAAATCTGCCCATGTAACTGTGCCATGCTGTCTATGACCATTTGGGTCCCTTCCCAATCTCCTTTCTTGTTTTATCTAGAAAATTCACTGGGGGTGGGAAGGGATTAGGTCTCATTTTCTAATTATGCTTGGTAAACTAACAGGTACTATAGCTGTCATATGTGGACTCATTTTCCTGTAATGTTAATGGAGAACATCATGCAAAATCTTAAGTAAATTTGTAAGAGATTAAAATGTGTAGCTCTGTCCTAACATATGAAGGCTGTTACCTTAGCATAGATTATATTATTATTTTAAAACCTATTATTTAAGAGCACAAGCAGGTCCCATTGCACTGTCCTCCATAAGGATCTTGCAAATCATTTTGGCCTTGATTTCTTCTTGATATTCTTTCTGTGCCAGTATTTTTTTTTGCTCTAATTATTCACATTTTCCTCTCTAAAATAGAATCACCTTTCTTGTCTTCTGAAACCTGTCCAATTTTGTTCAAATTCTCAAAAACAACAGCTAGTTGGTCCATATGGACCCTGATAATTTCATAAACACCTTGTTATGAAAATAATCAGACTTTTTAGACTTACACCCATTGAATTTACTCCCAGATATCTTCCTATTGTGGCTTGATTTCTTGTCTTTCCATCTTCTGTGAGATCTGCTTTATTTGTAATTATAGTTCACTTTACTAACATAAATTTTTAGTGTTACTTATGATCACTTTTCTATTGCAACATAGCAAATAAAAAAACACTCTGTCCCTTTGTACTTCCTACAGTGAGAAAGTGAATCATATTGAGCCAGAGTCATATTTTAGTATGATATAGCAAATCTTTGTCTTTCTCATTCTGCAGATGACTGGCACTGACTAAGGAGTGAAAAATGTCTTCTCAACTTTATTTGTTAATGCTGCTCTGATACTTTTTTTACACATAAATATGAAAAAGAAACCCTGTAATGTGTTGGGAAAAAATTGGTATTGGTGACTCATTGTTGAATGAATATACAGATTAGTGCTAGGTATGGATTTTGAGTTTTATGTTTATATAAATTTCTTTCTGTAATATTTGAAACTATCTACATGTCTTGGTAATCCCACTACCCAATGAGAAACTACAGTCAATTCGAATTATTTAAATGGAACCAACACACTGAATTTTTCCAAATATTTGATTATTAATGCCACAATTAGCATTTTCTATTTCTACTAAGATTTAACATGCCAAGCAAACTAAGCAAGAGATTGTTCCTTGAAGTATTCACGACAAGAGAGATTTCTGCGTCAGGGACCTTTATCTTACCATGTCGGTTTACTCATATAATATGGTATGGTTCACCAGCCAGGGTTCTCCAGAGAAGCAGAACCAACAGGTTGTGTGTGTGTGTGTGTGTGTGTGTGTGTGTGTGTGTGTGTGTATTTTTACCCCAGAAATTGGCTCACATGATTGTGGGGACTGTTAGGTCCCAGTTCTGTAGGGCAGGCTGGCAGGCTGGAGACTCAGAGAAGAGTTGGTATAACTCTAGTTCAAAGGTATTCTGCTACTGGCAGTGGCAGAATACCTCCTTCCTTAGGAGACTTCAGTTTTTTTTCTTTTCAGGTCTCCAATTAATTAGATGAGACTCATCTACAGTATGGAGGGTAATCTACTTTACTCAAAGTCTATGGATTTAAATGTTAATCACATCTTTAAAAAAACACAACTTTTATAGCAACATCCAAACTGGTGTTGGACCAAACATCTGGCCACCACAGCTTAGCTGCATCAACACATAAAATTAACTACAAATGATCATGTTTTTAACAAATTGTGAATTATTCCCAAATTCACTACAAAATTTAAAGGCAGTACTCATGGGGCACGTGGGTGGCTTAGTTAGTCAAAATTTGACTCTTGATTTCAGCTCAGGTCATGATCTCCCGGTTGGTGAGATTGAGCCCTGCATCAGGCTCTGCAGGGAGCATGGAAGCTGCTTGGGATTCTCTCTCTCCCTTTCTCTCCCCTCTCCCCTGCTTCTATGCTTGGTCTCTCTAACAAATAACAAAAAAATAAAGATTTAACTCATAATAATTAAAGCAGGAATAACTTTCCATAATGAGTGCAAGACAGTTTCATAAGATCTTATATACAAAGAGAAACCAAATTGAGATCATTTTACTCGGTCCTACCTTTCACTTCAGGCACAGTGTTGACTAATGTGGAGATGGAGTTTGAAATTAAGGGGACAAATGACTAGAAAACAGACTGTGTTGTCTCTAGGCTAAATTAAGACAAAAGTTATTGTCACTTCTCTGAAGAAGTAAGAGAAGCATCACACAAGAATATCTTGCCTTCCATATTAAGTTGTTATGGACAGTAATCATATACCACTTTTCTTCTGCACCTCATAGATCTTAGCATATTGTTGGATAGTTGAATTGGAAAAATGAATCTTTGAAAAAGTTAACCCACAGATTCAGTAAACAAAGGGATCAAATAAAGCCACAAGGGCATCAAGGGTGCAAATGTATTGAAATGTAGTGAACTGAGTGATTGTTGGGCTGGTGAGGGAATAAGAGATGTTTGGGAAAGATGCTGCTGTTGAAAAAGAAAGCAGTGAACTAGATACTTGAGTCATAGAGTACTACATTTTGACAATGTGATGCTCTTAAAATGTGAATGTCCTGAGGTAGAGGTAAATGTTTGCTATAAATGTGAGGAAAGGCAAGAATAGCATGATGTCAAGATGGTTTCTAATTCATATATACATTATATGTTACTTAGGATGATGGAAGTGGATATAGGTTGGGAAGAAAAATGTGAGCCAAGTATCATGTTATTTAGAAAGATGGGAGAAGTTTGTGAAAGTTAGAAAGGTAAAGGTAACTGTTAGAAGCCATTAAGCTTTTCAAGAATGAAAAGTCCAGAGAAGATATTTTTTTCATGACTTTTAAATGGCACTGGGAATGGAAAATTGTGTCAGTTCATGGCTGGTTTAGAAAAAGTAGTATTATGGTATGATATGTGTGGACTGACCTGGATGAATATATAGGGGAAGCAACTGAGGTAAAAAGTTTGGATCATGAATAGTTGGTTTGGAGAACAGCATTGAAGAAGCTTTGGATTGGGAATAAGCAGAGGTCATATATTGAAGACACAATCCTCTTTCTTAGAAATACTGAGGGATCTAATGCATTATGAACTTTGTTACACACACACACACACACACACGCGCGCGTGTATGCATACACATGTCCTAATCAACAATGCCTCAGATTCTACAAGAAGTAGTATGAGTAATGTTAAAATTCTAAAGAACAGCAGAATGTCTTATTGTTTAAGGACATTGATTTCAAACAATCTATATATACAAAAGTATTTAAAAATTTAAATGTTTTCTGAAAGTATCCCTAAGAATGTTGTTATATAATGCTAAAATATGTACAGCATATTACAGACTTTAGAATCAAATTTCCTGTCCAGTGGATTAGAAATATAGCCAAAGATATATAAGACTTGGGAAATAGGTTGCATAGTAAAAGTGAAAACAAAGTGGAGCAATTATTAATCTTTAACTTAATATAGTGGATGGACCAAAAACAGTATCAGGTTTTTATTTACACATGAATGATGGATGGTGATTTACAATGCTGAAATAAATCCAAGTGGTAATTTACCTACTAGATCTTCTGCTTCCCATACTGTTTCAAATAAAAAAAATTATTAATACAAGTGCCAAGCACTGAGTTCATTAATGTTAAATTGACACATTTGCCTTTTATCATGCAACTCAACTCCAAAGGCACATGGGGATAGAACCTGGCCTCCGTTCAGACAAGTTTATAAAGGAGAGCTAAGGACTCTCTAAGGCTTCTGAGTCCTTTGATAGTCTTCTGGCATCTACTGCTTATGATATTGCCTTTCATGCTGAAGCTTTTGTCTTCTCTGGAGGTTTGTTCTAAGGAGGAGACACAGAGAAACATTTCCACATATCTGGCTCTGCCAATTGCTCCATAACATTTGGGGTACCATTAGCTTCGAGAATCCACCCATCTCATTATTGCACAAAGAGCAATCAGCTCACTTTTTCCCTTCTCATTCTGCAGAATGCAGCAACATGTCCTCTGTAGGGGAAAAGCATAAAAGCTCTCTGTCTCATCCTGAGGGAGGAGGCTTTATTTCCCTTCCCCTACATGAAGTTGACTAGGGCATACTTCAGTGGCACACCTTTGACCCATGAGTTGCCGAACTGAACTAAATAACTCTGAGCACCTTGTGAAAGTCCTCTGGGAGATGTCTCTTCCAGGATGGTGTGTGTTCCTTGAAAATGTATAAAGGAAAAACTTTGGACTTCAAGTGAAAAGGCACGATTTTGAATCTAACCCTCCACCTTGCTAGCTGTGTAAAATTAGGCAAGTCTCCTTTATGAGTCTTCTTATAAAATGAGAATAATGAGGTTTACTCTCAAGCTGCTGTGAAGAAATAATGAGGTGATATATGAGCAATAGCCTGGCAAAGATCTTGGTCCAAAATACCCCTCCTCTATAAATGCTGATTATATCATGTTCTTAGTAGACAACCGATAGAGGCCAGGCGTTGTGCTAAGTGCTTTCCGGATAACCTACCATGTTATGTAATCCTTCAGCCTTCTGGTGAGGGAGCTATTGTGTATCCCTATGACTCTGATGAGGAAACGAATGCTGAGAGAATCAGATAACTTAACAGTAAGTCTAAATCCTGGGATTTGAACTCATCTGAAGAAATACTCTAGCGTGCACTGGCTTTGGATTTGAAGTAGAAAGTTAAAGGGTCATAAAAAAGGAACATATTGGAACTCTACTGGATTCCTGTCTTCATATCCAGGCTCCTTAACACTTTCCTTACTTGATGCTTGTTACCTTATAGTCCCCAAGAGTTACTAGAATACAAGCTTTTTGGAGTTCTGTTTTATTCTTTGTTCCTCTTATTTTTAATGTATCAAGCACAGTACCTAAGACATATCAGAACTTCACTAAAATGTTTTTGAATGATTAATGATTCCATGTGCAGACTTGGAGTAAAGATTTGGGAATTGCACAGAGGGAGTAGGGCCTACAACTGCTGAAGGCTTGAAGAATGAGGAATGACCCTGGGTTCAGACATGACTCTCCAAAAATTACTAAGAACTTAATTAGCTTGGAAACTAGCCTAAATCCGAAGCAGATTTTGTGGTGCTTTGAATTTCTTTGATATTCCTTGTCAAACTGGCACTGATTTAATGATGCTTATGGCTCTTCAGGTTTCCATGGAACAAGTTAGTCCCAGGCCAGTAGTGCCATGAATGAGCTTTAGAGATGCACTCAGAATTGCAGCTATTTCAAAATTAAAGAGAAATAATAGGTAAAGCAATTTATGGAGAAATATTACACTCCTAAAATTACAAGAAAGCATAGCTTTTCAAAATACTGAGAGAAATTCTAATGGAATGTGGTAATAACTTCATCAAAGGCTTTGCCTAAGACAAGAGGGCTTTCCTCTTGGACGTAGGTTCTGAAAATTTTTATCTTCTTTCTCCTTAAAGCATCTTATGATTTATTCAGTAAAGGAGAAGAAACACAGAGAGAGTGATTGATGGCTGTTCTCACATCTGGAGGCATACATGATAGTAGGTTTGGAGAAGGAGGACAAAGTAGGGCTGTAGTGAGAAGCTGGAAGCAGCCAAAAATGGAAGAGGAGATCATAGATACAGGGCTCCACCCAGAAGCAAAAAAAAAAAAAAAAAAAAAAAAGGGGGCGGTGGTGGTGGTGTCAGACTTGATCTATTTTCTGGTGGACCCCTAACGCTCATAGTTTCTGCTTTTTGAGGTACAGTTCTTAAATATAATAAAGTATGGAACACAAGTGTTAAGCTAATTTCTTCTAAAGTATATGTTTAATTTACTTTCAAAAATACTTCCCAAGCTGGCATACTCTTGTCAGATTACTATTTCTCACTAAATAGGTTTAAAAAATTAGATTTCTCCTTAGATTACCATGTTAACAAATTATGCTTTTAACTTGTAGGATTTCTTGGAAAAAAACAAAGGTATTTTAGGGTTTTTTTTTAAATGTTTATTTATTTTTGAGAGAGAGAGAGAGAGAGAGCAGGGCATGGACAGAGAGAGAGGGAGACACAGAATCCGAAGCAGGCTCCAGGCTCTGAGCTGTCAGCACAGAGCCTGATGTGGGGCTCGAACTCACAGAGTGTGAGATCATGACCTGAGCCGAAGTTGGACACTTAACCAACTGAGCCACCCAGGAACCCCTGGGGTTTTTAAAAATATTCACAAGAGTAGAATTCTAGGATTCTGGAAAGAAGTTGGTATAGTGTCAGTGGGAAAAAAAACCAGAAGTATTTTCTAATTTAGTAATCAGATACTTTATATTCTAGTTCAGATCCTATATAAATAACTCATTTCCATCTCCATCCACATTTTAAAAACTATCTGATACATAGAGAAGTATTCTTGGGTTTGAATTTCTATAGCAAATATTTTCAAGTTCCTCTACCTTGCCTCCCACCCAGCTCAAGCAATTTTACCTATTTGCGGTATTCATGTTTTTGTTCCATTATTTAGAACAACCTGCAGGGTATTTTTACACATTGCAGTTGTAACCATGAATATAGATCTATTGCATCAGGAGGAATTGTTACTGTCTGGACTCCCCAAAATATAAAACAAAACAAAACAAAACATAAGGTGTATATATGCAATTCTTGATGTCATGATTAAACATAGAAAGGATAAATGAGATAATAAAGGAAGCTTTTTGAGCTCTGAGGAGGACAGCTGCTCCATGCAGTCAAGACATCATCATTATTAATTACCTTTATTCATTTTCAAACCATCTGTTTCCAAATATGAGCACTTGTGGCCCAATTCTCCTCTTTCAGTGCCCCCCAATGTGTCCCGTATACATAATTAATCTTCAGCTGATTTCAAAAGAAGCAACATCTTATAGAGACGGATGGTGCTAGAACAAAGGGAACACATTAATCCGTTTCTTTGATGATTCTTTTGTTTGAGACAAGCTTATTCACTCTTGTATTAAATTATTTTGAATACTTTGCTCTTGGTATTATGTCTGCATGGATTTTTTTTAACCTTTAAAAACTAAATAATGCCACCTGGTGGTGAAAATAAATACATTACTATCTGGATGATATTTCTAGAATTTTTTAGTTGTCTTTTTGTATTATAACAGCTTCATTACTTTAATAATTTTTAATGAGTTGACTGAGATCATTGGGAAGTAGAAAGAAGATTTTACACATCAGATAGCAATAAATACCTTGGAATATATCTGGCCAGATGCAATTATACAGTGACAAATTCCCAACTCAAAGGTTCTTTTCAGCCATAAAGAATGGTAAGAAATTAAGATAAGGGTGTAAAGCCATGGAGCGGGTTCTCATTTTAAGTAACTAGGAGTGGTGATTTCCTGGTATCTGATGTTATTTCCTCTTTGGTCACATATAAATAAAATGAGGTCCACCTATAAAATTCAAGGCTGCTTTTGTGGTTGATGGACCAACTGTCTCAAGAGATGTGATGCTTTTACTGATTCCTCTAAACTTTTCTCACCCCTGGAATCCAGCTATATCTGCAACCTAGATGGGTAGGCTTGCCAGAAATGTTTTTGTTTGTTTTTTACACAAGAGCCTGAGAACCTGCTGTTTGAACCCAATGGGGACAATGTAAATAAAAAACTATATGTTACTCATCTTTTATGTCTTTTAAAGACTAAGTTATGTACTAAGAGAGAAATTACCAAAAGGGGAAATATCTCCAAGTAACAAGATTGGTTCCTCTGTTTTTGATTTCACTGAAAATTGGCTTTTTTTAAGAGGACAGAGAATAGGTCTGGCACAAAGACAGTGTTCAATAATTTTTTTTATTAAAATAAAGAATGCGTAAGAGGATACTTCAACCAAAATAAAATTTCTGATATGCCAATCTACCACATCACCACCCTGCTTAAAATCCTTCATAAGCAAGTCGAAACTCCTTACGAGGTCCCTATGCACCTTTCTTGACTCTTCTCTCACTCCCCAATTCATTTCTCTGTCCTAATACAAACATATATCCATGTGCATGCCTTTGCATGTGTGTGTGCGCGCCCGCGCGCGCACACACACACACACACACACACACACACACACACACACACACACTTTGAATAGAGCTACTCATACAAGGCTACTTGCCATTCCCCAAGGCTAATGAACTCTGCCAAGGCTTTGCTGATCAAAGCGCCCTTTCTTATGTTACCTGGTGACCTCATAATCATTTAAAAAGTTTCAGCTCAAATACTACCTCCACTATGAATCTTTTGTTGACTTTCTTATGTGGGCAATAGTGCTTTTTTCTTTATGCTCCAAGAACCTCATAAACATACTCCAATATAGCAGTTACTCTGCTAAAATCATTTTCATAGACATCTTCTTCAGTACACTGTGTTTTTCAAGAGCAGTAACTGTATTCTATTTTTTAAAATCTTTTATTTTTCTATTTTGAGCGGTAATTGATCTCATTAAGCAATTATAAATACTTGTTAAAAGCATGAATGATAGGTAGTGGAGTTCAAGCTCCAATATCCAATCTCGTCTCTCTTTTTAAAAAATTTCTTTAATGTTTATTTACTGTTTTTGAGAGAGAGGGAGAGACAGAACTCGAGTGGGAAGGGGGCAGAGAGAGAGAGAGAGGGAGACACAGAATCTGAAGCAGGCTCCAAGCTCTGAGCTGTCAACACAGAGCCTGACATGGCGCTTGAAATCGTGAACCACGAGATCATTACCTGAGCCCAAGTTGGATGCTCAACTGATTGAGCTGCCCAGGTGCCCTCCTCTCTCTCTCTCTCTCTTTTTTAAAGATATAAGTGTATTTATGTATTTTTAATTAGAGTTGGTTAACATACAGTGCTATGTTAGTTTCAGGTATGCGATATAGTGATTCAACAATTCCCTACATTATCCAATGCTCATCACAACAAGTGCTCTCTTTAATCCCCATCATATATGTCACCCATTCCCTTGCCCACCTCCCCTCAAGTAACCATCAGTTTGTTCGCAATGGTTAAGAATCTGTTTCTTTGTTTGTCTCTTTCTTTTTTTCCTTTACTCATTTGTTTTGTTTCTTAATTTCCATATCTGAGTAAAATTAGGTGGTATTTTTATTTTACTTGCATTATACTCTGTAGCTCCATCCTTGTCATTGCAAATGGCAAGATTTCATTCTCTTTAATGGCTGAATAGTATTCCATTGTATATATATATACCACATCTGCTTTATCCATTTCTCTATTGATGGAATCTTGGGTCCAATATCCTCTCTTACTTAATGGAACTCAAATCCATTCCAACCTCTCTATAGTTACACAGGTAAGTATGACCATATGGCTAAGTTCTTACCAATAAGATGTGATTGGATAAGATATGTGACACTTCATTGTTGCTTCCTTCTTAAGACACTGCTTGTTTGCTGTTCTCTTTCTTCTTCTTCTTCCTCTCTTTCTTCCTCTCCCTCTCTCCTTCTTCTTTCCTCCCCCTCCCTCTTTTTCTTTTTCTCCTCTTCCTCCTCCTTCATTTTCTTCCTCCTCCTCCTCTTCCTCTTCCACCTCTTCCACTCCTTCTCCTACTCACTGTTGTTGTTGTTGTTCTTCTTCTTCCTCTTCCCCCTCTTCACCTTCCCCTCCTCTTCCTCTTTCTTCTTCCTTCTCCTCCTCCTCATTGTTGTTGTATTGTTGTTGTTCTTCTCCTCCTTCTTCTTCCTCCTCCTCCTCCTATTTGCCTTCCCCTCCTACTCCTTCTCCTCTTCCTTCTCCTCGTTGTTGTTCTCCTCCTCCTCCTCTTCCTTCTGTTTCTCCTTCTTCTTCTTTTAATATTTTCTGCTTCCACCTGACTGGGAAATGGTAAGAACTGAGCAGTCTTCTTGAACCCAGAGATGGAAACTAATTTAAAGTTGGCTGAGCTTCCCTGATAGCTTGGAATCCTACATAATCTTGGTAATCAGAGCTGTCAGACCACCCTACTCTGGGTTGTCATATTAAAGAAGATACATTGCTAAAACAAAAACAAAACCTCAACCATCTTAAAGAACAGAAACTTTCCTTATAATCTTTAAAAATATCCTCTGTTCTTGAGGCGCCTGGATGGCTCAGTCATTTGAGCTTCTAACTCTTGATTTCAGCTCAGGTCATGATCTCATCGTCATGAGATTGAGCCCTGAGTAGGTAGGGCTCATGCTGGGTGTGGAATCTGCTTGAGATTCTCCTTCTCTCTCTCTCTCTCTCTCTCTCTCTCTCTCTCTCTCTCCCTCTGCCCATCCCCCACTTGTGTGCATACTCTCTCTGTCTCTAAAAAAAATAATAAAGGATAAATATAGGGGCACCTGGGTGGCTCAGTCAGTTAAGTGTCTGCCTCTTGATTTTAGCTCAGAGCCCTGAGTCAGGCTCCGCAGTGCAGAGCCTGCTTGATATTCTCTGTCTCCCTCTCTCTCTGCTCCTCCCCTGCTTGTGCTTGTGCTCCCTCTCTCTGAATAAATAAACTTTAAAAAAATCTTCTGTTCTCAAGACCCTACTCTCAGTTTTGAATCTTATTTCTACATGGAAATAAGATGCTCATGAACTGATCATTAGTTTCAGGCTCAGCTTTATCTCAAGTATAGGAAATTCTTGACCTTGAATGGGAGTGTTGAAGGAACTCCAGATCAACAGCCAGGTATTAATTAGTACCACAGTACTATCTCTCACCATCAATTCGGATCATGGTGTTTTTATTCTGAAACCCAGTATCCATCTGTCTCTGATATCTGCTATGCTTTAGAAACTCAAATTGTCACCAAATGCCATGAGATGAGACTGCCTTTACAGTCAGTGACCTTCGTCAGGATACATTCTTTTGATTCAGATTGCATGATTCAGTGCTTAACTTGCCTATTAGAAATCCTCGCTCTTTGGTGATTTTGTCCCAGCCTGGATGTCTTTGTTATAATCTGTACACATTGTCTTCTGCTTATCATGAGGCTCTCATTATACCTGCAATCCGTTTTTGTAGCTCCATTCCACCCCAGTGCCTGATGCTCTCAGATGAAAAAGTCCTTGTTACTTTTAGTATTCCCTTATTCACTGAAATTAATGCATCAGGAGTGAAAATATCCTGAGATATAATGCTGTTGATGAGGGTCTTTAATTTGTCTTGACCTCTATTTCTTCCTTTCTTTTTCATAGATTCTTCCCCCCTCCCCCGCCTTTTATTTTCTGCCTCTCTCTCATCTGGCAAGGCTGACAATCAGATCTCTCTCTCTTCTCACTTCTGGTTTTCTGTGTGTAGCATGTTAGCTATGCTGGCCATTAATGGATCTCCTTCTACTGGGAACATCGATTGATCCAAGGATGGGAAAATAGCTTAACCAAGGCCCCAATATTTTTTTGGAGATTGATATAGTTTTTCTCTTTCTTTCTGAGTTCATGAGCAGTAAAAGCATTTAAATCTGGAGATGCTAATGACCAAGAAGTGGAGAGAAAATGGGTACCTGATAACAGCTTTTGGACACTTTGGCTAAGATGATTTTGCTGTTGTTGTCAATAAATATTCAACAAATTTGACCTGGTTTTCTGTCATTTGCAATGAAAGTAGTCTAGATGGATTAAAGCTATGGCCCCACCATCTATTTTTGTAAGTAAAGTTTTATTGAAACACAGGTATGAAATACATTTGTTTACATATTATCTATGTTTTTTCCCCACTATAATTTAAGAGTTGAGTAGATACGACAAGGACTATATGGCCCACAAAGCCTAAAATAATTATTATATGGCCCTTTACAAAAAAAAGTTTGCCAACTTTTGATTGCTTTTGAAATAAACTTTCGGAAAGAAACTTTTTCTTTTTAAACAACTTAAAGATTTTCAAATAGATTTTTTTTTCCTTTTTCCATAAGCACTGTGTCTTTTCTGAAGTGGACAAAAAGAAAGAAAGAAACAATCAAACAGCTAAGGCTTAAAGTGTGATTCTAAGGGTGGTATCAAATGGTAGGCAATTTTGTACTGTTGATTTATGCTTGCATATACTTGTTGATCTCTAAGCTGATTTATATCCAGTTGCCTTAGATATAATCAAATTGGGTATGCCTTAATAATTCTGTATCTTATAACAGGTATGTACATACATATAACAGGTATGTATCAAATGGTAGGCAATTTTGTACTGTTGATTTATGCTTGCATATACTTGTTGATCTCTAAGCTGATTTATATCCAGTTGCCTTAGATATAATCAAATTGGGTATGCCTTAATAATTCTGTATCTTATAACAGGTATGTACTGGAGGTGCGGTTTATTTTTGAGGTGACAGTGGCAACTTCTGCACCTTATAATTCATAGAATCTATTCATAACCTGCATAAGTGCATAATGACCTGACCCATCTAGATTTGTCCAGTATGGTAGCCGCCAGTCATATGCAGTTGTTGGCACTTGAAACGAAGCTAGTCTGAAGTTAGATACACTAAAGGTGCCTAGTATACAACCAATTTTAGAGTTACCATGAAAAATAAAGGATGGAAAATAATGCATTGGTAAGTTTTTGAATATTTATTAAAAGTTGAGGTGATAATATTTTGGATATGTTGAATTAATAAAAATAAATTATTGAAATTATTTTTTACTTTTTTTTTCAAACTTAAAAAATGAACTAAAAAATTAAACTTACTTTTTTGGCTCATGTTATATTTTTACTAAACAATGCTGACCCAGAAATTACAGAAAAACTTAGTATGACTGAAGGTTAAAATAAACTGATAGAATTTAAAAAGTATTTTAAGTATTTTGTTTTCGTAAGATAGGCAAAACCAACTTTTTTAAATTTTTGTGTTATTTTTAGTTGTTAGAGAATACTAGAGAATACTAATAATGGATATAAATTATGAATATTCCCATACTATATATATAACACATATAACACACACACACACACACACACACACACACACACACACACATAACAAATACAGAACTTGTATTTTTGTTGATAAAATGTGACTCTATGAAAAAATCATTATATGTATAGGATTAATTATTAGATATGAATAGCTTCTTATTTTCCATGCATAATTTTAAAAAATCTATGCAGGGAGCATAAAGAAACATGCCAAGAGTTGTATGATTCTTTTTTAAAAAATCCTTATTTTCTTAACTTAAATTAATCTAAGTATACATAAATGTCTCAACATTAAATAAAGTTTTTTTTTTTTAGTTTTTTTTTTTTTTAACGTTTATTTATTTTTGAGACAGAGAGAGACAGAGCATGAACAGGGGAGGGGCAGAGAGAGAGGGAGACACAGACTCTGAAACAGGCTCCAGGCTCTGAGCTGTCAGCACAGAGCCCGACGCGGGGCTCGAACCCACGAACCGGGAGATCATGACCTGAGCCGAAGTCGGATGCTTAACTGACCAAGCC
The DNA here is from genome assembly GCF_018350195.1 of Panthera tigris. Classification (NCBI taxonomy): domain Eukaryota; kingdom Metazoa; phylum Chordata; class Mammalia; order Carnivora; family Felidae; genus Panthera; species Panthera tigris. Next base: position 162,414,012 of record NC_056660.1, on the reverse strand, counting down.
ACCCAGGCGTCCCAATAAAGTTTTTATTTCATCTATTTCCAAAGTCTTTGTCCTATGACATTTCTCATGGTGAAAAATATAAAAAGAATTTTCCTTCCTGCTCATTTGGTATGTTTTCATACCAGAATTGATATCTGCAAAATGGGGATGCTGGTTGAAGTGGAAGCTGTTCAGAGGTTCCCAGCAAATGGCACTTTTTAGATTTGATTGCTTAATTTATGCTAATTTCTATTTTCTTAATTTAAATATACCAATAATGCCTGCAATGAATAGTCATGCATTTGCACTTTTCCTCCTAAATGAAAACAAAAGTCTGGAAAGCATAATGAGTTCAGTACACATTTTATATATTCCATTCACATATCAATGAATTTAGCATGTGTATTGTTAGTGTGTCATTTTTGAGAAAGAAAGGTGGCTGTTAAGATATGAAAATATGGCCTCAAATTCTGTATACTTTAGCTTACCAAGTCAATAAGGAAGCAATATTTTTAGCTGCCTCTGGAATCTTTGTGGTTGCAAAAGGTATTTGCCTATTAGAGATGAATAACAATCAACCAACCATTAGATGGTTTTCCAATCTTTTCTGTGCACCATGACTTTTTGATGAATAGATAACATGTGGATCATGCAGTGTATTTTATTTAAGAATTTAAAAATAAACCTATAACACAGTCTATATACTTCAGACATCAATAGGTCCCTGGCTAATTGCCAAATGCAGTTATATAAAATATAACTATATAATTTAAAATTTGAGATTTTTAGTCAATGCTCACAGAGAATGTATCAAGAAAACTGAATAATAAATTATTTATATTTATTTTGGATTATAACATATATTTAGATACTGATAAAGAATTATAACAAGAATAGATTCTTCAAATGTGTAGTTAAACTGTGAACACATTATTTTTAGAATTTTAAATGTTTTCCTAGTGGGACATTGAGCAAAAGATAATAAAGGGATCTCTCTGTGTTATATTTTACAATTGCATGTGAACTTAAAGTATATCAAAATAAAAAAAAATATTTAAACTTAGCACTAATAAGAGAGTAAGATAAAATACAAAATAAACAAAGAAAAATTAAAGCTTACCTATTTATAAATAACCAATTAGAAAATAAAATAGAGAAATATTTATAATAGCATCAGCAATAATAAAATGCTATGGAATAAATTTGTTAACTAATGTTTAATATTAAGAATTTAAAAAATATAAAACTTTGCTGAACAAATTTAAATAAGACATGAATAAATGGATACATGATGGTCATAAAGACTAGAGTCCTATTATTAATAAATCAGTTCTCTCAAATTTAAGTGTGATTCTAATAAAAAAACAATCCCAAAGTGGTAAACTGTTAGAACAAAATTACAAACTTTCTAAATACTAAAAGGTATACTGTGAGAGATAGTAGAATAAAATAGATCACAGAGTTAAAAAAATATATATATATAACACAAATGTACATATTTATGAACATGTATATCTATAAAATATTATGACAAAAGTGAGACCAAAATATTAGTCATATCAGTAAATATAGATGGACTTACGAAATCCTGTCTCCAGGATGTATTAAGTGAAAGAAACAAAGTGAAGTAAAATATACACAGCATGCTATAACTTATATGCATAAACACATTTATTTACACTAAAATAAAACAATGGAAGGATAACTACAAAATTACAAATATTAATATGGATAAGGATAGCATTAGAGTAGACAGACTGGGTAGAAATTAGAATTATAAGGCTGTACCATGTTTTGTAGATTTGGAGTCATTTCTCCAGAGAAGATATCTGAGTATTTTAGGTAATTATAAACCTGTTAAATAAAAAAATAGTAAAACAAATGAGCTTCAAGTTTTGTCTAGTTGGTGGCATAACTACATAAATAAGAACTATCCTAAACACTGTAAGGCAGAATGATCTTAACATACATCATTACAGGATATATGAAGAACAAAAAATATGGGGAAAATTCCAATGTTTTCAATTTATCATGGTGGTTATTTGAGATTATTGAGTGTGTAATGTTGGATAAAATCAGTGTGTGATTTTTGCTTTGAGAACCAAGATGCTTGGCATGAGAGAAAGTTTATGTAGATTTAAGGTCAATAAATCTGGGATTTTGAACTGAAGTTATCAGTATGAACCGAGGTATATTTTTGTTAGGAAACCATTTCTAGCTGTGTCTGCTGTAAGCCTGAAGAAACAATGACCAGCCCAGTAACAATAAATTTTTCTAGTGCTCAGGTGTGGTTTCTAAACACAATTTTTCCACCATAAGGAAACAGAGCAACTGGGGAAAATGGCAGAATCCAGGTCTGAGTCAGGAAGTGTCAAATAGATGTAACTTCATGTTACATGAGAAAACAAAAATGTTATAAAAGATTAATCTGATCATGCATAAAGAACTAAAGAGGTCATTTGAGTAAGTTTCTACTGGCCAAAGAAGCCAGAGTAATAAATTATATATATATGTACATATATTTATATAATTAATTATATATGTATAATTTATTGACATATTACAAGTTAATTAATAGATCATTCATATATCCAACCGCAGTAACAATTTCCTAGCCAGTTAGGAAATACCATCCAGTTTATTCTTCAATGTTTTTTCATCTTTCACATTTAAATTGTCCTAATTTTAATTGAGGAGTACATATACTTTTAGTAAAAAGAAAAACATTTAGTATTCTTTTTTCAGTAATCCATAACCTGAAATTATCCTTCAGCCAGAATCAAAATGTTTCTCAAATAGGGTCTGTTACCTTTATGTATCTTTCTACAGAATACGTGAATTATTTTTTCAGTGTGATTCTGGAGAACCGGGCAAGCACAGGTATGCAGAATGCTCACTGTGTCTTTTGTGCAAGAACATACTAGGTCACATAATGGGTCTCTCTTTGGTACCTAAACAAGCACCCTCCAGGTGGTGCTAGAGCATTTAGCATGCCATGGTGTAGTAGCAGTTTATCTGGGGACTGCTGCTTACATGCGAGACAGATAGCTATTTACCTAAACTCGTTAACAATGAAGAGGGAATTAACTCAAGCATCTGCCATTATTTAAGAAACTAATTTCAGCGTTTAATAACCATAAGAAGGTTGCTATAAGCCTGGCTACATTCTCCAAGAACTTAGAATTAATGGAGTTCTCACTACTTTGGAAAAGGAGTCCAGAAGAATATAAACCAAAATCTGATCAAGATTTCACCAATTATGAACTAAACCAGTAAACATGTTGAGGGTATCTCAGAATTTGTGAGAAAATTGGGATATATCTGCCATCCCCCTAGTATGTCAGGGTCCTCTGCTGGCTGGGAGAAAGAAACAGAGAGAGTATTAAGAATCAGTCAAGTGGGTGGTTTTAATGAGCTGGGACTGGATATTTCATGAATCACATTCACCCACTGGCCACAGACACAAATCAGCTAGTTGTATGCTGAATAAAAAGAAGAGACAATTTTGGTGGCCATCTAGCTAGTCCCTGCTCATTTATTTAAGTGACTTAAGCCAATTTAATTAACCTAAGTAATCTATGCTAAATGGCTTAGCCAGTTTAGCTTTTCACAAATATTAGGATTTTCTGCCTTTTTTAAAGATAGATATTAGCAATCTATAATCATAGTAACAAGGGATAACCACAGGTTTCTATTTCAGTTATTCGTATTTTTGTTTCCCTGCATTTAGTATGTCATCTATCTGGTTATTTTATTTTATTTTATTTTATTTTATTTTATTTTTTTAAGGAAGGAAACCAGTTCTTTATTTTGACCACCACCATTGGCAGCATAACAATGACAGAGGCAAGTCTGCTTATCTGGTTATTTTAAACATTTCATTTATATAACTAGTTTTCAAGAGTTTGATTATGATGTGCCCCTGGTGTTATTTCCCTTGTTTTATTTTGTTTGGGGGTTTGTTGAGCTTCTTAGATACATAGTTTTATAGTTTTCATTGAATCTGGACATTTTGGGTTATTATTCTTTCAAATGATTTTTCTTTGCCCTTGTCTCCTTTACTTCTAGGACTATAATTGTGTGTATAATAGAATGCTTGGTATTATCCAATAGGCCATTGATACTCTGCTTTTTCCCAATATTTTTCATCTCTTTCATTTTGGGTATTTTCTATAGCTATATCTTCTAATTCACTTATCTTCTTCAATGTCTAAGCTGCTATTAATCTTTCTCAGTTAAATTTTCATTTGAGATATTAAACTTTGTACCTCTAGAACTCCCTTTGATTCTTCTAAACTATTTCCTACTTAACTCTTCATTATATTGATTTTTTTCTTTAAACACTTGAAGATAGTTATAATAGCTATTTTAACATCTCTGCTTTCAAACTGCATCATCTCTGTTTGTGTAACTGTTTTTATTGACTGATTTTTCTCCCAGATGTAAGTCAAATTTTCCTACTTCTTAGAGTACCTGGTAGTATTTTATTGGATGCTGGACATTTTGAATTTTACATTGTTGAATGTCTAGATTTTGTTGTCTCCTTTAAAGAAGTTTGGATTTGTTCTGATAGGTAATTAATTTAGTTCTAGTTTAGTTTCATCCATGAATGGCTTGTTTTTAAACTTTGTTTACATGAGTCCAGAGTTGTTTTGGTCCAAGAATAATTTAGTTCTGCAGTAAAAAATCGACCTTTTTGATCTCTACTGAATGTCCCAAGGACACTATACCCCAGGTAGCTGGAACTAAACATCTCCCATTCTTGAGTGGGAGCTTTGAAATAATTTACCTCATAAATCTGCAATTGTTCCTTTCTAGCCTTTGCAGATTTCTTAAGTTTTTTTATGTAGCTCCTCTCTGGAACTCTACCCTGCCTTAGTCATTGAACTCTGGTTTTGGGCTTTTTGAATAAGCAAACTGCATGTTTTGCTTGGGATGGCCCTTTTTGCTCCAATGCTCAGAATGTCTTTCTGAAAAGAAAGTTGGTCAGTTATAGAATAAAATTCATCTGCTTTGATTTTCTCAGAGATCACATTTCTATGTTGCCTATAGTCCAGTGTCTGAAAAAATTTTAGTATCTATTTGTCCAGTTTTCCAGTTGTTTATGGTGGGAAGGTAATTAGGTTTCTGTTATTCCATCATGGCCAGAAGTGGACTTTTCAATTCAATCATTTTTGTACTAATTATCTGAAATAGATTTTAATATTTGTGTTGACTTTTTTTTTAAATTATAAAATTCCTTTGTCTCTGAGGGCAGTCAACATTTTTATTTCAGCTCATGATCTTGGACATACTATATATGAGAGATCTAAGTTTTTCTTTCTCATAAACTCTCCTACATAGTATTTTTTTAATGTTTATTTATTTTTGAGAGAGGGGGAGACAGAGCATGAGTAGGGGAGGGTCATAGAGAGGGAGACACAGAATCCGAAGCAGGATCCAGGCTCTGAGCTGTCAGCACAGAGCTGGATGTAGGGCTCAAACTCACGAAACATGAGATCATGACCTGAACCAAAGTTGGACACTTAACCAGCTGAGCCACCCAGGTGCCCCTCCAACATATTCTTGATATTCTCACTTTTTCTAATTTAGTCTCTAATCCTTTTCCTCCTGCTCATTTTCTGGCTATGTGATGAGGTCATGGATAACACACTAATTAAAATACAGTAAGTATCAATTTGAGACAGTCTTCTCATGGGTGCTCTGGTTACAAGCACTGATAAATGCACACAATTTGAGCTTCTAGAATAGAAGATTTGCTTAATTCACACAGTAATCCCAATAGCAGTCATTGTGGCCAATTGGTGTTGATGAACTTCTAATCAATCATTAAATGGATTGATAAAACCAAATCAGATATGCAGATGATTTTCTTCCTACTTAGTGCTTTTGGATACTTTTTTTAGTCCCTAGTTCTTAATGTACTCTGCTTTAGGGTATTATAATAAATGAGCCAGATTATTGGTATTTTTTAATCAGTTCATATGTTAAAATGTTTAACTCTCTGTTTTGATTACATGCAATGGGGAAGGTAATTGTTTCCCCCCAAAATAGGTTTCTTTAATTGAGTTAATTCTTTAGAAATATATATTTCCATATGTTCTACTTATATTTTTGGTGGGCTGGTTGCAGATACAGATTTGTTAGATTACGTTTATTACTTTATATTCCATCTACTCCCCAAAGGATTTAAGGGGACTAATATCAAGTGTAAGATGTTGCTAAATACTGCTTTTTGAAAGCAACGAACATGTCATTAGCTTCCTTTTCTTTTTCTTTTTTTTCTTCTTCTTTCTTATGAAGAGTATATAAATAAATAGCATTAATTCTACTAGTATTTATTGATACCACTGTGCCCACTAATTCATATTAGTGATGAATAAGAGACAAGAATTTTGCTCTCATTGAAGCTCATTTTCTATTGGCAGGAGATGGAAGAGGAAAAGCATGCAAACAAGCAAACAGTTGAACGAATAAGAAATTAAAGTAGCAGTAAAGACCATAATATAAAATAAAGTAGGGAAAGGTGTCAATGTAACTTCTTCAAAAGACAAATACTAGTTGAGAAGGTGAAAATTAAGCTGAAATGTGGATGACAAGAAGTCAGGTATGTGAAGTTAGATGGAATAAACAGCTTGTGCAAAGGCCCCCAAGCAGGTGTGTTATAGGAGAAACCGTTCCTCTCCCCGAGCAAACAGAGGGAGAGAAGTTAGAAAAGTTGGTGTGGCTGTGTGGAGCACTGTGGGACATGTGGTGAAAGTGGAGGCCGGATCATATGAGGCTTTGAAATCTCTCTTCCCAAACACTCTTCTGGACAACTGGGCAATTTAGAACACACTTTATTTTTAGGATATGTGAGTGTGAAGCTTTGACTCTTCCATATGCAATTTATGGATACCAATCTCTTCTTATGGCTGCATTTTCTTGGGTTGTTAATCTACATCCAATTTTGAATGTCTAGAAAGTCTGTGACCTGATGAACACATTTATATATCTTCCCCAGTCACTTCTCGGCTCATTTACACCTGCCAAAAGATGGTGAGCATTGGACAGCTGTGCACCTTACTGATACTTATTATCCTGATCACCTTTCACACTGGGTTGAAAGGTCTGTGATGTGTGACTGCAGTTCTTGAGACTATAATCGGAGTTGGTTCTTGGGCTTTAATGAGTATATAACCAGCTAGTTTGTAGGCATGTTACACATGCCTATTTGCAGTTCTAAGCTTCTAAAGGATTGGGACAGTTCAGCTCTAACAACCCTTAATATTGCTGCCACAATGGCAAATGTGAAGATGCTTATTACATTGTAGCTGCTGATGAAAAGCAGAGATGGTCAAAATCCCAACCAGTGTAACACCAGCTGTAAATGACACTATATTAAGAAAGTGTTTCTTTTCCAGAGCAGCTATGAATGGAGAAAGTAGAACATACTTTTGTGTCCATCTGTTTGTGGCACAGCTTAGGAAAATATTTTTAAATGATTTGAGAGCGAGTTTTTGGGGCTCTTCCACAGTTTTATGTATTTCATAATTTGCCAGCCATTTAGAACCCTGTGAATGCAATTGGCTTAAATAGCTCATTTATGTTAGTTTTGGAATATTCACACATCATTCTAAAAGGCAACGTCCTATTCCTGCAAGCTTATTTCATAACTCCTCTTGTTAATGCAAAGAAGCAAACTCCCTCACATAGACCCATATGAGCTATTTGCGTCTTCATGCTCTCAAGTCTGTGATCATTTTTCTTCCTCTCAAATGACAAAACAGATAAATTTGTATTGATAGTGTGAACAATTAAAGAGATAAGTGAAATTAGAATATTTGAAAGGTATGTCACCTTCTAGATAAATCTATTCGTGAGGCTTTTGTAAAATCCTGTCTGTCAGCGTCATGCAAAATTGGACAGAAATGCTAAAACTTGAATTTCTCATTTTCAGCTGCCAAAAGGTACATATTGCTTTAAGAAACTGATATCTGTGTCAGGAGGGTCTCAGCAGGATGGTGACTGGGTAGGAGTTGGAACTGTGAGTTCACCAAGTGGCTCCATGCTCTGGGCATGTGCTGGGGGTAGGATGTCCACTGAATGTCCCCACCCATTTACCTCTGGTTGCAGGATGATTCGAAGAAGAAACAAACAGAACCATACAAGGACCAGGAAGAGAATCTCCTTTCTCCTGTAGTATCCTTTTATAGCCCTCTCTCTCTCTTAAAAAAAAAAAAAAAATTAATGTTGTATTCAGTGCAAAGGAGAATTGTTTACAGGGTCTAGCACCATTGTCACATCAGAAGATAAAAGATATATTTGGATCTGAGAGGCAATAGATTGATAACTGCCCCCAAAGATAAGTGGAAGATAAATTGGCAAAAGAAAATGGTACTTTTAATTTGTGTTTGACTAAGGGAACTATGTAGATGTCTATATATTTCACTGTATGTTTCCTCTGACTGTTTTTCCCTGTTAGAACGACTGTTTGCTTCCAGTTTAATTGGAATTTGATCCTGAGGCAGTAATGTTGTGGTGAAAATTTCCATTGACTTTGGCCCTTCATTTTCTTCATTCTGCTCCCCCCCCCCCCCACCTGGATATATGCATGCACATATACACACCTAGCTGAATTCTAATCCAAATTCTTCCAGTTATTAGATTCATAATTCTCTAAAACTTAATCTGCCTATTTGTAAAGTAGGAGTTAAAATATGTCTTCAATTATATAAGCCCTACAAAACAATGTTTGAGAAAATTCAGCTCATCTTAGACACCATGTAAAGGTTTGTCAAATTCAAATCCTTTGTAATTTCTGACTCAAAGACTATTGCAACAATAGTATATAAATGAAAAGGATTAGGTGGTTTTCAGCTTCTGTACATGAAGGAAACCACAGAAAATCCTAACTGAGGTAACATTAGTAAATATTAAGAACGTATCTATGGCTTATAAGTAACTTGTTTTACATTTTGTAAACCATTTGAAATCACAAACTCATATTGTAAAGGCTTCAACATTTTATAAGAAGATAATAATTATTAATTGTTATTCTATCTACATAGATGTTTGAAAGTTGTAATTGTAGAGTTGATCAGTCGATCAATCAATGTGGTTATTTTTAAGTGGTTTCTCCCTTCTGCCGAGTAATTACCTCTCTCATTCAGTATGTACTCCTAAATAACTCCCTCTCCTGAACACACATGCATTTATTCTAATGAGCTGACATATTCTTGGTTGACATGTGAATGAAGTTGTTTCTCTTCCACATTCTAGCACCAGTCATAGCCTCTGTTCTTTTACACCTTAACAATTCTTGAGACTTCCAATCATGCACCATTTTATTGTAATTAAATCATGCATTTTCTTCTACCTGGAATGCCTTTGAAAGCTTATTCATCCATCAAGCCTTCACTGATAGTACAAGCCAGGAGTGATCTCTTAGTCCTTTGATCTCTCCCTCACCCCACAGAATGTGGTCTGTATACTCCTTCCACAATGTTCTTCCTTATGCCATAGGCCTCTGTACTTTTTGCCTGTGTCCAGTTCAATGCTCTTGAATAATAGGGTCAGTTTCTCCTTTGTGTAACATACAATGTATTACAGTATACAATAGTTGGTACCCAATACTATTTGATTATGATAATAATAGTAATAAATAAGGTAAATGATATAAAACTGATTATAATAATAATATAGTAGCTGTACTTAAAAATATAATTTCTCAATAGCTAATATAGTTAGAGGGCTCAAAATTCAAAAAGCACTGAGAGCTATACAATGACAACTCTCCCTTCTCCTCCTTGAACTCAATTCCTCTCCAGATAGATAATAAATGTTATTAATTTCTTAGCTTTCTTGCAGAGAAATTGTATGTGTATATCAGTTAAAACATGTATATAATTACCCTATTTTTTAAAGGTATTGAGCACTTTGGTTTTTTTTACCTTAATATATTTAGGATACCTTTCCACATAACATAATTATAACCAATGTTTATTTAGTATTTACTATGTACTAGATTTTGTTTTCAGTGTTTCATATGCATTAAGTTATTTGATTATGACAATAACCCTAAAAGCTAAGTACTATTATTGTCCCTCTCTTGTTAAAGAAGAAACCGAGGTATCAGGAAATTAAGGAAACTGCTCAAGATCACATGGTTAGTAAGTAGCATGACTCAATATTAGAATACTGACAGTCTAGTTTTGTGGTTCATGTTTTCATCCATTAGGCTACACTGACACTTGTAGAACTTCCTCTTTCTTTTTTGCAGCAGAAGACTAAATTTCAGATCCTTAACAGCTGTTGTTGTTGTTGTTTTTTTTAATGCTCACTCTACATTAGGCACAGGGCCAGTCACATTGCATGACTGAAAAAGGCACAATTCATGTGGAATTCTCTATGAACGAATTATCTTGGAATTGTGTATGTTACCCTGGAAGGCACCTTTCAATAGCTCATAAAGAAAATGAGATTTAGATTGGTAATTTGCCCAAGATTACATACAGAACTAGTAAGTATAGGATTGGGAAGTGAACAATAATCTACTTAACACCAAAGCTTACCAAACTACCACAGTTAAACGGCTTCAGACTTCAAATCTTCAGCAAGGAGAAAATGTATCTTTTAGATTGTAGGTGATATTGTAGAGAAAACAGTGGTACGATCTTGGTTGAGTTTCCTTTAGGATAATCCTGTAGATTCTCTGCAAATACTTCTTTTCCTGCCCACCACTCCTTTCTCAAACTTGCTTCACCTATTACATTCCTGTATTTCAATCATAAGGAGAAGTAAAAGAAGAGTTCATTTCAGAAAGATAAATGTTTAGCATAAGATATGGATTCTAGCTGATTTGGTCAGCTAGATTTTCAGACCACACTTCACACTCAAAAAGAAAGTAAAAGAGATATGACAAATGTCACTTAGAATTCTAAAAAAATTCTTCTTATCTTTTTCTTCTCCTTTCATTTCTTCCATCTTCCCTTCTCCCTCCCCCTTTTAAATGTTTATTTATTTATTTTGAGAGACAGCTTATGCACAGAGGGGAGGCACACAGAGGGAGGAGAGAGAGAATCCCAAGCAGGCTCCATGCTGTCAGTGTGGAGGCTGAGGTGGGGCTTGATCTTAAGAACTGTGAAATAATGACCTGAGCTGAAATCAAGAATTGGATGTTTAATCAACTGACCCACTCAGGTGCCCCTTGTTTTTCCATTTTTTCTGGTCTGATTCCACTCTGAGAACACTTGCCCTATTTGGGGTTAAGTTTTCTTTGGGTTACTTTTGAGTGACTCACAGTTCTGGAAATTGATAAAAATTTGCAAAATTCCTGAGCAGGCTTTTAAACTTCTCCTTCAACCTTTGAAAAGGATTACTCCTCTGGGAGAAAATGAGCAGATGGTGCCTAAAGCAGTTGGCCAAATTTCTGTAACAATGCTATTACTTGACTCTGTGTCATCCGCTGGAGCGTCTGTCAGAAAAAAGAGTTATGCTTCTGTGCTTCTCTCCTTTGACAATTAATCACACCTCTCCTCCATTTCTCACTGTTCAGCATATTGTCTTTTTCAAAATCTGGTGCCAGAAGGTTTCAGTGACTCCCTGACATAATTCAAAAAAGATACTACAACAATAGCATTATTGGGAGTCCTGTGAGACAAAGAGGGACTTCACTAGGAAAGAGGCTGACACTTTTTCAGTGATTTGTGACAAGAAGACTATTTAGAGTCAGTCACTTAATCTCAAGGGAATTATGATCTATGATGACATCTTAGTAAAGAAAAAAAAAACCCTAATATGCTATGGAAACTCCACAACCTTCTGCTCCTCCATCATTCTGACTTATTTCTAGTCAACCTATGCTCACATATGTACATGGTGAAGAAAATCGATCATTTATTCTTGCCATGTGTCATTATTACCACATGAGATGCCCGTGTCAGAGATCATATGTCCAAATGCAACAGTTATTTGTAATATTGCCTGCATCAATTAAGACAGTGACTGTAAATGCCCATGACTATGCCTTGGCCAAAGTTAGAGAAGAAGGAGCAGGAGACATGTACTAAATTGGAGCAGTCATAGTCGTAACACTAAAACCATTGGTCATAAATATGCATATATTCTGTTCAGTTAGAATATTATGAGTCTTTAAGGATAGAGTGAATAACTCTATTTCATAGGTAAAAACCAGGTTATGTTTTATATCCTAGGCATCCAACAGTTACTATGGATTTCCAGATACAATCTTAATGGCTTTAAGCTCTTTAGCCAAAGTCATAAAATTTTTTTTTTATTTTATTTTTTTTTTTATTTTTTAATATATGAAATTTACTGTCAAATTGGTTTCCATACAACACCCAGTGCTCATCCCAAAAGGTGCCCTCCTCAATACCCATCACCCACCCTGCCCTCCCTCTCACCCTGCCCTCCCTCCCACCCCCCATCAACCCTCAGTTTGTTCTCAGTTTTTAACAGTCTCTAATGCTTTGGCTCTCTCCCACTCTAACCTCTTTTTTTTTTTTTTTTCCTTCCCCTCCCCCATGGGTTTCTGTTATGTTTCTCAGGATCCACATAAGAGTGAAACCATATGGTATCTGTCTTTCTCTGTATGGCTTATTTCACTTAGCATCACACTCTCCAGTTCCATCCATGTTGCTACAAAAGGCCATATTTCATTTTTTCTCATTGCCACGTAGTATTCCATTGTGTATATAAACCACAATTTCTTTATCCATTCATCAGTTGATGGACATTTAGGCTCTTTCCATAATTTGGCTATTGTTGAGAGTGCCGCTATAAACATTGGGGTACAGGTGCCCCTATGCATCAGTACTCCTGTATCCCTTGGATAAATTCCTAGCAGTGCTATTGCTGGGTCATAGGGTAGGTCTATTTTTAATTTTCTGAGGAACCTCCACACTGCTTTCCAGAGCGGCTGCACCAATTTGCATTCCCACCAACAGTGCAAGAGGGTTCCCGTTTCTCCACATCCTCTCCAGCATCTATAGTCTCCTGATTTGTTCATTTTGGCCACTCTGACTGGCGTGAGGTGGTATCTGAGTGTGGTTTTGATTTGTATTTCCCTGATAAGGAGCGACGTTGAACATCTTTTCATGTGCCTGTTGGCCATCCGGATGTCTTCTTTAGAGAAGTGTCTATTCATGTTTTCTGCCCATTTCTTCACTGGGTTATTTGTTTTTCTGGTGTGGAGTTTGATGAGCTCTTTATAGATTTTGGATACTAGCCCTTTGTCCGATGTGTCATTTGCAAATATCTTTTCCCATTCCGTTGGTTGCCTTTTAGTTTTGTTGGTTGTTTCCTTTGCTGTGCAGAAGCTTTTTATCTTCATAAGGTCCCAGTAATTCACTTTTGCTTTTAATTCCCTTGCCTTTGGGGATGTGCCGAGTAAGAGATTGCTACGGCTGAGGTCAGAGAGGTCTTTTCCTGCTTTCTCCTCTAAGGTTTTGATGGTTTCCTGTCTCACATTCAGGTCCTTTATCCATTTTGAGTTTATTTTTGTGAATGGTGTGAGAAAGTGGTCTAGTTTCAACCTTCTGCATGTTGCTGTCCAGTTCTCCCAGCACCATTTGTTAAAGAGACTGTCTTTTTTCCATTGGATGTTCTTTCCTGCTTTGTCAAAGATGAGTTGGCCATACGTTTGTGGGTCTAGTTCTGGGGTTTCTATTCTATTCCATTGGTCTATGTGTCTGTTTTTATGCCAATACCATGCTGTCTTGATGATGACAGCTTTGTAGTAGAGGCTAAAGTCTGGGATTGTGATGCCTCCTGCTTTGGTCTTCTTCTTCAAAATTACTTTGGCTATTCGGGGCCTTTTGTGGTTCCATATGAATTTTAGGATTGCTTGTTCTAGTTTCGAGAAGAATGCTGGTGCAATTTTGATTGGGATTGCATTGAATGTGTAGATAGCTTTGGGTAGTATTGACATTTTGACAATATTTATTCTTCCAATCCATGAGCAGGGAATGTCTTTCCATTTCTTTATATCTTCTTCAATTACCTGCATAAGCTTTCTATAGTTTTCAGCATACAGATCTTTTACATCTTTGGTTAGATTTATTCCTAGGTAGTTTATGCTTCTTGGTGCAATTGTGAATGGGATCAGTTTCTTCATTTGTCTTTCTGTTGCTTCATTGTTAGTGTATAAGAATGCAACTGATTTCTGCACGTTGATTTTGTATCCTGCAACTTTGCTGAATTCATGTATCAGTTCTAGCAGACAAAGTCATAAAATTTTTAATGTTTCTGTTCAGCACTGGTCCAGTCCACCTGAGGCTAAGCCAATGGACTCTCCCTCCTACATCAGAATTAGAAACTCATGTGCTGGCCCAGGGGATGGAACAAGGCAGAGGATGACTGAGTTTTCTTTTTCTTCTTCTCTTTGCCAAATACTGTTTTTTGTTTTTGTTTTTGTTTTGTTTTTGTTCTTGTTGTTTTATTTGTTGTTTTGTTGTTGTTGTTTTTTTTTTGAGAGGGATTTGATGTTCTTGAGTTTATTTTTGAACAGAGAGGATATTTATAGGAAAAAGGAAACAAGAACAGGGACTGCCCATGGAAAACTAGTCTAGCATGGTCTGCTAGAAAGCCAATATACCTGTCTGTTATTTCTTTGTTCCTTGGAGACTTTATCATACTGATATGGAACTGTATCCTCTCCTCCACAAACAGTGGAGGCTTAAGATTTCTGTGTAAAAGGGCTGAAGGTCACAAACAGTTGGACTTATTGGAAGTCAGAGACTAGAGAACTTTATTTGAAGCTGTGTTTGTTCACTGTGATTAACTTAGATTATTTATTACAGACAAATATAACAAACATTCTTAGAACTTTTAAGATTCAAGATTAAGAACATATCAATTTTTTATATCAGATTATATTATTAATGATATTATAACTATAATCATTGTTTTTATTTAAAATACTTTCAGGGATAAAGAATCTAGCACTGCTAAAGCTTCCTCAATTTACCTTTTGGTTCTGTGTTCATGAGATCTTCCATGTTGTTCATTCTTCTACCCCCACAGATGTCACCTGCTTCTCTGTCCTTCCACTGTACTTTCTGTAGTTTTCTATTGTAGCTCTTATCATTTGGTGTTGTAATTATTTGTTCCTGTTTTCCATTAGATCATTTGTTCTATGATATTGCTGTATTTATTTTTATTTCCATGGAACATAGCATTGATTAACATCAATGCTGATGAATCAGAGGTTCAATCTCTTGGATGACAGTGTACAGAGCTCTCCTTACCTGTTCTTTAGTGAAATTGATGACAAACAAAAACAAAACAAAAACAAAACAAAACAAAAGAAAAAAGGAAAGAAAAAAGAAAACTCAATCACGTAAAGCTTTCAGAAATAGCCCTTAGGACAAATGTCAAGCAAAGACACATCTCTTCAAGGAAATCTATAAAAGGTAGTAAGAAAGGTGAGAGTTTGAGAAAGGTGATATTTGAACCAGGACTGCTTCCTTCTTTCCTTTTTCCCAGCTCAGCAAGATGGAAAAACTACTCCAGACCACTGCAGCCAAGAAGATAGGACCCCTTCTTACCTAGCCCCTTGTCAGAGGGCTTTTTTCTCTGGGGAAGGAGGTCTTTAGTGCTTCACATCTTGGCCCCAGCTACCTCTTGCTGAGGCTAGGTTCCAGGTGATTCCTGATGAGAGTTGGTACTCCCTTCTTCCATCTAGCCCTCACTTACAGAATGGAGGCTCTACTTTGGGTATGGAGTCCTGAGAATACTGTGGCACTGATTTACTTGCCCTCACCATTAGGTAGTGGTTCCACACCAGGAGAGAGAAGCTAAGAGAGCCTCAGTGGTTGCCCCCCTACACTGAGTGTTCAGCTTCTAGAGGGAGTAGCCACACTGAGAGAGGCTTGCCATTTACCCCACCCTCAGTTCTAGGGTCCTTCTTCACAGATTTTTGCCTAAAAGGAGAAGCAGACTGTAAAACAGATAACTCTTTACAATTTCTCAAAGGAATTTACTTCATTTGCAATGGAGCATGGAGTAATTCAAATCTAAGGCTCTCTCAGGAACAGTGGAGGTTGTGGTGAAAGACAATTAAGAGACTAGTAGATTTTATGAAGATATAGCTTAGACTGTAAGCTACATTGTCACCACCTTCAGCTCTACAGCCCTGGCTAAAAGAGTTTTTCTGGAGGGAGAATCAGGCCATAAAACAGATAGCTCCAAATCTTTTCTCAAAGGAACTGACTTCATTTGCAGCAGTTTAATGAAGTTTAAGCCTAAGCACACTCAAAAGAACTGTGGAAATTGGTAAAAGGCATTTGGGAAGAAATTCTTGAATGTAATGAAGACATAGCCTAGACGGTTGGCTGCCAGTTTGTAGGAGATAACTAGAGAATAAGATAGCTGGGAGAAGCTTTCCTGCCATTTAAACAAATCTCAGACACTGACCACAGAATCTATTTCCTCTAAGGAGCCACCATTTGATTGGAATAGTTTGTATGTGTCTAGGGGCATTGCTGAAACAGTAGAGCATTGGGGCACCTGGGTGGCTTAGCAGGTTAAGCGACTCTTGAGTTTGGTTCAGGTCTTGATCTCACGGTTTGTGAGTTCATGCCCTCAGTCAGGCTCTGTGCTGACAGTGCAGAACCTGCTTGAGATTCTCTGTCTTCTCACCTTCTGCCCCTCAACCACTTGTGTTCTCTTTCTTTCTCTCTCTCAAAAATAAATAAACTTAAAAAAACTCCACATATTGGGGCGCCTGGGTGGCTCAGTTGGTTAAGCGTCCAATTTCGGATCAGGTCATGATCTCATGGTTTGTGAGTTCCAGCCCCGCGTTGGGCTCTGTGCTGACAGCTCAGAGCCTGGAGCCTGCTTCTCATACTGTGTCTCCCTCTCTCTCTTCCCCTCCCTCGCTCACACTTGATCTCTCTCTCTTTCAAAAATAAATAAACATTAAAAATTTTTTTTAAACCAACCCCCCCCCCCAAACTCTCTACATCTTTATTTATAAAAAAAGAAAAGTAGAGCAATCAGCTGGAAATTAATGGAGTTTAACAGCTGAATGTGTTCATTGTAAGAAAGGAAGAGAGCCTTATAAATACTACCCTTCTAGGGTAGCTGTGCCTTTCTGAAGAGCAACGAAAAACAGAGGCTTTGATTATGTTGGAGAGGTGTGCATGGGGAATAGACTATGTTAAAATAATCCAGCCATTCACTAAACAAATTTTTAAAAATGGCAATAACATTCCCTTGAAGGGGAAAAACCAGTACCCAGAGTTTCTATAATATCATCTAACATTTTCGGTTTCCCCCAAATTACAAGATGTGCAAAGAAACCAGAAAAACAAACAAACAGTACAAAGTGTCTGTGACAGTGACCAGATATCAGATTTAACATAAACTTTTCAGCTCCAGAATTTCATTTGGTTCTTTTTTTTTCTTTTTCTTTCTTTTTTTTTTTTTTTTTTTTTTTTTTGGTCTCCTTATTGACAGTCTTTATTTGATGGAACATTCTCATTATACCTTCCTTAACTTCTTTAATCATGCTTTCCTAGAGTTTTTTTTTAACATATTTGAAATGGCTGCTTTGAAGTGTTTTATGTGAAATCTGATCTCTCTGATGCATGCGTTAGGCATTCTTCTCAGAATACAGAGCCAAGAGGAGGAAGGTGACCAGAACTCATAGGCACGCTGGTATTGTTGCAGGATTTTTTACTTCAATACCCAGGGTTCCTTGTTTCACTGCTTTGAAGAATGAACAGGTGAACACAGAATAAAATGAGCAGCAGGTAAAAGTTTACTAGATTATGAGATCAGAAAGTAAGAATAGTATGAAAGCTCTCTTTACAGAGAAGGGGCATTTGAAAGTGAATGTCCCCGATTATGGGTAAAGGACTTTGTTTTATAGGGCTTTGGTCCGCTCCCCCTTTTCTTCCCCCTTGTTCCTTCTCAGGTTCTACCCTTATTGGCTAGGTAACCCTAAATGCCTGGTCATTTCCTTTTGATTAGCTCGTTTCCATTGTATGAGGGCGTCGTCCATGGCCAGACTGTTGCTTGTGGGTCATGCGTTTTATGGTCTACTTATTTTTAGTCAAGTCTTTTGTTTGTCAAATTCCTGAAGAAACCTGAAGTGGGGTAGGTGGTGTCGGTCACATTCTCAAGAGGAACTTCATGCCTGAGGGAGTTTGCTTGAGGTCAGACGTTCCCAGAAGAAATGTTTTAACATTTGTGTTTTTCCCCATCCAGAGACCTCAGGTCCTAACCTTCCCCTTCTTCTTATTTGAATTCTATCTTTTCCTACTATAGTGTTCTGTTACTTTTTAACTATGACCCTACTTTATGATCCAGTTTTTTTCCTCTAGGGAGCTAAAGACTACAATCCTATTACAATTCCTAAGGCCAAATTCACTGAAAACTATTTTTATATTGTCATATTGTTGAGGCTTTTCTGCCAGCCTGTCTTCTTGGCCACTTCATAGGCTATGGAATTCTGAATTTTCTCACCACATGAACTAAATATGAGATTTCACTGAATATATTTTTAAAAGTGACAAAACATGATTTTTTTTCAGACATATTAGATGTCATCCCTCCAGGAAACCCAGGTCTAATTGCTCCAAAAGAAATACAGGTGGGGATTTCTATAGAATATCTTTAAAGATGAGATTTATTTTACTGTGAGATATCGGGCTGTAATACTAAAGTTAGAACTAAATAGATTTATTAAGGCACTTCTTTTTTTTTTTAAACTTTTTTTTTTAACGTTTTATTTATTTTTGAGACAGAGAGAGTATGAACGGGGCAGGGGCAGAGAGAGAGGGAGACACAGAATCGGAAACAGGCTCCAGGCTCCGAGCCATCAGCCCAGAGCCCGATGCGGGGCTCGAATTCACAGACCGCGAGATCGTGACCTGAGCTGAAGTCAGACGCTTAACCGACTGAGCCACCCAGGCGCCCCTATTAAGGCACTTCTGAGTAGATGATGATATTTTTAGATTCAAGAGAAATTACAATTTACATATGTATGTTTATATATCAGAATGTTCTTCTGCCTAATAAAATACTTGATTTCTCACATTTAATAGTAAAATAATTTTTACATATATATGAAAGAGAGTATTCAGTTATGAAAAAAACAACATACTTTGTTACTTGATTTGAATAGATTACCAGGATGTTCTATTATTCTATTTCCCAGTTTATATTTGGACTATTCATTATTAAAAAAAATCATCTCTATCAAATTAGTGTCTTTGAGCCTCTTAAATACATTTTTATTCAAAAGTATCAATGCACAGTTTTAAAATATGGTAGCACAGAGAAATCAAAGTTACAATTTGTCTGTTAATGGAGATTTTAACAAAACCTGCCAGAATTCTTCAGGGCTTTTTCATGGGCAATTTTTCTGAGTCAGGTTAATTGAATATTAAAATATTTAATATTAAGAAAATAAAACTTGACAAGCAGACAATGACATGAACAGCAAAAGTCAGCATTTTTAGGTGTCTATTCAATGACTTCTAACAAATGTCCATAATCATATAACCACTACTAAAAACAAGATGTGTAGTACTTTAATCTCTCCAAAAGATTTACTAGTGCCCCTTTGCATTTAGTCCTTTTACCTTTCTCCCAGCTCCAGGCAACTACTGATCCAACTTCTGTTTCCATAGTTTTTCTTTTGAAAGAATGTTATATGAATGGAAGCATATTGGATGTAGGCTTTTGTGTCTGGGTTCTCTCTCTAGCTTCTTTCACTTTTAAGTTTCATCTGTGTTGTTGCATGTAGGAGTGGTTCATCCACCAGTGGCCAGATTGTTTTCAGTTTTGGTAAATGTAAACAAAGCTGCTGTGAAATGTATATACTGACCTTTGTGTGGACATATGTTTTCATTTATCTTGTTTAAATGGAAAGATACGAGGTTGCTGGATGGTGATATAAAGAACTATCACAACTGAACACCAAGAAAACAAACAACCTAATAAACATTGGGCAAAAAATTTGAATAGACACTTCAGCAAAAAAGATATAAATCAGTCAAATAAGCACATTAAAAAATGCTCAACATCATTAGTCATTAAAGAAAAGCACACTGAAATTACGGTGAGATATACTGTACAGCCACTAGAGTGACTGAAAAGAGTAGCCAGGTGCTAACAATACAGAACAACCGGAACTTTCATATATTGTTGGAGGGAATGCAAAATGGTATGGTTATTATGGAAAAACATTTTGGCAGTTTCATATAAAATTAAGCCTATACTTTCCTAATTTTCCTTTGAACAGTTTAAGCAAATGGCTCCACCTAGTGCAAATATGGAAAGAAACACTTATAAAATCTACATTGGATTTGAAAGAATTGCAGCATGCCAATTTTTATCCTATTTTTTATTTAGACATTCTTATTTTATTCTGAATCTTATTTCTGTGTGGTAGTTTATGAGCTCAAGGTAAGAAAATTCTGAAAAATAATTAAATATATAAAATGAAATATTTTGGCATACTATTTTCTTCTTTAAAATATATTACACAGATAAATTTTTTATTATAAAGGACACATAACATGAAATTTACCATTTTAGCTATTTGTAAGTATACAGTTCAGCTGCATCAAGTATAGTCATCCTTTTGTGCAATTATCATCACTGTTCATCTCCAGAACTTTTCTTCATTCCTTAACTGATACCTGTACCCATTAAATATTAACTCCTCACCTCCTCCTCTCCCCAACCCCTGGTTACCTCTATTCCACTTTCTATTTCTATAAATTTGAAGAGTGGTATTTTCTTCTTTTCCCAGATTTATTGAGATGTACCAATGTATAATATTGTGTAAGTTTAAGGTATGCAATGTGTTGATTTGATAGATTCATATATTATGAAATGATGACTATATTAGCATTAGCTAACATCTCGATCATGTCTATAGTTCCTTTTTTGTGCCACATAGTATTAAAAGAAGAAAGAGGAGGGGAGAACGTGCTATATAATCATGGGTAAATTCCAGACACTACATAATAAGAAACCATTGTTTTCTCAAAGGTAAAGTGATAAGTTAGACTAGAATACTGAGAAAGCAAGAAACTCTTATGCTTCAAAATAAAAACTTTTGTTTTCATTTTCAATGTTAGTAGTATTATAAATATATAAAATGAATATATGGGGAAATGGTTATGTAGGTCTCTGATTGCTTGTTTATTTATTTATCCTTTGAATTTTGATTCAGCAATTAACACATGCCAGACACAATAAGAAGCCCAACAGTTGCAAAGATGAATATGAGGCATAGCTCCTATCTTCCAGGAGTTCACATATATTGTGGGAATGATGGTAACAGTATATAAAAATAAAAACAACAAATAAAAAGCATGAAAGAAGAAATGGCATTGTACAAATAATGGTTTATTTGTAGATATATTTGTTCTCCCAAATTAATAACCTGAAAATAATTTATTTACATAAAATTTGTATTTCATCTCAAATGTGTAATTGCAGGAGAGCCCTATGTAAATTTAGAAAAGGGATAAAGTTTTCCTTTGCACATTATAAGAAAGATGCTTAAATTACTTTGAAAACTCAGTATTTTCCATTAATTTAGTAGAACCAGTTTGAATATGAACATTTACTATAGCATGCGAGGCACTACATACTTTTAGTACTTACCAAAAGAAGCTGAATGTAATTTGAGGGTAAAAAGTATGTTTTTAAAAAATTGTAAAAAAAAAAGGGGGGGCTTTAAGGTATTCTAAACTAGCAATGTTAAGGGCTAGAAATATAGTTTATATCAATGTACTTCTTTGACTCAATTAACAAAAGCTCTTTGATTCAATGTACAGAGAATGTATATTTTTAATTTTTTTTAATGTTTATTGTTGAGGGAGTGGACACAGAGACAGGGAGACACAGAGTCTGAAGCAGGTTCCAGGCTCTGAGCTCTCAGCACAGAGCCTGATGTGGGGCTCAAACTCACAAACTCACAAGATCATGACCTGAGCCAAAGTTGGACGCTTAACCAACTGAGCCACCCAGGCACCCTGAGAATATTTTTTTAATGGACACATACACTCAATTACACATATAAGACAGAAATATTTAAGTGTAGAAAAGATCAAGGAATTTGTTCATTTGGAACCATGTCATAGTTTTTCTACCAGGAGCTATGAAAAATACATTTTAGAGATTATCTTTGAAGAATGAAAGCATTTGTTATTCTCTCCTCTATACCAGAAGCTCTTTTAACTATTTGATGGGTTTTATAAATTAGATTAAACACTTTCCAAGGGGAAGACACACAAAATTCTTTCGTATACTGAACTTGAGAGAGAAAATCATTAACTTAAGTCTATGGAAAGCCATTCCTGGGTCTGGACATACTCTTATCAGTGGCCAGCTGTTGCTTTTCTAAGACTGGCTGCAACCAGGAACTGTTTTTATTCTTAATTGAGAATGGTCATCCCAAATGGTTGGCAAACTTTAGGTTTCTCCTGTCTCCTAGCAGCATGGGTCCCTAAAGAGCAGTACAGGCCAAGATCATGATGTCATTCCCACTGTGGCCTTGAGTATTCAAGAGCTAAATTGTTTCTCATCTTGTTTAAAAATATCTTGTTTCAACTATTGAATATATTGCCTGTGCTTAATTTTATAGACTGATGTCAAACATATAGAGCATATTAAGAAATTTAATATTATGGCGTGCCTGGGTGGCTCAGTTGGTTAAGCATCTGACTTTGGCTCAGGTCATGATCTCACCGTTCATGAGTTTGAACCCTTCATTGGGCTCTGTGCTGACACCTCAGAGCCTGGAGACTGCTTCAGATTCTGTGTCTCCCTCTCTCTCTCTGCCCCTCCCCTGCTTGTGCTCTGTCTCTCTCTCGTTCAAAAATAAACATTTAAAAAAAAATTAAAAAATAGAAACTTAATATTATTAATTTTTAGAATATTTCTTTCCAAACACTACATCAATTTACATAATAAATTACTTAGTACAGTTTTGATTCAACTCAAAATTGCTAAATATAAAGATGCAATTTTAAGCTTTTTCAGAGAATAATTACTATAGAACAAAATTTCCATTAAGCATATATTAAGCATAGTATCTACAAATTATAGGAGATTTTAGTCATAAACCTTTACCCTATTTATATAATAAACTCATGTCTATTTTGTGGTAAAAATTCTGTATAAAAACAAGAAATGGCTACTAATAGGCTATAGATGTATGCTTTCTGTGTGACTACCTTGGTGGTCTCTGCTCTTAGAAACTGTGGCTTAGTCACAACTATATCCTGTTTCAGCTCTTCTGGTGGAAAGGGGTTTGTAACCTAAAGAATTTATGTTTTACAAATTTCTTCACTCAAAGGAAGTCAATGTACATTTCATTGCAGCACCCTTACAACATTCTGATGATGTAAGAGGCAAAACTTGCTTTCCACAGCTTAAAAATTAGGAAACTGATGTATGTTGAAGTTAAGTGGTTTAACGAAAGTCATTCAGAGGTTCAGGTCTGACTCTCTTATCTCCACTTTCTTTAACTCACTCAAACCATGTTCTCCACACAATATAGATCCATAGTGATCCCTATTTTGCTTCCTTAGCCCCAGAGTTTGTGGTTATTTAAATTCTACAAGTCAGTGTGCAGTAAAGATGATGCCGCTGAAGGGATTGAGTTTTCTGCACATATTTTATAGTGCAGTGTTTTAGATGTAATCAGCATGTTCTTAAAGCTTTATGTTTAAATTTATCTTGCTAAATATGACTTTTCCTTTTATTTATACCTGCTTGGTCATCAGAATCATCATCTGCTTTTCCTGCCAGTGACAGATGAGGGGCATCAGGCTCAATGGGTTGAGTAGGATAATTTTTATCTAAAGAAAAGTTCTTAATTCTACAGATTTCTGTAACAGTGACAGAAACAGATAAAGAAATTCGTGGACAATTGGTAAACTCTCTGTGGTTTGAGCAAATAACCTAAACTCTGACTGGTTGCTGACAGACTGGAATTTCTCCGTATTGATAGGAAGAAAATGACTCAGGAAATGGCATGATGTATTCTTGATTCTCCAGAAGAGGGCACCATGTTTCAAAGACAGAACAAAAGATAAAAAGAACTTGGATGTATAGCAAGAGCAGGGCAAAGTCAGTTCTCTAACATTTCATAACTGAGGCCTTTTTTTTTTTTTTTGAGGAAAGAAAGATTGGAAATTAATACCAAGTTATAAATTATACAGCTATAATTTACTTCAAATTTATTAAAGTGATATGTTATAAAATTTAAGATATTAAGATTTCTTGGTATAAATATCGCTTTCTTGTTCTTTCCAAAAGTCACACATGGAAGTGCTAAAAAACATTAAGATAGTGTAAACCAGGCAGACTAGGTAATAAGGGTATGCAGCACTTTCTCAAGCACTAGCTGGGTGTAAACTCATCGTGAATGGAACTGTTTCACCAGCAATTCCTATTAGACATGACACATATGTACTCATTTTATAGAGGCTCCTAGTCTAGTTACTGAAAATGCCCTTTAATAATTTGTCTCGCATTCTCAAAGTGATTAAGAATGAGATAAGATACTTAAGTGCTTACTATTTTGAAACTATTTAAATATTATAAATATGACACTACAATTAAGTTTGGTCTATTATATTATGCAACTTAAAATAATTTTGATGTTTTTTCTTCACTAATATTTGGAATTGATCTTGTTACTGTTTGATGAAACATGAAGT
This sequence comes from Panthera tigris, assembly GCF_018350195.1. Lineage (NCBI taxonomy): Eukaryota > Metazoa > Chordata > Mammalia > Carnivora > Felidae > Panthera > Panthera tigris. Next base: position 162,389,338 of record NC_056660.1, on the reverse strand, counting down.
CTTTGTGCCAATATTCAGTGAACATTTACAGGGAACCAACCATTTTAGCCATTGTCCTAAGAGCATGGGTGAAGTGCTAAGATTATAAAGCAGTTTGAACAACTTTATCCAGATACATGTTGTTCTGATTTGATTATTTTTAACTAAAATTGTCTGTCAATTCAGCTGAGCAAGCAATTAGTTCAACCTTACAATTGGGAAATCTTTCTTTTAAAAGTAAATTAACCAGGGGCTCCTGGGTGGCTCAGTCGGTTAAGCATCTGACTTTAACTCAGGTCATGATCTTGAGGTTTGTGGGTTCAAGTCCCGTGTTGGGTTCTGTGCTGACAGCTCAGAGCCTGGAGCCTGCTTCAGATTCTGTCTCTCTCTCTCTCTGCTCCCCCCCTGCTTGCTCTCTGTCTCTCTCTCAAAATAATAAATAAACATTAAAAAATAAAATAAAATGAAAATAAATTAAACATTTGATTGAATTGACCAGTTATTTTCAGGAAAGTAGCTAACTTGTGTCTTGTATGTAAGCACAACCTCAACTGTCAAAACTCTGCTTCTTATTCATTCAATTGAATCAGATATATAGAGCCATAGACAGTTTTTTCTTTACCTTTATGTTATCTCTTTCTAGCCCCTTTGTTTTTCTTTTCTGCAGGGATTGTGCATTTAGTTTTCCAGTGGCCCAGCAACTATTATCTGTGCAAAGAATGTAGGTTCTAGGTGGTAAGTGCCATACTAAAAAATACATTGATAAATGGAAGATATGGAAGTTATATTATATTATAATTTCAGAAACATCTAGGTGAAATTCTCCATGTTGAATTTCAATTTAAGGGGTATTAAAAGTATACGAATTTCAATTTAAGGGGTATTAAAAGTATACATTTGTTGTGGTTTTATTTTTACTTTCTTTTGTGATATTCTAGGTAGTCTTCCCTGTTTTTTATTCTTAGTTCATGATCCATGATGCCTATATCAGCTTTATCTCTTCTCTTTATCGCAGTTAGGCCAGAGTCAATGAGTTCATAAGGCTTCATCTGTGTATCTCACTTTAACCTCCTACAAGTGTTCTTTTTTTTTTTAATTTTTTTTAATGTTTATTTATTTTTGAGACAGAGAGAGACAGAGCATGAATGGGGGAGGGGCAGAGAGAGAGGGAGACACAGAATCTGAAGAAGACTCCAGGCTCTGAGCTGTCAGCACAGAGCCCGATGTGAGGCTCGAACTCACGGACCGTGAGATCATGACCTGAGCCGAAGTCGGACGCTTAACGACTGAGCCACCCAGGTGCCCCTCCTACAAGTGTTCTTAATTCCTGTTCTGCAGACTTGTGCTTTGAAAACACAAAACAGTAAAAACGTAAGCAAAAACAGCCTCATCAAAGTTATTCCCTGGGCTCCTGGGTGGCTCAGTTGGTTAAGTGTCTGACTCTTGATTTTGGTTCAGGTCATGATCTCACAGTTTGCAAGATTGAGCCCTGAGTTGGGCCCTGCGCTGACAGCATGGAGCCTGCATGGAACCTGACTGGAATTATCTCTCTTTCTCTCTTTCTGCCCCTCCCCTGTTCTCTCTCTCTCTCTCTCTCTAAATAAATAAATAAATAAATAAATAAATAAATAAACAAACTTAAAAAAAAAAAAACAACAAAGAACAGGTTATTCCCCTGAGGCACAATTTGCAGTATAATGAAAATTCTGAAACGTAAGAGGACTTGGTAAAATCTCGTATTATTCTTTTCTCAGTCCTAATGAGGAACATTAAGCATGCCATAAATTTACTTCGCTTGCACCGGCATTCCTGTGGCAGGCTAAATAAGAACTATGTTAATCTTTAGGTTCCACAGTTTGCCCAAATAATTTGTTATAAGGTACAATATTATCTGGATTAGGGCATAGTATGTAGACTACTTAAAACAGCACATACTGGACATTCCGTAAACATTCTTAATGATCTTGTTTTGAAAATAAGAGCTGGGCAGCCCCTGTTGGCTTGTTGTTTTCCTTGCCCAGGAGATACAACCTGGCAGACTCTGTGCATTTAATCAGGAGTTGTGCTTAGCCCTTTGTCCTTTCTTCTGGGAGATAATTCACACCCCATCTCTCCACAACACTTACTCATGCAGTAAGGCATACCAACTACAATCAGGTAGGGAGGTTTAACTGTGTCAGATCTGATTGTGAACATTTGTTCCCCCCAGAAAGCTCAGGAGGGGCAACCAGCCAGCAACTCTCTTTTCATCCTTCCTCAGATTGGGCTTTAGGGAGCTTAAATCCTCCACTGCCAATGACGTAGACCCACTGCTTCCCACTTCCTCTTCCCTGCTTGGTGTGATGTAGTCCTGCCCAACCTGGTTTAAGGATTCCATGGAGATGAAAAGACCCAGATAAAAGACTGGAAGTTCTACTTGGAAGGAGATAAGTAGAAGAAGAAAGTTTTCAAGAATTTGGTATTTGTTCTACATCGTGAAGATCTGGGTAGGAAAACGTGGACAAAATCTAATGACAGAGAAGTTGTAACAGAAGATTCAGTACAACAAAAACAAATAGTAAGATAGCAACTGGTTACTCTAAACAGAACAAAATAGTGCACACTAGGGACAAAATTAAGAACAATAGCAAACTAATTAAACATTAAGGATAATATATATATTTTCTTTATAATTTACAGTAGTGTTGCAGCAGGATTCTCGCACAGAGAGTTGTGATGCCGAGGCTTTTTAATTTCCAGGACCACTCAGTTGGGTTTGTACCCAAAGAACTGAGCACCAAACATCACGTGGCATAGTTTTTTATATATTTTCTATTTCTTTGTCTCCCATATATGGTAACACACATAAACATGCAGTCTGATTAAGTAGTCTCGGTTTACAAGGTCATGAGGGATGTTGTCACGTAGGCACATAGCCAGGTTACCTTGAAGTTTTCTCTCCCTTTTTTTCTCTCTCCTTAGGGAGGGGACCCTACCACAGTATGGATATAAAACTTTTCCAGCTTAGTTACTCCACACTGTTAATAGCACATGAATTCTAAAAATATTCAAATATAAAAAAGTGGAATCTACAGACGGAACTCAAATATAATTAAGGACTTTGCTAGAGAATTTGGTATCTATACTGTGTTTAAGGATAGAAAGCTGTATTAGTCATGAATCACTAAGTTGTAAATGATAAAAGCACAAATCAAACTACTTAAAGAAAGCAAAAACAAAGATTCATTGGCACACATTACTGGGGTTGAAGGGACATGCTTCAGATATAAGAGATTTCAATAATTGTATCAGAATTCTTTCTTTCTGTCTCCATTCCTGTTTCTACCTGTGAGTTGGTTTTATTCCAGAAATAGGCTTTTCCATTATGGCAGGGAAGAAGATTGTTGCCAGCTCAAATTCACATCCAGCCAGGTAGAGTCTCAGTGGGAAAAGTCTTAACATCTCTAGATCCATTTCAGAGAAGACTTTTATTGCTTCTGCTTGAGTCCTGTGAAATGCTATGGGCAAGCTTTGATAATAGGGCCACCCCGAAGCAAGGTAGGAGTGCTGTGGAATGGTCCAAATCAGGACACATGGGAGAAAATTCCATGCTGTTATCACAAAAGGGAGCAAAAATACTAGGCAGGTAAACCAACAAAATTCCTTGCCATAGTGATATTTTTAATTGGGTGTGGTGGAAAAGATCATTTATGAACATTTTTTTTATTTAAAAAGTTTTAAAATTAAAAAAAAATTTACATTTTTTTATTTTTGAGAGACAGAGAGACAGAGCACAAGTAGGGGATGGGCAGAGAGAGGAGGAGACACAGAATCCGAAGCAGGTTCCAGGCTCTGAGCTGTCAGCACAGAGCCAGGGTGGGGCTTGAACCCACAAACCCACAAACAGCGAGATCATGACCTGAGCCGAAGTCGGACGCTCAACTGACTGAGCCACCCAGGCGCCCCAATTAAAAAAAAAAAAATTAAATGCTGTTTATTTTCAGAGAGAGAGGGAGTATGCAAGCTTGCTCTTGTGCAAGTGGGGGAGGGGCAGAGAGAGAGGGAGAGAGAATCCCAGGCAGGCTCCTCCCTTTTTTTTTAAATGAAGTGAAGTCACTTTACTGGCAAAACACCATAGAAAATGTGTTTTATAATTACATGTAAAATGGAAAGAGGGTATAGCCTACATGTTAATGATCTTCATGTTCCATCTTCTTTAGGAATTTTAAGTAGTCAAAAAATAAGAACTACCTGAATGTGACTAATTACTTTTGCAAATTTTATAGGCAAATGGTATTGAACGAAAAGTACGCTAATTTCAATTAGCTGAGTTGAGTGGTAGAAACGTATAAATTAAGTTGTCATAATAGAAGGTTAATGATTCTGATTGTGGCTACAGTATACTCCTGTTCAACATACAAAACAATATGCTGCCATGAAACTGATGATAGCAGTCAGAGTGCATCAAATAAAGGTAACACCTCAGAACAGCAATTCTCCTTTAAAATTTGCAGGGGCCCCTGGGGTGGCTCAGTTGGTTAAGTATTGGACTTAGGCTTAGGTTATGATCTTAGATTCCTTTCCTGACCCACATCCAGCTCCGTGCTCAGTGCAGACCCTGCTTAGTATTCTCGCTCTCTCCTCTCTCTCTGCCCCTCCCCAGCTAGCACTTTTTCCTCTCTCAAAATAAATAAACTTTAAAATTTGCATCTGGCTCACTTAATAATTATTAAAAACAGATTTTTAAAGCCTGTGCTTCTATATGTATATAGATAGATTTGAAATATCTTTGAAGCATAGATGGCCTAACCTTTAATTATGTAATATTTAAGAAAAAAAATGATTAAACCTTTTCAGAGAAGATTTTATACCTAGGTCATATACAACATATTGTGTTACCAATTCATGTTCTTAAGATTCTCAGTAGATGTTACCAATCCTCAACTGTTCAAAAAAGTGATTTCTAGCAATGTTATCTAGACATTAATAATTATAATAAATTCAGGGCCATCTTTGCACAAAGTTTGCTAATATTAATTTAAAAGATATATACATTAGTGAACTGGAGGGATATAAATACTAAGATTCACCAGAAAATTTTTAAATTATAGTAAAAAATGTAACTCATTCTGAAAGTCTAGGAAGAACATTCTTCCTCCTTTGGATAACTAATTCTAATTTGAAAATTAATTTGTGAGTTAAGAGAAAAAGTGAAGTATAGTTACCACCTGTCACCTTATAAAATTATTACAGGCATTGCGTAGTATACAGAATTGTTGAATTGCTGTGTTGTACATCTGAAACTAATATAACACTGTGTCAACTAAAGTTCAATTAAAAAAAAAGAGAGAGAAAGTGACAGAAAGGAAAGATTGCTTCCTTTTTACTCTCCTCAGCCTATGAAAAAAAAAAATTAAAAAGTGAAAAATTGATAGCTGTATAACTTCATATTTTGTTTTTCTTTTGATGCAGATTTTAAAAGCCATCTAGAATTTCCCATTTTTAATAAGTACTAGTTCTATTAAAGTATATTTATTTCCTAATGAAGAAATTCTTAACTGTGCTTTTGTAGTCATATGAACGTTTAAAATTATTTTATTTTGGTGATGTTTCTAGATCCAAATAACTTAATATTGTAAACATATTTCTTAACTATTCATGATTAATCTAATGAACTAGAAATTATTTTTTCCAAATAACTTCATGAGATCTTATCAAATTATTCTGGTTCCTTTGTAGCTACAAAAAAAGAAAAGGAAAAATTTTAAAAATGTATATCCCATATACTTTTCAATGTTAACATTGCTAATATAGCTGAGTTCTAAAAACTATTTTAAGATTGTATAAAATATATATAATTAGATTGTCAACTCATTACAGTAAGTCTTTCTAATCAGTAAGTTATTAAGTTACATGAATATTGTATTCACTCAACAAATATTTATTGGGCTCCTATGTGTGGTAGGTGCTGTTGATGTTCTAGGATTATAGTCATGAGAGTCTGTTGTGATCTTTTCCAGATGACAGATAAATGAATAAGAAACTTTCAAATGATGATAAATGCTATCTAGACAATAAAATTGAGTAATGGCATAATACGTGCTCATGTTTGAACCTCAAATCCTAGGTTTAGGAAATGGGATACTTTGGATAGGATAGTCAGGAAAGGCCTTTCTGAAGCATTAACACCATCAGGAATCACTTAATTTACATCTTTCATTAATATTTTGGAAAGTACAATATCTATATCCAAAGAGGAGATCAGAAGTGTAATTAAAGACTTACCATTGAAAAATCAGCAGGCTTAAACTACATGGTTATAAGGCTCAATTCTGTTTACAGTGAAAAATCACCCTACTGATAGCTAGTTGGTGATAGTGGAACTGAGAATTGAAACAGAAACCACAACTTCTGAAAGGTTACTGCACCATGCCTTGCAAAACAGATAAGTTTTGCTTATGAGTGAAACCATAGTGTCCATTATAGATATAGCACCAGTTTATTCAGACCCATATGTTACAAAGTAAGACCATAGACAAACTGAGTCAAGAGTAACTCCTCTGGGGTTCTCGAAAGAGGAGACCATTGTCTGCTCTAGTAATTCCCTAGTTTTCAGCTTGATCAATCCTGCTTACTCCATCCTATTTCTGATGCCAGTCTTCCAAACCCTATAAAATTCTTTCCTAGTTCCCTACTTTTGATATACCCATTTCCCCATGGTGTGGAGTCTTCCTTGCTTTTAGTGACAAATCTACCTGTGCTGAGTATAGGTGTTTTCTAGGTGATCTTTGATAGATAAGAATTGACAAAACGTACTTCTTTCATTATTTGAACTATACCAGATCATATACAATCTTTCTTTTGAAATTAGAAATTAAATAGGTTGAGACAGGAAACCATCAAAATCCTAGAGGACAACACCGGCAGCAACCTTTTGACCTCAGCTGTAGCAACTTCTTACTAGACACGTTGCTGGAGGCGAGGGAAACAAAAGCAAACCTGAACTGTTAGGACTTCATCAAGATAAAAAGCTTCTGCACAGCAAAGTAAACAATGAACAAAACTAAAAGGCAACCAATGGAATGGAGAAGATATTTGCAAACTACGTATTTGATAAAGGGTTAGTATCCAAAATCTATAAAGAACTTCTCAAACTCAATACCCAAAAAACAAATAATCCAGTAACGAAATGGGCAGAAGGCATGAGTAGACATATTTACAAAGAAGACATCCAGATGGCTAATAAATAAATAAAAAGATGCTCAACATCCCTCATCATCAGGGAAACACAAATCAAAACCACATTGAGATACCACCTCACACCTGTCAGAATGGCTAAAATTAACAACACAAGAAACAAGTGTTGGCAGGGATGTGGAGAAAGGGGAACCCTCTTGCACCATGATGGGAATGCAAACTGGTGCAGCCACTCTAGAAAACAGCATGGAGTTTGCTCAAAAAGTTAAAAATAGAACTACCCTACAATCCAGCAGTTGCATTACTAGGTATCTACCCAAAGGATACAAAAATACAGATTTGATGTGGTACATGTATCCTTATGTTTACAGCAGCATTATCAACAATAACCAAATTATGAAAACAGCCCAATATCCATTGACTGATTAATGGATAAAAAAGATGTGGTATATACATACAATGGAATATTAGCCATCAAAAGGAATGAAATCTTGTCATTTTCAGTGATGTGAATGGAGCTGGAGCATATTATGTTAAGCGAAATAAGTCAGGAAGAGAAAGAGAAATACCATATGATTTCTCTCATATGCGGAATTTAAGAAACAAAACACAATAACATATGGGAGGGAGAAAAAAAGAGAAAGGGAAACAAACCATAAGAGAATATTTATGGTAGAGAACAAAGAGGGATGATGGAGGGAGGGTGTGGGGGACAGGCTAAATGGGGGGTAGGTATTAAAGAGAGTACTTGTGTTGAGCACTGGGTGTTATATGTAAGTGATGAGTCACTGCATTTACTCCTGAAAGCAATATTACACTATATGTTAACTAACTAGAATTTAAATAAAATTTTGAAGAAAAAAGAAATGCTTTAATAAGAAAAATAAATAAATTAGTTTGAAATCAGTTAGAGTATCCAAAAGAACTTTCATTTATTAACTAGCTCCCTGAAGGAATTAGAAAGGATATAATTTTTCATTTCAGTTTTCTGAAACAATAAACAAATACATATGATAACAGAAATACTGTTACCATCATGTATTTGAAATGTTCCAAGATTCTGCAGAAATGACATTTAAACTTGAGTAATTATACCATGAATATCTTCTACCACAGGGCTACTATTTTCCAAATTAACAACTCTTGGAATCAATTAACATGCACTAGATAATTATAGAGATGTAGAAATTTCACTTTTTAGAACATATTCCTTTGCTTTGTGAAATCCAGGTATTTGAAACTAAGTATCTCCTCTTTATCATGACCTTTGTATTTAGGAGACTTATCGCTAGTATCCAATTTATTCTGAGGAATACCAGTTGACTTTCTTGTGGCATTGTAAATTGGTACAATGCTTGTTTGGTGAGCAAAGAAAACTTGCAAGCAATTCTAGCTCATGAGTTAAGCGGAGAACATCTCTGTGAAGCCCCTCTGGGGCCAATGCCAAGATACTAGCAAGTATATTGCACAGAACGGCAAAGAGGGCAGGAACGCTGCAGAGTGTATAGCTCCTGAAATCTACTCTGAGAGAAAGGCTGAGTCATTCAAGAATGTTACTTTTCATAGGGAAGCAAAGCCATACAAAGATATGTGAAATGTATATTTCCTATAACATGCTTCAGGAGGATGGTTCTCAACCTTGAATGCACAGTAGCCATATCTGGGGGCTTTAAAAAATTCTGAAGCCCAGGTCACACCCCATGCCAATTAAATCACAATCTCCAAGGATGGGACCCAGGCATTTATTAAAGTTCCCTACAGAATTACAGTGTGTGGTCATATTCGAGAACTACTGCTTTAGGAATAAACTAAATTACGTGCAGTAGTATGCCATTTAGAAAAACAGTAGAATATTCCAGAATGGGCAGACATACAAATACAACTTTCCCTACCAACAGTGAAGCAGTATCTTACAGCTTTTTACTAAAAAAGGGTATTTCTGTGTAGCGGTGTTAACAGTTACATGAACACATTTGAAACCATCCTATTAGTTAAGATTACGTTTAATGCCCCACCAGTTCCACATTTGCCCCGATTTCTCTGCCACAAACACTTGGTTTATTCTGAGCTTGAAATTTTGTGAAATTTCTAACATATGAAACATCTACATTGATTAAGCATGTTGAATAGTCAGTATTTATTTTTAATTTTTTAATTTGAGTATAACTGACATACTATGTTACATCAATTTCAGGTGTACAACTCAGTGATTTGACAATTTGTACATTATTCCCTGTTCATCACAATGTAGCTACCATCTGTCCTGTTACATTGCTATTTTAATATCCTTGACTACATTGCTTATACTGTGCTTTTTATTCCTGTGACTTATTCATTCCATAATTGGAAGCCTTTTCCCCCTCTACCCATATTCCTTTCTCCCATTTGGCCAAACCTCCAACAGCCCTGTCTTCTGGAAACCATGTCTATTCTCTGTATTTATAGCTCCAATTCTGCTTTTTGTTTGTTCATTCATTTCTTTCTTTCTTTCTTTCTTTCTTTCTTTCTTTCTTTCTTTCTTTCTTTTTAGATTCCACCTCTGAGTGAAATTATATGGTATTTTTCTTTCTCAGTCTGACTTGTTTCACTTAGTATAATAACTTCTAGGTGCATGCATGTTGTCTCAAATGGCATGATCCCATTGTTTTTTTATGGCTGCATAATATTCCATTGTGTGTATGTATGTGTGTGTGTGTGTGTGTGTGTGTGTATGTATGTATCACATTTTGCTACCCATTCATCTATAGACAGACACTTAGATTGCCCATATCTTGGCTGTTGTAAATAATGTTGCAATAAATGTATGGGTGCATGTACCTTTTTAAATTAGTGTTTTCTTTTTCTTTGGGTAAATACCCACTAGTGGACTTATTGGATCATCTGATATTTCTGTTTTTAATTTTTGAAGTACTATTTTTTTAGAGTGGCTATACCAGTTTATATTTCTACCAAAAGGAACTCTCATGTGTTCCTTTTTCTCCACATAATAATCTGTATTTATTAAAGAACAGAATTTCTGATTAATTTGACAGGATTTTCAGCTTATATCATTAGAATGCTCTTCTTGTGGTTATCACTGGGTTATATTTCATTAGAACTTGTATTAAGTTTTTAACCAGCTACTAATTTAGTGATATTTAGAAGTATCCATTTGGTTAATGGCCTGGGTTTTTGTGTTAGACCTGTTTGAATTCTAGCTAGCTAAACTGTGTGTTCTTAGTAAATTAGGTACTTTTTGCCTCCTTTTCTTTATATCTGTAAAGTTGGGATTTGTGTGCCTAATTCACACAGTATAGGATAAAATGACAAAGGACATGAAAAGTGCCTGACATGTAATTAGTACAGGTAATAGCTATTATTATTTAATTTTAGTAATATGCACATTGCTATAATCAGGAGTAACTAAAGGCTGTCATTTCTAGACAACAAAGAAAGGACTGAATATTTATTATATATTTTGAGTAACTAAAATATACCACACTTTGTGCTAGGAGGCTTATATAGATTTCTGATTTAATCTCTTTGTGTGAAGTAGATCTTATCATCCCAGCTTTATAAATGGAACACTGATGGCAAGGGAGATTAATAATGCATACTAATTTTATTCCAGTGAGCATTTTTAAATTTATTTTATTTTATTTATTTATTTATTTATTTATTTATTTATTTATTTATTTTTGAGGGAGAGAGAGAGCACAAGTGGTGGGGTAGGCATTGGGGAAAGAGAGAGAGAGAATCTTCAGCAAGCTCCATGGACAGTATGGAGCCCAACACAGGACTTAATCTCACAACTATGAGGTCATGACCTGAGCTGAAATCAAGAGTCAGAAACTCAAGCAACCGGGCCACCCAGGAGCCCCTTCCAGTGAGCACTTTTGTTGATAGTAGCAACCACCTTAATAATGAATCTCCAGAAACCCTAGCCTTCACAATAATTTAAACAGTAGAAAATATTCAATATTGCATCGTGTGGAAGATTTCTTCCCCCTTCAGAAGACAGAGGAGAAAGTGATGTGGAGATGTTCAGAATTCAGAAAGAGGGTCCCAAACATGCAATAGACCTGAAGTAAGTAATGCTGTGTTGGCCAGAATGACCTAATCAGAGAAATAGTAACTAGAAAGAAATAGATTTCTAACTGTAGTTACTAAGTTTAGTAAACTTTTTCCCTAAGAAAAGTAATTCAAATAGATCAACCGTGTCTTAAATGAGTAAAGAGAAACAGTAGTCCCTTTGTCCCCTGACTCCATTTCCCTCTTTCTACTCTGTCTGCCTCAGTGGAGATGCATCTCAAGCAGACTTATTTTAATTAACAGGATCTGGGAAACTGAATACATACAGAGGAAGCACAAGAGTCTAGACTGTGAGTCTAGAGGTGGTGGAGCAGGTATAGATAACATTTGCTTGATCTAATTATGCTTTGAGGCCCTACTTGTATGCCAATAGAGTATTTTCTGTAAAAACAAAATAAAGCATTAATGTGGAAGTGCGGTGGAGACTGGATTTTGCCCAAGAGGCCCATAAACATGGTATTCATCTCTATCCCATCATCCTAAGAATATCCAAATGGTGAAATTCATTCTCCTGTGACCAGAACTGTGAGTACTTTCTGCCAATTATGTCTTTTTGTTTTGTCTACAACACCTAAAATAATAAGGCCCCTTTTTTAAAAAAAAAAATTAGTGCCTGATATTAAGAGTTCTTAATTTAGTTGAAACTTGATCTCCGATAATTCTTCAGTTAATCCACCTTTTAATCTGAGATCTTCTAAAAGCATAGTCTTAATAAAAGATCTGTGTGCCAGTGGTTATTTGGGAAGCAGACAGGATAGCAGTGAGGGGGAAGATCAAACAGGGAGGCAGGAGAAACCAAGACCAAAAGAAGTTACTGAGATGGTCACTGCTGTAGGTGACAAGAGCCCCATCCTTCAGGGGAAGGTGTAGAATATCTCAAAACTGTCTACCTGAGGGTGCACACGACAGAGCATTTGCCCTTCACTCTCATTCTGCACTGATTAAAGGTTATCTGGTGTCGTTAGTCCCGATCTGCACTTGTGTGCGTGCTGAATGGAATCCTGCAGGACTCTCAGGGCACAGATTTGGAAGGCCCTGGGACAGTTGCTTGAGGCAAGATGTTGTCAACACTGAGTAAGTTAAAGCCAGCCCTTCACAGATATGATTCCAGAGCCAAGGCTGGAATCAATGGGACGCCTGAGGAAAGTGAGCATGGGCATCTGGGTTAAGTAAACATTTTTAGGACAGTTCCACCTGTATTTGAATCTGGACTCCATAACTTGCTTTGTGAGTCATTTTGGACCCAATATTTATCATTATTATGTCTCAATTTACACATCGTAAAATGGAAATAATATGTGCTTCATAGTAAGGATCCAATTGTTAGTACCACTATAGGAAGTGCCTGATGAATATTGCCCGGAAGATCCTAAGTCATATAGAAGAGGTAGTTTGCAATCACATCACGTATCTTTAAAAAGGCTGATCAACATTATTTCTGTTGAACCACCCAGCAATCTTTGCTTTGAGTAGGGCAAACATTATGTTTATTTCATGAGGACCTTGAGACACAGATAGATTATATGATTTTAACTAAAGTCTCTTATAAGGGATAATGCTGGTTTTCTGCCTGTTCTTCTAAGTGTTTAATTTTTTTTAATTTTTAGTAAATATTAAAACTGTTAAGCTGGTCTGCAATTTGTAGGTTATAATTTACTCACAAATACAAGTTATGGATCAAGACTTAATTGCAATGAACTAATATCTGTTTACTTACTAAACTTGGTGAATAGCTCATTCCCTGCCATTGATTTTACTGTTGAGAACTGGGCAGGGCTGGGCTAAGTCATCTTCCATGTCAGAGTTCGCTGTGGTAGAACCGGTGTAATTACCTCCACTGACTTCTACCTCTTAATTGAATTAGTGATTCCTGTAGTCTGCCTTAAATTAAGTTCTTAGGAAGCAATTTAGTTGTCAAGTGATTCAGATTAAGTGTGCACATTTGGATGTTAATTTTTTGAATACCTCAGTAACTGAAAAAAGTATACAAAATAGCTTATAATTACAAGAGTCAGACACAGATTTATATAGACTTCATTAATCTAAAATTCACCATTTAACGAAAATGTTAGTGACCACATTAATTCTATGAAGATTATTTTCATTTATTCATTTAATAAAATGTATATTGCAGTTCTATACCATGGCTTAAAAAGTAGCATCATATTCTTTTTAAACATTTGTGTGATATTTATTATATGTCCAGCCCTGCTCTGAGCCTCTTACATATACCAACCTATTTAATCTTTGTAATAGCCTTATGAGATAGGACAATTATTATACCCATTTTATAAAAAAGGAAACCGAGGCACAAAGAGGTTAAGTGACTTAGTGAAGGTCACATAGCTAGTAAGTGGCAAAGCATTGTGGTAGGGCTTTAAAGTCTCTGCCCTTAATCACCTTGCCTATCTCCTCATGTGATTCCTGAAAGAAAAAAAAACAAAAAACAAAAAACAAAACAGAGGATTTAGTGAGTTCATGAAACATAGGTGATTCTATTTAGGGATGGAGATTTTTGACAGTTGGAATCTCTCAAGACCCTTTTAAGTAAAAATATATAAGAACTTTTTATTGAAATGTTTACCAAGATACATGAAATGGATATAATATGCAGAGATGTCTGTGCTTATTTTATTTTGTCTGTTTGGTTATCCTGATCAAAATTTGCATACTCTAGATCATCTCTGTTGTCTTTGGGTTGCTAGGATCAGAAGTTCAATTAAATTGACCTAACAAGAAAATGAAATGTATTGGCAAGTATAACTGATAATCCAGATGGTTATTGCTAGTTTAGGACTTGATTCTATGCAGCACACCTTTTCCTTTTTTTTTTTTTCTTTCTCTATCTCTTGGCTCTTCTCTTCTGTATTTTCCCTTCAGGCAGGCCTTCTACATGTGGTGTCAATGTTGTCCCTGGAGAGACAAGAGTTATATAAACAGAAGGAGAGCTCCCATCATCCAGAGTTCATATTAATTGCCAGAGAAGAGTTGATCGGCTCTGTTTGGGTCAAGTGTCTGCTTCTGGAATAATCATTAATTTTGGAGGCATGTGATGCTTGACTGGCCAACCTGGGTGGATGGAGACATTGTTGGAATCATATCAAATAGGTGAATGTGCAATTCCCCGAAGAAAAAGAGTATTCAATTATCAGAGAAAGAAAGGTAATCTATGTCACTGATTAGTCACAGTTGCTTGAGATTCCAAAATCTTCAGGTCCTTTCAAGATATTTTGTGACAATGGCAATGATAATAGACAATGCTAGACCCAGTTTTCCTATTTCCCCAGAAAGGAAGGTGGTGCTTATTATTTATCGTCTTCATTAAAGGAACAAAATGAAAACCTTTTTATTTTTTATTATTTATGATGGGTCTTAAATTGCTTCAGGTGATCAATAAAAGTAAGCTATTTAATTTAAAGTTAAAATACTATAAATTTTTGCCACATATATAACACCATATGTAAAACATGCTTAAAGATATGTGAGCTCACCCCTTCTTCTCCATGCTCACTTTTTCACCATTTCTTTAGACTCACTTTCATTCTAGCCCTGAAAAATTATTGGAATTTCCCCAAAGGTGCTCTCATTTTATGCATTGGCATACATTTATGTGCTGCTCTCTCTTACTGCAACGTCAGTTCTTGCCTGCCAAACATACTCTTAATTCCAAGGAAATCTACTTGGTCCACAGCCCTTACAGCCTTGCATTGACCTAACTCTTATTCTTATTCCCTTCCCCACTGCTCCAGCAATAGCTTCTTAGACTGGTGTGAATGCATGTCTCAAATCAGCAACCTCTCTATGAGAGAGGTAGTACCGTTATCCTTATTTGAGGAAACCAAGGCCCTGAAACAATACATAGAGCTGGTAAATGACAGAGTCAAGATACAAATTCAGGTAGATTAATGTCCAAACCCGTGTTTTTAATCACTATATTCTCTCTCGTTCAAGAATGCTTATTGAATGAATGGATTAATGCTTATTGAAAACCAGCCCTAATACTATGCCATGACTGACTAGAAAAAATAAGAGTTAAACTTTTTTAAAAAGGAAGAAAAATAAAACTGCTATTAGGGTTACTTAAAAAGGAGACAGAGAAACCAACCCTTCCACATTTTGTGAATGCAATGTTGACTGATTAGACAGAGCTTTTAGAGTAATGTGAGGTATTTTTGTAGAGTAAGATATGTTTCTTTTAGAACCAAAGCATATGATTTCACACACACACACACACACACACACACACACACACAACCACCTTTCTAGTATGACCTATAAATTCAATATATACATTTAATATTTAATTTTTTCTTTGAGGCAAGAGTTGGGCTTATGGTAACATACATGCATTTATTTTTTTTTCTTTCACAGAATGTCACTTAATGGTTGTCTTTTGACATTTCAAGAGCAAGGCCCTCTGATAGTGGTGCTGAATCAGTGACTGCTTTGGTTGGAAATTCAGCTGTGTTTAGTGAGGTGTGGTACATAGCTAACTGCTGAAAATTGGCAGTATGTGGGTACTTTTGCTGGAACAACACTGACTTTCAAAGCAAACACTTTAAATGGATTGGGTAATAATAAGACAGGGAATGGAAGTAAAGAAGAGCTGATGGATTCATGCAAAATAAAACAAAATCTACAAAATCAAACAATTCTTAAAAACAATCATTCAGTCTCTGCAGGAGCAGAATTTATTGCCAAAAAGTTATTGTTTTTGACACCAAATAGCAGACTGGTCACCATATTCCATAACCAGGAGAACTTTCTCAGAAGCCTTAATCTCCTTATTTATTTAAAAAAAATTGTTTTAATGTTTATTTATTTTTGAGAGGGACAGAAACAGAGCGTGAGTGGGGGAGGGGCAGAGAGAGAGGGAGACACAGAATCCAAAGCAGGCTCCAGGTTCTGAGCCATCAGCACAGAGCCTGACACGGGGCTCAAACCCACGAGCTGTGAGATCATGCCCTGAGCTGAAGTTGGACACTTAACCAACTGAGCCACCCAGGCGCCCTTCTCCTTATTTAAAAAAAGATCATTATTCATTCTAATTTATTGGTCTTTTCCCTAGAAAATACTAAATGTTCCTATTTTTATCTGAATTCTGCCGATTACCTGATGAATCTTTGACTGTCAATTTGATTCTATTATTCACTACCAAGAACCTAATTCCTTTCCTTTATTCTTCAAATAAATTTGGGGATAAATTGCAAATAAGTAGTCACAGAAAACTAATCTAACTTCATCTTAAAATTATGTACTTTTTTGGGGCTCCTGGGTAGCTCAGTTGGTTAAGCATCTGACTCTTGATTTCGGCTCAAGTCATGATCTCTTGGTTCGTGGGATGGAGCTCTGCATTGAGCTCCATGCTGACAGTGTGGAGCCTGCTTGGGATTCTTTATCTCCCTCTCTCTCTTGCCCCTAACCCCAACCATGCTCTCTCTTTCTCTCTCTGTCTCTCTCAAAATAAATAAATAAACTTTAATTTTTTTTTAAATGAGGTATGTTTTTCCATCATGTTCATGGATGGACTTAACATCAGGTCTTTAGAATCATGCTTCTAAATCCTTAACACGTTAAAACTTCTCCACATTTCACATCAGATATGCAGTAATGAGAAAGACCTGGATATTTGTCTCCCAACCCTTGGGGCTCTTTTCTGCAATGAATCCTCTATTATCTTGGCTAATTCACCCCACTGAAAAAATAAACCAGTACTGGCTGTCTCCTGTGTACTCATACACATATTCCTACTTCAGTGGACTTTTGCTCCTTTCTCTGTAACAACATAGGTTTGTCTGGGAGACCTAGCAACAGGTGATAATTACAAGGATCCTGTTAAGGGTTCAATTTTATGCCCTCAAAATTTATATGTTGAAATGTTAATTCTTGGTGCCTCAGAAACTTAGAGGTAACAGAGTCATGTGGATGTAATTAGTTCAGATGAGGTCATATTGAAGTAGGGTGCCCTTAATCTAATATGACTGAAGCCCTTATAAAAACGGAAAATTTAGATACAGACATGGACAAAAGAACAATGCCATGTGAAAATGAAGGCAGAGATTGGGTTGAGGCATGTACAAGCCACAAAAGGCCAAAGATTACCAGCAAACCATCAGAAGCTAGCAGGGAGTGATGGGATAGATTCTGTGCCACAATCTTTAGAAGCAACCAAGTCTGCTGGTATGTTGATCTTGGATTTGTAGTCTCCAGAACTGTGAGACAATAAATCTCTGTTGCTTAAGACACCCAGTTTGTGGTCCTTTGTTACACCAGTCCTAAAAAACTGACTAAAATCCACACAGACTTTTGGATGACCTGATCCTAATGAGCACTGACACATGGTGGGAATCTTAAAGTCCTTCTGCAACCTGAGCTCATTTCAACCCTCTCTGAGTTACAGTTGTAACTCAGGGTGAATTCCCCAAATTCAGCAGAGCCTGTACCTAGAACCCAATAGCCAGATTGGAAAATCACTATTTCAAATGGTACTTTTAATGCTAGGATTTTAGGGCTTAAGCAGTTCTTCAGACCTGAACTCTTAATATCAGTGATAGGCCTCTCCTGAACTCCCAACAAATTTTCCTTTGCTCTCAGCTCTTATAAAACTCAGTTTGTCACGATTCTGCCCATCACCTTCCTTTCCTGGCTTTTATTTCCTGGACTAAGTAAACCTTGCCTTAATCATACCATCATTTCTATCTTTGTAGTGAGAGATGTAGCCTGGTTCTGGTGATCTGCACATGAACAAGAATACACATCGTAGAGAATTGACAAGGAGGGAGAGTGGAACTACTTTTTTTCCTTTCATAAGAGAACAATGATGACCTACACATGGGTTCATGTGTGATGTAGCCTACACGTCCAATTTAAATAACTTGAACAAGAAGTAATCTGCCTCTGGAATAATGGCACCTTATGTACACTGAGTTCCAACTTTTTTGTGTTATATAATGTTATATTCATGAGGTGCTTTCCCTATGAATTTCACATTGATCCTAATAATGACGATCATTTTCATCATTTGCTGAGTACCTACAGTATGTTTGCACTGTAGTAGGTTTTAATACACTTAATTTTAATTCGTACCCAGTACAGAATTAGGCATTGTTCTCCACATTTTACAGATAGGGAAATTGAGATTCAGACATGTTAAATATTTACATTGGCAGGGCAGGAATTTTGACTGACAAGATTAATGTTGTAACAATCTAGGACAGAACAAAAGAAATTCAATAAATAGAAGTTTCTATTTACATTGTCTGTAGTCAGAGAAATTTATTGCCCTATTAGACACATTAGAGCCTAACAGCATCTCAAATCTGAAATAAGGAGTGTGATTCTTTCTATATGTAACTCACTAAACTTTTAACAACATTTCCCCACTTCAGGCTCAGAATGTTTCTCTTTTCCACCTTCCCTCTCTCCCTCCCTCTATCCAAGCATGGGTATGGCCTGAAACACCATGACAAGAACAGGCAGAATGTACAAGAAATACCTCCTGCTTTGTGGATCACACTATTGCTGTACATTTTATCCCCATTATTTCAAACAAGTGGGTCTTTACTGGAACTCTAACCGAGAACTGATTACTAACAAAATTTTGCAATAGCATGTTGAATTACTATTGAAATACAGTTGACTGTGGCTAAATCTACTATCCTCGAGACTATAGACAATGGAGTTTCCTGAAGCTCAAGGTTAATATTACTTGCAATAAGATTTCCCCAGAGGTGCTGTTTTGCTATGGAAATACTCTAGATTTATGGCATGGTATCAGGCAAGATTCTGGTTTCTTTCTATCAACACCCTCTTAAAAATTCATGAATCAAAACACAGATTCAGAAATTAATGGAAGCTTGAAGCTAAAGACCACAATTCCAAAAGCCAGCTTGTCTTTTACTGTCATGCAGAAAAAAAATACTCTCAATGGGAACTTAGTTTAATTAACTACTCAAATATTCTATTCTAGGGATTATTGACACTTTAAATGGATTCTTTCTGGAGTAGCTGATAAAAAAATTTTGTTGGGAGGTTGTTAAGAAAAAGTAATAAATTAGAGCTGATGAAATGTAAGTAAAATGGTTATTCCTTACTTGAGGGAAATAAATGGCAAAGAGCTGTGTGAAAAAGAGAAAAAAAAAAACCTTCCAAGATCTGCAATAACATTGATTCAGAGATTCATATCTCCCAAAGACACTAATTGCAACTTTTTAAAATTTCTGCTCTTGAGATAGTAGGACAAATGAGATTTTAGAGCAAGACCTGGAAAAGAGAAATGGTGATTTATGTTTATGTTTTCCTTCCTGACTGCTTCTTCCTGCCAGCAAGATTTTAGCAAGCAGATAAACTGTAAGATCTAAAAATTATTACCAAGTGGTAATGCTAGATAAACAGAAAATTAAAACAAATCACATAAGTCTTCTATTGGTTATAAGTTTCTAGGAATTAAATAAATAAAGTACATGGTAGTAGACATTTAGATCAAATAATCTTTGAGATCATAAGTGATTTCCTTTTTTCTCATTTAACATGTATTTTTCCTTCCTTATTGTTTTTTCTGCTGTGGGACTTCAGAACAAAATGGTGTGTGTATGTTTTTTATTTGAATTTACAGTATGTATGAGAGATATACAGGATAGTGCCTAAGAATGTGGGCTTTAGAGACAACTTGGATATGAATTCTGGTTGTGCCGGTCGGTAAGTGTGTAACATTGGACAAGTAATATTACATTACATGTCTTTGTCCAAATATTCACCTGTACAAGATGGGTTAATAACAGCAGCTACTTCATGGTGTTGTGCTAAGGATAAAATGAGTTAGTATGGTGGCCTCCACCTGGTACATGAACACTTTAAAGAGTTGGGACAACTTTAAGGGAATCCCTTTCTAGATCCTGAACTCCACATGCATTCTACCTGAGAACTTGTGGCTGGAGGAGAGATTATTCCAGAGACGTCACGCCTCTTTGCCTCTCTCTCTTCACACCTGCTCTTTCCCACCTCTTACCCATGAATACCCTTAACTCTGCTGCTTACACTTAATATAGAAATTCTCCAGGGCCAAGTAAAGTGACTATCTGAAAAAGGGTTGTTGGTCTTGAGATGGTGAATAACACCAATGAGTAAAATTATGTGGTTTTTTTTTTTTTTTTTTTTTGCAGGTTTGGTGATTTCTAATTCTCTACTTTCAACAAAATTCAAGGAGGACTTGCTTGAATTCTTAGCTGATAGATCATTAGAATAATTAAGGATGATAAGAACAGAGGATTCTACCATTCCTTTCTACCTCTGTGTGTGAACAGGCTTCTTAGCATGTTATGTGTCCCTGGTCACCATTTAAAAATTATTTTGAATATGGGGCACCTGGGTGGCTCGGTTGGTCAAGCATCAGACTTCAACTCAGGTCACAATCTCATGGTTCATGAATATGAACCCCATGTCAGGCTCTGTGCTGACAGTGCAGAGCCTGCTTGGGATTCTCCATCTACCTCTCTATCTGTCCTTCCTCCTCCCCCATTCTTTCTCAAAACAAATAAATAAGCTTAAAAATAATTTTTATATATATATATGTATATATATATATATACATATATACATATATATATACATATATACATATACATATATATATATGCATATATACATATACATATATATATATATATATATATATATATATATATATATATGGTATATATGTATATTTGTTGTTTGATTTTGTTTTTGTGTTGGGGATGATACATATCAAACTACTTTATGACCTAGCCTCAGAAGGCAGAAGGCATTACTCTGGCTGTACTCATAGGCCCACTCATAATCAAGGGGAAGACATAGATCCCACTTCCTGGTGGAGAGCTGCCAATTTCACACTGATAGAGTTTGTTGAATGGGATATATTATTGCAATAATCATTGAAAAATATAAAATACTACATATTATGAGAAGGGAAAATCCTGCAATTTTAAATTTGCAAGCAGTTTTGCTTCTATAAATGGGGAAGCTTGAATTTACCTTTGAAATCAGCTATTTCTTTAGTTTTAGGGAAAAAAACCTAATCAGTTTAGTGGGACTTTTCCTATAGTAAGCCAATATTCCATTCTGAAATGAAGGGATATAGTATAGTGAGGAGTGAAATTACTCTGCATTATAAATAAAAACTTTTCCTACAAAGAAATGGATCCATACCTCTGAAGTTTGTTTCCTTTCAGAATGAAAAACTCTCCACTTTTGCATTTTCTGGAGTCCTTGAGGGAGTCCTGGTCCTGAATTCTGAGCAGGACAGTCATGCTGAAGAACACTAGTATGTGTAGGAACTCCATATAACATGGTGGGATACTGGGAACTAAGGGTAGAGATGTTCACAAGCAGTTATGTTGGAATGGTTTGGCCAGGGGATTCTTGGGGTGGTTTTATGTAATGTCCAGTTTTGAGGGTTCCTTTCTTTTCTTTTCTTTTCTTTTCTTTCTTTCTTTCTTTCTTTCTTTCTTTCTTTCTTTCTTTCTTTCTTTCTTTCGCTAGGATGACCAATTTGTCCTGGTTTGCCCAGAATTTTCTGGTTCTAGTTCTAAAGGTCCCATGTCCCTGGAAATCTTTTAGACTCAGATGAAACTGGATGGTTGGTCACTGACTCAACATTGGAGGTTAACTTGTTGGGAGAGAAGAATAGCAGCTTAGGGAAAGGTGACTTCAGGTCAGTTAGTGGCAACCTTCAGAAGAGATGAGCCATGTCCTGTTGAATCAGGAAGTAGTTCAGCTTTCAAGCAAATGTTAAGAAAAGGTATTGAAATCTTAGAAATAGGCAAAGAGATTACTAGGCCTCCTTTCAGTGTTATGCTAAGTATTGAAGTTCACAGAAATCTTATCCAGTTCCCTAAAGGTGAGTTCTTTTGCTTGACTTTCTATTTTAGTAATGATTATGATATCTTATATCTCTGTAATGGTTGTCATTCACTTGTAGAAGCAGATGCACATGATTATTTTCTGATAGCAATACAAGTGAATTTTGTTCAAGAGATGAAATGATTTATGTCCTATAAAAAGAGATGAACCCCAGAGGTCACAGTTTTAGCATCCTGCAGAATATTAACTAGTTTTGTATTTTAATTAGTATTCTTATTCTACTATCCTTTCTTTAAGTCACTATAAATACTTTGATTTTTGCAACTATTTTTTGAACCAGACTCACCATCTTGCCAGTTCCCTCATTAATGAGGTAAATAAATATTTGGTACTGCTGACTTTTTTTGGGTGAGTGATATTTTCATCTTGTTGAAAATCATGTTTTGATGTTAGAGATTTGCTGGAATGTGCTAATAGTCCTCAGAAACATCCTAGAAATTCATGGAGGGAGTGAACCTGGTACAAGTCTGGGTGTCTCACATCACTCTCTCCCAGGGCTGGGGAGATAATGAACATGAGGCTATAAATAAGAGATTAGGTATTCCTATCTCTACTTCATCCCCACTGCCAGTCCCTGCAGGCCTTTATCCTTCTCCTCACCTGCAAGTTTACACTCTTAGAGGATTCCATCAGTGATGTTATGGTGGGGTCCAGGGTGGGGCAAGTTCTTCAGAACCTCTTCTTAAAGGTGGATATGGACCTCTTCTTAAAGCTTAATTATGCTACATAATGATCCTAAAAAAGTCTGTGTTGCTTTCCTCAGTCTTGCCAAAGATGCTTTTCTAAGAAAGAGTTGGAGATGGAATCAGAATCAGAATAAAACTAGATGTACACATATAAGTATATGTGTGTATTGCATATATTGTCAGGGTCCTAAGAGTAAAGCAGAAGCCAGAGACAACTCCATATGTTGTTTTTGTTTTTGTTTTTTAAAGAAGGTAATACCTGGAATTGGTTAAATAGGTAATGGAAAAACGGAAAAATCATGTAGGGGACGGTGAGGCATTCCAGAAATTAGCAAGAGCAGGAAGCTGCTCCATTCCTCCTGCTGGAGGGATAGAGAAACAGAAGGCAGTATCCGTGAAGCTCACTGGCTGGTGTTGAATAGCAGAAATAGGATCAATGGGGAAGATGCAGCTGTTGGCAGAGAAACTGCTACGGGCAGAAAGGGGAGAGAAGCACCCTGGTTTCTTCCTTCTTTCCAGCTTCCCACTGCCAAATCTAACAGGAAGCAGTTGATTACAAAGCCTGGGAACTGCAGCCTGCATGGCCAGCCCCTTTGAGAGGAGAAAAGAACAGCAGAAGTGGGGAGAAGGGGATTAAGAGGTGTGCTGAGCATACCTGCATTATTTACTGGGACACATGATAGATTAATAAATGGTAAATTCCCCTTTCTTCCAGTTTTCAATTTCATTGGCCATTTAAATTTTTTCTTTGATTACGAGGGATGTAAAGAAAAGTGCTTTTATTATATCCCTCAGGACCTTGAATCAGGTCAAAACTTTCTAAGAATACAAAGGGCTGTCCTCCTCTGAATTTCTTGAAACTACCCCTCTGAAGATAGTCAACTTGGTCGAGCTAAACACTCTCTCAGCTCCAGCATTAACTTCAATACTTTTTTAGTATCTCTCTCTTTTGCTTGGCCTCCCAAAGGTCTTCTTTCTCTGTTTGTGATGCATCCCTAAATCCCACAAAAAAAGAGACCTTTCACTGTTTATTTTACTTCCTCTAATTCACTTGCTGTCCTGTTTCACACATACACATGCAAAATACTGGGTTTTGTGGTGATACTAATTATACTCTCTTTTTTCCTTTGAGTTCTGAATACATTAAAAAAGTAGATTCAGAAGTGAGGTGAGAGCAAAGTATCAGCTGTACTCCTGCAAAAGCTAGATGAAAGAGCACAGCTGGGACTTGCAGAAACGTACTTTTCCTCCCACGAATCCAACGTACCCCGTACCACGTTGCCACAGGTAAAGAGGACAGATAGCTTGCAGGCCCAGCTCCTGCATGCTCAATCCAGACCCACTCTCACCAGTTTGACAAATCAATCCTTCTTTCTGGGATATATGCAAATAATGAGGTAGAGGGGGTGACCAGAAATAATCCCCACCACTCCTTTCTGGGTAGTTTAGGAGAAGGCCTCTCTCCCTGCAGAGATGAGAGAAGGATAATAGCTGTTCCCCTGAGTCAAACTACAGCCTACATAAAATGTCAATCAATCTGTTAAAACCTAACTGTGGCCCAGTTTAACCCCACAGGTTATCAGTTTGTATGTAATCAACCCCTGCCTCAAGAATTTGCAAATCAGGCATTCCTGATTCCTAATTAAGAGAATTTTAAAACCCGATTCAAAGCTTAAAATTTTTATTTAAAACTTCTGTGTTGAAACTTGTTTTGTAAGTATTGTAGGCTCTGTTATAAAAGTTAGCACAGTAGAAGCAAAAATAAACTATCACACACCCAGTGTAGTCAGTAACTACAACTCTCAGAGTACTGGAAGTATGATTAAAAAAATGAAGTACTTCTGTAGGTGACAATAACTAAAAATATTTTCCTGAAAGAAAATGTAAGTAACAAATGTAGCAGCATGTGAACTCTATTTTAAATGTCTCAATCCATTTCTTTTAGATTTAATATAAAAATGAAAGTCTATGACCACTAGATGGCAGCAAATTAAATCTTTTAAAACCATGTATCTGATTAAGTAGACGTGAAGGAAACAGGGGCCGGTCATTAAGTTGTGGCAGAGGGGAATTAGGAATTCAGACAGAAACCATAACAAGCAAAATACACTGGCAAATTATGTCAACTATCATCCAAATTGTGATTACAGACTTTCTATATTGGCCTCCTAAAGTCAAAATCTTTCAACAGCAATTCCTTTGGACCCATATGTTCTAAGACAAAACTGATTCAACAGTAACTCCCCACAGTCTGATGAGTTCTGAAAATACAATCACTGACTGTACAGAGACCGGTCTAACTTGCAAATTCTGACCAATCTTTGCCAAGACCTACCTGTGACTAAGTCTAGCACCAAACCCTCTCGGTACCCTTCCCTGACTCCCTCCTTTGGTTGTGACCTTTAACACATCAATGAAACATGCTATTTTCAAGCTTATTGAGGGATTATCTTCAAAATGGCCTATAATATTAAAGTAGATTTATTTTAGGTAATGTAAGTTGAACGTCAGCCACAGTGCAGAAGCAAAGCATCAAATATCCTGACAGACCTTCTCCTTGACCAAATTTTAGATACACTCCCCTAAGCCCTCTTTTCAAAATCAGTTTTAGCAAAGAATCCTGCTAAGACATCATGCCCCTACCCTTGATATCTGATCACCCTTGTTATCTGATCAAGTTCCTTGTCCCCGTCTTTGATATAGGAGTCTTTGGCCTGCTTTTAGCAAGAGTCCTGTTAGCAAGAATCCTCTTGTGTTTGATGTCTCCTCTTAGTAATTTTCTATCTACTGACCCCCTCAGCCTAGTCTTTAGCTATAAATCCCCACTTGCTTTGCTGTATTGGGAGTCGAGCACAATTTCTCACCCTTATTGCAGAGTCTTGAATAAAGTCATCCTTTTCATTTTAACAAGCGTCAGAATAATTTCTCTTCATTTTTTAGTGTCTTACTTGTTTTCAAAATTTTAACATGTAATCTAGCAATCATTTTGAATGGCTTTACATCTGAAATTATTTATTAAAATGTATAATCAATAACAGGAAAGAATTTCCAACGCTCTTCTTTTTTATGTGTCTTATTCAGCTGCGTATTACTTCACCTATTGACCTCCTGGATAATCTACTGTCTCCAACTTCAATCTACTCAACCATTTTGCAACTGAATTCCTAGGCTTTGCTAGCTAATGAGTAAAAATTACTTTATGTTTATTTCAACATCACAAATTCTTAACTGCAGAACCCCAGCTCTCCCAGATATTTCTGAATGTCCCCTATTTCCACAGAGATGTCAGTCAGGGAGTCATACCTGGGAATCTACGCATTATCCTCCTCCTCCTCCTCCTCCTCCTCCTCCTCCTCCTCCCCCTCCTCCTCCTCCTCCTTCTTCTTCTTCTTCTTCTTCTTCTTCTTCTTCTTCTTCTTCTTCTTCTTCTTCCCCTTCTTCCCCTTCTTCCCCTTCTTCTTCTTCCCCTTCTTCTTCTTCCTCTTCTTCTTCTTCTTCCCCTTCTTCCCCTTCTTCCCCTTCTTCTTCTTCCCCTTCTTCTTCTTCCCCTTCTTCTTCTTCCCCTTCTTCTTCTTCCCCTTCTTCTTCTTCCCCTTCTTCTCCTCCTCTTTCTTCTTCTTCTTCTTCTTCTTCTTCTTCTTCTTCTTCTTCTTCTTCTTCTTCTTCTTCTTCTTCCTTTTCTTTCCAGCTCATTCCCTTTCAGAGTCATTTGTTGTCTGTAAAGCTGCTTCAGGAAGCCTTAAAACTCTTTGTTATAGCTTTTAACTTTATTTCTACGTGTCCTAAGTCTTATCTCTAATGTACCTCACAGTAAACATTGATTTTGGCTATTATGTTTCTTGCAAACCATTACTTTTTCACATTCTATCGGTTAATTAAGGATGAAAAGCCCCTCAGTAAAGTCAACTTCTATCCATTGACTGAGGGTCTCACTTAGTAGGTAGTAGAGGGCTACACATAATAGGTACTTTTTAATATAAAAGTTTATGCTTGAAATAATTTTATAAATAATTATCTTTGTTTAAGTATCTACTGTATACCAGGAACTGTGTGACACTCTTAGCATATTACATCAGGCCCTCACAATAATTTTTCAAATGAGTTGCCATTATTTTCATTTTATAAATGAGGAATTAAAGGTAAGAATATTTAAAAGAATTCCCCCAAATCACATAATAACTAAGAAGAGTTGGACCCAAAATCTAGGTTGAATTCTCCATACATGATTCTTCCTTCATGGTTGCCACGTTTGTTTTCCTATGAGTTTAAAAATTACTTAGCATTTCATTTATCCAGCAGTTAGACTTTTATTCTCAATAAACATAAGCAACTCATGGGAAGCCAATGCAAAATAAATAAAGCAAAATACCTGTAATTGCTGAGAGCACCAATTTATTTAATGTTTTTAACAATACTTTGCAGTCACTTTCAGCCTACAACCTGTAGGTCTTATAGTTCATATAGAATATGCAGCAAATTTGACTACATAGTTATGGGAGGCAACATAGTAGAAACTGTTGCAAAAAGTCACTACACTCTATCAGTGAAGAATCAAGAACCATACACCTCGGCAGCTAAACAATCCAGGGCCATTTACTAACCGCACAGATAGTTCTATACCTCTTCTTAATAGTGAAGTCATTCCTTGTTAAATAAACTACATTATGGTAATTTGTAACATCATGTCATTTTTCTGTTTTATTGACTCATTTGTCGAAAAGAGCTATATAAAATAGCCTCCCTAGGTTACTTTAGTGAGTTGTTCTTCCTACATACATGTTTAGAGGTTTTAGCTGAAATAGATATTATATGGAGGATATTTAACAGCACCTCATAAACATACATTGCTTAATTCAAACTGGTCTCTTGAAATATCTTAAGCTCTTGAATTGCTTAATTTCTCAGAGACTGATTTAGTTGGTAGGTATATTTCAAAGCCTATATTGATATTTAATGCAACAATCATTTGTTAACTTGTAGAAAACATGCAAAATTATTTTAATATCCGTGTTTACAGATTCAAATACAGTTTTTTGTTTTTTCTACATTAATATTTCCAAAATTGGGATACGTTTTACAACTTTATTTACATTTTCTCTGAAAAGTTGTTTAGAAAAATTTTTTAATGCTTATTTTATTTTTTGAGAGAGAGACAGGGCACGAGTTGGGGAGGAGCGGAGAGAGAGGGAAACACAGAATCCGAATCAGGCTCTAGGCTCTGAGCTGTGAGCACAGAGCCCCATGCGGTGCTAGAACTCACAAGCCGTGAGATTATGACCTGAGCTGAAGTCCAACACTTAAACGACTGAGCCACCCAGGAGCCTCTGAAAAGTAGTTTTAAATTCGTGATAAAATCTTTCAGGAAAATACATATGAAGATGTCCATTTTAGTATTATGAAAACAAAAATTGTAAACAAGCCATACCATCAATATGGGAGTGGTTACATTATAGTAAATTCATACAATAGGATTCTATACAAAAACTGTACCATCATATAAAGATAGCCAACATGGATTGTTAAATGTGATGTCTAGTAAGGTTAAAATGTGCAAGGCAAATAGAGGTCTGTTATTTCTTCTTAAATACTTAGGCTACAATCCTTGCAGCTGGATGAAACTGCCCTCTATTATATAACAAAAGCCTGTGATTAGACATTTTTTCCCTTGAATAAATGCTACTATTAAAAAAGACACAACTAAATCATTTAGCTGGCGAAAAAACCAATTATACAAATGGAAAAACATCAACTTATTATAAAATATGATAAAGGAATTGCTATTAATTCTGTGATTTAAATAAATCTTGGCCCCCCAAAACTTATAAACTTAACTTTTTAGAATAGAAAAGGAACCTCTATAATCACACTCCCCATCAGGGTAACCACCAGCTCTATATGGCTCTTGAGCATTTGAAATGTGGCCAGTCCAAACTGAGGTGTCCTGTAGGTATAAAATACAAACTGAAGACTTAGTGGAAATTAAAAAAAAAAAAAAATATATATATATAATATTTCATTAATAATTAATGATTTAAAAAATATTAATTATATGTTGAAATAATATTTAGGACATATTAGCTTAAATAAAATATATTACTCAAATTAATTTTGCCTGTTTATTTTTACTTTTTTGCAGTGGGACTAGAAAATTTTAAATTACATATATGCTGACATTTTATTTCTATTTTACAGTATGGCTCTATAACCTAGGTTTCTTAGAGACTTAAAAACTTCAAAGGTCTCTTTTCTGGTAAAACTGAGAAGAAATGGGGCGCCTGGGTGGCTCAGTTGGTTAAGTGTCCGACTTCGGCTCAGGTCACGATCTCATGGTCCGAGGGTTTGAGACCCGTGTCGGGCTCTGTGCTGACAGCTCAGAGCCTGGAGCCTGCTTCAGATTCTGTGTCTCCCTCTCTCTCTCTGCTCCTCCCCTCGTTCATGCTCTCTCTCTGTCTCAAAAATAAATAAACATTTAAAAAAAAAACTGAGAAGAGATTAGTGAGGGACCACTTATTATTTCTTTATCACACTCCTTTGGACTTTAAAAAAAAATTTGTGATCAGAACAACAGCCACAAAATATCCAAATTTACATGAGCAAATCTTCCTCTGGGAGCTCATCTTTCTATCATCATGCAGTTATGTTAGTAAACAACAATACAGGTGTGGTTTCCCTGACTTTCTAGCTCATACTCCCTGTTACAGTGAAAAGGACCTATCTTTTTATGACTGTCACCTGCTGCTTCCAGTGGTGAATTCCTGACTTAACTTTCCTAAAGGGCCACATCATTTTTTTCTCCATGGGTATTTTAAACAACATTGGGTATTGAAAATATGACTACACTTTCACACAGTTGTTTCTTGCATAAAGGTTTACTCAAATAACCCTGGAAGCAAGTCAAAGGGCAGTAGGTATGATACCATTTATTAGTTTGGGGCACTTCCCTTCTATTCTTAATTTCTTGTGTGTTTTTATCACAAAAGGGTGATGAATATTTTCAAATGCTTATTCTGCATCTATTAAAATGATCAAGTAGACTTTGTCTTTTGTGAATCTGGTGTATTATATTAAATAATCTTCAAATGTTAAAACAACCTTGCATTCCTATAATAAATTCCATTTGATCATGGAATATAATTCTTTTTATATGTTGTTGGATTTGACTTGCTAACATTTTGAGAAAATTTATTTTTATTTTTTTTACAATTCCTGACATCTTTTTGAAAGATATTTTTATGGATAAAGAATTCCTAGTTGGAAATTTTTCTTTCATATTTTAAAGATATAGTTTTATTATATTCTGGCTTGCATAGTTTCTGATAGTATAATTTTCTTTTCTTTCTTTATTTACTTTTTAAAATGTCCATTTATTCATTTATGTATTTATTGTATAATATACTTTTGTTTCTCTATAAATTATGTTTGTCTTTTCTCTGCTTCTTTCAAACTTCTCTAATTAGGCTTGATTTTTAGCCTATGCCTATGATATGTCTAAATGTGTTTTTTTGTTTTTTGTTTTTTGTTTTTTTGTATTTATCTTGCTTGGCATTTTCTGAGATTATTGTTTATGTGGTTCTACATCTTTTATTAATTTTGTAAAATCTATGACCATTATATCTGCAAATAATCTTCCAGCTCATTGTCTCTCCCAGGTACCTCAGTTATATATATGCTAGAACATTTAATACTAATTTTCAGACACTGTATGTGAATGTATATTGCAGACCAATCTATTTACACCTGGAAGTGATGATACTTCTATCTGATTGTTAGTCTAGTTTTGTCAATGTTGACAGGGGTAGAGTTGGATTTGGGTTTTGTTTTTGCTCCATTTGTCTTTTGTGAAGCATGTGCTTAAAATTCTAATGGGAATTAAAGCCTCGTGTGCTTTGTCTGAAACCTGGGGTGCTTGAGAGTCTTTTGACAGTATTACTACTCTACTCTCAGCTTTCATCAGGGGTCCAGTATGCCTGTACCACAGATGGGGCTTCCTTCTGCTCTTCTGACCCACCTATATTGGTGCAGTGTCATTGCTTTTTTATTCATGCAAAGCTCATACTGGAAGCAGGTTCCTCTGGACCAGTCCCAGTCCTAGGCCCTGAGTGCCTGAGCCTCAAAGGTTGGACTTTGCCTTGTTTTGGTGGCAGGTCTTGGGAAGGGATGATGTTCCTGCCACTCTGTCTTTGTCAGATGGCTTGTATTTCTACCCTTCCCTCTGGTTGCTGCCAACCTTTGGGTTGATCATAGAACAGGATGTTTTCCTGCCTCTCTTTCAATGGCAAATGGTTTTTGCTCTGCTTCTCTCGCTTTGCAAGTGATTAGGGGGCAAGAGAGTTTCCTGCCTCAATTCCAAAGGCTGAGCTGCTTCTGCTTTGCTTGTTAAAAGGCTCAGGAGCACAGCACTTTGGAGTAGGAAGATCAGGAAGAGTCCTTGTTTCTTCCTCATTGTCAGCCTATCACTACCAAATGCATTCCTCATTAAGGAGGTTAAGCATCCAACTTTGGCTCAGGTCATAATCTTGCAGTTCATTAGTTCAAGCCCTGCATCGGGCTCTGTACTGAGAGCTCAGAGCCTGGAGCCTGCTTCGGATTCTGTGTCTCCCTCTCTCTACCCCTCACCCACTCACACTCTGTCTCTCTCTCTCTCTCATAAATAAATAATCATTAAAAAATTAAAAAAAAAAAAAGGAGGACTCTCCTGCTCTCTCAGATGGCAAATATCTAATAAGAGGGTGTGGATTCCTCTTGACTCTGAGGTTCCTAGGGTTTCTAAACCATTATCTAGTCCTTATAGTCCTCACTTGTCCTTTAAAAGTTAATTAAAATTTTCAATATGTTTTTAAATTTTCTTTTATGGTTGCTACCTCCTCCTTCTGTGTTCTGCCAAAGCTGAAAGAGTCTGTGTGTCCCATTCTTCTTCCTAGGGGTTTGTTACCCTTTGGAAGCAATTCACCTCGTTGCTTTGCAAATGTAGCTCTCCAGTGGGTTTAAAAAAGTGATAATTTTTTATATAATCCAGATTTTTTTTCTTGGTTGTTATGTTGTTATTGTCTTGGTTATTATGTTGTTGTTTTCTTGGTTATTATTGTTATTAGAGTCAGGTACATTCTGTTTGGCTCTGTATATTCTGGGTAGAAGCAAAAGTCTTAGAATCATTTCTTTTGATCAAAGCCATCTTTTTCCCTCTGCTCTCAGGCAGTGCCCAGTCAGGTACTAAAGCACGAGAGTAAGAGTCCCCTGGCTTTCCACCCTCCAAGGCATGTTGTTTCCTTTATGCTTATTAATGTCATGAAGCAATGTGAGGGTGAACCCTAGTTGAATATGATGAATATGGAAAGACTAAGGTATTTTTCCTACTTTTGTAGTGACCACATGTTTGACAAAGTAGGTCTCCTAATAAGGGCAAAATAACATTTCCACGTACTGATGGGCATATAGTGAGGCAAGATGAGGACTCAGGTTGGAGGTGGGGTCTGTGGTGCCCTCCTCCCCAGCACTTCTCAGTGTGTTTTTTCTCTTGGTCTACCAGCCCTAACACTTACTAGCAGCTCAAAATTTTTTTGAAGATCTGTATTGTTTTTGGTGACACAATGTCTAATCCATTGGAGGGAAGCTAGTTTCATTTTTCCTATAAAGTCACCCCGCCCATATATATGGCCTGAATAATTAATATTTGTGCCTGAGAAAAGGAAGACAATAAGAAGACGAATTTTCACCATAAAAACATACAAGTTTCACATTCTGCTACTAGTCTCCTATATTCTTTCTTTTCAGTAAAATTGTTGTACCTAAGAAGGTGAATGACACGGGGTCCCATCCCACTATTTAGGGAGGAAAATAATAATCCTTTCTGTTCTTGGCTAAGGATAGTTTCTAGGACAATAATTTATATATGTAAAACACTTTACTTAGGCACATTCATTGGAATATTGTTTTATGATCTTTGCTGGTTTCTCCGAATATGATAGAAGTGTCTTTTTTCATGTCTCTGATTTCTCCTGCTCCTTCAACACTTTGCAAGCTGTTTCTAGTGAGACCATCCAGTTCAAAAAACATTACAGTAAGGTAAGTCTGGGGGAATTTGGGGGACAGTTCTGATATCGCATCACTGCACATTTCTCTTTCCTTGCTTCCTAATAAAAAGTACTAAATCCACTAGAGTTACTCTGGCGCCCCCTGTTCGTGCTGGCAATGATCAGAATCTAGTCATAGTAGCCTCCTCCCCCCCCCCACCCCCCCCCCCACCCCTTCACCACGTGGAAGCAGAGAAGGAAACAGCCTTGGAAGTTCTCTCTGGGCAACTGTCACCCTTACAGGGACGTTTGCCTTCTGCTCAAGGAGAAACGTTCCCTCTGGAGGCCTGGGCTGCAGGTGCCTCCGGTGGCCCCCAGTTCCCTGACGTCGGGCCCGCCGGCGTTTTGGTGGAGCAGGTGGAGCAGGCCGCGCCTGGAAACCGCAGGGCACACCTCCTCTAGCCCGGCGCCGCCCTCTGTGAACCAAGACCCCGGCCTCCCCAGGCCACAGTCCCATGCAGGACGCCCGAGTAGACATGGGGCCCCAGGCTTCCCCGGCCCAGATTTCTGAGGACACCTTGGCCGAGGAGGCCGGGAACGCCACGAAAAGAACCCTGCCATCAGGGGACGGCCTGATCAAGTTCCACGGTTTCCCACAACAGGGGAACGATCAGGCTGTGGCCAGGCCCGCCCTTAGGAAGAAAACACGAGAAGGGAAAGAAAGTTTGGAAAGGCCTTGTGGCTTGGGCTGTATAGTTATTCCCAGCTGTCAGCGTTTCAACAACATCCAGTGCTTCCTGGTTTTCTTCTGCATCCTGGTCGTCTCTCAAGGTGAGACTGAGCGAGGGTGGCGGTCGTTGTGGTGAGGGCTGTGGCGGGGTGCCTCAGGGTTGCTGAGGTGGGGGAGGCGGGGGACAAGTGGGGGAGAGGACTCTGTGTGGTGACCAGCTTGAGGCAGCTGTACTCTCATGTTTTCAAGGTACGTCTGGAATAAAAACAGGTGAAAGGGCCCATTACTTGGGGTTTGTACGCCTGTCATTGCTTCACCTCTGCAGGCACCTGGTGACGCAGTCTGCCTAACACAGTGTGTGTGACAGGGGCCCGGCCTCCAGCTAGCCGCTGGAGGGAGGGTAGTGCTGAGCCATTTGATGTTTGGTCACCAACTCTGAGAAGTTCAGGGCTGAATTACTTGAGGGATTAAAGTAAACCTGAAAACTGTGGCCACTGGTGTGTTCCTGCTTGTGCTCACAATTTTGAGACACATACTGGCCGAGCAGCTCCCCGCCTGGAGTTTGTTTCCTCATGTGTGAATTGAGGAGGTGAAGTGGGACCTCAAATAATCTATATCAGAGAACCCAAACTGGAACGTGTTTATCTTGGAGGGAACAGTTTAACAAAGAATGTGAATTTGAATGCCTTTTGGGGGGGTATGCATTCTTACTTGGCCACAGTTATCACCCCGCCCATTATTTGGATTCATAGCCTGTTTACACTGACGGCATCGAACTTTGCCAAAAATGATCCCCTTTTGCTCTAAAATGTTATGTCTAAGTAAGTGCAATAAAAACGCTGTATATGATAAGAATCACAAGAAGCACACATAAATAGTGATCAGTTTGTCTTGATTTTATTAAAGTAGTTTCTTGGGAAGAGGCATTTGAATTGTGCCTTGATAAAAGAGTACAGTTCTGATAGCTGGGATGTAGTTGAGGAGTATTTATTGTAAAAGGAAATCAATGAATGAATTTTTTGAAAAATAAACACTCAGATATAGAAAAGCCTTGTTCTAGACTGTTAAGTGACAAGTTTGGTTTGGATGATGGTTTCACCTAAGCACCAAAAGGAGTAATTATATTTATTTTATTCATTGTGTCTCCCCAGGACTTAATTATAGTGACTAAGTTAGAAAATACACTCAATAAATATGTATTGACTGCATAAATCAATAAAAAGAAGAAGGAAAAGACAGATTGTCACCACATTAAGTTCTTTAAATACCAGACCGAGAATTTTGAAAGGATACTAAAAGGTGTTTGTTTGTTTGTATTTATTTATTTATTTATTTATTTATTTATTTATTTAAATGTTTATTTTGAGAGAGAGAGAGAGAGAGAGAGAGAGACAGACCACAAGGGGTGGGGGGAGGGGAGTGGCAGAGAGAGAGGAAGACACAGAATCCGAAGCAGGTTCCGGGCTGTCAGCACAGAGCCTGACGTGGGGCTTGAACTCATGAACCGTGAGATCATGACCTGAGCTGAAGTCAGACGCTTAACCGACTGAGCCACCCAGGCACCCCAAAAGGCATTTATTTTTTATTAATGTGCTAGGTGATGAGTAAGAAGCTTTACAGGTATTAACTCACTAAATAGAATCTTCTTATTAGGCTAGTAAGGAAGAGCCATTGGAGGTTTTTGAGCAACTGGTTTACAGTGAATATTTTTAGCTCCACTACTCATTAATGACTTCATACAGGTTATTAGCTCAGTTGGGTATAACGTTGAGGTTTCCATTCATAAAATGATATATCTCTGCATGTATATTTATCAGTTGATCTATTTCTTATTTATTGTTACATTTTAAACAATTTTTAAAATAATTTCAAACATGCAGAAAGGGTGCAAAGTGATACAAAGAATTCCTATGGCTCATACACCCAGATTTTCTAGTTGTTTACGTTTTACCACATTTGTTGCTTCACTTTTTCTCTGTACCTACAGACTTTTTTCAGACACGGTACCCCATTACTGCTAAATACTTCAGTGTAAATTTTCCCGAAGTGAGGACACTGTTCTATATAACCAGTATACACCCTTTTCAGTCAGGAATATAAGTGCAACACTATCATCAAATTAGGAATTGGTGGTGCCAGTCAGATAACGCCAACTGCCTCAATATGCCTCAACTGCCACGAACATTTTTAGACATTAATCTGCAGCAATTACTCATTTTTTCCCTGTTTCTTATGTCCACACAAGTCTTAAAGTATATGGATCTTTCATTCTGTATGTTGAACTTCAACCTGGTTATGTTTGATGTCTCCTTATAACCAGACTCAGGCCATGCCTGCCTGATTGGATCCAGGCTGTTATGAAATTGGTATCAGGTGTAGTCCCAGAAGCTCTACCCATAAAGATGGGATTTTTTAGGACTGGTTTTATTATTCCTTTCGTCTTGAGGGAAGTTCTGAGCTGTTTGACAGTGGAAGATAGGTAGTCATTTTTGGTATGTGATGGCATTATAATGAATCAAGCTATCACTTGTGTTTGATTGGGATGAAGTACGAGTTGAAGTATGTTATCTTAAAAGCCCAAGTGTCTCTACACTTTACTTTGTGGAAGTAATAATGACCATAAGGATTCTGGTGTAGGATGGACTCTTGAGTGCCCTTAAAAAGTGCACTTATGAAGGGAAAATGACAAACTCATATCTGATAACTCTCAGCTCAAGTCCTGGTCTGAGAATTCTAGAGCTCCCATCACATCCCTAAAATAAGTTCTCATTTCTTTGAACTGCAGAGCTTGTATTTTTGGAAATCAAATACAGAATTTAAGTGTATGGGCCTATGGGTTATAATGCCAGTGTAATGCACAATCTTGTCAGGTTTGTCCTGCATCTTCTCCTCTGTTACATTTCCAAGAAGAGTTGTTAATTTTTTAGTCTGTTCAGTTTATTGCCTGTTAGGACAGAGTGGTGACTTCCAAGCTCCTTACATGTAGAACTGTTACAGTATGAATTGTAATTGAACCAGGACTTATAAGTTTTTGTGTGGACATATATTTTCATTTCTGTGGCTTTTATGCCTGGAAGTGAAATTGATGTATCCTATGATAACTCTTTGATTCACTTTTTAAGTATGCTATAGGTTTTTCACATGTGTGCTTTATTGGTTTGATGAAGTTGCTTTCTATTCCTAGTTCATTGAGTATTTTTATTATGAAAGTGTTTTGGATTTTGCTATATGCTTTTTTTTTTTGATGTTTGTGTGGGTTTTGTCCTTTATTATATTAATCTAGTGAATCACATTGATTCATTTTCATATATTGGAATGAAATTAAGAAACACTATGATTTTGCACATTTAAATTGGGTGAAGCATTCAAAATAATTGTACACAGAGACAATTTACTTGAGGAGTTTTGTCTTGTAAAGTATTAGTAAAAAATTCTCTGAATGGAGTATTTTGACTAAAATATTTCAGTACAAAAAAAAAGAACTTCGAACATTATTTAGTAGTGTTTTCTTTAGATAGTTACGCACCTGTAGAGAATGTTTTCTCAAAATATGATCTACAGTGAACAGTCTTTTGGAGCTTTATATTAAGTAACAATTATTTTTGAGGTCTCTAAGACCTCATTCAGGCTGAATGATTCACTAGAAGGATGTGGACTCAGAGAAAGATGTTATCCTCATGGTTATGACTTATCCTCATGGTTACAATAAAAGGATACAGATTAAAATCAGTAAAGACACATGGGACAAAATCCATAAGAGACCAGGCCCAAGCTTCCATGTGTCCTTTCCCAGTGGAATTGCATGGCCATGCTTAATTTTTCCAGCAACGATGTATGATAACACATGCAAAGAGTTGTCAAAAAAGGAAGCTTATGGGAGCCTTAGTGTCCAAGTTTTGGGGAAGTATTACTCATGTAAGCATACAGCATCAGTGTGACTGACCTGAACTACTCAGACTCCATTACCCCACTCCTACACACACAACAAAACATGCATTCTCCAGAAATTATATTGTTAGCATAAATTATCTGATCAAACTGGTACAGCATGGCCCAAGGCCTCAGGCATACAACAACAGATGTTCACCTTAAATTACCTTATTAATATAAACTTTTTTACTGGTTCTGTGTGGCCCCAGGCCTCGGGTGTAATAAAGCACTCTTAGGGGCGCCTGGGTGGCTCGGTCGGTTAAGCATCCGACTTCAGCTCAGGTCATGATCTCATGGTCTGTGAGTTCAAGCCCCGCGTCGGGCTCTGTGCTGACGGCTCAGAGCCTGGAGCCTGTTTCAGATTCTGTGTCTCCCTCTCTCTCTGCCCCTCCCCTGTTCATGCTCTGTCTCTCTCTGTCTCAAAAATAAATAAACGTTAAAAAAGAAATTAAAAAAAAAAAAAAATAAAGCACTCTTAACAGGCAGCATATTACAAGCGTTCAGAGTCCTTTTCCAGGAGCCAATCAAAGGCCAGTTTTGAAGACAGGCATTTTTTTGAGCAACCACGGCCTGCTGAGTTAACCCTGTACTACAAAACTATACAAAGCAACTTGAATGAATTGCTGCTAATTTCATGAGAACAGTTAAACAAAAGATCGTATTAAAAATATATTCTCCAAAAAATATGAATAACATTTTATTAGAGACAAGTATGGCTAAGAAGTTAAAGTATGTGAGTGCATATCAAGAGTCATATTCTTTTATTTCATAAAAGTTATATATAATATAAAGTTTTGAAAAGTTTTAAAATAAACTTTTAGCTTCACCAATGTAATAAAACTAATTTGTCCGTAAATTACAATGTGAATTGTAATTGAACCAGGAAAAAAAAAACAAACTGTGAGAGCAGGAGGGTGGTGCAGTGAGAGAGGGGGAGAGAGAGAATCTCAAGCAGGCTCCATGCTGTCAGTGCAGAGCCTGATGGGGCTGGGGGTGGGGGAGAGGGGGAACTTGATCTTAGGAACTGTGAGATCATGACCTGAGCTGAAATCAAGAGTTGGACACTTAATCAACAGAACCATCCAGGCACCTCTAGAACTTTTGACTACAAAGATTCTAGGGTTGACTGATTGCTTCTGATTGTTCTAGAAAGTTTACAGAAAGAAAATGAGAAGTTTAGGGCATGATTAGGGAAATGTGTCAGCTTCTCTGATGGTTCTATGAGAATCTCATCACTTATAGTGACACACTGCATATTTTGATCATTTCCAACCCCGAATTACAGCGTAAGTTCAATTCACAGATTTATCAGATCACTTTTGTCAGAGTTAAGACATTGATTGTGGAAAAGCAGAACCCTAAGATTTGGGATCAAGGCATTTGGGGAATTGAATGAGTGTGAGGACCATAAATCCCCAAATCCTGAACTTCCTTTCCCAGTAGGAGCAAATATTTCTCCTATGTCTGAAGAAAAATCAATTACTTGCTTGAAAATATTAACCTTACCTCACCCAAGTGAAGGGAGTGCTGGTTGCCCTTATGATCTACCCCACCACCCCTTACTGTTGCCTGTACCATAACTAGAATTAGATCCCAGCCTTCATAGAATGACTAACATAAAATCAAACCTGGGAGATAATATACACCAAAAATTTCCCTGCCAGTTCAGTGACGTGTCTAGGGAATGATTGGTTTGGAGTGTGAGGGCTACCTCTTCTAAAGTGAAGGAAAGTTTCTTCACTTGTTCTACTCACTATTAAGAAACATAATCTTTAGTGAACCTATGGTTTTTTGAAGGTGGAAATATGTTATGGTAGATAGTCACACTGTAGCTCCACTCAGGGGAGGCCCTAAAAAAAGTAGAGGAAAAAGGAAATATTCCCAGCGGGCAGAACATTAAGAAGTATATCTGGTTATCTATATTGCCTAGAATGGCATGCTGCCATTGCCTAATGGTTTCACCATTTGGTAACTAGAGGAGAACTGGGAAAGTGTTATGTCTACTTAAATGGGCATAGTTCTCCTTTGTGGATGTTCACCAAAGAAATCCATTACAGAGAAAGCGTTCAACAATGAGATAGATAACCATACTGTGAAATTAGCCAGCCGCTTTCCCCAGTCATTGCATGTCTTGTTCAGTGGGCTCATATTTATAGTGGCAACTGCGTCAAGAAT
The DNA here is from genome assembly GCF_018350195.1 of Panthera tigris. Taxonomy (NCBI): domain Eukaryota; kingdom Metazoa; phylum Chordata; class Mammalia; order Carnivora; family Felidae; genus Panthera; species Panthera tigris. The sequence continues at coordinate 162,349,682 of NC_056660.1, read as the reverse complement.
GGAGGTTATGAAAGAGCTGGATGCATAATTTATCTTGACCATCATTGATATGGCTATTGCACTTATTGAATGCCTTATATACTGTCACGATCACTTATTATCACATTGCTTTAAATGAAGGAACTCATTTTATAGGAGAAGAAATGTATCAGGATGTTCATGTTCATGGAATTCACTGATCTTACTACATATTTCCATAACCCAAAACTCTTGGCCTTATAGATGATTATAATGTCCTATAGAGGACTCAGGTAAGGTCCAGCTAGGAGACAACAATAAAAAAATGGAGATGCTGTCCTGTAGGGTGAGGCATATGCTTTGAGATAGCAGCCTACACATGTCATGCGTGATCAAGAAGTACAAGAGGCGGTGAATAGTGGAAGAAGGGGGTTATAAATATCAACTGTGTTTGCATAACTATTTAGAGAAATAAAAACAACAATGATGCATTTTTCTCTCATTTGTTTTATGTGTACACAAACATATATACATTTGTGTGTGTGTGTGTGTGTGTGTGTGTGTGTGTGTATGTGTGTGTATTCCAATATTTTTCTTTTTCCCTTTTTATTTGATCAAAGAGTATTATGGGAGATAATGTTGCAAATTTATCTCTAGGTTACAGAATATCCCTGAGAAGGAAAATTAATATCCCAACACCAGAGTTGGACATAGTTACTGACAGGACATTTCTTGCTTTGGCCATTATTCCCCTTGGCCACATCTAAAATGAGAGTTGAGGAAAATTCTTCTCTTTGATGCAGCAACATTTTTATACCTTGTTTCCTCCTGGTCTTGCTCTGTTAAACTGTTGTTGCTCTAAGTTTGACTTATGGTTTCTTTTTCAATGTAATTCCCTTGCAAATTTAGTTAAGTCTATGATGTCTTTGATTAGTTATTTATACCTTTTATACCATTTATACCTTTGCAATTTACTTTTTGTATTGAGAAAATCCATTCAGGTTTGCGATTGAACTGGAAGATGGATTCACATTACCTTGAGATATATATGATGACTGGTTGGACTGTGTGTCTCTGCTTTTGAGGGAAAGAGTGAGAACATGTTTGTAAGAATGAGAATTGCAAAATGTTAGGCAGAAACATGATGGTGTCCCTGCTAATTTGGTATGTTAGTTTAAATAGAAGAAAGGTGAAAATATGTCCTGAGTAGTCTAAAGGGTGAGTTCTCAAGTTACTTGTCTGTTGGCCATAAACTTCATCATTCACGGTCTGGACTCATTCCTCTATTTACAAAGGGGACTGGGAGCTTGTAAACTACAATTGTCAGCCTTTCTTTCTCTCTGGCTTCCACTTAGGTGGTGCCAGTGAGAGGCTATGGCAGTAGATTTGCAAAACGGGCAAAGGAAGGCCTCTTTTTTGTTTTTTCCTCTCTGTCTGTGGTGATGTTTTTGGCAAGAGCAGCAATGCTTGGTGAGGAAAAGCCCCTGGATTTATGGTCAGGAATCACTTCAGCTTCATCAGCAGCAACAGTGCTTATGGTTGTAGGTCTGCAAGCAGCAGAAGCAGTGGGTGGCTGTGAGTTGGCTCTCAAAGCATTATGTGGGTCCTGGCTTCCTGCAAGAGAGGCGGTGACGGCAATTCCAGCTGGAGCGGCAGCAGTGGCCCATGCTCCCGCAACCTCCCTTGGCGTAGGGATCCTGAGTTTTGACAAGTAACTCTTTTCCCTTTTCATTCCAAAAAATGTATTATTTTGGTAACCAATGTCTATATTAATTTATTTTTCTTTCAAATATTTAGCATATTTTTTCCTAGTTGTATACTGAGGGATAGAAAAGCACCCGTAGGATACCATTTATTTAGTGTTCAGGAACATGACAAACAATTCCTGTATTATTCAAGGATATACACATTGTCAAAAAAAAAGTGTTTAAAAGGGTCAGAAATGATAAACTTCAAATCTAGGATGTGCGTTATGGAGAGAGAGAGAGAGGAATATGTTTGGGGAGTACATATTGGGCTTCAAATATTTTGATAATGTTTTATTTCTTGTTCTGGGTAGTAGATAAACATAATTATTAGATTGTTATTTATTCATATTCTATGATTTAAATGAATACATTAAAATAAATATCAGTTGGCACAAAAACAGACACTCAGATCAATGGAACAGAATAGAGAACCCAGAAATGGACCCACAAATGTATGGCCAACTAATCTTTGACAGAGCAGGAAAGAATATCCAGTGGAATAAAGACAGTCTCTTCAGCAAGTGGAAAGCTGGACAGCGACATGCAGAAGAATGAACCTGGACCACTTTCTTACACCATACACAAAAATAAACTCAAAATGGCTGAAAGACCTAAATGTAAGGCAGGAAGCCATCAAAATCCTCAAGAAGAAAGCAGGCAAGAACCTCTTTGATCTTGGCCACAGCAACTTCTTACTCAACACATCTTCAGAGGCAAGGGAAACAAAAGCAAAAATGAACTACTGGGACCTCATCAATATAAAAAGCTTCGCACAGCGAAAGAAACAATCAGCAAAACTAAAAGGCAGTCGGCAGAATGGGAGAAGATATGTGCAAACGACATACCAGATAAAGGGTTAGTATCCAAAATCTATAAAGAACTGATCAAACTCAACACCCAAAAAACAAATAATCCAGTGAATAAATGGGCAAAAGACATGAATAGACACTTCTCCAAAGAAGACATCCAGATGGCCAACCGACACATGAAAAAATGCTCAACATCACTCATCATCAGGGAAATACAAATCAAAACCACCATGAGATACCACCTTACACGTGTCAGAATGGCTAACACTAACAACTCAGGCAACAACAGATGTTGGCGAGGATACAGAGAAAGAGGATCTCTTTTGCATTGTTGGTGGGAAAGCAAGCTGGTGCAGCCACTCTGGACAACAGTATGAAAGTTCCTCAAAAAATTAAAAATAGGGGTGTCTGAATGGCTGAGTCGGTTAAGCGTCCGACTTCAGCTCAGGTCATGATCTCACAGCTTGTGAGTTTGAGCCCCGCATTGGGCTCTGGGCTGACAGCTCAGGCCCTGGAGCCTGCTTCAGATTCTGTGTCTCCCTCTGTCTGCCCCTCCGCTGCTTGCCCTCTGTCTCTCGCATTGTCTCAAAAATAAATAAACATTAAAAAATTTAAAAAAATTAAATATAGAACTACCCTACGACCCAGCAATTGCACTACTAGGTATTTATCCAAGGGATACAGGTGCGCTGTTTCGAAGGGACAGATGCACCGTAATGTTTATAGCAGCACTATCAACAATAGCCAATGTATGGAAAGAGCACAAATGTCTGTAGATGGATGAATGGATAAAGAAGATGTGGTATATATACATACAATGGAGTATTACTCGGCAATCCAAAAGAATGAAATCTTGCCATTTGCAACTATGTGGATGGAACTGGAGGGTATTATGCTAAGTGAAATGAGTCAGAGAAAGAGAAATATCATATGACTTCACTCATATGAGGACTTTAAGAGACAAAACAGATGAGCATAAGGGAAGGGAAACAAAAATAATATAAAAACAGGGAGGGGGACAAAACATAAGAGACTCTTAAATATGGAGAACAAACTGAGGGTTACTGGAGGGGTTGTGGGAGGGGGGATGGGCTAAATGGGTAAGGGGCATTAAGGGCAATGTTGAAATCATTGTTGCACTATATGGTAACTAATTTGGATGTAAATTAAAAAAATTAAAACCACTCTAAAAAAAAGGAAAAAAATTCAAAAATAAATACAATAAATATCAGTAAAAAATCACTATTCTTCAGTAAATAGGTACAAAAATTCAGTTATTAAGTATTTCTTAGAGGTTAAGGTCTGTTAGCATTTTAGAAAATGGATCGTGTGCTTATAGGGTTAAACAATCAGAATAATGTAAAATAAATTTAATGTAAATTGTTTTGCTTTGTAATGATTATAATGGTGTTCTTTTTTGTCTCTTAAATGCATACTATGGCTTTCTTTTTTTTTCTTTTTACATTTTAGGTATTGTGTTTGGTCTTGTAGATCTAAGCATTGACACTTTTCAGAAGGAGAATCATCTGGGGACCAGTGAAAATTTAGTGTTATCTTTGACTTATGATATTTCATCTTGCCTGATAGTACTATTTATATCACACTATGGAGGGAGAGGAAACATACCAAGATGGATTGCATTTTCTTCCTTTTTAGTAGGACTTGGCTCACTTTTCTTTGCTTTTCCATACATTAGTGATGGACGTTATCAATTGAGTGCAGACCCTGAAGGTAAGATTATAAAAGATACAACAAATTACTATTCATTTAAACCATTTCCTCTAGAAATTTAAAATAGACTGTGATATTTGTGTGTACATCCATCCATCTGTATCTATTTATATTACCAAGTTTATTAAGCTAATTAATTATAGCTCCATACTAACATTTATGTGCCTGTCTCTCATCTTCTCATGATCAGATACCCTTTCATTTAAGAGATAGGGATAGGAAGAAGAAAGAATATTTTGGGATAATTGTTTATCTTTTGTCAGTTTTCATATATATTACAAATCTCTTGAGAACTTTGGTAATTCCTTATGTCTTCCACAGTATGCTTTAATTAATCCCTTTATTTTGACCTCAACACACATACACACAAGCAGAAATAAGTACATAAATAAACAGAAAAAGAAAGATTACACCTTTTTGAAGGTACTCCTACCATTTCAAAATGGGAGCTGCCCTTCTGCATAGTACTTGGAATCTGAAGAGATTAGTGACTTCTTTACTTTGTTCATTTTTTAATAAGTTTATTCCACAATCTTTTTGCTGTTCCCAGTAGAAGAAGTCTATTTTGAGGTTTCATAGTGCTATTTCTGACACTGTTGTGTTGGGTACTTTATTGTTGTGTATAGTTCTATAAAAATGTTAAAATGAATTTACCCATTTTGACAACTTTAAACTGGACTTTAGCAAGGCATGGTGGAAAAAGCCATGAGGATGTGTCCATGTTTGTATGTATGTGTATATACATGCTTATGATATTTAAAGGTATGCTTATGATGTGTGCTTATACTTTAAATAAATAATATTAAATATAGTTTAATATATACTATATAATTTGTATATTAAATATGTTGATATATCATCAGTATGTGAACTATATAACATTCACATATATTTATTATGTATTTATTACATTTGTACAATGTAAATATGTAGGCTAAATGTATTAATTTGTAGAATATATTTGTAGTATAATTAAGATATATATTTTTTTCCTGGGGACAAAAGTCAGGGGTACCTACCAGATGCCATATTTAAGAGGAACATGTGTGTATGTGTGTTTTGTATGTGTGTGTGTGTGTGTATGTGTGTATGCATATATTTACACATAATTGTGTATATACATGTAATTGTGCCTACACATTTATATGTGGTTTATAATATTTGTATCTTTCCCAATATTCCCACAAATATCCTTTTATAATTGTGTTTTTCAGAGAATATGGTGATTGATTGTAGAATGGCTACATTCAGTGTAAATTAAATGTTAACTAAAAAAAGCATACTGGTGGAAATAGCTTTGTAAAAGGTTAAATATTTCATGAGAGATACTGCATATTTGTTGTATGTGTAACTTTTGACTGATTTAATAAAAAAATTATCTTTTCAAAAGATACTTGCCAAGAAATGAAGATCATCAAGACTTGCAGGAAAGTCTCACCATCATTCCAAGCAAAATACATAGCTTCCTTCATCCTGGGGCAGACTGTGCAGGGAATAGCAGGCATGCCTCTTTATATCCTTGGAAGAGTCTTTATTGACAACAGTGTTGCCACACACTCAGCTGGCATTTATCTAGGCAAGTTGTTTTCCCTCTCTAATATGATTGACCCGTTTTGAATTTTTATTGAGCTTTTATGTCTTGGTGTACATGTTGAAGCTGATATGGAAGCGCTAATTACTAGCTCTTATAATAATATTATAATAAATAATAACAGTATGTTTGACCTCAAAATCACATTGAGTTGCCTAATTCTGAGGAGTTGCTTGAGATTTGGAATTGTAGACAAGTCATCTGAAAGTCATCAAACAGATAAAGAAAAATTGGAAAAATACATACTGTCTTAAGTAATAAAATCTATACTCTTTATATGTGTGTCTAATATATATATAATACATATAACATTTATATGTTTTATATATATGTATATATATATAGTTTGTAATATCAAACTTTATAGGCTGCGTTTCATTTCTCCAGGGAAAAAAAACTCAAATTATTATATTGAATTGTTTGCATAGTTGTATATTTAAGCTTTGGGGACATAGGTGGGAAGCAGCTGCCATCATGTTCGTAAGGAGATAGAAATATTGTTTCATACCTCCTCAGCGCTAGATTCAGTGTTGAAATCGTCATCACCATTGTACTAAGCCTTTTGCATACGTTAACTTACTTCATCTGTTTTGGGGAGCTCAGATATTTTGAAGTTAATGAAAATATAATCTTGTTCATCCCATCAAGAAGAGAAGTGATGTGCTATTTAATTGACTACAATGTAGTACTGTTTCCAGTGTTTTATGTCATGGTATCCTACAATAAATAACCCAGGGGTATATCTCAGAATAATCTGTATTTCCTTATGTTTTAATAGCTCCTGGCCCTGGTAGATCATCTGTCTGGACAGGGTTGTCTACCTATCATATTTTTTTTTTAAATTAGAAATTTAACAAAATATATATTGTGAAGGTGACTTAAGAGAAAATAGCATTTTGCACCAAAATAGTGCTTTTTCCACTGGAAGTAAGGAAAATTATGTCAATAGATTAAAATAGTTGACTTTCATATGTATATTTGCTTTTAGAAAAAAATTTGCAGTGATTTATTAGTGTTGGCTGAGGGTGGCAACAAATCTGTTTGTTTTACTTTTGGTTCTAATTGAGATGTACACATACACACTGCAGAAAGAAACTTACTGTATCTCCACCTCCTGCCACCATAGCTGCCAGGGTGAAGGATACAAGCTATCACAAATTAAAGTGAAATCAGGTATATCAAATTTATATTTATATTAAATATAAATATATTTATATCACATTAAATATATAGACTAAATAAGATACAGTGAATTATATAATTAGCTTGCCTAAGTTTCTTTATTTATGCATTGGATGAAATACAGGATGGCTAATTTTATGTGTCTGTTTCACTAGATTACGGCAACCATTTATTTGTTTCAACACCAGTATAGACATTTATGCTATATTTTTTAAATGTGACTAACACAGTCAGTAGACTCTGAGTTAAGCAGATTACCCTCCATTATGTTGGTTAGCCTTATCCAATCGGTTGAAGGCTTTCAGAGGAAAGACTTGGGTTTCCCAAAAAAGAAGCAATTCTTTCACCAGACTGCTAGATAGAAACTCTGCCTGAGTTTTTCCAGCCTTCTGGTCTATCTTATGGATTTCAGGCTTAATTATGGACTCACTACTGTAACTTTAACTCTTACCTGGATTTCCAGCCTGCCAGCCTACTCTACAAATTTGGACTTGCCAGGCCTTACAATTGCATGAGCCAATTATTTATAATCTCTCTCTCAATATCCTATTGATTCTGCTTCTCAGTTCTGCTTCTCATAACTAATAAAGTTAGTTATGAAACTTTCAGAAGTAATCTATTTCAACCATGTAATTTTTATCATGACAGAACTGGCTTATGTAGTTGTTTGATGTTCAGTATTCATTTCATAGGCTTAATGGACGCTTCATTAATACTTGGATATTCTTTGGCTTATGTGATAGGAGCACCCCTTATGAAGGGGGCTGAAAACAATACTTTTCCTATTAGGTAAGTCATTTTATTTCATTTTTTGTTGTTGTTTATGTGATATAAAATATTTATTGGATATGTATAGCCTATAAACATATATTTTTAATTTGTTGTACCATATTTTTAAGAAAAACGTGAATGTGACTGATACGTGTATTTATGTACATATAAATACACTTTTATCTTTATTTGAAATGCAATATATTGTTTGAAAACATTATAAAGACAACCTTATTACTAATTCTGCATATGGTTTTTTTGAAAAATTGTGGAGAAAACAAATGACATAAAATTTATCATTGTAGCCTTTTTTTTTAAATTTTTTTAACGTTTATTTATTTTTGAGACAGAGAGAGAGACAGAGCATGAATGGGGGAGGGTCAGAGAGAGAGGGAGACACAGAATCTGAAACAGGCTCCAGGCTCTGAGTTGTCAGCACAGAGCCCGACGCGGGGCTCGAGCTCATGGACTGCGAGATCATGACCTGAGCTGAAGTCGGACACCCAACCGACTGAGCCACCCAGGTGCCCCTGTAGCCTTTTTTAAGTGTTTAGTTAGTACAGTAGTGTTAACTATGTGCACACTGTTATGCACCAGTTCACTAGAAATTTTGCATCTTGCAAAACTAAAATTCTATATCCATTGCACAATAACTTCCATTTATCCCCTTCTCTCCAGCCCCTGAAAATCACCATTTTACTTTCTAAGATTTTGGCTACTTCATATGCCTTATATAAGTGGGATTGTGCAGTGTTTGTCTCTTTGTGACTGGCTTATTTCACTTAGCACAATGACCTCAAGGTTATTGAACATATGCCGTGGCATATGCCGGTAAAAATACTTTCTTTTTAAAGCTAAAAAATAGTCAATTGCATGTATATACCACAATATTGCATCTGACAAGGGAGCATATGATAAGACAAAAAATCTGTGGTATGACAACTACAGATTTCACTGGTCTTACTCTGTGCCCTTATCCAGAAATAGCTGACTTGATAGAATGGAGTCATGTCTTGGTATTGTCCACACTTTTTGATGGAGTATTTAGGTTTTCTCTATTACTATCATGTCATCTTCAGAGATAGTTTTACTCATTCCTTTCTGATTTGAATGCCTTTATTTCTTTTTCTTCCCTGATTGATCTGGCTAGTACTTCCAGTGCAATGTTGATTAAAGTGAGGAGATTGGGTATCCTTGTGTTACTCCTGATCTTATGGGTTTGTCATGATGACCTTTGTCATGTTGATGCATTTTCCCTTTTACTCAATTTCTTGAGAGTTTTTATTATGAATGAATGCTGAATTTTGTCAAATGATTTTTCCACTTCAATTGACCTGATCATATGATTTGTATCTTTCATTTTGTTCCTGTGGTGTATCACATTGATTAATTTGCAGATATTGAACCATTCTTGCATCCCTGGAATAAATCCCACTGATTGTGGTGTATGATCCTTTTAATGACTTGTTAAATTTGGTTTCCTAATATTTTGTTGAGGATTTTTGAATCTGTGCTCATCAGGGATATTGGCTTGTAATTTCCTTTTCTTGTAGTGTACTTGTGTGGTTTTAGTTGCACATTTAAATGTAATATCCAATTTCAGTTTGTTTTTTTTTATATAATATGGGAAATGGGTAAAGCTTCTATTTTTCCCCTCAAAGGGATATCCCATTGTACTGATGACATTTATGGATCATTCTGTGTGGTTTTTTTTTTTTAAATCAATTTATTTTTTACTGATATTATCCACCATCTATATCATAAATTAAATTTCTTGCATACATAGGTTTCCTTCTGATCTGTTGTCTCTCTAATCCATTGTCTGATCTCTCTCTCTATTTTCATGCCAGTACTACAATGTTTTAATAACTACAACTTTATATATGATTTGCTATTTGGTTGGGTAAGTCCTTCCTCAATATTATTCACCAAAAAGCAGGAGCTATTTCTGCAAAATTACTCTTTCAGATAAACTTAATAGTCTCAGGTTACAGTGAAAGCATTTTGATTTGAGATACTTGAATTTACTTATCAAATTGGGAATAAATGTCATTTTTCTATGCAAGAATATGGTATATATTGCCCTATTTTCTCTGCTCTTCCTTTGTGCCATTCAATAAAGACTTAGGAATTTTGTTACTGAAAATATTCCATTAAGCTTATTCCTAGTAATTTATTTTGTTAGTAATGTGCTTGGAATCTTTATATTATTACTTCTTAATCAATTATTTCTAGTAAGAGGAAAATCTGTTAATATATATGGCACCTATTAAATTCTTTGCTTACATTTTCTGACTATTTTCCTCAGTCTTCTTGGTTATCAATTATTTACAGATAGGTAATAATCATATATAGCATAATGCATATGGTTACAATACATAGCTGGATTCAAAAGTAAAAAGAGAAAAAAAATTCTAAATATTTTAATCAGTGAGGAAACACATAATCTTAGTGAAAATCTAGAGTTGAAACTTTCTATGCATACCATGTCCAGATATATATACCTCTCTGATAATGGAACTCAAGATTGCAACCTAATAGTATTGCAAGTCGGAACTTGTATCCCTTAATAATATAACAATGGATAAGGAGTTAGCCCATTAATAAATAAAACTGGGAATATTCTCCACTTTCTGTGAAAGACAGGGCCTATATGCAAGCTCCTCACCAGGTCACTGTTGACAAATAGAATTACCTGTGAGAAACCAGCACCTTCAAAACTGTGGTTCTTAACTATGTGGGTTTTGTCCCACAGTGGATGGTCAGACAAGGTCTTATGCGTCTGTGGAATTGAAGACAGTGGTAGCTGTATGGTAATGAACGTCTCCAAATCTTCTACCTAAATGATACAAAATAACTTTATAACTATGAAAACTTTCTGCAAGATCATGGCCTTAGCATGACTGAAGACAAATAGTGCTGAAATTGCAAAATGAACAGTGAGTAAAAGAGAAAATCAACACAGGATCCTTCACATTCCCATCCTGCCCTGCTTACTGCAAAGTCTGCCAATGCAGACCAAGAAAAAGCTGCAGGGAAAATGGAAGATAAAGGCTAACAAAGAGTACTATGGGTGATTAGGTATGATCACCAGGAGAGTGATAAACACTCAATCTGAGTTGATTCAGAGAAGGAATTGTAAGAAAGGCATTTCCAAGTGTATGTAATGTAAAGGGTTAGATATCGGATAAAAGGTTAGTTGCACACCTTAAAGGCCAGGCTTGCCCTAAAGGTTGTGCATGATTTAAATGGGCAGGAATGATGTTTAAGGATAGGTAAGAGTTAAAGGGGTAATATTCCAAAAGCATAGCTTCTGTCGACGAAAAAAGTTGAAAAGGAACAAAGAATTACTTGTGCCACCTGAGTGGACATGGGAAAAGAAAGAAAAGAGAAAAAAATTAGAATCTTGTAGGGTAAAAGAAACCTGCATAACTGGAGGAGTCACAATCAGCAAAACAAACAATAGGGACAAATTAACACAAGATGTTCCTCCCTTCCTCCTTCCCTGTCCCCTCTCTCTTTCTCTCTGTTTGATTATGGCTTTGTAATGAAATACACAAAGTTGAAATTTTTAATTTTTCTCTGTTAAAGTGTTGAAGACATTGATGATCATCACAAGTGGCTGAGGAGTTGGTGGATTTATTTCGGTTTTGTCTCACTTACTGCATGGATAACATTAATACCATTGTCATGCTTCCCACACAGTGTAGGAGGTGACTGTAAAAATGTAATTCATTAAGTTAAGATACAGTAGGTTCCTTGTCCCACCCCCATTTCCCGTTCTCAGAATATGGCTGAACTACTTTTCTTTTTGTCATGGAGATATGACATATGCTAGTGTTATTTGAACACATGAAACTTCATGTTGCCAAATACTATTTTATTTATGTGCCAAACTTTCATTAGTATATATTTTTGTTTCTTGTCATTTTTTAAAAAAGGTAGAGTTCATAAGTTTTCTTTAAAAAGAAATATATTTAAATCTATTTACCTAGCATTATTTAATACATGTACCACCTGAAAGAATTATTGTAAGATAAAGTAATAACTATTAAAATTCTTTTGGAAACACTAAAAAATACATGTAACATTAGAGAAATCAAATACTCTCCTAATGGTAGGACATTTTATTGGCACGAAATATTTTTAGTAATGTCAAAGATGACTCTTTTACATTTTAGGGCTGTGTTGTCAAAAACTATAGTCACTTTCCATGTGTGGCTATTTAATTTTCAAAGTAAATTAAGATTACTCAGTCATAGGAGCTATATTTCAAGTATTTAATAGCTACATAGAGCTCGTGGCTACAGTATGGGACAGTACGGCTATGACAAGTTTTCATTATCATAGAATGTTCTTTATGACAGCACTGTTTTAGAAGAATGTGCTTTTTACTTAGATTGACTTTAGCTTGTTCAAAAATAGCTCACTTGCCATTTCAAGAAAAACTATTAAGATGTGTGCGTATGTTTGTATATATGTTTTAATTATTTGAATGTGTCATAAGATTCTTTTACTTGTTAACCTATAGGTACAGCAAAGATAAAAGCTGAGAAACGTAAACAGCTTCATCCATTTGACAACAAGTTTAAAGATAAGGAACTTGGAACTAGTATCAAGGATTTATTTGCTAATACTTGGGTAAAGTAAAATATTTTACATGAACAAGCCAATTAAGTTGACCTGTATATTTTCTAACAGTGGATTTAAAAGAATAACCGTAAAGTGTTCAACTTAAATCTGAGGGGGACTTAAGCCCTTAATTAACTTACTCATTTTACAGATAATGGCAAATAGGACCCACCTTACCTAAGTGACGTTTCCGGGAACATGGCTAGTGTCAGAGGATGGTACTAGTTTTTTCCTTCTACCTTTTCTTTTAATTTTACTTTTGTATTATTTTGTGTTTGTTCTTTTCCTGAAGAAATACATAAGACTTATAGGTATTAACATCTTTTTATTATGTTTAAATGACTTAGAAGAGAACTCTAGAAGTTAACAAATATTCATGAAAACATCGTATTTTATGGAAATTATTTCATCTCAGTTTCAAATGTAGAAAAATTCTTTGCTTCTCTAGGTGAGAAACAAGGCCTACAATACAGACATAGTGGGTTTAATAAAAACAAACAAACTTCTAAGTAGTGATTCTACATTCAATTTGCTTTCTCTTCTCCTTTTCATAAGTATTCTTTATGTTGTGGGCAGAATTATATTGAGGATATATGGAAACTAACACCTATGCCTTTATGGAGCTTATATTCTTGTGTAGGTTTCAGATTTTTAAAAATACAGAGATTAGAGGTAGCTCAGGCTGTTAAGCATCCAACTCTGGATTTTGGCTCAGGTCATGATCTCATGGTTCGTGAGTTCTAGCCCCATGTTGGGCTTTGTGCTGACAGTGCAAAGCCTGCTTGGGATTCTCTCTCTCTCCCTCCCTCTGCCCCTCCCCTGCTTGCACTCTCTTTCTCTTTCATAATAAATAAACATTAAAAAATACAGAGATTAAAAACAACTGATTAACAATTGTGTAGGGAAAATTCTACATAAAATGTACTTTAGTTATGGGGTAATAATGTAGGTTTCACTGAATGGGGAGCATTTAAATGGAATACCCTAAAGCAAGAGAAGAAGTTATCCATGTGAAGAATGGTCATTAATAAAATTCCAGGCATAAAAGACACATGTGGAAACATCTTGGAGCAGCAAAGTTTTAAGAATGTTCAGTTCAGAGAAGCCTTGTGTATTTGGAGCATAGTTGCTTGGTGGGGAGAATGAACGAATAACAGGTTAGAGAGTAAGCAGAGGCTAGGTCACAAAGGTCCTTGTGGGGCATGGTAAGAACTTTAGATTTTGGTTTTAATGCAATAGGAAGTCACTCATATAGGTAAGGAAATAGTGTTTTAAGAACTTTAAAACATGACTTTGGGTAAAAAATGGATTACAGTGGGGTAAGAGTTGAAAAGGCAGTATGACTTGGGTGTTATAGGAGGTTTTCTCTGGGTATTATAAATAGTAATTTTTTTATTCATATGAGACCCAATTGTAAGAACCAATTAAAGAATTATTTGGCATTTATAAAATACGGGGCTACTGACAATGAATTGTGTACGAAGAAGAAAAAACCTTCCACATGTCAACATGATTTGAGTTTCTGGGGCCTTAAAGAAAAGAAATTAAAGAGTGGATCAGCTGATTAAGCATCTGACTTTGTTGGCTCAGGTCATGATCTCACAGTTTGTGGTTTTGAGTCCTGTGTTGGGCTCTGTGCTGACAGCTCGGAGCCTGGAGCCTGCTTCCAGTTCTTTGTCTCCCCCTCTCTCTGCCCCTCCCCTGCTTGCAGTCTGCCTTTCTCTCTCTCTTAAAAATAAATATGCATTAATTTGTTTTTTTTTTATAAGAAAAGAAATTAAAGCCTAAAATATGGGGAAACAGATGTTCTAACAGATGTTCTAAAGCCTACATATGGACATGTAATATTAGGATCCAACAGAAAGCTTATGTATCTTATGCTCTTTCCTTTAACAATGTACCAGGCTGAGTTTCAGAAAGAAAACAGGGATAATGCGCCATACTTTAGGAAGCCTAGTAGATTACAAAAAATCCCACTGTTTGCCTTATTTCATGGGGTAGCACCTGCCAAAGCTCCGTTTCTTAGTAAAATGTAGCTACGGAGCAAGCCATGTTGGTGAAATTAAAGTAGGGCATGTCTTCCCTGATAATAATGGAGTCAGGCAGTGTTTTCTGCTAGGTTGGTGGTTAATTATGAGTCATTTAAGTAAGCAATGCAGCTTATTAAAGAATTCATGCAAGGAAGAGTGGAGTTGAGCAGTGGATAATGGCTATAACCCCTTATCAGGCAGGGGCTAGAGATGCTATGACTTTCTGGAAATGAGTAGAAAGTGGAACTAAAGGTGAGTTTATGCTTGCCTGTTGTAGATCTTTTAGGCAGAGAGATTTTCTTCGGTAGGGTCTATTACTTTTCATCTAAGCCCAAAAGTCAGATGAGATGCTAGAGATGCTGACCCCTGAGGAGTAGCATCCTATTCTCCTTTGGTAAAAAGTTTTAGAGAGAGCAAGCTCTATCCTTCTCTTTGTGCTCTATTGGTTATCCAAGAGGTAAAAGGCTAATGATACATCAGATCTCTCCTCATCCATAGGTTCTTATCTGTTAGTAGGCCTGACCACTAGTAGGACTACCCAGCAGGGATATTATATAGCACTCACTAATGGTGAGACCTAATGTAAATGTCCATATTTCTTTGATTCTAAGACACACTTTTTTCCTTTACATTTTAGCATATTTAAAATTGGGTTGGTATTAAATTGATGGAGCCTTGAAATAACTGTAAAGCAGCATGTGATTGTGACATAGTAGATATTGGCTAAGTAGATATTGGCTAAGTATGGGTAAAATGGTCATGGCCATTCATATTATCATTACCTTAAGTAAGTTATATACTTTAGTGGGACTGTCCATAGTAGGCGAAACCGCTGGGTTAACTCTTCAAAAAGATGATGCAGTATTTAAGCATTGAGTTATGAAGTCATTATATATCTAGAAAGAAACAACAACAGAATATAATTTTGATATTAGTAAAGCAAACATTTGATGTTGAACGAATGACCGCTAGTTCACATTTTCTTGCAAATAACATCCAAGTGTTTTATGAAACTTAAGTAAAGGAGTCCCATAAGTAGAGATAGCATTATTGTTCTCTTATTAAGAAAGCTGCTAAAGGAGATAGCATTATTGTTCTTTTATTAAGATACCTGATAAAGGACTGCCTACCACGTGCCGAACTGTGCAACTGAGTCAGGAAAAATTGGCAAGTCCTTCTTAGTAGATCTAATATATTTCAAAAGCTGGTGAAACTAATATCTGCATAGTATAGGACTTTCCTTAAAGCATTGTATTGTTATGTCATTGGCAGTAATTTTTTTTTTCTTGGTGGTACATAAAATAATGGTGTTTCTTACTGTTGATAGTATCTTAGAGTCCATGAAATATGGTATTTTAACCTTTCTGAGCCTCTAAAAAACTGGTGCAATAATGGTACCTTCTTCATAGGAATGCAAGGTGTATAGATTACCACATAGCCCATAATAAAAACTCAATAAATACATAATAAATATGAATGCCTTCTTGAGATATTTCTGATTTTAGTTTAGGGAAGGAAAGTACACCAAAAATACAGGGGAAAACTTCTTAAGATTTTCTTTCTATCTTGATAAGAGTGGGTTATCAACTAGAAAATAAATTTAAAAGACTAATTGAAAAATTTGATGGAATAAATATCTATTGTTTTCCTGCATTACTAATCCTATAGTTCAATACTTCCTGGTTCATGAGACTTAATTGGTACTATTTGCTTGAAGTTCAATGTCTGTTTACAAGCTCCTAATATAAGAAATGACATAAAATAATTCCAGCAAGCAAATTATTCCAATCAGTGAAATGTATCACCATCATCATAAGACTACTAACAGCTAGTTAAAAAACACATCTCCTGATTTTCTAGACATAGATTTTTTAAACAAGTCTTTTTATCATAAATTTTAATTAAAAGCCAGAGAAGTGGCTATTTTTAGAATGAATTCTCTTTACTGTTACCTATTTCTTGCTGTTCCTTATTTATATATTTTAGAAAATTAATCAGTTAAGGAAACACAATAGTTTTATTCAAATGTTAGTAAAGATAATTTTAATTTACAAATAGAGGGGCGCCTGGGTGGCTCCGTCGGTTAAGCGTCCGACTTCAGCTCAGGTCACGATCTCGCGGTCTGTGAGTTCGAGCCCCGCGTCGGGCTCTGGGCTGATGGCTCAGAGCCTGGAGCCTGCTTCCGATTCTGTGTCTCCCTCTCTCTCTGCCCCTCCCCTGTTCATGCTCTGTCTCTCTCTCTGTCTCAAAAATGAATAAAATAAAAAAAAAATTACAAATAGAAAAAATGGGCATGAATAAAAGATAACAAGCTAAAATAGAGACAAAATACTTAACATTTTTATAAAGTTATAATATCCATGAGATGAAATGTTATAAATAAAAAGTCAATGGCATTAACTTGAAGAACAGAAAGAAAAATGACTAAGAGCAATAATAGTCTATAGATCTCAGAATATAATAGATTAGAAGTATATTTTAAAAGAATAAAAAGAGAAAGCTTGGAAACTAGGAAATAAGTCAGGGAAAAGAAAAAAATGAAATTAAGACTGGCTGGAAGCAGGTAAGCAATAAAATTTAAAAAAATTAATCTTTATTTTTGAGAGAGAGAGAGAGGGAGGGAGGGAGGGAGGGAGGGAGGAATAGAGAGAGAGGGAGACACAGAATCCAAAACAGGCTACAGGCTCTGAGCTGTCAGCACAGAGCTTGACTCAGGGCTCAAACTCATGAACTGTGATATCATGACCTGAGCCGAAGTTGGAGGCTTAACTGACTGAGCCACCCAGGCACCCCAAGGAATAAGATTTTATAGGAGAAAACTTTTTAAATGTATGGAGTAGAGAGATCAGCACTTTTACCTTCTTTTTCTTCATCTCCTACCTAAAGTTTCACACCTTATTAACAGGGAAGACATTTACATACTAAAACTCCAGTGAACAAAGAAGTGTCAATGACTATCATGATAATAAAGAACTTTTTGAACGATAAAGACCAAACAAATATAAAGTGTTATTCATTGTTTGTATTTGACTGTAAGTGGATGACAGAATCTATCAAAGGAAGCTAGGATCCAAAGTATTTAGATATTATTCTATTGGTAGTCAAAATACTGAATTTCCTTGGAAAGCAAGTAAATTACTATTATAGATACTAAAATCAATTTACATTTGACATAAGTAACATAATTTTTAAAAATGTATTTATTACTTATGTTTATGTCAGGACATAATATACTAGTTTCAGTCTCTGAGTTGTCTACTAGGTTTGACCAAATAAATTGGTGTGGAAGGAGAGTGAGTGAAATTTCAGGATAGAGGGCTGAAACATTTTTAAACTTGAAAAAAACAGCATTCTTTACATGAGATATTGTACTCTTATTGGCAGATTTAATAAAGATAAGCATTACTTTCTATGGCTAACTATAGATATTTCATCATAAGGAATGAAGACCAGAGCAAGGGAGAAGTTAAGTGATCAGTAAAACACTTGAGAAGTTCAAGGAAGTTTATTGGTGTCCTCTTCAGCTTATGTTTTCCTCCTATTTGCTCGTAGACACGAAGGCCTTTTATTGGCAAGATCATTGTTTCTTGTCATGCTGCCTTGATTAGGGTAGGAAGTAGATTAATGCTTTTACCACATAGAAGAAAAAGTTCCCCAATTAATTGGGACATTATACACCTCATCTCCAATGAACCTTGGTTGAGTCTTTAGGAACTCTTTCCTCTCTTGCATCATTGCTCTGCATTAGTTTCCTTGTTAACATTTCTTTCCACTGTTACTCGAGCCCTGTCCTGAACCTTAGTCTACTTGTCTGTGGCCACTCTTCCATATACTTTATATTTTGCTGATCCTGTCCTTATTTCAGACTCTAAGTACATTAAGGAGTACCTAGTCTAGTTTGAAATCATACCTCCCAGACCAACATGAACCTCCTCTGGTATGATAAAGACCTTGATTTTAGACCAACTCTGTAATGGACTAGGGCTGAGAGCCACAGTACTACAAGATATGGCTGTTGCATAAAATTATCCACTACTGTAAAGAACTAATTTGATTTCTCCTTTTGTATATCAACATCTACCATAATTAAGCCTGAGTTTACTACATGAAATTCCTTGAATACTGATTTGTATGTCTGGCCTTTTTCTTTGCCTCCCATATTTATATTTAAGAAAAGAATATTTATTTATTTATTTATTTATTTATTTATTTATTTATTTATTTAAAATGGAAAGCCTGGACATTTTATTGGAAAGGTCCTTTGCATTCTGAGTGTTTGCTTGCTATGCTCACATGTTCTTTCTGAATAAAGCGCCCACAGCCCTTTCTGAAGAAACCCAGAAGTGTAGTGTTGTGCATTAATTGCCATGTTCTATATGATGTAGTTTAAATGTCCTAGTTAAAACTAGGTCTGAGATCAGCACTTGAGCCCAAGACAGCCATCTTTAGATTTCCCAAAAACTTATCAAATATCTTGAGAAAAATATCCAATCAGGAAACCTGCTATAAACTGACTAATTTCTCTTTCTTAAGAGAGTATAAATGGTCAGAAGGGAGCTTTAATAAATTGACATCAAGAAAATGAATGAGAAAAGGCCATTGAGACAGAGAAGCAAATGGAGAGAGAATATACTAAGTAGCTGTAATAGAAGTAGATATAGACACAATAAGCTGACAGAAAGAAACTGAATATCTGGGCCTTTGAAGCAATTAAGACAAAGCAATGGAGACAAGATAAGCTGCTGTTTGAGTCTGAATGATGTTGTTTCTTTATGAGTGCTGAATTATTCAGCTACTTAGAAAGTGTTTTTGGCTTTCTCTCTTTACAGTGTAACATTATAATAAGTTTCATCAATTGGATTAAACTATGAGTCTGTTCATTTTAATTCTAAAGAGTCCAAACACAAAAATTATCTAGTACAGTGGTTCTTAGTGTGGGGCCTAGACCACCACCACCACCACCAACATCATCATCATCATCATCACCTGGGAATTTGTTAAAAATGCAAATTCTTAGGTCCTACTCCAGACCTACTGAAAGTAGGATCTGGCAATCTGTGTTTTATACCCTCCAAATGACTTAAAGCACACCATAGTTTGCAACAACAAATCTAATAATCTAATGTGACCTTCTTATTTTATAACTTATGAAAATGATTTGTATTCTTTCCTGGGTACCTTCTATATGGCAGAAATTAAATTATTACATATATTCAATTCTCTTGATCCCTTGGAGGTATAGATATTATCATTTCTATCTTATAGATGATGAACCAGTGATTTAAAGAGGATGAGTAATTTCTCCAAAGACATGTATATCTTTGGATACACATGCACACAGACAAAAGACACATAGGGTTGGCCGAATTGAAGTTAAAAATATAAAAACCTCTCAAAAAAAGAATATAAAAACCTCTCACATGCCTGACTCTAATGCCATTACTCTTGTGTACTCTTGTGTATTATAAAATACCGCCTAAAAATAAGATACGTAGAGACTGCTATTTGCTGATTATTGTTTCAAAAATCAATTGCAGAGCCAAGATAAAAGCTAGGTTTTCTGTTCCTTATTCTGCCTGTTATATCTAATACATACTACCATTTCTTATAAAACCATGGTATAGTCCAGTGGAATGGAAGATAGAACTCAATAACAGACTAATACATATAAGAACTTGCCATGCGATAGAATAGGCACTGCAGGGATAGTTGCTCAGTAGATGTGATGACAAGTTTGGTTCTCTGTGTGGTGAAATGAAGTTGGATTTCTATTTCATATCATACACATAGGTGATTTCTAGGTTAATAAAATGTGATTAGAAAAAAACAACACAGTTAATGCTAAACCGTGAAAGACATATCTTGTGACATAGAGGTAGGAAAGGTTAAACAAGTTTGCAGTATTGTAAAATACGAAGTAAAAATTTATGGATCAAAGATTTCGGTTCTATGAAGGAAACCGTAGACAATGTTAAAAGATGAGTGACAGTTCTTTCAACCCAACAAGAGATTGGTATTTAGAATGAACAAATTATTGGAAAATCTGTGTAGGAATTTCAGAAAGCCTAATAAAAATATGAATAGACAGTTTGCACACAGTAACAAATCCTAAATAGCTATGAATTACATGAAGAAATGCTCAATTGGATTTGAATTTAAGGAAGCATATTGTGGCACTGCTTCACATCCATCAGCATGGCTAAATTTTAAAAGCCAGCTAATAATATCAAGTGTTTGTGATTATGTGGGGTGTACCAGTTATCTACTGCTACATGACAAACCACCCCAAAACTTAGTGGCTTAAAATAATAAAACATGATTTTGTT
Source organism: Panthera tigris (assembly GCF_018350195.1). NCBI lineage: Eukaryota > Metazoa > Chordata > Mammalia > Carnivora > Felidae > Panthera > Panthera tigris. Next base: position 162,328,904 of record NC_056660.1, on the reverse strand, counting down.
CATTAATCAGCAGTTTTGTCAGGCCTTGCTCCTTTCAAATATACTTTTTTTAATGTTTATTTTTGAGAGAGAGAGAGAGACAGAGTGTGAGCAGGGGAGGAGCAGAGAGAGAGGGAGACACAAAATAGGAAACAGCATCCAGGATCTGAGCTGCCATCACAGATCCTGATGCAGGGCTGGAACTCACAACCTATGAGATCATGACCTGAGCCTAAGTCAGCCACTTAACCCACTGAGCCGCTAAGGTACTCTATGGCTTATCCCTTTCAGATCGACTTGTCAGCTAAAGTAAAGTCTGGAAAATAAAATCGTCTGGAGGCTTATTTACTCAAATATTAGCTTTTGGTACTGGTTGTTTGCTGAAATACCCACAGATGGCCTCTCCATCTGATCTGGGCTTTCTTATAACATGGTGAAAGAGTTCCAAGGCCAGAGTCCTAAGAGAGTGGGAGTACATAGCAGAAGTCAGATTGTCATTTTATGACCCAACATCAGAAGTCATGCTGCATCACATGCTTTGTTGAGACAGTCATAAAGGACTTTTCCAAGGTCATTGTCTCCTGATGAGAGAATGGCAAAATTCTGGAAGGGAATGTGGAACTGAAAATATTGCTTTAATGGATTTTATAAAAAGTATAAGTTGCTACATGAAGAAAATAGAACTCTCTTACATTATGGTGGGATTGTTTTGGGAAAAAAATTCTAGAGAAATGATGTACTAAATGTCAATGCCCTAGCAATCCCGTTCTAGAGTATGTATTTCCAAAGGCGTTCTACCCTAGTCCTTGATGGTGCATGCACAGGGATGTTTAATGTAGCCTTGTTTGTGACAGTGGGAGTGGAACTGAGCCTAAGCATTTAATGCTGTGGGAGTGGATGAGTATGGTGGAATCACACTTTGTAAAGTTAGCACTCAGAAGATGAGTTAAATTAATATACAGAATATGTTTAGATTAAAAAAGTGGTGTTTAGGACTAGAAAAAAAATTAAGTTATTTTAAGAATATACAAATAAAACACCACTGAAAATTTCAAAGATATGTACATATATAGGAAATACAGAAATCTGTTTGAAAATTAATACTTTAATGTTAATTATTGTCATGTTAATTACTATGTATAGTGTAGTAGTATGATAGGTAATAGTAAACCATGACTATACATCTTTGTCAGGTTTCTCAGTAAGTTCCAAAAAATTGACTAAAATGCAGAATTTAAATGACTTTACTCTATATGGAATTCCCGGGAGTAAAATATTATAGAATCTTAATTGTGTGTAATACTAGTGATTTTCCTTGAGTGTTGCTTAAATTATCTTTGTTTCATTTTTTAGTTAAGTAAAAAAATTTGTTAAGGAAAAAAAGTAGATAAAAGTAAAGGGGCATTCTAGACATCTGGTTAATGGCATCTAGTTTCCCTTAAGTTTCCTAGCAAACGGCCAGACTTACAAATAAAAATTTTAGAGGTAGAATTACAAATAAAAATGGTTTAAACACTACATGTCTTTAACAGTATTTGTATACTGGTGAATTGCAAATTTATATATATATATATATATATATATATATATATATATATGCACATTTTATATATATATGCAATATATATGTATATTATATACGTATATATATTATACATATAATAATGCATTTCCAGTTTAGATTGTGAAAGGTAAAATTTTGTTGATTGCTCATTAACATATGAGTGAATAAATCTGTTTTTCTTTACCTAACAACATAAAATAATTTGAATATGACTTATTTCTATTTCAGGTTCTGATGAAGAATCCAGTATTTATATGCCTAGCTCTGACCAAAGCTTCAGAATCTTTAGTTCTTATTGGAGCTTCTGAATTTTTGCCTATATATATAGAAAATCAGTTTGTATTAACACGCACCACAGCAACTAAAATCGCAGGTAGACCTTTTCAGCTCATTGTATTCATTTTGAAGTTTTTATATAAAGTTTTCTTATATGCATTTAGGAAATATTTCAAATAAACATAAAGCAGGAGTAATAGCATTTACTCAAGTTTTATTTTATTTTATCTTATTTTTCTTTTCAGTGATTTTATGTATTACTCAGTGCTCATCAGAATAGTATACTCTTTTTTTAAAATTTTTTTTTAACGTTTATTTATTTTTGAGACAGAGAGAGAGACAGAGTATGAACGGGGGAGGGTCAGAGAGAGAGGGAGACACAGAATCTGAAACAGGCTCCAGGCTCTGAGCTGTCAGCACAGGGCCCAATGAGGGGCTTGAACTCACTGGCCGCAAGATCATGACCTGAGCCGAAGTTGGACGCTCAACCAACTGAGCCACTCAGGCGCCCCCGCAATAGTATACTCTTAATCCCCCTTTATTTCACTATGTTCCTCTCCCAACCTCTGGCAACCCCCAGCTTGGTATCTGTATTTAAAGTCTGGGGTTTTTTTGTCCCTTTTGTACTTTGTTCATTTGTTTTGTTTCTTAAATTCCACGTATGAGTGAGATGTTATGGTATCTGTTTTCTATGACTGACTTGCTTCACTTAGCATTATACCCTCAAGTTCCATCCATACTGTTGTGAGCAGCAAGATTTCATTCTTTTTTATGGCTGAGTAATATTCCATCATATTTCACATTCTATCACATCTTCTTTACCCATAGGGGCTGCATCTATAATTTGGTTTTGTAAATAATTCTGGAATAAACATAGGGAGGCGTATATCCTTTTGAATCAGTGTTTCTGTATTCTTTGGATAAATAGCCAGTAGTGGAATTACCTGATCATAAACTAATGCTAATTTTAATTTTTTGAAGACCTCAAAAAATACTGTCTTCCACAGTTGCTGCACCAGTTTTCATTCCCATCAACAGCATACACAGGTTCATTTTTGTTCCACATCTTTGCCAACACTTGTTATTTCTTGTGTTATTGATTCTAGCCATTATGACGGGTGTGGATTGATATCTGATTGTGGTTTTGATTTGCATTTCCCTGATGATGAGTGGTGTTGAACATCTTTTCATGTGTCTGAAATGTGTCTCTTGTAGGCAACATATAAGTGTTTTCTTGATAGATTCAGTCACACTGTGTCTTTTGATGGGAAAATTTAGACTATTTACATTTAAAGTAATTATTGATAGGTGGGGCATCCGGGTGGCTCAGTTGATTAAGCATCCAACTTTAGCTCAGGTCATGACCTCACAACTTGTGGGTTGGAGCCCCATGTCAGGCTGTGTGCTGACAGCTCAGAGCCTGGAGCCTGCTGTAGGTTCTGTGTCTCCCTCTCTCTCTGCCCCTCTCCTGCTCATGCTCTCTCTCTCTCTCTCTCTCTCTCAAAAATAAATAAATATTAAAAAAATATTTTAAAAATTAAAAAAATAATTATTGATAGGTAATTACCTATAAAAAGTATTGCCATTTTGTTTATTGTTTTCTGTTTATTTTTATAGTTCTTCTCTGTTCCTTTCTTCCTGTAATTGATGACTTTTTTAGTGTTATGTTTGGATTACTTTCACTTTATTTTTTTATATGTCATTATAGTTTTTTGGTTTGTGGTTACCATTAGATTTATATATAACATCCTAAGTATACGACAGTCTGTATTAGGTTGATGGTTGCTTTAATTTGAGCACATTCTAAAAACACAATATTTTTACTCTGTACCTTCCATGTTCTATATATATGCTTTTGCATTTTTAAATTTTATGAATCCCTTAACTAATTTTTTAGATGTAATTAATTTTACTATTTTTGTCTTTACCCTTCATACTAGATTTATAGGTGATTGGTCTGTAGTTTTATTATACATTTGCTTGTGGGCACCTGGGTGGCTCAGTCAGTTGAGCATCTGACTTTGGCTCAGGTCGTGATCTCACAGTTTGTGGGTTCAAGCCCTGTGTCAGGCTCTGTGCCAACAGCTCAGAGCCTAGAACCCGCTTTGGATTCTGTGTCTTCCTCTCTCTCTGCCCCTCCCCCACTCATGTTCTGTCTCTCTTGCTCTCAAAAATAAGTAATAAAACATTAAGAAAATTAAAAAAAAAAAGATTTGTTTTTACCAGTGAATTCTTTTTCCTTTTATAATTCCTTCTGGTTCTGCCTTTTTATTTTCCACTTAAAGAAATCCTTTTAACATTTCTTACAAGGCTAGTTTAGTGGTGATGAATTCTTAACTTTTGTTTGGGAAATTCGTTTTCTTTCCACCATATCTGGATGATAAATTTTCTGGGTAAAGTATTCTTGGTTGAAGTTTTTTTTTTTTTTTTCTTTCAGCACTTTGCATATTTATGCTACTCTCTTCTGGTCTGTAATTTTCTGCTGAAAAATCAGCAGGTAGCCTTGTAGGGTTTCCCTTACCCTTTATATGTAACTAGTTGCTTTTTCTTGCTGCTTTTAGGATTCTTTTTGTTTTTAATTTTTGACATTTTAATTATTATATGTCTTGGTATGTACCTTCTTGGCTTCATCTTGTTTTCTACTTCTACACTGTTCCCTCTCTCACTTCTCTTCCTTACTCCTTATAGATAGCCACTATTCTAAAGTTAGAGTGCAATGTTCCCAAACAAGTTTGTATATTTTTACTGCTTATAAGCCTATCTGTGGACAATCTATTTCTAAAATTCATACATTTTCTTGCATATATTCTTCTCCCACTTTCATTTCCAATTACATCTACCCCATTCATGTTGTTGTCTATTTAATGCTGTGGAATTCTATTTTATGAAAACACCACTGTTTATTTATCCATTATCATATTAATGGACATGGAGTTACCTCTAACTTTTCACTCTTCCAAACAATGCCATAGTGAAAAGGCTGTATGTGTCTACTTGTGCAGATCTGTAAAAGTTGATCTAGGTTGAGACATTAAAAGGGAATTGCTATTGTGTACATCTTCAGTTACTAGATATTAAGAATTGGCTCTCCAAAAGAGGTTGCAATTGGTATTAAATATTTTAAGATTCTGGCATTAATGAGAAAGTCATGAATATTGTCATATATTTTATGCTGTAAAAAGCCAAGGATACATGCAAATACTTTTAGGGCAACCAGTAACAGTAAAAAAAAAAAAAATAAAATAAAAAAATAAATTAAAAAAAGTAAAAAAATATTAATTTGGAAATTTTGATTAAAATTAAAAAAAAAACAAGAAAGGAAAGAAATGAGGAACATAAAACACGTGGGCCAAATAAGAACAAATGTTAAAATATGCACAAATTTTGACTATCAGCCTATTATGGAGTAGATTTTATGAAACAGGAAACACCATTGTCAGACTGCACATAGGCCAAAATCTCAAAACATAGCTGTTTTTAAGGGCCATAATGACAATATTTTTCCATGAATCTGCCATATTGTTTGCTGTTCTGATAAATCTAATCAAGAGATTGGGACTAAATTTATTCAGTTTCCTACAGTGTTTAAATAAGGATAATATCAACAAAAGTCCAAACAAAGGGTAAGGCCACATGTAATACTGGCCTCAACCATGCTGGCAAGATCTTGGCCCCAACCAGCTAAATAAATCCCTTGGCCCTCATGGTCTACCTTAGAAAACAAGATGGATTTCTCCTTAAGTTTCTGTATTTACCTTTTTAATTAGCCTGAATTATTAATCCAGTAAAACAGAAAGTATTAGCAATAGTGTATGTTCTACCTTGGGCTAAAAAGATGAAGTTTTGGGCAATTCTGTCATCCAAATTAGTATTGATCAGTGGCTGATGCTGATCAGAATGTTTTCCAAGGCTGTGGTGTCACTGATTATTTCAATTAAAGTCAGGAACAAATTTTGTACCACCTTTTCTGATTGGATTACTCTTATACTGATAACTGCCCTCAGGTGCATATAAATAATGTGTCAGTAATCCCTCCTGGAGGCTCCTGTCAGAGAGATTTCCACAGTCTTCTGAGGGCTATTTGATCTACTGGTGGTATTTCTTTAAGCACTTCAAGATTTCTTACGAATATCCCTATGGCTTGAATATACCATTTCATTTAGTTGTGAATCTGATTGGTGAATCCCAGAATGAAATGTAAGTCCACAGAATCACAATGACTGCATGGGTCAGGGCTTCAGTTTTGACAAGAAGCCAGTAGTAAGCTAAGAGTTGTTTTTCCTACCTACCTATTTCAGGGAGTCAGTGAATCCAAACCCCAAGGGATTTTCCTGAATGGAGGCTGGCTCCCTCTTCCAGAGGCTCCAGTACACAAAATCTCTATAGATTTCCAGCTCCAATGGGTCATTAGGTTTGTGGTACCTCAAAGCAGGAAGAAGTATGCCATAGCTTCTTGATTAGCTTCAAAAGTAGGTCGGGATTACACTCACTGTAGGTTAGCTGATAGAAAAGACCACTAGAGTAGAATATCCACATGAGTCACCTACTGTCTCAAATACTCAGAGTCCAAAGCTATGCTATAATCCCTTTTGGTCAGGGGGAAGGAGAACAACAATTTGTCTTTAATTGCCAGAGAGATTGAGCATTGTGAATCTGTCTACATAGTTCCCCCAAAACTTGATGAGCATTCTTATGGGTTTTGTTGGGCTTTATCAGTCATCTTTGCTGATGAAAGTGTGATAACACCAAAGTCAGAGCTTTTGAGTCTGAGACTTCTGACTCTCCATCCTACTGAACATTTATCTATCATTGAAAGCTTTTGGCATCAGATGATAATGGTACTCACAATGAATCCTTATCTACCCCATTGTAGTAAATATCAGGGGAGTTTAGGGTGTACTGAAAATGTATAGTTATGGCCTTGCAGCATGAATGAGAATTGGTTTTTGTCTTTGGTTCCTAATGGGATAAAAAAGAAGGTTTTGGCAATGTCCAAGATAACATCTCAAGTACCATTTGTGTATGCCATAAATTTAGTTACCTCAGATGTTTGGAACTTCAAGAGGTATAGGAGCAACAAATGAGTTTAATTGGTGGTTAATCTGCTATAAATCTCAATTCCCTAATAAGGGACTATGTTTTCACTGGACATAAGGTCTGGTGAATTGAGTTATTGCTCAAATCCTATTCTCTTACTACCCCTGCTTCCTTTAAATCCATAATCAAAGCTGAGATTTCCCTTTCTCCTCCTGGGATTCTATGTTGTTTCCATTAGACCATACAAGAGGAGACAGGCACACAGGTTCGGGTAAAAATTTATGTGTTTCACTTTTACTTTTGGAGTTTAGGAGCATAAATAATACAAGTTTGTAAAATATAATTACCAATTATACATTTTGGAATTGAAGCCATAGCATTAGTATATTGAAGTTACCACCAAAAGTACATTAAAGTTGTCCAAAGCCTCACTCACAAGATCATTTTACCTCCTTTTCTGAGGCATTTTAAGAGTCCAAATTCCATTCAATGTCTTATTTATGGTTTTACATAGGAAAATGTCTTTCTTAGGGAAATATTCCAGAGATGGTCACAACCCTAAAGCAAAACAACTGTTAGATGTTTTACTTTTGTCTTAGACTGGGTCCAAGGTTGACAGAAGAGACTGCAGGAGGAACTGGGCCCTCAGACAACCCAGCTCTGGCCAATTCACATTAACAAGCAATTGTGAACTCTACTGTCTCATCAGCAAAGCAAATCAGATCAGCTTCTAATGATTCACTGGTTTTCATCTATAGTGGTTGCATATTTCCCTCCTTTCCCTCTAAACCTAATTTGTTGAAAGTTTTTGTCAGATGCTTTCCTGCATTTGTTGAAATTGTCATTATAATTGTACACCTTTATAACTGTTGTCTGAAATCAGGAGAAATCCTCTAACCAGGATGAATCTTAGTAGTAGTTGTTACAAAGGGATAGGTCTAGGATTTTTATAGTTTCAGGTCTCACATTTAGGTCCTTAATCCATTTTGAGTTTATTTTTATATAGTGTAAGAGAGTGGTCCATATTTTCATTTTTTTTACCTGTCATGTCCAGTTTCCCATCACCATTTATTGAAGAGACTGTGTTTTCCTCATTGTGTATTTTTTTAATGTTTTATTTATTTTTGAGAGAAGGATTGAACAGGGTAGGGGTGGAGAGAGAGGGAGACAGAGGATCCAAGTGGGCTCTGTGCTGACAGCAGCGAGCCTGATGTGGGGCTCAAATTCATGAACTGTGAGATCATGACCTGAGCCAAAGTCTGATGCTCAACCAATGGAGCCACCCAAGCACCCCCTTCCCATTGCATATTGTTTCCTGCTTTGTTGAAGATTAATTGACCATATAGTTTTGGGTTTATTTCTGGGTTTTATATTATGTTCTATTGATCTATTTTGTACTAGTAACATAGTATTTTGATCACTAGAACTTTGTAATATAACTTGAAGTCAGGAATTGTGATGCCTCCAGCTTTGCTTTTCTTTTTCAGCATTGCTTTGGCTATTTGGGATCTTTTGTGGTTTCATACAAATTTTAGGACTGTTCTACCTCTGTGAAAAATGATGTTGGTGTTTTGACAGGGATTGCATTAAATGCATAGGTTGCTTTGGGTAGTATAGACATTTAAAAATTTTTTTTTCTTCTGATCAATGAGCATGGTATGTCTTTCCATTTTTGTGTGTCATCTTCAATTTCCTACATCAGTGTTTTATAGTTTTCACGTTACAGATCTTTTACCTCTTTGGTTAAGTTTATTATTAGGTATTTTATTATTTTTGGTGCAGTTGTAAATGACATTGTTTTCTAATTTTTTCTCTCTACTGCTACATTCTTAGTGTATAGAAATGCAACAGATTTCTGTATATTAATTTTGTCTCCTGTGACTTTCCTGAATTCATTTATCATTCTAGTAGCTTTTTTGGTGGTCTTTAAAGTTTTCTATAGGTAGCATCATGTAATCTGCATATAGTGAAAATTTTACTTCTTCTTTACTAATTTGAATGCCTTTTGTTTCTGTTTGATGTCTGATTGCTGTGGTTAGGACTTCTCGTACTATGTTGAATAAAGTGGTGAGAGTAGACATCCTTATCTTTTTCCTGACTTTGGGGGAAAAGCTCTGTTTTTCCCCATTGCGGATGATGTTGGCTGTGAGTTTTCTCATATAAGGCCTTTATTATGTTGAGATATATTCCCTCTAAACCTACTTTGTTGAGAGTTTTTATTATGGATAAATGTTATACTTTGTAAGATGCTTTCCTGCATTTGTTGAAATGATCATATATGGTTTTTATCCTCTTATTGATGTGATGCATCACATTGATTAAATTGTGAATATTGAACCACCTTTGCATTCTGACAATAATTACCACTTGATTGTGGTTAGTTATTTTTCAATGTATTGTTGAATTGTTTGGCAATATTTTGTTCAGGATTTTTTGCATCTATCTTCATCAGAGATATTGACCTATTATTCTTTTCTTTAGTGTGTCTTTATCTGGTTTTGGTATCTTATGAATGAATTTGGGTTTTCCTTCCTCTTCTATTGTTTGGAAAAGTTTGAGAAGAATAGGTATTCACTCTTCTTTTAATGTTTGGTAGAATTCACCTGTGGAGCCCTCTGGTTTTGGGTTTCTTTCTGGGTTTGCAAAATTTTGTTTGTGGGAGTTTTTTAATTACTTATTGAATTTCATTGTTGGTAATTAGTCTTTCAAGCTTTATATATCTTCTTGTTTCAGTTTTGGTAGGTTATATGTTTCCAGGAATTTATCCATTTCTTTTAAGTCATCAGATTTGTTGGCATGTAATTTTTCATAATATTCTCTTATAATCCTTTGTATTTCTGTGGTGTCTGTCATTTGTTATTTTCCTCTTTTATTTATTATTTTATTTGATTCTTTTTTATTATGAGTCTGGCTAGAGGTTTATCAATTTTGTTATCTTTTCAAAGAACCAGCTCCTGGTCTTATTGATCTTCTCTCTCTCTCTCTCTCTCTCTCTCTCTCTCTCTTTCTGTATCACTTATTTCTGTTCTGATCTTTATTATTCCCTTCCTTCTGCTGGTTTGGGGTTTTGTTTGTTGTTGTTTTTTTCTAGCTCCTTTAGGTGTAAGATTAGGTGGTTAATTTGAGATTTTTCTTGCTTCTTGAAGTAGATCTGTATTGCTAAAAACTTTCCTCTTAGAACCACTTTTGCTGCTTCCCAAAGATTTTGGACTGTTGCTATTTCCTTTTTGTTTTTTGCCATGTAATTTTTGGTTTCCTCTTTGATTTTTTTGGTTGACCCATTCATTGTTTAGTAGTAGTATGTTATTTAACCTCCATGTATTTGTGGTCTTTCCAGACTTTTTATTATGGTTTACTTCTTGTTTTATAGTATTGTGGTCAGAAAGATACATATTATGACATACCTTTTTTTTAGTTTGTTGAGACTTGTTTTGTGGCTTACTATGTGATTTATTCATGTGCACTTGAATGTTCCATGTGCACCTGAAAAGAATGTGTATGATACTGTTTTAGGATGGAATAATGTTCTGAATGTATCTGTTTTTTTTTTTCAATATATGAAGTTTATTGTCAAATTGGTTTCCATACAACACCCAGTGCTCATCCCAACAGGTGCCCTCCTCAGTACCCATCACCAACCCTCCTCTCCCTCCAACCCCCCATCAACCCTCAGTTTGTTCTCAGTTTTTAAGAGTCTCTTATGCTTTGGCTCTCTCCCACTCTAACCTCTTTTTTTTTTTTTTCTCTTCCCCTCCCCCATGGGTTTCTGTTAAGTTTCTCAGGATCCACATAAGAGTGAAAACATATGGTATCTGTCTTACTCTGTATGGCTTATTTCACTTAGCATAACACTCTCCAGTTCCATCCATGTTGCTACAAAGGGCCATATTTCATTCTTTCTCGTTGCCACATAGTACTCCATTGTGTATATAAACCACAATTTCTTTATCCATTCATCAGTTAATGGACATTTAGGCTCTTTCCATAATTTGGCTATTGTTGAGAGTGCTGCTATAAACATTGGGGTACAAGTGCCCCTAGGCATCAGTACTCCTGTATCCCTTGGGTAAATTCCTAGCAGTGCTATTGCTGGGTCATAGGGTAGGTCTATTTTTAATTTTCTGAGGAACCTCCACACTGCTTTCCAGAGTGGCTGCACCAATTTGCATTCCCACCAACAGTGCAAGAGGGTTCCCGTTTCTCCACATCCTCTCCAGCATCTATAGTCTCCTGATTTGTTCATTTTGTCCACTCTGACTGGCGTGAGGTGATATCTGAGTGTGGTTTTGATTTGTATTTCCCTGATGAGGAGTGACGTTGAGCACCTTTTCGTGTGCCTGTTGGCCATCCGGATGTCTTCTTTAGAGAAGTGTCTATTCATGTTTTCTGCTCATTTCTTCACTGGGTTATTTGTTTTTCGGGTGTGGAGTTTGGTGAGCTCTTTATAGATTTTGGATACTAGTCCTTTGTCCGATATGTCATTTGCAAATATCTTTTCCCATTCCGTTGGTTGCCTTTTAGTTTTGTTGGTTGTTTCCTTTGCTGTGCAGAAGCTTTTTATCTTCATAAGGTCCCAGTAGTTCATTTTTGCTTTTAATTCCCTTGCCTTTGGGGATGTGTCAAGTTAGAAATTGCTATAACTGAGGTCAGAGAGGTCTTTTCCTGCTTTCTCCTCTCGGGTTTTGATGGTTTCCTTTCTCACATTCAGGTCCTTTGTCCATTTTTGAGTTTATTTTTGTGAATGGTATGAGAAAGTGGTCTAGTTTCAATCTTCTGCATGTTGCTGTCCAGTTCTCCCAGTACCATTTGTTAAAGGGACTGTCTTTTTTCCGTTGGATATTCTTTCCTGCTTTGTCAAAGACTAGTTGGCCATGCGTTTGTGGGTCTAGTTCTGCGGTTTCTATTCTATTCCATTGGTCTGTGTGTCTGTTTTTGTGCCAATACCATGCTGTCTTGATGATTATAGCTTTGTAGTAGAGGCTAAAGTCTGGGATTGTGATGCCTCCTGCTTTGGTCTTCTTCTTCAAAATTACTTTAGCTATTCGGGACCTTTTGTGGTTCTATATGAATTTTAGGATTGCTTGTTCTAGTTTCAAGAAGAATGCTGGTGGAATTTTGATTGGGATTGCATTGAATGTGTAGATAGCTTTGGGTAGTATTGACATTTTGGCAATATTTATTCTTCCAATCCATGAGCATGGAATGTTTTTTCATTTCTTTATATCTTCTTCAAATTCCTTCATAAACTTCTATAGTTTTCAGCATACAGATCTTTTACATGTTTGGTTAGATTTATTCCTAGGTATTTTATGCTTCTTGGTGCAATTATGAATGGGATCGGTTTCTTTGTCTTTCTGTTGCTTCATTATTCGTGTATAAGAATGCAACATTGATTTTGTATCCTGCAACTTTCATGTATCAGTTCTAGCAGACTTCTGGTGGAGTCTATCGGATTTTCCATGTATAATATCATGTCATCTGCAAAAAGTGAAAGCTTGACTTCATCTTTGCCAATTTTGATGCCTTTGATTTCCTTTTGTTGTCTGATTGCTGATGCTAGAACTTCCAACACTATGTTAAACAACAGCGGTGAGAGTGGGCATCCCTGTCGTGTTCCTGATCTCAGGGAAAAAGCTCTCAGTTTTTCCCCATTGAGGATGATGTTAGCTGTGGGCTTTTCATAAATGGCTTTTATGATCTTTAAGTATGTTCCTTCTATCCCAACTTTCTCGAGGGTTTTTATTAAGAAAGTTGCTGAATTTTGTCAAAGGCCTTTTCTGTATTGATTGACAGGATCATATGGTTCTTTTCTTTTATTAATGTGATGTATCACATTGATTGATTTGCAAATGTTGAACCAGCCCTGCATCCCAGGAATGAATCCCGCTTGATCATGGTGAATAATTCTTTTTATATGCTGTTGAATTCGATTTGCTAGTATCTTATTGAGAATTTTTGCATCCATATTCATCAGGGATATTGGCCTGTAGTTCTCTTTTTTTACTAGGTCTCTGTCTGGTTTAGGAATCAAAGTAATACTGGCTTCATAGAATGAGTCTGGAAGTTTTCCTTCCCTTTCTATTTCTTGGAATAGCTTGAGAAGGATAGGTATTATCTCTGCTTTAAACGTCTGGTAGAACTCCCCTGGGAAGCCATCTGGTCCTGGACTCTTATTTGTTGGGAGATTTTTGATAACTGATTCAATTTCTTCGCTTGTTATGGGTCTGTTCAAGCTTTCTATTTCCTCCTGATTGAGTTTGGGAAGTGTGTGGGTGTTTAGGAATTTGTCCATTTCTTCCAGGTTGTCCAGTTTGTTGGCATATACTTTTTCATAGTATTCCCTGAAAATTGCTTGCATTTCTGAGGGATTGGTTGTAATAATTCCATTTTCATTCATGATTTTATCTATTTGGGTCACCTCCCTTTTCTTTTTGAGAAGCCTGGCTAGAGGTTTATCAATTTTGTTTATTTTTTCAAAAAACCAACTCTTGGTTTCGTTGATCTGCTCTACAGTTTTTTTACATTCTATATTGTTTATTTCTGCACTGATCTGTATTATTTCTCTTCTTCTGCTGGATTTCGGCTGTCTTTGCTGTTGTGCTTCTATTTCCTTTAGGTGTGCTGTTAGATTTTGTATTTGGGATTTTTCTTGTTTCTTGAGATAGGCCTGGATTGTAATGTATTTTCCTCTCAGGACTGCCTTCGCTGCATCTCAAAGTGTTTGGATTGTTGTATTTTCATTTTCATTTGTTTCCATATATTTTTTAATTTCTTCTCTAATTGCCTGGTTGACCCATTCATTCTTTAGTAGGGTGTTCTTTAACCTCCATGCTTTTGGAAGTTTTCCAGACTTTTTCCTGTGGTTGATTCCAAGCTTCATAGCATTGTGGTCTGAAAGTATGCATGGTATGATTTCAATTCTTGTTTACTTATGAAGGGCTGTTTTGTGACCCAGTATGTAATCTATGTTGGAGAATGTTCCATGTGCACTCGAGAAGAAAGTATATTCTGTTGCTTTGGGATGCAGAGTTCTAAATATATCTGTCAAGTCCATCTGATCCAATGTATCTGAATGTATCTGTTAAATCCATCTGGCCCAGTGTGTTATTCAAAACCGTTTCTACCTTGTTGAATTTATGTTTGTATGTCTGTCCATTGATGTACGTGGGGTGTTAAAGTCCCCTACTATTATTGTATTACTATTGCTTATTTCCTGTATGTTTGTTATTGACTATTTTATGTATTTATTTGGGTGCTCCCATGTTGGATGCACAAATATTTACAATTGTTATATCTTCTTATTGGACTGATCTCTTCATTATTACATGGTTTCCTTCTTTTTCTCTTGTTATAGTCTTTGTTCTAAAGTCTACTTTGTCCAAAAAAAGGATTGCTACCCTGGTTTTCTTTTCATATCCATTTTCATAGTAAATAGTTCCCATCCCCTCACATTCAATCTGCAGGTGTCTTTACATCTGGAATGAGTCTCTTGTAGGCAGCATATAGATGGGTCTCGTTTTTTATCCACTCTGGTACCCTATGTCTTTGATTGGGGCATTTAGTCCATTTACATTCAAAGTAATTATTGATAGGTATGTATTTATTGCCATTTTATTACTTGTTTTGTGGTTGTTTTTGAAGTTCTTATCTGATCATTTCTTTTCTTGCTCTCTTCTCTCACATTTTCCTGGCTTTCTTTAATAATATACTTGGATTCTGTTTATTTTTTACATATTTATCAGTAGTTTTTGATTATTAATTATCTTAGGTTTGTATATAACATCTGCATATAACAGTCTATATTAGGTTGATGGTCACTTAAGTTTGAATCTATTCTCTACTCCTCCCAGCCCCACAGTTTTGGTATATGGTATTATAGTTTACATCCTTTTATTTTGTGAGTTCCTTGACTGATTTTTAGAGATACACGTATTTTCACTGCTTTTGTGCCTATTTTCACTTGTGTTTGTTTTTCCTCACAGAGTCCCCGTTAACAATTTTTTTTTAGGGCTGGTTTAGTGGTTTGGTTCATATATCTCCTTCTATTCTGAATGTTAGTGTTTCTGGATAGAGTATTCTTGGCTGTAGATTTTTTCCTTTCATGTCATTCTTTCTGGCCTGCAAAGTTTCTGCTGAAAAATCTACTGATAATCTTATGGTGTTTTCCTTGTAACTGTCTTCATTTCTCTTGCTGCTTTTAAAATTCTCTCTTTATCACTGTTTCTTGCCATTTTAATTACTGTGCGTCCTGATATGGACCTCCTGGGGTTAATTTTGTTGGGGGATCTCTGTGCCTCCTGGTTCTGGATGTCTGATTCCTCCCCCAGATTAGGGGATATTCAACTATTGTTTCTTCTGATAACCATATAATGTGAATGTTGTTACGCTTGATGGCGTCCCTGAGTTCCCTAAGTGTATTCTCATTGTGCATACGTTTTTCCCCCTTGCTCAGTTTGATTGCTTTCCATTAGCCTGTCCTACAAGTCTCTAATTTGTTCCTCCACTTCCTGTAGCCTGCTATTTATTCCATCTAGTATATTTTTAATTTCATTTGTTGTGTTCTTCATCTCTGGTTGGTTCTTTTTTATATTCTCTTATCTCTTTTTTAAGGGTCTTACTGATACTCTCCACTCTTTTCTCAAGTTCGCTGAGTATCTCTATGATCATTACTTTAAATTCTCTATGAGGCATATTACTTACATTCATTTCACTCTTGATATGTTTTTTTTTTTTTTTGTCCTGTTCTTTCATTTGGGATATATTACTCTGTCTCCTCATTTTGTCTAACTTTCTATGTCTGTTTCTGTGTGATAGGGAGATAGATCAGCTATGTCTCCTGATCTTGAGAGTAATGGCCTTATAAAGAAGTGATCCTCTAGTACTCTGCAGTGTAGTACTCTCTGTTCACCAGAACCTGGCACTTCAAGGTGTCTCAGTGTGTGTTGCATGTGTCCAGCTGTTGTGTCCTGGCTACTTTTTCCTTTATTGTAGTCATCTGCAGTTTCTCTCTCTACCTGTTGTGGGCAGTCTTCAGTCCCCGGCCATGAGGCACACAGTTTTAACAAGGTGCATCTCAGTCTTCCCTAGGGCCCACTGCCACCACCAGAACTGGAGCCCTTAAAACATATGAGCCAGAATACCTGGTGTTGACAAGGTTTGCATCAGAGTTCTAGGGGAGCGACCTGCAGGACTGAGACTGAGGCAAATGTGACTGGGAAGGGCAGATCCATCAAAGTCTGGGTGGCCAGGGCACAGTGTAAGCTAGTTAGGTAGTGAATGTGGGCACCACTCTAGGGGAACATAAATCTTAGAATAGACAGTAACCATGCTTACCTTTTAATCCAGAAGGAGACATTATCTTTATTATACTTGACAATAAATGTGTTTTCTCCCAATTCCAGGAGGGACACTATCTCTGTTTTCCAAAACTATAAGCAAACTTGCCTTCTGCTTTCAAGAAGAACACTATCTCTATTATCCAAGGCTGTTTGTTCACTATATAAATATCCTTGAAAAGATAGAAAAAAGATCAGTCAGTGGTTCTGCTTGCTGGGTATACAGAAACATGAGATACATGGAGAATTGCTTCTCAATAAATATCGTAGTAATTATAATACATATAAATAAAGATTTTCAGATTGGAGGGACAATCCAGTATATCACTTGGAAGAGATACTCCTTAAGTATGAGGACATAAAAAGATTGAAAGGATAGAAAAAGTACTGTGGGAAGAAAAGGTGGTATAACTATAGTGATTTTAAGTATAGTATTCTTTTTTTTTTTAATTTTTTTTTAACGTTTATTTATTTTTGAGACAGAGAGAGACAGAGCATGAATGGGGGAGGGTCAGAGAGAGAGGGAGACACAGAATCGGAAGCAGGCTCCAGGCTCTGAGTGGTCAGCACAGAGCCCGACGCGGGGCTCGAACCCACCGACCGTGAGATCATGACCTGAGCCGAAGTTGGACGCTTAACCGACCAAGCCACCCAGGCGCCCCAAGTATAGTATTCTTTAAAGCAAGAGGTATTACTTGTTATGAAGAGGTTATTTATAAGTGGCAGGAGGGTTAGCCGGTGAGGTAGATGAAACAATTATACATAGGTATGCTCTCAACAATGTAGCTTTATAATAAATAAAACAGATAGCTGGGTTAATTAGGCATTGGTGATATTAGGTCAATTAGATATCGTTATGAAAAAAGGTAAATCTTGACCGGTACCTCACTATATACACAACTACCAAATTCTAGGTGTATTATAGATCTAAATGTGAATGGTAAGACAATAAAGCTTTTTAGAATAAAACATAGGAAAATATCTAATGGCCTTGGAGAAAACAAAGATTGTTTTATATAGGATAGAAATCACATAGCTGTAAAGAAAAAAATTAAGTGGTATTACATTAAAATTAAGAACTTCTGTTTATCAAATGTCAGGATAAAGAGTAAAAATGAAAGCAGACAATCTTTTCTTTTTTTTTTTTTTTAATGTTTATTTATTTTTGAGACAGAGAGAGACAGAGCATGAATGGGGGAGGGGCAGAGAGAGAGGGAGACACAGAATCGGAAGCAGGCTCCAGGCTCTGAGCCATCAGCCCAGAGCCTGACGCGGGGCTCGAACTCACAAACCGCGAGATCGTGACCTGAGCCGAAGTCGGACGCTCAACCAACTGAGCCACCCAGGCGCCCCAACAGACAATCTTTTCAATAGAAATACTCTACAAAGATTTTACTCTACAAAGAATATGTAAAAATTTCCATCAACAGTAAGGCAGATAATCCAATAAAAATGGACAAAAGACTTGAGAAGCTGTTCTATAGAAGATGATATCTATTGGCCAATATTCATATGAAAGTGGGTTCACCTTCATTGGTTTTTTGGGAAATGCATATTAAAACCACAATGCAATACTATTACTCTTTCACCAGAATGGCTAAAATGAAAAAGGGAAATACATGTTGTCACAGACTTACAGCATTTGGCATTTCATCCACTACCGGTGAAAATGTAAATTGGTTTAAGCATTTTTTAAATCTGTTTGGCAATATCATAAAAATCTGAACATATACATATTCCCTCATTCAGAAATTCCACTCCTGGTTACATACCAAACATAAGTTCTTCTCTTAAGAAAATACCTAGAAGAAATGCAAATGTTTACAAAGGGACATATACATGAATTTCTAAAGTACATTACAATTCACAATATCACAGTGAACCAGTTGTGTATGTGTATTCTAGAATGCTATTCAGCAATGAGAAGGCATCATCGATTGTTGTATATAAAACCATGGGTGAATTTTCTAAACATCATACCAAAAAACAAAAGAAGCCTTAATGCATACATACTTTATGATCCATATTTTAGAAAATCCTATGAGTACATGAAAGAGCCTCTAATCTTCTGGCAATTTTTAATTTTTGATTTGAGTGGTATTTTCATAGGAATGTTCACTTTGAAAAGTCATCAATATGTATCGTGATTTGTGTACTTTTCTGTACACCAATGAAATATGTACATAAAATGATGGTTGGAAGTTCTGTGCGTTGTTTGAATTTTCAACTGTTTTGTTTCCTCTTGGGGTAGCCTTCAAAGACCTAGCCCTTTAATTGTTGAACTCCCTGTGCCCAGGATTTTCCTATTGCCTAGGGCAATAAGCCTGACAGCCAATATTTTCCTGGCTGAGTTAAGGACTCAGTTTTCTGCTCACAAATATGCTTTGTTTTCTTAAATCTACAGTTGTTGAGTTCAAGCTGAATAAACCAAGTCTTTTGCCGGTCAGTTATATGGCATGGGGATGGGGATGGGGATGGGGAGAGGACTTGGGAATCAAACATTTTATATAGACTGCAATCCATGCCCCTTGTTTTTACCTTTATCTCACTCCTGCTTTTAGTGGTACCTACTGCCCTTAATTTCCAAGATTCTGGGGTAAAATGTGGTTTACTTCTTACTGACTTCCTTACCTGCAGGAGTACTTCTCATCCTCTGAAGTCTCCTGATTCAGTTCCAGTTCCCACACTTTTCTTGATAAATACTGTCTCCATTCTATTTGTACCTTTTGCTTTCTAATAAATGAATTTGTTTGTAAATTTCTACCTTTTATCAAACACTCATATGTTTACTTTGTTCGAAGTAATTATTGACTTATTTAATTTTCCTAACCACCTTAACATGGTAGTATAATTATTTATAGATATTCATTAGTAGCATCTCATACATTTAGGTATGATTTTCATTGTTTTTTCTGTTCTATGTATTTTTAAATGATGATTCTTGCATTTTTACTTAAGCCAGAAAAGACTTCATTTCTAATTGTATGATTCTGTTTCTCTTTAAATAACCGTGCACATCGATTAGTACTTTCCATATCTTTAATAGTGTTGTAAGCTACGTCTTTATGAGAAAGCTGAATCAAAATACTTTATGGATTTTTAATTTTCTTAAAATCTGGGCATTTTCCCATAATTTTATATGATGTTATTAGATATATACATGTTTAGGAGCTACATTTCATGGTACACTTTTTTTTACTACTTTATTTTCAGACTTTCCTTTAAAAATATCCAATCTGTCTTTTTAATAGTTAAGTTTTATCCATTTACTATTATCGTGGATTCTGATATTTTAGGTAACTTCTATTTATATTTTTTAGTTTATTATTCTTCTGTTTTGCTTCTTTCTCTCCCTACTATCCTATCCTGTCTTAATGGACTCATTTTTTTAAATTTTATTTTATCCACCTTTGGTTTGTTTAGGAGATTTTAACCAACCACTGACAGTTTGCTACCCCCACTTTTCAGTAGTGAGTGTGTGTGTACATATCCAGTCTAGATTATTAATTTTATAATTTTATAAATTAGCTATAGTTATCATTCTTTTGCAAGTAACATGCTTTTTGGCAGCTTTTACAATTTTTGCTTTATTCTTAATGTTATGAATTTTCCTTACCTTCTGTATGTGTAAGGATAGATTTAAGTATTTATTTTTAATCCTCCTCAGTAGTTGGAGTATACTTTTATTCCTAGGAGTGATATTTTTTAATGATGGAAATTTCTCATTCTCAGTTTCAACTTTTCATGTATTGTTTCTCTGGCATTCATTCCATTATATTTCTCACCACTGCTGTAAAACGTTTTTAAGAGCCTTTTATTCTGTTCCCACTGTGCTTTTTTTTTTTTAAGTTGCTTTCTGATCAGTTTTAAATTAAAAAAAAAATGGAAATAGTACAGAGGGCTAACTCCCATACACTGCACACCTGTTTCCCCCCTTTATTAACATCTTACATTAGTATGGTAGATTTGCTATAATTAATGAACCAATATCAATACTAACTAAAGTCCACATTTTATTTGGATTTCATTAGCTTTTACATAAAGTTTTTGTTTTTGTTTTTGTTTTCTATTCCAGGATCTCTTTCAGGATACATGATATTTAGTTGTCATGTGTTTCTTTAGGTTTCTGTTGAGTTTGACAGCTGCTCAGTCTTCCATTGTCTTTTTTTATGACTTTGACAGTTTTGAGGAGTGCTGGTCAGGTATTTTTTAGAATGTTCCTTAACAGGGAATTGCCCAATTTGTTTCCTTGTGATTAGTCAGGGTTTATAGGTTTTAGAAGGAAGCTCACAGAAGTAAAGTGCCATTTTCATCAAATCATATCAAAGGTACTACACTATCAACATAACTTACTACTTTTGAATTTGACCTTGTCCAACTGGGTAATCATATCTGATCATACTTCTCCATTGTACTCATTGCCTTTTAACTAGTTATCTTGGTTATTTTCCTTTTACTCTTTTTTTTTTTTTATATGGTAGATGAATAACACAGTCCTCTCTTCCAATTCATTCACTTATCAAATGTCTCTGGTCTGAGATTTGAGTTTTTATTTTAATAATTATATTTATAAATGTCTGGGTTTCTGATTTTTATATTCATCTGCTCTTATTTCATTCCTTTATTCTTTTATTTCTTCATTTTTATGGAAGTTACACTATCACTTATCTTTTTGAGTATCCTAAAACTATTTATTTCCAAGTCTCTCACAGACCCTTCAGTGATATAAATTTAATCTGATGTTAAATGGACTCGTGTTTTGCTTTATATTTCTCTTGCTTTATTCCTATTTAAATCTAGCACTTCTATGTTTGGAGCAGTGAAGATTACATCAATGTAAGCATTTATTGTGCTACCTTCATACGATTATTTTCTAACTATATTTCTTCTTCTCCTTCCTCCTCCTTTTCTTCTTCATGCTTGCCTCTATCTAATCTATATCCTTGATTGAAAAGAAAACAATTTTCATAATGGCTACTCTGAAATCCCACTTTGTTATGAGATTGTTAATATTGCACATCCATCCACAGAACCAGCGGATGGCTTAATTTAATTCTTGGCAACACATCTCAGATTCTCTTGTAATTATGAGCATCCCTCTTGCTATAAACTATAAATCCATGAAGCTATACAATAATAGCTCTAAATAAGACCATTTTCTTCTGTTTGCATGGATTAGATGCCTTTACTATATAGGAACAAAACTTCTCCATCATTCCATTATGCCTATAGCTTCAGCCCTACTCCCAAATTTATACTTCTCTTAAAGTTCAGGTTTGTTAAGATGTTTACCATGCCTTTCAGTTTTTGTTGTCTTTTTATTTAAATCCATGTTTGCTATATGTTTAGAGCATGGGGATTACATCAATGTATGAATTTTCTGTACTATCTTTAGCTGATTATTTTTTAACTGTTTTCTCCTCCTCCTCCTCCTTTCTTTTAGGCTTGGTTTTGCTTCCAGGAGGTGCACTTGGCAAGCTTCTGGGAGGTATCATTGTTTCCAAGTTACACATGTCTTGTAAAGCCCTTATGAGATTTACAATCGTTACATCTGTTATATCACTTGTATTCTTCGGGTTTGTAATTTTTGTACGCTGTGATACAATACCATTTGCTGGGATCAATGCAGATTATGACGGGTAAATATTATTTTGTATATCAGGATTTTACATTTGAACTAACAATGTATTTTTCAGTTAATAATTATTTATCTAGTAACCCTGTATGTTTGTTCCATTCTTGGAATTATTCAACATGTAAAAGAAATATAAAGCTTCACCTTTATATAAGAAATATAAAGTTTCACCTTTTATACTAAGGGCAGAAATATCATGATGATAGCTTGTGACATGACTATTTATGCATTCATAAAGTAATAAATAAAAAAAAAACATTGACATGAGTCAGGATGTAGAAGTAATATTCTGTATTAAAGTGACTAATACTAGGAGACAGTGCTGTCTATACAAAGCCTTATCTTGTGTTCCTGAATTAGTATGTCTGCCTTTTTATAGACATCATAGAAGGGAACTGAAGTACATCTGATAGTACATGTAAGTAACGCATTCTTTAAGCTAAACTTGCGAAAACTTAAAGAACTTGGCAGAGATTGATATTAAACACAGGGGAACAGAATTCAAATAGAAAACCTAAGGACTGAGCAAGTAAAATCAGTAAAGAAAATAAGACTTTCACTTCAGAGTAGCTTGTGGCCGACCAATGCTCCCATTGGGAACAACCCCAGAAAACTGAATAGAGTTTAAAAGGTTTGTTTAAAGGGCATCAGAGGATTGTTTGGCAAATAGGAATTTAAAGGCCAAAATTCTAGAATAAGGCAGACCCTTAAGAAAAGAAGGAATTTTCTGCAGTTGGATACTTCTAGAGATATTTTCTAATTCTTGATGTTGGCAAGAAGCCAAGAATTTGGGCAAAGGTCTGGTCAGAAAGCATTTAGTTAAATAATGAGAAATCACACCTTTTGACAGATGTATCAATCTAAAGAGACAAAAATAGGGCTGGGCGGGATATCAGAGATAGGAGGGAGATAAACAAATAAGACAACATTCTGTTGGGTTTTCATTCAATATATATGCTGCATTATGAAGTAAGAAGCCGACAACAAGCAAAAATCTTGTAGAAAGTAGAGGAAAATTCTAGCAGTATTGTGATACTCTGTAGATCAGAGTGACTTTAGAATATTGTGGGGGTGGAGTGGAGAGGAACTGTGGTGAACACTACGTGTTCTCAATTGGTATCTCTCTCAGGCTCAGACCTAACAGTGAGGGCCTTCCTGAAGTACCATAGCTTAGCCAGGAGTTAATCTGGTCTCTGATTGGATTGACTTGGTCAGCCAGCACTCTAACTATTGGCAGAAAGATACAACACTCTAAAAAAAAAAAAAAAAAAAAAAAGATAATATCAAACACAGCTAGTTGTAAAGTATCATAGGCAAAGGTCTTGCATTACACAAAATTACCAAGCAGATCAAGGATGTGACCAAAAGTTATGAGACAGAACAGATGATAGAACAGACCCACAGGGGATCCAGATGTCATCATTATCAAATAAGAATGTTAACACAATATTGATATGAGCAGTAATACAAATGACTGAATTTATCTTCAGAAACCACGGGTTCAGAAAAGAGTAGAACAATATGTTTAGAATCCTGAAAGAAAAAAAAAAACAAACTCTTGACTCTTTAATCATTAATCGAGTGATAATATCTTTCAAGAATGAAAATCAAGTAAAGCTATTCTCAGGTGAAGGATAATAAAATTAGTTGTTAGCTCTAAAAGAAATTATTAAGTTTTTTTTTCAGTTTAAAGCAAAATAATCCTAGAGGAAAACTTGAAACTTGAAAGATAAAGGAAGAGTAAAAGAAGTGATAAATACACTAGTAAATAGACTAACTTTTCATCTTAAGTTTAAGATATATATAACTATTGAAAACCAAAAGTACAACATTGGTGTAGATTATCGAAGGTTGTATATGTAATATGTGTGACAACTGTAACCTAAGGGACAGAAAAAATGGACATCTGTGGTTATGAGACTTATACATTTTAAACAGAGTGGTAAAATATCAACTTGAAGTAGAAAAGTAAGTATACATACACATATAGTTTAGGTATCTATGTAGCTCAGGTATACATCGATATTTCCTGTCTTTGTATGGTCTGCACACTAAGATTGTTTTTATATTAGTAAGTGTAGTGAGAAATAATAAAGAACAATAGGACTTATAGTTTCTATTCCAATATGTAAAGTGCTTGTAAGTCATCACTCCCATCCTCACAATTAGAAAGGTTTGGACAAATGAAAAATCAACAACAGAGGGCAAACTGGGCAAAGTACTGTCCGCTAAACTGGAGAGATAGGCAAATAGAATTGCAGTTTACTGGAAGCAGAAGCCATTGGAACTGAATATTAAACAGTATTTGACTAATTGCTAGATGTGGAACATGGAATAATTTGAGAGTTAAAGACTCCTGGGGACTCAGTCATAGGAAGACCCCACACACTTTCATGACTCTTACATCCAGGTGCTCCACCAGGTTCTAACAGTGGAAACTGGGAGAAAAATCCTCTTGTGTTTTGGGCAGGAGGAGAGGGAAAGTAACCATTTGAAATATGCCCACAAGAAGTCTGCTCTTTGTAACAAGAGCCTACCCTGAAGGGAAACTACTTTCTCAGAGTTTCTCTTGCCAAACTTTAAAAAGGAGGGCAATTAGGCCAGTCAACCATTTTATAACCTTCCTATTTTATATAAGGAAAGGGAGAAAAAAAGCTAAGAAAAACTTCTGAAGTTCACAGCCTAGAGACTCAGGCCTACTGGGGCAGGGAGAGACATAAAATCTAAGATTTAATCATAATATTACAGAATGCTTTCCCTCAAGAATATCTTACCACCACCACAACAGATACCTAGTAATAATAGAGAATTACAACTGAGAGAGCTGCAATGTATGCCCTGTTTGATAAAAAGATTCTAGGGCAACCCAGGACAACCTGGAAGACAGAATGAGGATGCCATGGAAAACAGAGGCCTTTGACATCTGTAACTACAACAAACTTTAAACACAGCCTAATTCCTACACAGATAAACATAAAAACCTCACACTAAAAGGCCTATTTACCTCTGTTCTTGGTAACCTAATAATGTCTGCCTTTAAACAAACACATTATAAGGCATTCTAAAAGGGAAGAAAATATACAGACTGAAAAACACAGTAAACATCAGAACCAGACTCAGATATGGCACAGGTTTAGAAATGACCAGACTAGGAACATAAAATAGCTATGATTAATATGCTAAGGGTTGTAATGCAAAAAAGTGGGCAACATGAAAGAAAAGATAGGTAATTTAGGTAGGGAAATAGAAGTTGTAAGAAAAAAATCAAAAGTAAATACCAGAAAGCAAAAACACTATAAGAGAAATGAAGAATCCCTTTCATGGGGCCATCAGACTGCAGAGGACTGAGGAAAGTATCCATGACTGTGAAGATATGTCAATAGAAACTTCTCAAACTGAAAAATACAGAGAAAAAAAAGATGAAAAAAAAAAAACTGGAACAGATATCCAAGAACTGTGCAGCAATTACACAGATATAACAAATGATAAGGCAAACACCAGAAGGAGGAGAGTGGGACTGAAGAGGTGGGTCACATAATGGCTGAGAATTTTTCGTAATTAATAACAAACACCAAAATATAGATATGGAAAGCTCAGAGAACTTCAAGAAGGATAAATACCAAACAACTGACACCTAGGCATATCATATTAAAACTGCAGAATGAGAAAATAATGGCAAAAATCCTGAAAGAAACCAGGAGAAACAAACCTCACTGATGTATGATTGAAGATTATTTAATACAGACTTATTTAGAAACCATACAAGCAAGAAGAGAGTGGAATGAAATATTTAAAGGATTGAAAAGAATCATTAACCTAGAATTCTGTGTGCAATGAAACTATCCTTCAAAAATAAAGCAGAAAGATGCCTGGATAACTCATTAGGTTAAGCTTCTGACTCAATTTCTGCTGGAGTCATGATCTCACAGTGGTGCAATCCAGCCCTGCATCAGTGTGGAGGCTGCTTAAGAGTCTCTCCCTCCCTCTGCTTTTGCCCCTTCCCTGCTTGTGTGTGCTCCTTCTCTTTCATTCTCTCTTTCTCTCAAAAAAAAAAAAAAAGTGGAAATAAAGATATTCTCAGGTTAAAAAAATAATGGAATTGTAAACCTGCTTTGCAAGAAACATTTAATGAAGTTCTTCAGAAAAAAGAAAAACGGTTTGAATTAGAAATTTGAGTTCACCTACAGAAACAAAGAAACATGCCTTGCAAGTAAACCTGTCTTGCAAGAAATGTGTTTTTTGTTTTTAAGTTTATTTCTTTTGAGAGAGACAGAGACAGTGCCAGTGAGGGAGGGGTAGAGAGAGGAGAGAGAGAGAGCATCCCAAGCAGGCTCCATGCTGCCAGCGCAGAGCCACACACAGGGCTCAAACCCATGAAGCCATGAGGTCATGACCTGAGCCAAAACCAAGAGTCGGATGCTTGACTGAATGAGCCACTCAGGCCCTCCAGTAAGAAATGTATAAAGAAGTTTTCAGAAAAAATAAAAATGATATGAGTGAGAAATTTGAGTTTATATAAAGAAATGAAGAACATCAGAGAATGAATAAATGAAGGTATAATAATTTTTTAATTTTTAATTGGTGTAATAGGTAACATGTTCAAAATAATGGTGATAAGAGGTTAAGTGTTTATAGTTTATGGATAGTGAAATGGATAATATAAATCTTATACAAGAGGAGGGAGCAGTTGAGAATAGTCTTTTATAAGGTATGTGCACTACCCACGAAGTAGTATGGTGTTATTTGAAAGCAGATTTGCTTATATCCTGGAAATTCTAGGGAAATCACTAAAACATTTTTAAAAGTATAATTGCTATGCTAACAGATGAGAGAAAATAGAATCTCATAAAATACTCGAAACCAGAGGAGGCAAAAAAAAAAAAAAAAAAAGAAAAGAAAGAAAAAAGAAGGAAAGGTGAAAGCAAGAGAGCAAGAAAGCAAGAAAGAACAACTGTTTGGCATGTAATTTTTCACAGTCCTCTCATGATCTTTTGTATTTGTGTTGTCTCATTTGTGATGTCTCCTTCATTCACAATTTCATTTGTTTGAGTTCTCTTTTTTTTTCTTGGCAAATCCGAAGGTTTGTCTATTGCATTTTTCTTTAAAAAAAAAACCAGCTTTTAGTTTCATAGACCTTTTCTATTGTGTTATTAGTCTTTATCTCATTTATTTCTGTTCTGATCTTTGTTATTTCCTTCCTTCAACTAACGTTGAGCTTAATTTGTTGTTTTTCTAGTTCCTTGAGGTGTAGAATTAGGTTGTTCATTTGAGAGCTTTCTTTTTTCTTAATGTAGGCATTTATCACTGTGAACTTCTCTCAGAATTTCTTTAGCTGCCTCCCATACCCCATAGTCTTTGGAATGTTACCTTTCCATTTTCATTTATCTCAAGGTATTTTTTTTTTATTTCTCTTTTGATTTCTTCTTTGGTCCATTAGTTGTTCAGTAGCATGTGTTTAAATCTCCACATAGTTGTGATTTTTCTAGTTTTCTTCTTTAAATTGATTTCTAGTTTCGTACTATTGTACTCTTCTTAAATTTAATGATTTGTTTTATAGCCTACTATACGATCTATTTTGGAGAATGTTCCATATGCATCAAGAAGAATAGGTATTCTCCTGCTGTGGATGGAATGTCCGTCTGTAGGTCTAACTGAGCCAATGTGTGGTTTAAATCCAATGTTTGTTTGTTTGTTTGTTTGTTTTCACTGATTTTCTCTCTGGATGATTTATTTATCCCTTGTTGAAAGTAGGGTGCTGAAGTTCCCTACTATTATTATATTTCTGTCGATTTTTCCCTTTAGGTCTGCTAAAATTTGTTTTATGTATTAGATATTCCTCTGTTAGATAAATAAATATTTGCAACTGAATTGTTATTGGATTGATTCTTTTTCATTATAACATGATATTTGTCTCTTATAACAGTTTTTGCTCTACTCTGTCTCATATAAATATAGCTACCACAGCTTTCTTTTGGCTTCCATTTGCATGGAATATCTTTTTTCATCTCTTTACTTTCAGTCTTTGTGTGTCCATACATCTGACGTGAGTCTCTTGTAGGAGGCATACAGTTTTTTTTTTTTAATCCATTCAATCATTCTATGTCTTTTGATTGGAGAATTTAGTCCATTACATTTAAAGTAATTATTGATAGGTATGTATATATCGCCATTTTGTTAATTGTTTCTGGCTGGTTTTTAGTCCTATTTCTTTTTGTCTTGCTTTCCTTCTTATAGTTTGATGGTTTTCTGTAGTGGTATGCTCAGATTGCTTTGTCTTTATCTTTTGTGTGTCTACTATAGGCTTTTGCTTTCTGGTTAGCATGTTACATAAAATATCTTATATTTTTAACAGTTTTAAGCTGATAAGAGCTTAACCTTGAACACATACTGAAACTCTAAATTTTTATGCTCACTCTACATTCTGTTTGTTGTTGATGTCACAATTTATGTCTTTTTACCTTGTGTATGCATTAACAAATTCTTATAGTCATAATTATTTTAATAACTCTATTAACCAGGTTAACCTTATCTACAACTATTGTCTTTTTTTAGCATTTTTTTACCTTGTGTATGCATTAACAAATTCTTATAGTCATAATTATTTTAATAACTCTATTAACCAGGTTAACCTTATCTACAACTATTGTCTTACCTATAATTATAAATAGATGGTATTTATCATTCAGCCAGGCTTGAGCTCTTGCTTGTCTCTCAAACTTTTGTGATTGTTTAAACTACCTTCTTTGTTTTTAATGGGTCCTGTTAGTCGAGGATGTGCCTAGACCTGTCAGTGTCCCAAAGGGACACTAGTCAACACCTAGATTTAGGCTGATTGGACCTCAATCTGGACCTCAGGCAGTAATAAAATATAGTTTGGACCCTCCCAGGGAGAAAGTGGAGTTTAGCTATTTTGTCTGCTCCATCTTTGTTAGGGTTGAGTGTATAGCAGCAGGGGGTACTCCTGTGCACATTAATAATGGCTTTTTTGTCTTTGTCTACTATGGTCCCATGGAACTCATCACTGCAAGCCCTTTTGGATGTGAGAACCAGACTACCCAGAAATCCATCCCTTGGGTGGCAGCCACAAAAGCTGGGATGCCAGCATATGTATAAGTTACTTCTAGGGAAACACTGGCAGTTTGTAGTGAGCTGACATGAGAAGGCAAAGGTAATGTCTGATGGCTTCTCTCATCTCTGGGGAGGATTGCAGTCAGCCCCTACATGCCTTCTAAATTAGAAGCCTGATCTTCAGGCAGCTGCTTTTAAAGTATTCAAATAGGCCTCTTTCAGGAGAAATCTAAAAAATGGGCATATTTTGTCCCCCCCCCCCCCCCCCCCATGAACCCTGTAGGGATAGCTGGTTAAGAACTGTTTCTTTGTTTGCTGAAGTACTGTGGAACTCTGCAAGCTCTGTTGGTTATCAGAGTCCTGCCATCAAGGGGCTCTTGGGGGGATTGTGGTGAGCCCCTGGATAGATGTTAAATTAGAAGCCTAATCCTCTGGTAGCAGGTTTTAAAGTACGCAGATAGGATCTTTCAGGCAGACAGAGATGGGCATTTTTTGCCCATGGGGAGATAGCCATGGTGAGTCTGCAGAGCCCGTTAAGAAATGTTTCTTTATTTCTTTCAATCTTGTTCACCTGTGGTTGCAAGCCCCAATAGTTTTTGTAACTAAGTGTTTTGGGTGTGTTTAAGACTCAGGTGTAACTCAGGTGTGAGTCTTAAAAGTTGGCACACTAGAAGTGGGGTCCATATTTTTCACTGCTTAGGGAGAAGTTGCTAGTTGGGAGGTCCTTCCTGATTATCAGGCACTGGCCAGGGGTGAGGTTTATGCTGAAAGTGTGTCTCAGGTTTTCCTATCTGTTTCAGTGTGGGTGATGGTATTTTCTCATTTTCCCTATTTGTACGAGTTACTCGGGGCATTTCTCTGTATAGCTGTAGATTTGGTGTGTCCTCAGTAGGAGGTGAGTTCTAGAGACTCACTGTCACCATCTTGGATTGCAACCAAGATAGTCTTTTCAACAAATGGTGCTAGAAAAACTGAGAATGTACATGCAAAAAAAAAAAGAAAAAGAAAAAATCTAGAGAGAGAACTTATGCTCTTCACAAAAATTAAAACTAACTCAAAATGGACTCTAGACCTAAATATAAAACACAAAATTATAACTTCTGTAATATATCATAGGATAAAATCTAGGTAACCTTGGGTTTTATGATGACATTTCATATACAACGCCAAAAAAAAAAAACATGAAAGGAAAAAATGATATGTTAAGTGTCATTAAAATTAAAAACTTTCTCTCTGAAAGGCACTTAATGCAATTAAAAGACAATGCACAAATTGGAGGAAAAATACATATTTGATACAGGACATATCCAAAATATTTAAAGACCTCTTAAAATTCATCAGTTTACAGAGAAACAACCCAATTAAAAATGGCCAAAAGATCTGAACAGACACTTCACTAAGAAGAATATACAGATGCTAATAAGCATATGAAAATATGTTCAGTGTTATATGCATCAGGGAGTTAAAGATAAAAACAACAATTAGATACCCCAACACATTGACTGAAATCCAGAAAACTGACAAAACCAAATGCTAGCAAGGGTATAGAGTAACAAAGACTCACATTTGCTTCTATTGGTAATATAAAATGGTAACTCTGTATATGCTCAATTATGTAAACCTAAAATTGTTCAAATATATAGTTTAAAATTCAGAATATAACAATCTAAAAGTATTTTGAAGTATAGGCAGTTTTTAATAATATAAAGTAAGACCTTTTGGCTTTATCCTAAATTTATATTTGGAAATAATTCCGAGCTTTCACTTCCAGCCAAGATGGGATAACAGATTTCCTCTTCTTCCAAAAACAACCAAGAATTTGATAAAATTGAAACAGTGTTTTTCAAGACATTGGAATTAGTCATTGAAAGACAGTGATACATGAGAAAGGAGAAACATTTAAGGTGAACCAGGTAATTCCTCCAGCTCACTGTCTTAATAGAGGTTTAAGGTCATGGCACAGGGAGTGGGAATGAGACAGATTCTGCCTGATTCCCTTAACTGAGGAAATTGAGCTGAGGGTTCAAAAACCAATATGGCTATAGTTCACAGGATTGTGTATTAGAGGATATATCTGCAGAAGACCCCCTGAAGTATTAAGTGCAATAGTAACTATGATATATGTGAAAAAAGTTCTTGAGTCAAGTCCGCCAAAAGAATTAGAATTACAGTGCATACCTCTCACACAGGATTGGGAATAATATCTGTTTTAATCAGTCAACTAGGAAACCTCAAAAATCACAGTGCATAAAGTATACACAGGGATCTTGTCTCAGAAGTGGATAATAATTGTAAATTGAGTGCTATTCTGGCTGTTCCTATCAAATCTGCCTATCAAACTAAAAAAGATAAAAGTGTTTCCAAGTAAATTACCTGAATTTCAGAGCAAAGCTTAAGGATGTTCACAAAAAGACAAAAATATTCAGCATCAAAGATCAAAATTTAGAAGGTCCAATATTCATTAAAATGTTGTAAGGAATTCAAAGAAGCAGAAAACTACAACCCATAATGAGAAGCTAAACCAGTTGATCAAAAATGACCCATAACTGACATGGATGTTAATATTATCAGAGTTAACACAGTTATTATATCAGTATTCCATATGTTCAAAAAGTAAAAGACATTTTTAATAACCGAATTGAGCATAGAGAAATGAAAACCAGGATGTTTGAGAAAAATGCTATGTATGAGATTAATGACAGAATAGACACTGCAGGAGTTTAAACTTGAAATTATTAATAATAAACATCCAACAGAAAAACACAGAGAAAAGAGAATTAACAAAAATAAAGCATCAATGATTTGGACAACTTCAGGTGGCCAGCCAAGCGCAGAGTTGGAATCTCCAAAGGAAGGCCTTGGAGAAAGAAAAATATTTGGAGAAATTAGGTTTAAATTTTAAAAATTTCATGTAGACCATAAACCTACAGACCTAGAAACTTAGCAAACCCTCAGAACAAGAAACATGAAGAAAATTACACCATGCTACATAATAATCAAATTGTGCTCACAGCACAGAGCCTGCTTCAGATCCTCTGTCTCCCTCTCTCTGCCCCTTCCCCACTTGTACCTGTGCTCTCTCTCTCAAAGATAAATACATGTGAAGATTTTTTTTAAGTGAAGGAGAAATAACTTTACACATAAAAAATGTAAATAAATTTGAACAACAGACTTATCCTACGTGAAATGTTTAAAAAGTCTGGCTGAAGTAAAATACCAGATAAGAATATAAAATACACAAAGCAAAGAAAAGCAAAGGAAATGGTAATTATTTAGGTAAGTATTTTTTCTTATTTAACTCGCTTTAAAAATAATTGTTTAAGACAGATAAACATATATTATGGACTTACATGAAGTGCTATAATATCACATGTTGGTAAACTGTGTTAAGTTAAAGATGTATAATATCACCTCTGAAGCACCACTAAAATAACAAAGTCACAGCTAATAAGTCAAGCTGACACATGAATTAAAATAGAATTTTACAAAAACATTTGTTTAATCTCAAATTAGGCAAAAAAGAGAACAAAGAAGAGATAAAAAGAAAACAAATATAAAGGATAGATTCAAACCTAACTACAGTAGTAATCACATTAAATGTAAATGTTGCAATATCTCAATTAAAAGGCAGAAAATTTTAAATTTGATTTTTTAAAGCAAGACCCAATGTATATGTTGCATAAAAGAAATGTGCTTCAAATATAGACACAAGTAGATTATAAGTAAAGGGATGGGGAAAGGTGTATCATATTAACAGTAATCTAAAGAAAGCTGGAGTATGATATCAGACCAAGTAGATTTGAGAGCAAATAATACTAGCAGGAATAAATAAGGTCATTATGTAATGATAGAATGATCAGTTCATCAAGAATTCAAACAGTTCTTGATTTTTATGAACCTAATGAAAGAGCTTTAATATATGTGAAGCAAAAACTTAGACGCTGTAAGTAGACATGTAGAAATCCACAAATATAATCAGATATTTCAATACTCTTCTCTTAATAATAGAAGTAGGCAAAAAAACCTCAGTGATGATGCATAAGATTTGAACAACACTAACAACCAGTTTGACCTGATTGACATTTGTAGAACACTTCACCTGTCAAAGAAGAATATACATTCTTTTTAAACTCGAAACCCTAAGTAAACCATATTCTGTAAAGCAAGTCTCAGTAAATTTAAAAGATTAAATCATATAATGAAATTAAATTTTCAAACCATGATGAAATTAAATTAGAAACAAATTAATTAAAAAAGATTTCTGGAAAGTCCCAAATATTTTGAAACTGAATAACAAAGTTCTAAACAACTCGTGTTAAAATAATTTTTTCAGAAGGGAAATTGTAAAGTGTTTTGATGTGAATGAAAATGAATACACATGTAACAAAATTTATAAAATGCCACTAAAACAGTACTTAGGGAAAAATGTACAGCCAGTGTTAGAAAAGAAAAAAAGTCTCAAGCCAATGACATTTGTTTCTACCTTAAAAAACTAGAAACATCAAAGCAGATTGATCCCAAAGTAAGTAAAATAATGGAAACAATTGAGATTTGAACAGAAATTAGTGAGGTAGAAATGATAAAAAACAATGGAGGAAATGTAATCAGATGAAATTTTGAGAAGATGGATAAAATTGCTAAACTGTTAGAGAAAACTACCAATATCAAGAGTCAGAGAGTTGATGTGATATTTTTATAGATTCTACCAATATTAAAGGATAGTAGGGTAATATTATAAACAACTTTATGCCCATAAATCTGACAACTTCCATGAAATGGGCAAATCCTTCAAAAGACAAATTTATTTAAGAAAAAATAAATGTATGTATCTAGTAAATAAATCAAATTTGTACTTAAGCACCTTCTGACAAAGAAAATTCCAGGCCCAAATGGTTTTATTGGAGAATTAAACCAAACATTTAACAATATCTGATTTTACATAAATTCTTCCAGAAAATTGAAAAGGAGTGTATGCTCCCCAACTTATTCTATAAAACTTGCATTATCTTGATGTCAAAACTAGACAAAAACTTTGTAAGAAAAGAAAAGTATATAGGCTTATTTCTGTCGTGAACATAGATGCAATAACTTTTAACAAAATTCTAGCAAGTTGAACCTAAGAGTATATTAAAAGGAAAATAAATTATGTTCAAGTAAGATTTTTCAGAGGAATGCAAGATTACTTTTATATTTGAAAATCGATCGATATAATCCACCATATTAATAAAATCAAAAAAACTATAATCACAATAGATGTCAAAAAGGCCCATGATAAAGTGCCACATCTATTCCTAATAAACTAGGAAACTAGAAATTGGAGGTAACTATGAAAACATACAGCTAATACTATACTTAGTGATTATTATGGAATGAATGTGTCCCTCCCCCCCAAATTCATATGTTGAAGCCAATGTGATAGTGTTAGGAGGTGGAGCCTTAAGGAAATAATTAGGTTTAGGTGATGTCATGAGGGTAGGACCCCCCCACCCCCATAATGGGATTAATGTTCTTTTAAGAAGGGGAATAGACCAAAGACTTTCCTCAATTTTCTGTGTGAGGATACACTGAGAATGTGATGATCTACAATCTGGGAAGAAGCCCACACCAAACATCAAAGCTACCTGCACCTTGATCTTGGACTTAGCTTCCAGAACTGTGGGAAATAAGTGTTTATTGTTTAAGCCACCCAGTCTATGATATTTTGCTATAGAAGCCTGAGCTGCTATAAAATGATGAAAACATGAATGACATGTTGAAACATTCAAGGACAATGATGAAACATTGAATGACCAGGAGCATAACAACGATAGATATCTGCTTTCAGTACTATTACATTAACATTATAATGGATGTTCTAGCCATTACAATACTGTAAGAAAAAGAAATAAAAGGCATCTTGATAAGAAAAGTAGAAATAAAATGGTTTATTTTATTGTCTATAAAGAAACAATTGTCTATATAGAAACTATATAACTAAAAATATAACAAAAAACTATAAAACTATAAAAAATGATAACTGAACTATAACTAAAAAAATAAGTTTAGTAATTTGTAGGATACAAGATCAAAATGTAAGAGATCACAGTATTTCTACATACCACCTACAAATAAGTGGAAATTAATGTCAAAAACACTACTGACAGTAGTATTAAGAAAAAAAAAATGTTGTAGAAGAATATATCATCATACAAGAATCAATGGTGTTTTTATATACTACCTACAAACAGCTGGAAATTGATATTACACAAAAATGCCATTAGCAATAGTATCAAGAAGAAGAAATACTTAAGGATAAATACAAGAAGTGAAAGCCCTATTCATAATTACTACAAAATATTCCTAGCTAACATAAATACCTAAATTTTTAAAAAGAGATCCCGTGTTCATGTTTTGGAAGACTCAATATATTAAGTTAATCCTTCCAAATTGATGTAGTTTTCAATGTAATCACAACCAAAGTCCCCACAGGGTTTCTTTTTTAGATATTCTACAAATAACTTAAATTCATGCAATATACACAGGACCTAGAAAAACCAAAAACAATACTGATGAAGAGTAGAAGTAGAGTACCAACACTATTTTATTTCAACAGTTACTAGCTAATGTAATAAATTGTGTTGGTATAAACATAGATGAATATATCAGTGTGATAGAGTAGAGAGTCCCGAAATAAGCCCACGTATAAATGGATAATTGAGTTTTGATAGGATGTATGTGAAATTTAGCAAAGAACATATAAGCATTTTAACAAATGATGGAACAATTAGATATCTATATGTAAAAAAAATGAACTTTGATGCATATCTTGTACCACATAAAATAGTTAAAATGGATTGTAAGTGTGAATACAAGATACAGAATTCTAAGAATATAGGAAAAATTTTTTATAAATTTGGATTCAGCAAAGTTTTCTTAGATATGACACTAAATACATGATCCATGAAGAAATATATTGATAAATCGTTCTATGTCAAAATAAAATATTTCTGCCCTTTGAAAGACCTGTTAAATGAATAAAAGAACAAACCACAGATTGTGAGAAGATGTTTAAAAATCATGTATCTGGTGAAGGACATGTTTCCAGAATATATAAAGAAATTTCAATGCTCAATAAGAAAACTAATCAATAAAAATGGGCAAAAGATTTGAGCAGACGTTTAACCAAATATATACAGATGGGAAATAAGCACATGGAAGGATGGCTCACATCATTAGCCATCAGGGAAGGGAATATTAAAAACCACAATATGAAGCTGCTATATTCTTAGACTGTCTAAAATTAAAAAGATTGATTATATCAAGTGTTGGTGAGGAATGTAGAAAGCAACTGAAACTCTTATACACTGCTGGTGGGAATATAAAATAGCACAATCAAATTGGAAAAGTGACAGTTTCTCAAAAAGTTACATGAGCACCTACCATATGATCCAAGCATCCTACTCTTTAGTATTTACCCAAGAGATATGGAGACATATCACCATACAAAGACCATATAAAGAACCCAGACAAAGAAAGTGTGTATATTATATGATTCAATTTCATGAAATTTAAATTAATGAATAACGACAGAACATAGATCTGCGGATGCCAGAGGCCAGAGGTATTACAAAGGGTCACAGTGAAATTTTGGGGGTGATGATTATGTTTGTTAACATGATTGTGGTGGTGATAGTGATGATTTCACAAGTGTATACATATATCAAAAAATTTCAAATTGTTCACTTTATGTATAGTTCATTGTACATATTGAGTTATACCCCAATAAACCCGTCAAAAGGAATTTATTTCAATAAGCATATTTTTATGTATCTCATATCCTAATATACACATTAATAAGTATAATACTTCAATCTCTTTTTTTACAGAACAGGACAGTTGGGAAACCTGACAGCTCCTTGCAATTCTCATTGTAGATGCTCATCTTCACTATATTCTGCTATATGTGGAAGAGATCATATTGGATATTTTTCTCCTTGCTTTGCAGGCTGTATACAATCTAAAATAATACAAGATCACAAGGTAAATATTTTTTATTATGCATCTTCCTCTCAATAAGATGTTCAACTTGTAGATGGTGTTTACATTTTACTCCTAGCTCTCTAAAAAAGCATTTTCCCCCCATAAATGTTTAAAAAAAAAACAGGAAAAGAATATTTACTTTATGTGGCCATAATACAAAGGGCTTAAGGGAATTGGCAGTGGGAAAGATACTTCTACATTAAAACATGCCTCAAAAAGTAAGAAAATTATGAAAGGAAAAAAATTCACAGGTAAATACAAACATAAAAAAAGTAGTAATCACTTATAAAACCAGGATGGAGATTAAAACACAAAAGCAGTAAAATTAGTTTTATCTATAAAAATCAGTCAGGGAATTCACAGAATATAAGGTTGTAAAATATGCTATTTTAAACATAAAATGTGGACAGAGTAGAAATTTAATGCTTTTAGAATGGGTTCAAACTTAAGCAACTATCAACTTAATATTGATGGCTATATGCATAAGATGTTATATATGAACCTAATGGTAAACTCGAATCAAAGGCATAAAATAGATTTGCAAAAAATAAAGAGAAAATAATTCAAGGATGTCACTAAAGAAAGCCATCAAGCCACAAAAGAATGTGAGCAGGAAAAGAAAGGAACAGAGAACTACCAAAACAACCATTTAAAAAAGTTAAAAAATGGCAGTAAGTTCATACCTATCAATAATTACTTTCCCTATAACTAGACTAAATGCCAAACAAAAGACATAGGGTAGCTGGAAGGTATACATAAAAAAAAGCAAGACCCATGTATATACACCCTACAAGAGACTCCCTTCAAACTTAAAGACACATGCAGATTGAAAGTGAAGTGATGGGTAAACATTTATCATGCAAATGGACTCTTGCTAGAATAGCAAGACTTACATTAGACAAAATAGACTTTAAAACAAAGACTGTAGCAAGGTACAAAGAATAACACTATATAATGTAAAGAGAGGGGCACCTGGGTGGCTCAGTCAGTTGAGCATCCGACTTCAGCTCAGGTCATGATCTTGTGGTCTGTGAGTCTGAGCCCTGCATTGGGCTCTGTGCTGACAGCTGACAGCTGGTAGCCTGGAGCCTGCTTCACTTCTGTGTGTCCCTCTCTCTCTCTGCCCATC
The DNA here is from genome assembly GCF_018350195.1 of Panthera tigris. Lineage (NCBI taxonomy): Eukaryota > Metazoa > Chordata > Mammalia > Carnivora > Felidae > Panthera > Panthera tigris. Next base: position 162,290,862 of record NC_056660.1, on the reverse strand, counting down.
CCCCACTCACACTCTTATCTCTGTCTCTCTCAAAAATAAATAAACATTAAAAAAATAAAGAGAACAATCCAACAAGAACATAAAACAGTTGTAAATACTTATGTATCCAACATGGGAGAACCCAAAATGTAAAGCAACTATTAACAGACATAAAAGAAGAAATCAATACTAACACATTAACAGTAGGGAACTTTAACACCCACTTACATCAATGGATACATCAGACAGAAAATCAACAAAGGAAACAGTGGCTTTGAATGATACTTTGGAACAGATGGACCTAACAGATATATTCAAAACATTCCATCCTAACACAGCAGAATACACATTCTTTTCACGTGCACATGGAACTCTCCCCAGAATAGATCACATGTTAGGCCACAAAACAAGTCTCAACAAGTTCAAAAAGACTGAAATCATATCATATATCTTTTCTGACCACAAGGGTATGAAATTGGAAATCAATCACAAAAAAATCATGCTACTGAACAGGTTAACTAAGAAATCAAAGAGGAAATTAAAAATTATATGGAGACAATGACAATGACAATGACAATGAAAACACAGTGGCCCAAAAACTTTGAGATGCAGCAAAAACTGTTCTAAGAGGGAAAATCATAGCAATACAGGACTACATCAAGAAGCAAGAAAAATCTCAAACAACCTAACTTTACACCTAAGGGAGCTAGAAAAAGAAGAACAAAACCCAAAGCCAGTAGATGAAAAAAAATAATAAATATTAGAAATAAATAAAATAGAGACTAAAAAACTATAGAACAGATCAATGAATCCAGGAGCTGGTTTTTTGAAAAGATCAACAAAACTGATAAACCTTTATCCAGAGTCATCAAATAAGAGAAAGAGAAAGAGAGAGAGAGGACTCAAATGAAATCAGAAATGAAAAAAAGAAATAACAACTGACACCATAGAAATTGTAAAATATTACACACCACAAAGGATTATAAGAGAATAATTATAAAAATATATATGCCAACAAATTGGATATCTTAGAAGAAATGGACAAATTCCTAGAAACATATAACCTCTGAAAACTGAATCAGGAAGACATAGAAAATTTGAATAAACCAATTACTAACAATACAATTGAATCAGTAATTTTATAGAGAACAAACTATGGTTACCAGAGGGGAGGTGGGTGAGGGTATAGTTTGGGTGGGTAATGGGAATTAAGAAAAGCACATGTGATGAGCACTGGGTGTTACATGTAAGTGCTGAATAACTAAATTCTACACCTGAAACTAATATTACACTGTTATATTAACTGACTGGAATTTAAATAAAAACTAAGGAAAAAAAAACTTCCAACAAACAAGAGTCCAGGATCAGATAACTCCATAGGTAAATTGTACCAAACATTTAAAGATTAGTGAATACCTATTCTCAAACTTTTCCAAAACAGAAAAGGAAGGTAAACTTCCAAATTCATTCTATGAGGCCAGTATTTCTCTGATACCAAAACCAGATAAAAATACTACAAAAAAAGAGAACTATAGGCCAATATTTCTGATGAACATAGATGCAGAAATCCTGAACAAAATATTGGCAAATTGAAAAAACAATAAAAAAATTTCATTCACCATGATCAAGTGGGATTTATTGCTGGGATGCAAAGGTGGTTCAATATTCACAATTCAATTAGTGTGACACGTCACGTCAATAAGAGAACATATAAACACCATATGATCATCTCAATAGATGCATAAAAGCATTTGACAAAGTACAACATCCATTCATGGGAAAAACCCTCAACAATATAGGTTTAGAAGGAACATACCTCAACATAATAAAGGCTATACATGAAAAACCCACAGCTAACATATTCAGTGGTGAAAAACTAAGATATTTTTGCCTAAGGAACAAGACAAGATGTCCACTCTCACCACTTTTATTCAACATAGTACTGGAAGTCCTTGCCACAGTTATCAGAAAATAAAAAGAAATAAAAGGCATTCAAATTGGTAAGGAAGAGGTATATTTTTCACTATGCGCAGAAGACATGACATTACATATAGAAAACCCTAAAGACCACCAAAAAACTACTAGAACTAATAAATGAATTCAGTAAGATCACAGGAGACAAAGTTAATATGCAGAAATCTGTTGCATTTCTATACACTAATAATGAAGTAGCAGAAAGGGAAATTAAGAAAATAATCCATTTACAACTGCACTAAAAAGAACAAAATACCTACTAACAAACTTAACGAAAAAGGTGAAAAACCTGTTGTCTGAAAACTATAAAAAATTGATGACAAAAATTGAAGACAACACAAACAAATGGAAAAATATTTTATGCTCATGTTTTGGGATACCAGTATTTTTTAAATGTCCATACTATCCAAAGAAATCTGCAGATTTAGTGCAATCCTTACCAAAATGCCAACAGCACTGTCCATAGAACTGGAACAAATAATCCTGATATTTGTATGGAATTACAAAAGACCTCAAATAGCCAAAGCAATTTTGAAAAAGAACAAAACAGGAAATATCACAATCTCAGATTTCAAGTTATACTACAAAGCTATAGTCATCAAAACAGTATGCCACGTGCACAAAAATAGACAAATAGATCAATGGAAGAGAGTGGAGTCCAGAAATATACCCACATCTGTATGGTCAATTAATCTATGACAATGGAGGCAATAATATGCAATGGGAAAAAGATAGTCTCATCAATAAATGGTGCTGGGAAAACTGGATAACTACATGCAAAAGAATGAAACTGGACCACTTCTAACACCATATACAAAAGTAAACTAAAATAGATTAAAGACACAAATGTGAGACCTGATACCATAAAATTCCTAGAAGAAAACATATGCAATAATTTATTTGACATCAAAAAATTAACCATTTTTGTAAATATATTTCCTCTGGCAAGGGAAGAAAAAGCAAAATTAAATTATTGGGACTACACCAAACTAAAAAGCTTTTGCTTAGCAAAGGAAACCATCAACAAAACAAAAGACAACCTACTGAATGGGAAAAGATATTTTCAAATGATATATTTGATAAGGGGTCAATACCCAAAATATATCAAGAACTTACACAACACTAAAAAACAAACAAAAAAACACACAAAAAAACACCAGTCTGATTAAATTTGGGCAGAGAAGAATATGAATAGACATTTTTTTTAAAGACGTATAAATGACATGAAAAGATAATCAGCATCACTCATGATCAGGGAGTTGCAAATCAAAAACGACAATATATCTCAACCAGCATCACTCATGACCAGGGAGTTGCAAATCACCACCACAATATGAGGTATATCACCTCATACCTGTCAGAATGACTAAAACAAGAAACACAAAAAATAACAAATATTGGCAAGTATGTGGAATAAAAGGATCCTTCATATACTTTTGGTGGGAATGTAAATTGGTGCAGCGATTGTGGAAAACGGAATGAAGATATCTCAAAAAATTAAACATAGAATTACCATATGATCCAGTAATTTTACTACTGGGTATTTACGCAAAGAAAATGAAAACACTAATTGGAAAAAGTATATGTACCACTGTGTTTATTGCAGCATTATTTACAGTCGCTAAGATATGGAAGCAACACAAATATCCATCCATAGGTAAATGGATTAAAAAGATGTGGGGTGTGTGTGTGTGTGTGTGTGTGTGTATAGATGTATATACACAAAATGGAGTGAGATATCTATACACACACACACACACACACACACACCCATATACAATGTAATATTAGCCATAAAAAAGAATGAAATCTTGCTATTTACAACAATATGGAGGGATCTAGAGGGTATAATGCTAAGTGAAACATCAGTCAGAGAAAGACAAATGCCATATGATTTCATTCATATGTAGAATTTAAGAAACAAAGCAGGCAAGAAAAAGGACAAAAAAATAAACTCTTAACTATAGATGACAAACTGGTGGTTATTAAAAGGGAATTGGTGGGGGACAGGTGAAATAGGTGAAGGAGATGGAGTATACTTATTGTGATAAGTAATGTATAGAATTGTTGAATCATATTGTACACCTGAAACTAATAGCACTGTATGTTAATTACACTTGAATAAAAAAAGTCTCCATGTATTACATCATCCCAATTTTATAGTTTTAAAGAAGTAGGTGACTGTCATTGCCTCTTGCAGTAGTAAAGTTGAAAGCAATGGTTTAAGAGAATATTTTGTCTTCTACTTATGTCATTTATTGTAGTTCTGTCCCATCTATCAGCAATACCCATTCACACCAAAATCTTGACCCATAGTCTTTCTTACAGCTTTGGGTTGACCAATGCTATCTTTCTGGTCACCTTTCACTTGGTTTTTTCTTCTCCTGAAGAATTAAAAATGTCTACACTACACCTTCTTGCTGTTTCTATATCTGTTCCACATTGACTCAGACATGAAAATCAGTCCATTTAATCGATGATTAGCATACATACAAGACCTTTTTAAACATATCATACTTTCTAGAAAGGTAAAAGAGAATACTTACATGGTAGCAATACAAATGACTAACAACTGAATATATGTATTCTTGTTTGTCTTTTGCTGTTTACATGTATCAGGACTCATTTTAAAATTTCCCTGTTTGCTCATATTTGGTCCATAACAATCAGAATTCCTTATTTCCCTAGACCTTCTACCAACCAGACAGAGTTGGCTACTCTGCTACTTGCTTGACTCCACGTTAATTTTCTTTTGTCCTAAGTTGCATAAATCTGCTTTTAGCTAAATAATGCACTATAACTTAAGTCTCTCCCTTTTAAGTTGCACCAAAGTAGGGATGTGGGATTTAAAAACTTTTTTCTCATGTTTCTGGCTGGTCTTTCTGAAGGGGAGAAGACAACAGAGAGGTATATATATCCTGACCCATGGGCATTATACCACCTCATTTAGTAGGCAGTAAGATCCTTTACTATTTATGCACTTACATAATAATAATGCCTTTTCCTGTTATACACAGATTACTTTACCATAAGATATTAGCACACCTGGCCAACTTCAGTTTTTTGTAGTCAGGTTTTCACTAGTGTATGATTTAATAATATATCTTCAGTTTTTTATTGAATATTAATATAAAAAATATTGTACACACTTTAAAAATGTTTATTCTTAAATGTTACCTTATATTCCAGAGTCTTTCAACCCTTCCGGAGCCTAATATCTTGTGATTCTACCATTTGTTCACTTAACCTTCTTCATGTTTTCAGTTTTCCCTTGGTCAGCCTAGCTTCTACTGTCTGCAACCACTTATTGTGCTGGACATCTTTTGTCTGACCTCCAGGTCCACTTGTCACTCTTCTCTACTTTCCTCATTATTCAAGAAGGCTGAACTATAAGACAAGACCTTCCTTGCCTTCTGAGTGGATTAAGATAATAAAAAGTCCAAGTAGAAAAGCAGAAAAATGGGGGAAAAAGTGAAAGCATTGTGCTTACTTTCTTGGTTCACTTTCTGAACCATGGACTGACTGCATCCCTTGACTGAAAGTCTTAATTTCTCTCTTCCCTCTCTATATGACTCTCCTTCTGGTCACCATTCTTTCCCTAAGACCCTTAAGCAAATCCTTTCAAATCTACTTTCAGAATAAATACTGGATCTGACTAGCTTCATCATTTTCTCTGTTACCATTGTCTCGCATCTCATTTCAATAGCTTTTTAACTGTTTTCTCTGCTTTCATCTTTCCCTTCATAGTCTGGTATAGCTGTCAGAGTGATCTTTTTAAAATATATCATTTATACATATATCCCTCCACTGTTTTTACATTACTAAGAATAAAAACCAAAGTTCTTAAATTATTCTTGCAGTTTTTTACCGGTTTCTGTATAATGTGCTTTTCCCCCTGCTACTTTGATTTTATTTTCTTAGTTTCTTTCATGCTTATTCTGCTCCAGCCACATTTGTCTCCTTACTTTTCTGTGAATGTGAATATTTTTGCTGAATTTTTTTAGATTAATAGAATTTATCCTAAATAACTCTAGTTAAACACACACACACATTTTTATTACATAAAATACCTAGAATGTATCATTAATATTTCATTTCTAAATATTGAATGGCAGATTTAATGTAAGAATATTGACTAATAAAACTAGCTACTGTACCTGCAGTTATTGATTTTATTTTATAATGATAGAAGTTGTTGCATTATGACTATATTTCTAGAAGATGGTTTCTTGTTTTAATTTTCATAGGCATACTACAATTGTTCTTGCATTCAAGAAGGGTTAACAACTGCAGATGACCAAGGTGATTTTATTGACGCTAGACCTGGGACATGTGATGCAAAGTGCTATAAATTACCTTTGTTCATTGCTTTTATCTTTTCTACGATTTTATTTTCTGTTTTTTCTGGTGTACCAAACACCCTGACCATCCTTCGGTATGTATATAATTCAAAATCATTGTTCATTTAATTTATGAGAAACACAATTTTAAGAATATTTTAGAATATTGTTATAAATGAGTCACTTTTTTGTTTCAAAGTGGCAACTGTGAGAGGGGAAATTGATTATATTGTCAAAATTTATATATTTATTTCTGTTTTAACTAATTATTTGCTTAAAGTTTGTGGCTATCACATTTAGTTTTAATTAATTAAATTTAACTTACAATATGGTAAATTCATATATAGGAAAATTGTTACGTTGTCAAAATTCATGTGTATATTAATTTTCTCTTTTATCTAATTTTTTTTACTTAAAGCATATAGATATCACATTTAGCTTAAGTTTAATATAAAACTAAATTTTTTACTTAATTTAAGACACCTGGAAATTTCATGAATAGAGGATAAATCTTAATTTTAACACAAATATGATTATAATGTTGATTCATTAGTTAAGGTATTTATTGAGTGTTTGCTTCTATATTAGCCAATTTGACTATGAGAAAACATCAGTGTCATTAGCAAAGGAGCGTAATAACTTAAAAAATTGTAGAATTTCAGTACACAAATTTATCCTAAATTAAAGCAACATTTGAAATGTATTTTTTCTGAATATGTGAAATACATGTAATATTTCTTTTTATCATGTAGCAAAATAATTGGTCACTATTTTCAATTTTTTTCAAAAGGCTAACATAAACTCTAGGTCATGAGGAGCGATCTGTTGTTCCCTAGGAAAGCAGGCTAGAAAACATGAATAAATATATGCAAAAAAAAAAAAAATCTGAGAACTTGGGGACATGTGGTTTCTGCTTTTAATTAACTTGCAATTTAGGTGAGAGTCAAAAGTTGGACTTATAAATCCAGTGAAGCAGCTTTTATAACCATTCATCTGTGTCTGGAGTAAAATTACAGGGACCAATAAGATATATACCTTGCCTTCAAGTTTCTTAGAGTATTGTAGGGAGAGAACCGAAAAGAAGATGTACGGTGGAGGGGCGCCTGGGTGGCGCAGTCGGTTAAGCGTCCGACTTCAGCCAGGTCACGATCTCGCGGTCAGTGAGTTAGAGCCACGCGTCAGGCTCTGGGCTGATGGCTCGGAGCCTGGAGCCTGTTTCCGATTCTGTGTCTCCCTCTCTCTCTGCCCCTCCCCCGTTCATGCTCTGTCTCTCTCTGTCCCAAAAATAAATAAAAAACGTTGAAAAAAAAAATTTTAAAAAGAAGATGTACAGTGGATATTTAGAGGTGTCTTGATTAAAACTTAGACAGACTGACCCAGGAAAAGGTGGATGAAATGGTAATTTTTGTCTATGATGATTTGGAAATGCTTATAGAAGATACAGTACTTTAACTGAGCTATGAATAAGCGATTTGTCATAATGCCTGCCAATTACGGAAAAGTTCTTAACAGGAAAACTGAGCCGTGAAAGTAGAGGCAAAAATGTGTGAAGTATCTTGACAAGGAATTTGTTATGACAGAAGTAGCATGATGGTAAAGGGACAGGGAGATTTGGGCTCCATAAAGGTGAGATCATGGAAGGCTTTCTTTGCCATATTAACATGAATGATGTTATCCATTTTGCAGCTGGAGGCCATTGAAAAAAATAAACCTCATAAGTAAAAGTGATCAACTATGTATTTTAGATAGAATACTTTGAAGATGGTATAAAAGACAAAGCTGAGGGGGGAAACAAGAAAAAGGAAAGTAGTTGGGATACAGTTTTCAAATTTAGTAGTGGTATTTAAAGTTAGAAGTGATAGAATATCTTTGAGAAATATTTAGTTTGGATAAAAGCGCAAGATTATTACTTTGATGTCCCTCATATAAAATATTTAAAAAATTAATTATGTGCAGATTTCCAGTCTAGGGAACTAAATGAATGACAATCCATTAACTGAGATGAGAAATTCAAGCAGAGAATGCTTAGACTGAATATAATCTGTACAATGTTAAACATGCCTTATGTAAAGATCATGTGAAACATCCAGGTAAAAATTTCCAGCACTGAGATGAGACAGATGATAGTAATAGTCCAAAAATTTAGTTCTCAGTCTTATCACTTATTCTAGTAAGTAATTATATAGAGCTATAGGGAAAATAAAACACACATGTATGTGTGCACATGTGTGCACACACTATAGTTTCGGTAAATAATGAAATTGGTAAAAAAAAAAATCACAAAGTTGAAATTGCGTGTGAGTATTGCCAAAATTGAAGCAGAACTAGAAGCCAACTTGTAGATTCAAAAGGATGTGAAATGTGGGGAGGATCTCAATATTGACAGATCTGATCTCTGGCATTTATTTCTGCTCAGAAGGAGAAGGCCCCACCTTAGAATGGAAGTTTTGGGAGCACAACCTAGGTAGATAAATTAAGGTAGACACTCTCTGGAAATAATGAGAGAAAAGGCTTGGAAAATGCCCAGGTGGTCTAGACATAGCAGATCTCAAAAAAGTGCCAGCAAAATATTACTTCTATAAATGAATACATCACCTTGGAAAGCAAGAAAAGTGAAGAGATCTCAGAAGTACATTGATTGTAGATGTTCTTTTGAAGCAGGCCATATTTGGAGAGGTAGAAGAGGTGGAACGATACATAGGAATCATTCTTAAGTCCTCCCCTATGTCACAGAGGAGATAACTTCAGTTTTGAAGCTTGGAAACCCTGGCTTAAGTTCCATTCTCACAACCTGCCTCTAATTTAAGACAACTCACCTCATTAAAATATGAATAAATGGAAAAGAAAAAAGTTCTGCCTACGTACAAAATAACTATAGTAAAAGAAACGAAACTTATTAAGCATTACTGCACACAATGAAACTCAGTAGAAAATTGTTCATGAATCAGATAAAAATATAAATGTAGTTATATGTAAATTTAGGCTAAAAAAATGAACAATTATGGCCACAAAATGAGAAAAATAGCTAGAAGAAGGAAGCTATGGAATGCAAGCTGACAGAACTCAGGAACAAAATTAAAAGGAAAAAACTTAGAAATGAAAACTAAATTAGAAGCAAACAGGGAAGAAAAGACAGCATAGAAACCAATGTGGAGCACAGAAATGAGGGGGGATGAAGAATATAGAATAAAAATAAGAGAAAAGCATTAGATAAAAGGGACAAAAATAAGAGGAAAGGAAGATCTGACATAGGGATAATTGAAGTTTCTAAAGAAGAAAACCAAAACAATCCAACAATAAATATTTAAATTTTTAGTTAAACTTCACTGAAATACGATATTTAGTAAATGCTGGAATAATAAGCAATAATAATAATGAATAAAGACTGAAATAAAAAAGATTTGTGTTTACATTTTGGAATGACACATCAAGTAAAACTAGGGAAATTTACCCAAATCAATAAACATTGAGATACAGTGTATTAAAACTGTTATATTTAAAGGTGAAGAAATAGTCCTTCTGTCATAAAAAAAAAAAAAAAAAAAAAAAAAGAGGAAAGCAAACAAGTTTGGCACCACATTTGTCCCCAGCAGCATTCAGCTCTAGAAAACTAGAAACACTTAAAAGATCACTGAGGAAAGAAAATGTGAACTAATTATTTTGTCATCAACAAACTGCCCTACAATTATAAACAGCTTTGATATGGCAGAACTGGGAAATGTTGTTAAGAGATACTTCTTAAGAACTGAAAGCAAGACAAGTTATAATTAGCCAAGATACATGATTAGGAAAACTTTGATAATAGGTCCGTTGGTGAACGTTGGATAAGTTAAAACAAACAGATTTAACTACTTATATTTAGCTAATATATTTTTTAAATGTAATTAATTTATGCTAGAACTGAGACATATACTAATCCGAGCATAAAGGTAACAAAATAGAATACAATATATTATGCTTTGATAAAGTAGAAATTATACCACTAACAAAAATTGGGGAAAGAAAATGGGTCAAAAGAAGGACAAGCATCTTGGATACCTAATAGATAATAAATGGGGAGTCAAGGGAAATCATCTTAATAGACATTATAATGAAGCATAATATATTCAAAAGAGTGCACAGATCACAGGTATACAGTCTGATGGAAATTTTACAAAGTAACCACCACCAATGTAACCACAGTCCAGTTCAAGAAATCAATAATTATAAGTATTCCAAAAGTCCTTCCACTAACTCCTTTCTTGTCACCAACCCCTTCATCACTTAAGGTTACCACTATCCTGACTTCTATCCTGAATAGGTTAGTTTGTTCTGTTGGAACTTTATGCATATAGGAGATGATAGCATGTAGTCATTTGTGTCTGTATTGTGTTACTCAACAATATGTTAGTAAGAGTCATTGTTGCATATAAAATAAATTCATTTTCATTGCCCTATAGCAGTGCTGTCCAATCGTATTTTCTAAAATAATGAAATGTTTTGTATATCTGTTGTCCAAAATAGTAGTTTCTAGCCACATGTGCGTATTGAGCATTTGAAATGCAGTTAAGTATGAATGAGGCACTGAATTTTAAATTTTATTTCGTTTTAATTGACTTAAATTTAAGTAGGCACATATGGCTAATGGTTACCATATTGTATAGCATAGTTTTATAGTAGTCCATTGTATGAGTATACTAAAATTTGTCCATTTGTTCTTTAGTTAATGTTTCCAGTTCAGGGCTGTTATGATTGCTATTTCTTTTCTTTTTCTTTTCTTTTTTTTTTTTTAACATTTATTGATTATTGCGAGACAGAGAGACACAGAGCGTGAGCAGGGAGGGGTAGAGAGAGGGGAGACACACAATCCGAAGTAGCCTCCAGGCTCTGAGCTGTCAGCACAGACTCAGAGCCCGACACGGGGCTCGAACTCATAAACTGTTAGATCATGACCTGAGCGGAAGTTGGTCGCCTAACCAACTGAGCCACCCAGGCACCCCTATGATTGCTGTTTCTATGACCATTTTTCTATTTGTCTTTTGGGAAACATATGAACAGATTTCTATTGAGTTCATATATAAACAATAGAAATGCTAAGTCATAGTGTTTACATATATTGGGCTTTTTAACAAATTTTAAAAGTATTTGCACAAATCCATTCTTCTAGCAGTCTATGATTGTTTTCAAGTTGAGCAATTTTGATGGGTGTGTGTGTTAATATTGTGATTTTAATTTCCTTATTCAGAGGACTGATATTATTGAATATATTTTCCTTTACTTATTAGCCATATGAATATGTAATTTTGTTAAATGTCAGTTTGATTTGTTTGTCTATTTTTAAATTGAGTTAAATCATTACTGATTTACAGGGTTTCTTCCTATACAGTATCTATACCCCAAGTTGGGGGTCGCTTATCATATATATTCATAACAAATATCTTTTCCAACTCAGTGCCTTGCCTTCTCAACAATGATGTCATCTTTTGAGTGAAAAATTTTTTTATTTAATTTATTTATTTTTATTTTTTTAAAGTTTATTTATTATTTATTTTGAGAAAGAGGGGGAGCAGGGGCAGAGAAGAGAAGAGAGAGAATCCCAGGCAGGCACTGTCAGTCCACACTGTCAGCGCAGAGCCTGATATGGGGCTTGAACCTATGAACCATGATATCATGACCTGAGCCAACATCCACGCTTAACCAACAGAGTCATCCAGGCGCCCCACAAATTTTTGATTTTAGTGTCCTGTTTAGGAAATATTTCCCTAACCAAATTATGAGGACATTTCCTATGTTATTTTAATAAAAATTATAAAATCAGTAATTCAGCTGGAAATAATTTTTTACTTAAAGGCTGTCCTTTCCTGGGGCACCTGGGTGGCTCAGTCATGATCTCATGGTTCATTCAAGCCCTGCATCAGGCTCTCTGCTGTCATCACAGGTTTCAGATCCTCTGTCCCCTTCTTGCTCTGCCTCTCTCCCACTCATGCTCTCCCGCTCTCTCTCAAAAATAAACATTTTTTTAAAGGCTATCTTTTCCCTGCAGCAGTGTACCAACAGACTATATATGTGGATCTATTTCTGTACTCTGTTCTGTTCCACTGGTTTATTTACGTATCCTTATACCAAATTACACTTATTCATTCATTCATTCATTCATTCATGCATTCATGCATTCATTCATTTATTCATGTATTCATTTATTTGAGCGAGAGAGAGTGCACTCATGGGGGAGGGGCAGAGAGAGGGAGAGAGAGAATCCCAAGCAGGCTCAGTGCTGTCAGCATTCAATTTCACCAAACCTGAGATTATGACCTGAGCCGAAATCAAGAGTCAGTCACTTAACCAACCCAGCCACCCAGACGTCCCCAGTGTTAAATTTGCTAATATTTTGTTTAGTGTTTTTGCATCTGTATTCATGACTAAGGTTGCCTTATAATTTTTCCCTTTTTATTAATGTGCTTGTTAGGTTTTGGCCTTAATGTTCTGGTCTCATGAAATGAGTTGGGAGATATTTCCTTTTTTCTTTGTATCTGGACTATTTTATGAGGGTGTAGATATATATATACGTATATACATATGTACATATATATACGTATATACATATGTACATATGTATATACGTATATATATACGTATATACATACATTTATATATTTAATTAATAATATATATATTTAATTAAATATTTGGAAGAAATCACTTGTGTTGTCACTGGGGATGGGAATTTATTCATGAGATTTTAAATGGAATGCTTGTGTGTGTGTGTATGTGTGTGTGTGTGTGTGTGTGAGAGAGAGAGAGAGAGAGAGAGGAAGAGAGAGAGAGGGAGAAAGAAACAAATCTTTTTGCATTTATCTTTATAATTCCTATCATTTTACTTTTATGTTTATTATGTTTTTATTTTATTCACATATATCTTCTGTATATTTGTATATGTTCCTTTTCTATCCAAATATGAATATAGCTGCATTCCAAAAGTCTTAACATGTATTTTTCTCATCCTTTCAATTCAAATATGCCTCTCAATGTATTTTTTACAATTTTAACCACATGTTATTTAGAGGTGTATAGTTTAGGGGCGCCTGGGTGGCTCAGTTGGTTAAGCATCTGACTACACCTCAGGTCATGATGTCACAGCCCATGAGTTCGAGCCCTGCGTCAGGCTCTGTGCTGACAGCTCAGAGCCTGGAGCCTATTTCAGATTCCGTGTCTCCGTCTCTGTCTCTACCCTTCCCCCAATCATGCTCTGTCTCCCTCTCAAAAATAAATAAAAATTAGAAGTGTATAGTTTAATTTCTAAATATTTGGAAATTTTCTTGTTATATTTTGTTACATATATTTACATAGACATGAATATAATTAATATTCTATTATTTTTAGTTCGAATCCACTGTGTTCAGAGAACATATTTTTATGTTTTTTTCCTTGAAATTTCTTTGGACTTACTATTATGGTGCATTTGTCCATTATTTCTGTCATTTTTGCTATATACATTTTGAGGCTTTTATTAGTTGAAAACAAACTTAGAATTGCTACAACTTCTTGCTTTATTGACCCCTTTATCCCTTGAAATATTCCTTTTTATCTCTAATAACTTTTTGTCTTAAAATTACTTTTTATGACATTAATATTGCTTTATCAACTATATTCTTTTTTTTTTTTTTTTTTTTTCAGCGTTTTTTATTTATTTTTGGGACAGAGAGAGACAGAGCATGAACGGGGGAGGGGCAGAGAGAGAGGGAGACACAGAATCGGAAACAGGCTCCAGGCTCCGAGCCATCAGCCCAGAGCCTGACGCGGGGCTCGAACTCACGGACCGCGAGATCGTGACCTGGCTGAAGTCGGACGCTTAACCGACTGCGCCACCCAGGCGCCCCTATCAACTATATTCTTATTAGCATAATATATACTGTTCCATTCTATTACTTTTGATCTTTCTCTGACCATATATATTTAAGGTATATCTAGTAAGTAGTATACAGTTGACTTAAAAAAATCCAGTCTAACCACTTAGTTTTCAAACTAGAGTATATAGAGTATTAAATTAAAAATAACTGCTGGTACATTTGGATTTTTCTCTCATTTTAGTGTATGTTTCAAAATATTTTCTACTCGTTCTTTTACTTCTTTTGAATTAAGTTATTTTAGTTTTCATTATTTTCCCTTTATTATTTTGCTAATTTTGCATTATTTTATTCTTCTTGTGGTAGTCAAGACATTATTAAAGTATATATAGTTCATTAGAGTCAAATTAAATTAGTGCTTTTCCCACTTTCTGGATAATTCAAGGATCTAAGAATATTTTAACTCCATTAACTCTCTTCCAACCTTTTATTATTGTTGTCATGTATTTTGATGCTACATAAATTTTATAACCTAAGAGTGAAACTGTATGTATGTTTAATATCATATTAACCAGAATCTTTATTTTTTCCTACATTTTTGTGCTTTCTTCAGAGATCATTTATTTCTTCCAGAAAAAATTCTTTTACTGTGGGTCTGGTGGAAATGAATTTTGTTCATTTTTTTATTTGTTTAAAAATGTCTCGGGGTTCCTGGCTGACCCAGTCAGTTAAGCATCAGACTCTTCATTTCCACTCAGGTCATGATCTCGGGGTTTGTAAGATCGAGCCTCAGTTCTGGCTGTGTGCTGACAGCGCAGAGCCTGCTTGGGATTCTCTCTCTCCCTCTGTTTCTGCCCCTCCTCCACTCGCATGCATGCTTTCTGTCTCTCTGTCTCAAAATAAATAAACTTCTTTAGAAAGTCTTTAAATCACCTTTATTGTAAAATTATATTTTGACTATGGAATTTCAAGTTGGTGGTAATTTTAGTACTTTAAAGAGAAATATTTAACTTTCTTTCTGACTTCTATGAGAACATTTTATTACTATTCCTTTGAATGTAATATGCCTTTTCTCTAGATGCTCTTAACATTTTTTCCTTGTCCTTGGTTGTCAGCAATTTTAATATGATATTCCTTAGTATGATTTTGTTTATGTTTATGCTGCATGGAGATTTAAAATTTTCTTACGGCTTTGAAAGACAGGCTTATTGTCTTTTCCACTTATCTATTATGATGGTAAGTGTATTTATTTGCTAGGCGGCCATAGAAAGGTATCACAGAATGGGTAACTTAAACAGTAGCTGTTTATTTTCTCACAGCTCTGGAGGCTAGAAATCTGCAATCAGTGTGTGGGCAGCTCTCCTGAGGGCTGTGAGAGAAGGATCTGTTCCAGATCTCCTTGGCTTGTAGATGGCCATTTTTAGTCTAGTCTTTACATTGTTACAGTCCATATTTCATGTCGGTGCACATGTCAGTGTCCATATTTTCTCTTCTAATAAAGACACTCTCATATGGGATTAGGCCCACCCAACTGATCTCATTTTAGTTTGATTACCTCTCTACAACCCTGTCTCCAATATGATGGCATTCTGAGGTACTTGAGGTTAGGATTTCAGCATATAAATTTTGGAGGGACACAATTCAACCCATAGCAGCAAGAAACCATCCCCAATTTATT
The DNA here is from genome assembly GCF_018350195.1 of Panthera tigris. Lineage (NCBI taxonomy): Eukaryota > Metazoa > Chordata > Mammalia > Carnivora > Felidae > Panthera > Panthera tigris. Next base: position 162,275,068 of record NC_056660.1, on the reverse strand, counting down.
ACTTACCAGCACCACATTATCTTCATGACTGTGAGTTGACTGGACTCAATAAGGTAGTTCTTGATTGGGGTTTCTCATGAGCTTGTGGTCAGATGCCACATGACACTTACTCATCTGATAGCATGACTGGACTGGATTTCCAAGACAGCTGACAATTCAGGCTAACTTTTGGTGGGAGCCTAACTGGGGCTGATTGACCACAAATAGCTTACTTATGTGACTTGTACTTCTGCTAACAAAGTATTATAGTTCCAAAAGGGGGTGTCCCCAGCTTTAGTGTTCCAAGGGACCCAAGCATAAGCTGTAAGGCATAAGCAACAAGGCTTTATTTGACCTAGGCTAGAAGTCCAAGAATGTTACTTTTCTGCATTCTTTTTGCTAACAAAATCATTATGTTTCAGGAAGAAGATCATTAGGTTCCGCTTTTTGATGTCACGTACAACTAGCATGTATACAGAAAAAACAAAAACAAAAAAAAAAGGAATTGATGACCACCATTTTGGGTGATTATCTACCATACCCACTTTCATTGATTTAGGAGAATTCTTACATATTGTTTCTTCAAATATTCCTTTTGCTCCATTCTTTCTCTATTCACCTTTGGAATATTAATTATACATATCATAAACCTTTTACTGTGTCCATGTGTCTCTTACTATCTTTTGCATTCTATTTTTATTTGTTTTTATGTTTTGTGCTTCAGACTAAGTTTTTTCACTTTTCTAATTTCCGATGTATTAATCCTATCTCTACCTGCTTTTCCAGTTACCTACACTCTAGTTTACTAATTATATCTTCATCTGTGTTTAATGAGCTATGAAAGTCACCTATTGAATTCTTAATTCTAATCAGTGTATTTTTCAGTTATAGAATTTCATTTCCTTTCAAGATTCTAATTCTCTGAAAAAATTCTCTGTCTTATCGTTTATATTCTTGGGTATATTAATTCCCCAAATTTAAAATCTCTGTTAGGTATCTAGTATCTGAATATTCTGTAAAACTATTATATTGTATTTTTTTCTCTTGGCCCTGTCTTTTATAATTCTGTAATTATTTTTAATAATGTATGGAATTTTGTGTACTAAGAACAATAGAGGCTAGAGACATTAATAACTCCCATTTTTTTTTAACAATAGCTTTATTTAAACACACAGAATTGGAACAGTTCCCTGTAATCCAAACAGGAATTTAGTTGGTTTGAGGTTGGGTTTAAGTCTCTAAAAGTCCTTATCAATATCCAGATTGCTTTTATCCTAAGGTATAGTCTATTAAGAAATCCTGAGTGAAAGAAACATATGTTAAACATAGGATCCTTCATTCTTGGTGAGAGTTGAATGCTAGTGTTTGTCTTCCAGTTACAATAAAACTTCCAAGAACAATATTACCAGTTCTTTTTATATTGTATTAGAAATAATAGCCAATATATTTAGATAAAAATTCAGTAAGCTCCAGTATATAAAAAAATAACACACACTTAGAGCTACATGCACTCACGCACATACACACACACACACACACACACACACACACAAATTCAGTTAAAATTAATTTTTTAACCTACATTAACTGGAAAATGAAAACAGACTACGGTCTTTAGTCTGATTAACATAAATAAGTGCATGTCGTTTTCCTGGTTTTAATATTATATAATAGTTACATAAGCTTTCATCACTGGGGGATGCTGGGTAAAGGAACACATGGTACTTTGTACTACTTTTATAACTACCTGTCAGCTTCAGAAATAAATAATTTCAAAATAAAAAGTAAAAAAAAAATGAAACACACACATGTACATACACACACATATGAATATTACAAAAATAGACTGACTTAACAGTTGGGGAAGATGTATTCAATATACGGATAGAAGACCTAACATCACCAATATATTAGTTCTTTTTGAGTTAACTGATAATTTTAATGTAATAATTAATAGAATAGAATTATTGGACTTTAAAATCTGATTTTAGATCTCTTAGGGAAAAATAACAAGCAAGAATAGCTTGGGAATCTTAAACAAAGGAGCACAATAATGGAGCTTTAGTCTCATAAGCTAAAATGTACCATAAAATTTTAATTATGAAAACAATATAGTATTGATTTATGAATAGAATGACAGTAAGTCTAGAAATAGATCTCAAATTATATGGGGATTTAATGTAAAATGAAAGTGAGATCTTAAAGAAGTGAATCAAAGATTCATCTTTTAGAAAGCGGTTTGAGTGGGGCACCTGGGTGGCTTAGTTGGTTTAGCATCTGACTCTTGAGTTTGGCTCACATCATGGTCCCAGGGTCATGGTACTGAGCCCCACATGCCCATGTTGGGCTCTGCGCCGGGTGTGGAACGGGCTTAAGATTCTCTCTCTCTCTCTGTGTCTCCCCCAACTCCCAGCTTATGCTCTCTCTCTCTTTCTCTTTCTTGCAAAAAAAAAAAAAAAGAAAGAGGGGTGCCTGGGTGGCTCAGTCAGTTAAGTGTCCGACTTCAGCTCAGGTCATAATCTCACAGTTGGTGGGTTTGAGCCCCGCGTCGGGCTCTGTGCTGACAGCTCAGAGCCTGGAGTCTGCTTTGGATTCTGTGTTTCACTCTTTGCCCCTCTCCTGCTTGCACTCTGTGTCTCTCTCTCTCATAAATAAATAAGCATTAAAAAAATAATAAAAAAAGAAAAGAAAGAAAGAGAAAGAAAGAAAGTAAAAAAGAAAGAAGGGGGAAAGAAAAAGAGATTTGTTTGAGTATAATGAGATTGTCCTAAGGGGGAAAAAAATTATCCAGAGTATAAACACACCAGAGAAAACTAAAATGGAACAAAGGTTAAAAAAAAAAAAAGTGCTAAGCAATACAAGTGCTAGAAAAAAAAATTGACTCTGGGTGCCTGGGTGGCTCATTTGGTTGAGCGTCTGACTTCAGCTCAGGTCATGATCTCAAGGTTTGTGAGTTCAAGCCCCACGTTGGGCTGTGCACTGACAGCTCAGAGCCTGGAGCCTGCTTCAGATTCTGTGTCCCCCTCTCTTTCTGCCTCATCCCTGCTTGTGCTCTGTCTCTGTCTTTCAAAAATGAATAAACATAAAAAAAATTTAGAGCTTATCTCTTTTTAAAAAAAAAAGAAAAAAAATGGACTTATTTCACTATTATCTTTAAAAGAGCAAGGTATTGGGGTGCCTGGGTGGCTCAGTTGGTTAAGTGACCGACTTCTGCTCAGGTCATGATCTTGCAGTTTGTGAGTTCGAGCCCCGCGTCGGGCTCTGTGCTGACAGCTCAGAGCCTGGAGCCTACTTCGGATTCTGTGTCTCCGCCTCTCTCTAGCCCTCCCCTGCTCACGCTCTGTGTCTCTCTGTCTCTCAATAATAAATAAACGTTAAAAAAGAAAAGAAAAGAAAAGAAACGAACAAGGCATTTCCAACTATGACTCAAAATCTAAAAATGGGAAAGACTGAAAAAAGGTACTCCATAAAATTAAAAATAATAACCAAAGTCAAAATTCAAGCAACAATAAGTATAAGCAACTCTTATCATATAAAAAGATTAATCCCTCTAATAAGTAAAGCTCTCTTATGATTAACAACTCTGTAGAAAAGTGGAAAAGCATCAAAGAGAAAGCAAAAATGCAAACGTGAAGGAATGTTCAGCCATACCCATAATAAGTGACATAGAAATTAAAATTTTAATGTGATAGTATTTCTTATTTATCTGGGTGACAGGAATAAAACTTTGATTATAGAATCTGTTTATGTGGCCATGTAGAAACAAGTACCTTCATAATATTGCTTGAAAGAGCACAAAATAGTACATCTCCTGTGAAAGGGGATCTTTAATACCTAAAAAATTTGCAGATGTGCTTATCCTTTATGCCAGCACTTATACTTCTTGAAATCCTTATTGTGAACATCCTGTAAACAGATACATTTACATCTGTAAGTTTATCTATATCACATATGTATATGTTTCTATTTCATATATATATATATATGATATGATATATAATATACATGGGTGTATGTGTATGTGTGTGTATGTGTATATATATATATGAAACAAAACAGTGGGAAAAATCTAAGTGTGAAGGAGCAACAGACTGGTTGAATAAATGATTGCATTTTTGCACATGAAATATAATGCAACTAAAAAAATTAATAGGGTGGAGCTCTATATTCATGTAGGAAAGGATCTTAATATATTGTTACACGAAAAAAGAACAGTGAATATAGTATGCTACTTCCTGTGAAGGAAGAAATAAATATAGAGATATGCATTTACACTTATTTGTATTTGCATAAAAGAACACTAGGTATAAAAAAGAATGTAATTAAAATCGTAACCTAAAGGTAACCAAACCAAAAGGAGGGGGTAGAAATAGAGGTAGATGACAGCAAGGGTGGAAGCAAGCAGGTTTCTTCAGCATATTCTCTTTATATTGTTTTGCTTTCCAAAGCATGTAATTATACTACAAATTCAACAAATAAAGTTTAATTTTAAAAATACAATAAGATTCAAAGTCAAAGACATAAATTGTGAAATCGTTGTCAAATGAGTGAAAATTAGAGTCAAGAAAGAGGGGTAGGATGGGGTTTGTAGTAAGCCAATGGGCCTACAGAGGGCAACAAGAAAAGATAGGTTACATGATAAAAATAATGTATTTAAAGGCAGAGGACTAGAGGGATTAAAATTCCAGAGAGAACAGAAGTTTTTAGAGGTGAATTGGAGATCTAAAGCTGTCCCTGAGATTCTTGGCCAATTCTTGATGAAGGCTAGATCCTGACAGTCTGGACTAGGTCCAGGTAGAGGGTCACCCCTGGGGCAAGCAAACTGGCAGAGTTATTGGTGATTACATGGGACTAAGAATGACAAAATTGTTTTTCTTCTGGAGAAATTTGTTGAAATCTGACTCTGTGTGAAGTAAAGTCTAAACAGAAAAGTATCCTAACTTGTCTGTATCTCTCTATCAGGGGCTCATTAAGAAAAACTAGTTCTTCAATTCTTTCCTTTCCAACAGAGCCCGACTTGGGGCTTGAACCCGCAAACCGCAAGATCATGACCTGAGCCGAAGTCGGCGGCTTAACTGACTGAGCCACCCAGGCGCCCTCCACCAAAAAAATGTGTCTTGACTAATAAGTATTCAATTATAATTTTAAAACACACTGCAAAGAAAATGCAGTAAAATTCGATGAGAAAATTATAGGCTGGTCTAACTCTGCGTGAGGATTCAGAGAGGGTGTTCCTGAAGAACTGATATTTAAGCTGAGCCCTGAGGGATAGGGGATGAGTATTCACACAGTGGGAAGGACAAATGTGAAGATTCTGAGTGGGAGAATTAGCTTTGTAAGATTGTTGTGTTGTAGAATGTCGTGAACAAGGAGGGTAATGAAGGCAAAAGTGAGGTGTGAAGTGGCATCCAGTAAGACTGATGTGATAAAGCTGACTCTTGTAAATGTTTTTTTGAAATTCTAGGTTTTATCATAAGAACAAGGGGAAGCTGTTAAAGGATCCTACGGGAGACAGTGAAGTAATCAAAGTTTCACAGTACGAAAAATCACTTTGGCTCTTAGGTGGAGAGTGGGCTGAAAGTATAAGGATGGTTGTTGGGAGATAAATTAGGAAGTCATTTCATTTTTTTTTTCTTTTTTTTTTGGTTTGTTTTCAGGAGAAAGATATAGACTTGGAATAGGCTGGTGGAATTAGAAATTAAATATATATATATTTTAAATCAAAGAACCAAAAAATGTATTTTTAAAAATCACAGTATTTGGTTATTGGCTCTGGTCCATGAGGAAAAGGATGGGATCACAGGTGCCTCTTTTCACATTTTGGACTTGAACACTGCATGATGGTGGATGACAGCTCCACTTGTCATGGGGGAGCACTGGGGAAGGAGCAGCTTTTGTGCAAAACAGGAATTTAAATCTAGAGCTGATGTCTTATAAGAATGATGTGGAGTGGAAATATAAGTTTAGAAGTCATGAGAGATAGTGGAAGCTGCCTTTTTACATTTTGGAAGAGTACTAACAAATTTTTGTTTATTCCATGATATTCTTAAGCACCCTATTATAGCCTTACTTATTAGACAATATACAAAAAAACATTCGCTTCATTCATTTTTCATTAAATATTTTTAATACAAAGCTATTATTTATTTTGTGCTATTCATTTAACTGATGGAAAATCCTGGGAACCATTAATCTTTTTATCTTGTATATCAGAAGTGAAGATACAAAAATGCTTCTTTTTTAAAAGTTTATTTATTTAATTATTTTGAAAGAGAGAGAGAGAGAGAGAGAGAGAGAAAGAGAGAGAGAGAGAGAGAGAGAGAGAGAGAGAATCCCAAGTAGGCTCCAAGCTCAGTGCAGAGCTTACATGGGGCTTGATCTCATGATTGTGAAATCATGACCTGAACTGAAATTGAGTCGGAAGCTCAACCGAATGAGCTACCGAGGCGCTCCCAATACATAAATGCTTCTTAATAATGCTACTTATGAATTATGGTCAGTTCTATATATGCTTCGGAAAGCAATGATAATCCATGTAATAAAACTACATGTGCTAAATGAAGCAGAACACTCAATTATAGTTAGGGATATTATTAATATCTCCACTTTATACCAAGACCTATACTAAAGTGTAGTTCTAAAATGTGACACTTTCTTTTTCCTCCCTTAAGAATCTGCTTACTATGGAAGTATAAATTATTTTTTTATTTAAAAATACCTTTATCTTTTGAGGATTGGTTAATTTGTTTTCATTTTCCTAGTAGTAAACATTTGAGGAAAGAATATTTCTACCAGGTTGATATGGGTGGAATTATCTTACTTTTTGTGAGATAGTCACAAAATATTGTATGAATGCTACATTTTAGTATATTGAGTTGTTTGGATGAAAATATTGGTCATATTAGTTCATTGTGCAAGTCCTAGAACAAGGAAAAAAATGGTAAGCAAAGAGTTTTTTTTTTAAATAAAATGTAGTTTTTATTTTTTTACTTCCTAAAATGTTCAATGGTTTATTATTTTTTATTGTATTTTCAATTGAGTCTCCAAACTGAGACTATCAGTGGTTAGTCCCTAACCACTATTTCTTTTTTTTTTTTTAATTTTTTTTAACGTTTATTTATTTTTGAGACAGAGAGAGACAGAGCATGAACGGGGGAGGGTCAGAGAGAGGGAGACACAGAATCTGAAACAGGCTCCAGGCTCTGAGCTGTCAGCACAGAGCCCGATGTGGGGCTTGAATTCACGGACCGTGAGATCATGACCTGAGCCGAAGTCGGACGCCCAACCAACTGAGCCACCCAGGCGCCCCTTATGCATTTTTTTTTAAAACAAATACTTGCTTTGACCTATAGGAAATAAAGAGAGCTTCATTTTTTATATTTGGAAAATTATTTTTGTTTATTTTAGCTTTTGAATAGTGAGGGTAACAGAGGTCCAGCAGGAAAGAGAAGGGGCTCTCAAATTAGGATAATTTAAGCAAGGTTGAAGAAAGTGGCTATTTAAAATGTGGGTGGAGTATAAGAATCATAAGGTATATAGTGCAGTATCCCTGGTCTGTTTCCACTTGCCCAAAAGAAAACAAGGGTAGGAAAGAGAGAGACCTGTAGAGAGGACTGCTTTGCCTATTGACCTAGTCAGCAGGATTTCACTCTGGGGAGAGAAGCTGGGAAGAAACACCTTGACCTCACTCTCCTTCCTCACTCTCGAGTACCCAATTGGCAAACTGTAATTAGAAGCCAGAAGGCAAGAGAGCCTATTGATGTAGCACATTTAGATCAGTCTCTCAAGACAGAGATAAAGGTAAAGAAATGTAGAGTGGATCTCACAGGGGAAAGAGGAGAAATATAAAGTAGTGGATGTGTACCTCAAAATGGAGAAAAGGTAAGTGTGATAGTGCCAAATTTTTTTTCAGCAAAGGAAAAAAGAGGCTGGGGCAGAGGGTCTGGCCCATAAATGTTTCCTCCTTGTGAAGAGCAAGAAGCTTTGGAATCAGTTGGCAAGGGGAAGGATATGAAGAATTGAAGGAATTGTACTTCTTTAATTCACCTAGATTGAACTCTGTTAACTGGCTAAAGATTTTTAGTTTAACTGATGAAGAGTAAAAAAAATAACAAAAAATTTATAATAATAATAAAATAATAATAGTAACCTAGCAAATTCTCTAAAGTTATTAATAGCAATGTTTTGATAATATCATTACTCTTTGCTCGCAGGATTGTATCTGACAATCAACGTTCTTTGGCCTTGGGTTTGGCCCTTGTGTTTTTGAGAATATTTGGTATGGACTTTCGGCAATCTTTTATTACAGTGAATTGTTGATTTTTTGATATGTGTGTCTACATGTATATTTAGAATTTCAAATAAATAAAAATGGTAAACTGACACAACACAAGTGAATGGGGGAGCTGCTTTGCAGAATTTAGGAGACAATATTTATGTAAAAAGACAATACATAATGCAAAGCCGATCCTGTCATATAAAATATGCATTAATACTATATTTGATCAGACAGGACAGTCTATTTGATTAGATGTATATTCATCAATCTTGTCCAAGTGGTTTGGTAAGCTGAAACAAAACACATAACCACAACACTGCTTGCATGTTTGGGGAGTCACTAACAACATTTTCGTTACCAAAGACTCTGATGTTTTTAAGGACTTACAGCCAAAGAAAAAAATTGTTTTTCTCAGATGGTAATGCACTCTGTACTTCAGGCTTTCTTAAAATGGCAAAAACTAGCTTTCAAATCTAAATTATCTACATTATGACTGTATTAGCACCCCTGATTCAAAAGCTGATTAAAAATATTGATGGGGCAAGGAAACGAGATTAAACTGGATTGAAGACTGAAAGACATATGATAAATGGAGTCAAGAACATAGAAAAATTTAAGTGTGGCTTGAATAGGGATCAGAGAAATAATTCTATACCTAGATCAATATGTGGGGTTAAAATTGGCTCTTTTAATTAGGAAAAATGAGAGCATATTTTTATGTGAATCATTGCCTGATCGATAAGGACAGATTTGTTTTGGAAGACAGAACCTAAGAAACGGCTAATGCATAAACAGTTTCTAACATGAGAAAGGAAGCTAGTGAGACTGATACATTTTTGTTGGAAGAGGGTGGAACAAGATGATACTTTAGATACAGACTGCCTCTATATCTAACAGTATTTTGCCAACAGATAATTTGAAGCAGAGGATAGATATTATCTGTTTTCTGCTTAAAAGATAACTCTGCTTCTGGAGGGAAAAATACTTATAGAAGATAAATGTAAAGGAAAAAAAGGCTTTTGCTCCAGTCTAAACCAGAATTATGTTAAATTGGATTCTGGAGGTTGTGAAAGAGACACAGAAATCAACATATCCAAGATATGTTTAGAGTTAGTGTCCTAAAGATTTATCATGGATTGGAAAAATATGAAGGAAAATAGAAAAAAATGAATAGTAGGCTTAGGTTTTTCACCTTGAACGATTATAAACAGAGTGCCAGCACTCAATAAGATTGGGAGAATTGGTAATCTTTGATAGTGATCTTGGATAGTGGTCTTTGGCAGGAGTCATAAGTCATGAAGCATGAGGGCCCTGACATAATGAAGTTATAGTAAACTAGATGTCAGTAAAGATATCTTAGTTCTGAGATTTCAGTTCTAATGTCTTTGGGGTGACTTTTTAAAAAATGACTTCTAATTCACTTTTAGCTGAAATTGTTGCTGAGGAGATGTTGTCTCTGAGAGTATACAGAAATTTACCTAAGGCAGTACACAACTCTTCTTCTGGATATGAGGTCCTCTGAATCTAGGGTTGCTACAAACATACCAAAGCATTTACATTCCTAGTTATTTCTCTCAATATCTTGATAAATAACAGATGTACATTGCATTAAAAAACTAACTTTTCATTGATTGAAAACATAGAGAACATAAAAACATAAACTGATTACATGTATGTCATTCTAAAAATATGAAAGCAACTAATTTTTTATACCTACAGGAATAAGGATTTTTAAAAAATACAGTTTTTTCCAGTTCTTAATAATCCTACTTATAAGTAAATTCTTAGATAATTTTAAATAATATATTTAAATGTGATGATGGCTAAATACATCAGTTTAATTTTAGAATAAAAATCATACTTATCCTAACCTGTAGTGTTTTCATGGAGCATTTATAATTATTGCATTTTTCATAGGGACTATACCTGGACCAATAGTTTTTAAAATGACAGCAGATATTTCTTGTATCTTTCGGGAGACTGAATACTGTGGGGATAAAGGAAATTGTTGGATCTATAACAAGATGAAAATGGCCTACCTATTGGTAGGAATATGTAAGTGATACCTGTTAAAGAATTACAGAAAAGTAAAACTGTTTTAAACATGTATGGTTGTTTATAGTAATGTACAATAATAATAAACTACGAACAAATGGATATTTTGATGTTTAAAGAACCCTTATTATATAGAAAATATTTTAGAAACTGAAGTATTAAAGTATTTATATGAATATTTGAGTCACTGCATTAAATACACAATTGTTTTATGTTGTTCCTGAATAAAGGGTGGTAATTAGCAAAATTTCAATTTGGGAAGTAATTTTGTCCATATACATATACAACCAAGTTGCTTGACCTTGTAACCCTTGCTATTTACATAGTAAAAGATTGGACAATTAAAAAAATTTTTTCACATCCCCAGAGAACATCAGGATACTCTCACCCTACTTACATGTGAGTTTCACAGTCTCTTTTGCTTAACGATGTAACAGCCTACCTAGCAAGTATTCAGTATTTATTGAATAAATAAAGATATGAGGAATTGAGATACTATGGTGGTATGAGCTGTGTTATGGTCAGTTTTGAGAAAATCTAGATATGCTTGTATTACTCTAGAAAATATATATCTTCCTTGATTTCAATTTGTTCATCTGTAAAATGAGGATGTTGGACTATATAATGTCTGAAGTCTTAATCTCTACTAACATTCAAAAATTTTATTGTATAGATGTTGGTATGATAAATATTTAAAAGTATTTATATGTTTTGTGATTTTAATGAGTTCATTAATTCGAAGAAACATAATGATAGACTCTAATATTTAACAGTAACAAATACTTCTGTGATGAACAGTATATAGTGGTGCCTTGTAATTCAAAAGTCAATTATCCAGCAAACTTAGTCTACACTGAACATTGAGTAAAGTAAAATTTAAAAAAACAATTAAAAAGTAAAAAATGATATTTAAGAAGTCAAAATTAATTTCTCAGAGATAATTCAACAAAACTAGGTTTTGTTCTTAAGGAAGTCCTCTTAAGACACTACTGAGCCTTTTAATTTTTATTTTAGATGTATATGTAACATGCTTGTCTATTTTCAAACACAGCACAAAATGGACAAAGCTGGTGAACTGCTTAGAGATCCTGCTAAGGAGCTACTAAAAGGAGATAACAATAATAAAGGACATAGAGAAATACAGTTGGAAAGGGCAAACAGAAGAAACTGAAATAAGAATATGCTTTTGTGGCAGTTTAGTGTAAACTTTTAAAAGTTCTGATCGTTAAAAGAAATAATTAATAGACAACCATAGTTTAGAAGGTAAAGTGTAAAAAGGAACCAATGTCCAAAATATATAAAGAACTCCCATATATCAAAATAAGCAAAGGATAAATAATGGAAAAAATGGACAAAAGACTTGAAAGAATTCACAAAAATTTAATAGTCAGTCAATAAACAATGGAATGGATGTATAAATTGTGCTAAAATCAACAATGGAATGGTATATGGCAATGAAAACAGAAGGTACACAACTATATAAAATATGAATTAATCATACAAACATAATTTTGAAAGAAAGAAATCAAGCAACTGAGTATGCACTCTGTGATTCCACTTACATAATTTTGACCTGCTGTAACTATATTTCAAAAATAAAAGTAACCCATTCTGGTTAGTGACTTTGAGGAAACATGAAGGAAAGCTTCTGGGGTGTTGACAGCTGTTTTGTTCTTGATCCAGATGCTGGTCACACTGTGTTTAGTTTGTGAAAAATGTATCTTTAAAAAAAATTTGAGATGTAATGAAGATGCAGTTAACATATATCTTAGGTTTTTAGTTTGATGGCTTTTGATAAATGAGTGCATCTGTGGAACCAGCACCTCAAAACAAGCTGTAGAAATTTATCCACTGTCCCTTTTCAGTCAATTTCCTTCCTCTAGAGATAAACCTGTTTCAGATTTCTATTACAATATGTTGGCTCTTTCTGTTCTAAAAATTTATGCAAATGGAATGCAGTATATACTCTTTTTTTTTTTTTCTGTGTTGCTTAATATTATGCTTTTGGGAGATTCATCCATGTTATTCTATAGCAGTAGTTTGTCCTTTAAAAAAAATTTCCAAATACTATTTCATTTTGTGAATATACTATAATCTATCCATTCTCTTGTTAAAATTCATTTGGTTGTTTGCAGTGTTGGGCTATTATAAATGTATGAAAGTTACTGTGTCATTATAAATGACAGACTCATTAATGTTTCTTTATCTTTTGTAACCACTATAATTGATATTGTCAGATAATTGATGTTGTTGCTCTAGAATATTTTTTACTTTAATTTTCAGGGTCTTTTGCATTCTAAGCTCAAGTACTTTTATATAATGCTTGTAATATTTCTGTTTATATATGGAAAATGGTGATTTTTTCAAAAAGAATAGAGCTGCATGAAGTGGCTTAAATAGGTTCCAGTTCCTATTGATATTTAAGTTAGCAGCAATGTATTTTTAAGCTTTAGAGTTAATACATTCTGTGAAAAAAAGACACACTTTTTAAGAAATTTTAAAGCTTTTGTAAACATTAAAAAATCTCCTTTAGTAACTTGATATGTTTATAACATTAATTACATTCTATAATTAGAAAATTGATATTTTAAAGAGATTAAATATACTTACCATTTCTTTGGTAAATAGCATTCTTTCCACAAATATTTTTGCTCTAGATAGATTGACACATCTGATGGTTGTTTTTTTTTTTTTTTTTTTTTAATTCAGGTTGTATTTGCAAAGTAGTCACTATCTTCTTCACTGCTATTGCATTTTGCCTATGTAAATATTTACCAAAGGATAACAGTGAAATCCTGCATATGCCTGTGAAGAATCCAACAGTAAAAAAAAAAAGAAAAAACTAATTTATAACTGGATCATTAATGTGGAAGAATTATACACTGTCAGTCCATCAATGGAATGTTATACTAATAAAATTTGAAATAATTATAATATAGTTACATGTTTAATAAATGAATGTGAGTCATATGATCCCATAGGTTTATTATAGTTTGAGTACAAATATAATAATATAGTCCCTGTGTTTTGGATTTTTGAAATATATTGTAAAATACACATTTAATAAGTAATAAAAAGAATACTTTTAATGAAAAAGATGAAGCAGAAGTGGGAAAATATACATAAGTTAATTCTGTTAGTGACATGTATTAATTATTAGCTTTTGGTTATGTAGGACTACTTAGGATTCATATAGTTGTTCTTCTTATTTAATTCGGGCTGTGGATGTTTATTTCTCAATAATTTTTCAAAATAAAATTATATTTTTCATTCCAGTTCATATAATAAAAATTTAAATTAATGTCATACTTATTCTCCAAAAGAAGGCAGTTTCAAGCTTCTTAAAAATTAACATTTTATTTATCTTTTATTTCACCATGGAGAGGTTTCTTTTGAAACTATCTCTGGTCAGTTGGCTAATTTACAATACATATTTTCATGCTCCTTTAGTTTTAGTAGACACAAAAGTCAAAATGATCATATACATCTTTATTTTTACTTTGACTTCAGTTTTATTGATAAAGACTACCTGATGCCTGAGCTGATTTCCATTTTTGTGTTTTTATATTTAATTGTATGATAATTATAATTATTTCATGTGAAAAATATTCAAATTTAAATGTAGAAAATGTGTCAACCATTTGTGGAATTTTTTTAAGCTTAAATGTGTTTCTCTAGAGAGTTTTTGTTATAAGTATTTCATACATCATTGTACATCCATCGAAATTTATAGCAATTTTCTAAATGTTAGTATAAAAATCAGATTGTTATAAAACAAAAAAACTTCTCTACATTGCTTCTATTGTTCTCTTGGGAGAAGAAATAACGGATAGAATTTCTCCTTTGTTACACACATTAGTCAAGGACCGCTGTGTGTAAATGTATTGCCCTATTCCTTTTTTTTTTTTTTTCCTTTCTCCAATTTTTTTTTTTTTAATTCCGGTTAATTAACATACAGTGTAATATAAGTTCCGGGTGTAGAATTTAGTGATTCATCACTTACATACAACACCCACTGCTCATCACAAGTGCCTTCCTTAATCCCTATCACCTATTTAAACCATTCCCCACCCCCACCCCCCAAATGATACAGTAACCCTCGGTTTGTTCTCTGTAGTTAAGAGTCTGTTTCTTGGTTTCCCTCTCTTTTTACCCCCTATATAAATTTGTTTTGCTTCTTATATTCCACATATGAGTGAAATCATTTGGTATATGCCTATCTCTGGCTGAGTTATTTAGCTTAGCATAATTCTCTCTAGCTCCATCCCTGTCCTTGCAAATGGACTATTCACAGTATTGGCTGGCAGAAGGAATTGTGAAGCAGTGAGTATTTATATTCTACTATCTTTTTTACTTAACTCCAACATGCATTTATGAAAACCTACACATTAGTCTTTATATGAAATTCCAGTGGGATTGCAGAACATTTGAGGATCAGAGTGTGAAAACAGGAGTTTCTTCTTTAAAGATTCTGTAAGATCTATTTCTGTGCCCTACATTCAGAAAAGAATAATTACACTTAATGTTTACCTAAGTAGTAGAAATATATCTGTGGTGATCTGTGTTTTCACAACTAAATACCTTCCTATGAAACATTTTCTGTATGTTTTTACAGTGTATAGTATTTTAAATATCAGAATATAACAAGTTTTTCTAGGAGAATTAGTTTAATAATCTTAGGTTACTCATATCCTTTATTAATATTCTTATCTAAAAGATACCTGAAAATATATACAACTAGGAAATAAGGTAAAACAATGACAAATCCATTTTGAAGTTGCTTGTAGTTCATGTGTGTGTATATATATATTATCTGTATATTTATCCTTTTTTCAGAAAATAAAAGTATAATAAAAATTATAATAATTTGGATAGTAGTGTTAATACTTTAAATTTGAAGATAGACTTCTGATACAACAGAACATTGTTTCTGTCACAAACTAGTTTATAATTATGTGGATTGGTAAATAGAGAAATGATGTAAGTATAACCCAGAAGTTTCATTGGTTAACACTAAGTACCTTTTGAAACAGTCAAGAAAATCTTTCTTACTATTAAAGAGACGACCTTGGCAATAAATGGAAGTCTTAAAAAAACAGCTAAAAAACTTACAGTAATACCTTCCTTTGGAATCAGTTTTGAATAATTTAATGCTATTGAGAATCATTATGCTTTTCACAATGTTAACATATCTAGTGAAGTTGCAAGTGTAGATGAAGAAGCTGCAAAGTTATTTCAAATATTTTTATTTTTGATGAAATTGGTCTCTATTGGAAATTCATGTTCCCAAGGAACTTTATCTCAACAGAAGGAGGTGAGTCCCAGTGTTTAAACCTACAAAAGATTAACAGTGGTACTGGGTGAAAACCCCGTGTGGATTTAGCTGTGCTAAAATGTATTAAGATTGTGGTGTTTTTTTGTTAGAACTCTGGTTACCAAGTTGCAGTGGTTTACCTCTACAATGTTTTCTCCATAAGCCTTGTTATTTCTGGTGTTTGATTTTTGCCTAAGGGAATGTTTTAAAGGAATGCACACATAATATTATAGCAGAAATGCTTATGTTTTAGAATTGATGAGAGTTTCTGAGCTTCAAATTGCATGTTCTCCAAAATCTTAGAATAATTAATTACCATGAAAATCCTAGTCCCTCAATCTTTAAAAAAATGAATTCTTATTAATATTGGATTGAAGATTTCTTGTTTTAACATGTAGCGTTCAGTGTTCTGTATGTAGTCTAGAAAAGTATCAAGTTTTGATTTATTAATGGCAAATTTCCCTTCTCAACACTGTTTACTCTTATTTTCCCCAAGTTAGTTAAGACATCATTGACATATAGCTCTGTATAAGTTTAAGGTGTACAGCACAATGGCTTGACTTACATATATTGTGAAATTATTACCACAGTAAATTTAATTAATATCCATCATCTCAAATAAATACAAAAAAAGAAAGAAAACCAATTTTTTTTGTTTGTTTCATGATGAGAACTCAATATATCTCTTCTCAACTTTCAAATATACGATAAGCAGTGGTAACTGTAGTCATCATTTTGTACGTTATATCTCCAGTATTTATTTATCTTATAACTGGATTTAGTTATCTTATAACTTGTATTTTTGACCACCTTTGTCAAATTCTTCCCTGCCCCTCAACCCCCACCTCTATCTTTTAGATTCATATTTAAGTGAGATCATCCAGTATATTTTCTTTCTCTTTCTTACTTATTTCACTTGTCAAAATGCTTTCCAGGTCCATCCATGTTATCACAAATGAAAGGATTTCTTTCCTTTTTTTATGGCTGAATATTATTCTTTGTATATACATATACTACAATTTCCTTTTCATTGATGAACACTTAGGTTGTTTCCACATTTTGACTATTGTAAATAATAATGCTATGAACATAAGAGTGCAGATATCTCTTTGATACAGTATATTTATTTATTTTGGATCTATTTCCAGGAGTGGAACTGTAAATCATATGGTAGTTTGATCTATTTTAATTTTTGAGCAACCTTCATACTGTTTTCCATAGTAGGTGTACCAATTTATAATTCTGCCACCAGTGAAGAAGGGTTTCTTTTCTCCACATCCTCACTAGCATTTGTTACCTATTGTCATTTGATGATAGCCATTCTAACAAGCCTGAAGTTATATCTCACTGTGGTTTTGATTTGCATTTTGCTGATGGTTAATGATGTTAGCATGCTTTCATGTACCTGTTTGCTATCTGTATATCTTCTTGAAAAAGTGTCTATTCAGATACTCTGCCCATTTTTTAATTGAATTGTTTGGTTATTGAACAAGGGTATGGAGAGTATATTTATATTTTGAATATAAACCCCTTATCAGTTATATAATTTGCAAATATTGTTCCATATACTATATGGTAAGTTATCCTTTTCTTCTGTTGATCATTTCTTTTGCTGTGAAGAAGGTTTTTAGTCTGATGTAGTCCCACTTATTTATTTCTGATCTTCTTCCTTATGCTGTAGGTTACATATCCAATAAAATCATTGCCAAGATCCATCTCAAAGAGCTTTTTTCCTATGTTTTCTTCTCAGAGTTTTATGGTTTCTGGATTTACATTTAAGTCTTTAGCCCATTCTATGTTAATTTTTGCAAGTGGAATGAAAGAAGTAAGTGCCTAGTTTCACTGTTTTACATGGTGTGAATATTCTCAGCACCATTTATTGAAGATTCTTTTCTCCATTGAGTATTCTTGAAACCTTTGGAAAAATATTGACCATATATACATAGGTTTATTTCTGAGAGCTTGATTATATTCCATTTGTCTATGTATTTGTATTTATAGCAGGACCATACTGTATGGATTGTTTTCCTGACTTTGGTGTTCATCTTCATGACCATTATTTTGACTTTTTATGAAGTAAATCACCCATCTCCATTTCAGATTCATTTCTAGTATTTTTTTTACTTTTACTTTCATTAAATTTTTAATTTCAGTAACATTTAATTTCAGTTAATATACAGTGTTACATTAGTTTTAAGTATACAGTAGTAATTCAACAGTTCCATATATTACTCAGTACTCATCAAGGTAAGTGTACTCTTAACCCCATTCACCTATCTCACCCATCCCCCAACCCTCTGGTAATGGTTACCTCTCCTCTGGTAAACACCTGTTTCTTTTTTATAGTTAAAAGTCTGGGTTTTTTTGTTTTGTTTTGTTTTTTTTCCCCTTTATTCATCTATTTTGTTTCTTAAATTTCACATATGAGTGAAATCATATGGTATTGTCTTTCTTTGACTGACTTCTTTTGCTTAGCATTATACCCTCTAGGTCCATCCATGCTGTCATGAATGACAAGATTTCATTCCTTTTTATAAATAAGCAATATTCCATTATATAGATATATATACCTCATTTTATTTATCCATTCAGCAGTTGAAGGATATTAGGGCTCTTTCCATAATTTGGCTATTGTTGATAATGTTCGTATAAACATTGGGGTGCATGTGTCCCTTTGAATCAGTATTTTTGTACTCTTTGGGTAAATACCCATAGTACAATTACTGGATCATAGGGTAGTTCTTTTTCTAATTTTTTGAGAAAGTCTTTAGTGTTTTCTACAGTGGTTGCACCAGTTTGCATTCTCACCAACAGTGCAAGAAGGTTTCTTTTCCTCCATATCTTTGCCAATACCTGTTGTTTCTTGAGCTTTTGTTTTAGCAAATCTGACAGGTGTGGGGTGATATCTGATTGTTGTTTTGATTTGTATTTTCCTAATGATGAGTAATGTTGAGCATCTTTTCATGTGTCTGTTAGCCATTTGGATGTCTTCTTTGGAGAAATGTCTGTTCATGTCTTCCATTCATTTTAAAATAATATTATCTGTGTGATTTTTTGTTTATTTTGTTTTGTTTTGTTTTTGGTGTTGAGTTCTTTATATATTTTGGATACTAACCCATTATTGGGTATGCCATTTGAAAATTTCTTCTCCCATTCAGTAGGTTGTCTTTTAGTTTTGTTGATTGTTTCCTTTGCTATGTAGAAGCTTTTTATTTTCATGTAGTCCCAGTAGTTTATTTTGCTTTTGCTTCCCTTCCTCAGGAGACATATCTAGAAAAATGTTACTACAGTTGATATCAGAGACATTACTGCCTGTACTCTCTTCTTGGATTTTTATGGCTTCAGGTCTCATATTTAGTTTCTTAATCCATTTTCAGGTGTGTGTGTGTGTGTGTGTGTGTGTGTGTGTATGATGTAAGAAGGTGGTCCCATTTCCTTCTTTTGCATGTAGCTGTCCTGTTTCCCAATATGATTTGTTGGAGACACTACATTTTTCCCATTGCATATTCTTGCCTCCTTGATTGAAGATTAATTAACCATGTAATTGTGAATTTATTTCTGCACTTTTTTTTTGTTTTATTGAGCAATGTGTCTATTTTTGTGATAGTACCACACATTTTGATCACTACAGTTTTGTAATATAACTTGAAGTCTGGAATTTTGACACTTCCAGTCTTGTTTTTCTTTTTCAAGATTCCTTTGGCTATTTGGGGTCTTTTGTGGTTTCATACAAATTTTAGGATTGTTTGTTCTATCTCTCTGAAAAATGTCATTGGAATTTTGATAGGGATTGCATTGAATATGTATGTATATTGCTTCAGATAGTGGGGGAATTTTAACTATATTAATTCTTCCAATAATAAGCATGGTATATATTTCCATCTAGTTATATTGTCTTGCCTAGGTCTAGGGCAATATTGAATATATTAATACAAATAAATACTAAAACTTCTAAAATTCAATAAGCAAAACACAAACCTCTAAAAAAAAGGACGGGCATTTATAGAGGAGGAGAAACAACTGCCCAATTATTATATGAAAAAATGTGACTAAGGACTTAATTAGTAATCATGAGAACACAAATTGAAATACATCATAAAGATACCATTTCATACTCATTAGAATTGGAAAAATTTAAAAATTACAAAATCTCTTGTTGCAGATTTGGCAGAACAGAGCTCTTTTAGACTGCCGGTGGAAGTGTAAAATGTTACAGGCATGTGGATAGCCATTTAGTTTATTTTGAAAATATGTACCCAGTAACCAGAAATTCCATTTCTGGGAATATATATTTTAAAAATTCTGACATATCTTCAAAAAGATACATGTTCAAACATGTTTACAGATGCATTGGTTTGTATTAAGAAATAAGGAAAATAATACAAATATTAATAAGGTAATGCATAAATACATTGTGCTATATTTTTGTAATGGAAATCATACTACTATGAAAATGAATGAAACTTAGTTGTTGCTATCAAAATGAATAAATCTGAACAAAAAAATTTGACAAAAATGCCAAATTGGAGAATGTATATATAATATATATTACATATATGTTTATAATATACAATATCATTTATGGGCATATACATCTGTAGCAGAATTATAAAGAAATTTAAGAATGACAAAACATCAATTGTAGTAGCAGAGTTAACATGCTGTATTTCTTACATCTACTGGGGGAGAAATAAACTTTCTCCCCAAATTTGAAAAGAAAAAAACAAAACAAAACACTCCCTTGCTTGAGTCTGGTTGGACAAATTTCAGGTCCATGCCACGCCTGGAACAATAACAGTTGCAAAGGCAATAATAACCAAAATTGACTTAAATATGAGCTCCTAAATTAATTGTTTCCAAGGGAATATAATTGCTATAATTATGTGATTTAATCAGGTCCTAGTCATAGAGTTGAAGGTTAGATCAGCTTCCCCTAGGTCTCATGAGCAGTTTGGGAAGGATATATATCATGAAGAGAATATAATTTTTTTAAGAAGAAATTTATAGGAGTTAAAATGTTATAGTGACCAAGAGTATAGTAGTAACAGTGGAATTATGAATAAAATGTGAATGTTGAAGGATGAGAGGTGAGGGAGTGGGAGAGGGAGCAGAAAGAGAGAGAGAGAGAGAAAGAGAGAGAGAGTTGGGGTGGATGGAGGTTCAGAAAGGGAGATTAAGCTTGGTGCCCTAGTAGTTGGCTTGTATGTTTTTATATAGAGTGTTACCATTTATTAATAAGTGAAGCATAGGAGGAATAGAGGATTTAGAAGAGGAGATGAGTTGTTTTAGACATACTGAGTTTGAAGTACCAATGAGGGAGCCTAGTGCTATTTGACAGTTGAAAATAAAGATCTAATGCTGAGGAGCGAGATCTCAATTGTAGTCATAATTGGGGGTTGTCAGTATAGCAATAATTATTTGATCCATGGAAAAAAATAAATTTTCCCAATATAGGAGAAGAGTCTACTGTGAACTGAGGAATTCTGAAGAATATAACACATAAGAAATGGCTAGAGGAAGAGACTAAGAAGGAAAAACAAGAAGAAAACCAGGGCTGAAATCAGTACAATAAAGGCAAGGTAGGAGTATATGAAGACAATGGGGGTGGTCAAAATTGCCAAATGTTGCTGAGAGGTCAAGGGAAGTAAGCAATGAAAATGTTTACTGGATTTAACAACAGAGTTTGTTGGAAACTAGAATGAGAGAAATTTCAGAAGAATTGTAGGAAGAGAAGCCAAATGGCAATAAATTAATAAATGTGTTGGAAAAGAGCAATTGGACACATTATATGTAAGCAAGATCTTCTATAAGTATAGCTGTGAACAGAACATAGGATCTGGTAGTTGGCTGTGGTGCTAAGGTTTGTTAAGGGTGGTAGATGAAGTCATTGTTGCTCTAAGTGTTGTGATGGATGGCTTATCGAAGATTGATAAGAAGCAGCAAACAGGAAGAGATTATGGTCTAAGAACAAGAATATAATTAATAGAAAGATATTACTAAGAAAGGGATAGGATGGGTTCCAAAACACAGGAAGAAGGATTAGCTGTAGTAAAGAGAAAGGACTTCTTCCCTTGCAACAGAGGGCACCAAGGAAAGGATTGGTGAAACTGCAGGTAATTTTGTAGGTTTTGTGGCTAGAACTTGAACCCTTGCAATCTTCTGAATGTGTCTCCTTTCCTTTAAATCATTTCTTCATGACCTAACCTTTGCAACCTATGTTCTGTTGTATAAACAGCGTGATACCTCTCTAACTAGTCTCTTGGTTGTTTCTTCTTCCAATCTGCTCTCCTTCCTGTTGTGAAAGGAATCTTTTTATAATGCCAATATGATCATCTTATGCAATGAGTTGTAATTTTTTTTTATCTCCCTTACTCTTTTCTAGATAACCAGCCTTTGAAAGGAGGTATTGCATTGTTCATTACCCTGTTCTCACTCATTCTTATGTGATGAATGTTAAAAATATATATATTAGATGAATAAATGGCTGGTGACTTTATCTTTAATGCCTTTGGCACCGAAGTGTTTGTTTTTTATTGAGATTATCAGATGACAGATTGCTAAATAAAAGTATAAAATCTTCTATGGGACTTTGAGATTTCACAATTAAGATCTTAAGGACTTCTTTTCAAAGCCACTTTCTAACTTGCTCAAGCTTCCCTCACTTGCTGTTTAAAAGCCTACTTCAGCAAAGTTTGCTCAATTGTAGGTTGAATGGTGTCCCTACAAAAGATATGTTCAAGTCCTAATCTCCAGTGCCTGTGAATGTGACCTTCTTGGGAAATAAGAACTTTTTAATTTTTTTTTAAATTTTATTTGTTTTAAGTAATCTCTACACCCAACGTGGGGCTCCAAGTTACAACCTTCAGATCGAGAGTCATGTGTTCTTCTGACTGAGCTGCCAGGCACCCTGGGAAATAGGATCTTTTAAGATGGAATCAAGTTTAAGATGAAGTTGTACTGGATTAGGGTAGGTCCTAATTCAATGACTAGCATCTTTCTAAGTAGAGGGAGATTTGGACTCAGAACACATACATCAGGCAGAGATTGGAGTGATGTATCCAAAAACCAAGAATACCAAGAGGATAGGAAGACGTCTTTGCTACCGCCTTCAGAGGGAGCATAGCCCTGCTGACACCTTGATTTTGGACTTCTAGCCTCTAGAACTCTAAGAAAATCAAATTATGTTGTTTTAAGCTGCCTGTTTTGTGGTACTTTATTATGCTAGCTCTAGGAATCTAATACACCTTATATATGTATATACTTTTTTTCTCAATTAGATTTATTTGTAGAATCTTACGAAACTTCCAACTAAGGAAGTCTTCTCACTTCTTGAACAAAAGTTTTTCACTCTTACCTATCCAGGAAGCTATTATTTTTCCGTTACAACATAAAATTCAAACAACACTGCTATAACTTTATTATCTTTAGGACAAAAATGCACTAATCCCATGGCTTTGTTTTTTGTTTTTTAATTTCCTCTATGATATTTTTTTTCTTTTTTACTTCAGTGTTGTTATTTGGCTAGGAAGAGAGTTTCTCAAAGACAATAATCTGTTTAAATTGCTGTGAATAACACTTAGGAAACCATGACTAAGTAAGTGGTGGAAAAGATTTGCCACCAATCATGGACTTCACAAACGAAATTTTACAGGAGAAAAGTTTCCATGTTAGATGAGTTCAGAGGGATCATAAAAATAATAAAAACTGTGAAAACTTCTGACCCTAAAAGTACTTCACTATTAACAAAAAAAAAAAAAAAAAAGAAAAGAAAAGAAAAGAAAAGAAAAAGCTTACGCGAGAGTTTGTTTTAAGCAAGTTAGCATTTCTTTTGACATATTTTATTATCTTTAAGTAGGTAAAAATTTAATCCTTTTTTCAGTAGTAAACATTTAGTACTGTATTAGAACAAAGGCATAATCTTTTAAGTAGGTTATAATGGGTATACTTCTCTCAAATTATGCAAAAGTGTTTCAAAAGGACTTTTGTGTCATGAGCTGACAAATGAAACTACTGTTTAATTTGGTAATTAATATGAACCAAGGCATATAGGATAATAAAAGTCAATAAGAGGTATAGTTTCTGGTTTTCACTTACTATAAAATATTGTAAGTTAATTCATATTACTTTTTATCAGAGACAGATATATGGTGATGAGTTACCTAAAGTGGTAATTGTCATATACTATTTTTAATATGTAATTTTGCTTTCTGTTGGAAAGTCTAGACCCAGACTAGTACCACTCTAGACCCAGACTGGTAACAGGTGTTACCAGTATTATTTAGGAAAAATAGCTTTTTGTTTAGTTCATGGAGAAGAAAGTAGATAAAGATAGTTAGGTTTGAAAAAAAGGATCAGCATTCTTTAAACATATTTTATCATACAGCATCCTTTAAATATATTTTATCATCTTAAAGTAGGTAAAAATGTGATTTTCTCTTTGCTTCTATGAGTTTGACTATTTTAGATTCCACGTGTAAGTGATATCATACAGTATTGGTTTTTCTCTTTTTTCACTTAGCATACTCCCTTAAGTTTCATCCATGTTGTCACAAATGACAGAATTTCCTTCTTTTTTGTGGGCAAATTAAAATTCCATTATATATAAATTAATACGTTTGAGTTAATACGTATGTATACATGTATATAAAATATATATGTATTTTTTATATCTTTTTATTTTTTCACCCATTGGTGAATAGTTAGTTGTTTCCATGTCTTGGCTATTGTAAGTAATGATGCCGTAGACATGGTATACCTCTTGGAGATGTAGTCTCTGGCTTACAATGGTTTGACATCTGATTTTTCTACCTTATGATGGTGCAAAGTAATAACAAATTCAATGAAAACCACACTTCAAAGATTTTGGATACTAACCCTTTATCACATATGCCATTTGCAAATATCTTCTCCCATTCCAAAGGTTGCCTTTTAGTTTTGTTGTTTGCTTTGCTGTGCAGAATCACTAAATTCTACTCCTGAAACTAATATTACACTATATACTAATTAACTGGAATTTAAATAAAAACTTGAAGCTGAAAGAAAGAAAGAAAGAAAGAAAAAGAAAGAAAGAAAGAAAGAAAGAAAGAAAGACCATACTTCAAATTTTGAATTTTGATCTTTTCTTGGGCTAATGATATATGGTATGATACCTCTCATTCTGCTGGCTGTGGCAGTGACCCACAGCTCCCAGTAAACCATGTGATCATGAGGTTAAACAACCCAGACACTTAGAACCAATCTGTACCCATACAGTCATTCTGTTTTTCACCTTCAGTATAGTATTTAATAAGTTACATGATATTCAACCCATTATTATAAAATTGGCTTTGTGGTAGATAATTTTGCCCTACTGTAGTTCTAATATAACCAATATTAAGAGCTCTAAGCATGTTTAAGGTAGGATAGGCTAAGCTATGATGTTTGCTAAGCTAGAAGTAGTAAATGCACTTTTGATTTAGGATATTTTCAACTTGCAATGGATTTATTGGGAGGTAACCCATTCATAAATTGAGGAAGTCTGTAGTGATTTCATTTCCTTTTGGATATATACCCAGAAGTGGAATTGCTAGATCCTAAAGTAGTTCTATTTTTAATTTTTTAAGGAACCTCTATACTATTTTCTATAGCTGCACCAATTTATATTCCCACCAATAGCACATGAGGGTTCTCCACATCCTCTTATCTCTTGTCTTTTTGTTGTTGTTGTTGTTGTTGCTTAATTTTATTTATTTTGAGAGAAGGGGAAGGGTAGAGGGTGGGTGGAAGCAGAAGATCTAAAGCAAGCTCTGTGCTGACAGCAGAGAGCCTGATGCAGGGCTCAAACTCATGAATCATGAGATCATGACTTGAGTCCAAGTCAGACGCTTATCCAACTGAGCCACCCAATTGCCCTTCATGTCTTTTTTATAAAAGCTATTTTAACAGATTTGAGATAATGACTCATTGTGTTTTTAATTTGCATTTCCTATTGTTTAGTAATGTTGAACACCTTCTCATGTATCTTTGGACATTTAAATATCTGCTTTGGAAAAATGCCTATTCAGGTCTCTTCCCCATTTTAAAATCAGATTATTTGATTTTTTTGCTATTACGTTGTGTGAGTTCCTTACATATTTTGTATATTGATCTCTTATCAGATATATGGTTTGCAAATATATTTGATCATTCTGTAGGTGGCCTTTTCATTTTGTTGATTGCTTCTTTTGCTGTGCAGAAGCTTCTTTAAAAATAAGTTTATTTTTGTTCTTATTGCCTTTTCTTTTGCTGTCATATCCATAAAATCATTGCCAAGATCAATTTTGAGCTTTTTCCCCTGTGTTTTCTTGTAGGAGTTTTATGGTTTCAGGTTTTGTATTTAAGATAATTAATGACTAATTTTACCCCAGGAATTTGAATATAGAAAGTTAAATGAATTTGAACTGGAAAAGAGTAGGTGAGAGAAACAAGAGAGAGAGAGAGAGAGAGAGAGAGAGAGATCCTAAAACCTTTTGTAATCTCTTAAGGAGTATGGATGTCCTTGGGAGTATCAGTCTCAAACAAGAATTTGGGGATAGTGAATTTGGGAACTCGATTTAGAACAACTACTAAATATATATACATATACAGGCTATTCTATGAACTAACTGAAAACATCTGGTTCAGCTGGAAGTAGAGCCAGGAGCCCATTTTCTATCAGTGGAATTTCACTACAGAGAACATAGGCTGTGTATGATCATGAAATGAAAGAGAGAATGGTGACGATAACAATAATGACAATTAGGGATATATTTTTCTAACAAAGTGGAAAGATCACCACTGCTTTTCAATGTTCTACTGGAAGTTCTAGCTAATACAGTAAGACAAGAAAAGGAAATAAAAAGTATACAGATTGGGAAGGAAGAAATAAAGTTCAAAGATGATATACTCATTTATGTGAGCAGTCAGAAAGAATTGACAAACTCCTGGAACTAATAACCAGTTATAGCAAGGTTACAGAGTGCATGGTTAATATGCAACAGTCTATCACTTTTCTATATACCAACAATGAACAAGGGGAATTTGGAATAAAAAAACCACAATATCATTTACATTACCAAGATAAAAAAGAAATTCTATTGTATAAAGTTAACAAGATATGTACAATATCCACATGAGAAAAACTACAAAACTGTGTTGAAAGAAATGAAAGAAGAACTAAATAAGTAGAGATACTCCATGTTCATCAATAGGGAGACTCAATATTATCAAGATCTCAGTTCTTCTCAAATTAACCTTAGCTTCAATATGATTCTAACAAATTATTTTACAGATAGGACAAACTGAATCTAAAGTTTATATGGAGAGAAAAAAGCTTCAGAATAGCCAACAAAATATTGCAAGAGAAGAATAAAGTTGGTGGAGTAAGTCTATCTGATTTTAAGGCAGTATAAAGCTACAGTAATCAAGATACTGTGGTATTGGTGAAAGAACAGACAAATAGATCAATGGAACGTAATAGTCCAGAAATAGATCTACATAAATATATTCAATTTATCTTTGACAAAGGGGCAAATGTAATATGATGGAGCAAAGATAATCTCTTCACTTAATGGTCTGGAACAATTGGATATCCTCATACCTCATACAAAGAAATGAATCTAGACACGGACTTTATACCCTTCACAAAAATTAAATTTAAATGAATCACAGACCTAAATGTAAAATGCAAATATTTTACATTTACATCTACAAAACTCATAGAGGACAACATGGGAGAAAACCTACAAAATCTTGAGTAAAATGATGACTTTTTAGATTAAATATCAAAGGCACCATCCATGAAAGAAATAATTGGTAAGCTGGATTTAATTAAAATTTATTGTCTCTGCAAAAGACAATGAGAAGATGAACCACAAACTGGAAGAAAATATTTGCAAAAGAACTGATAAAGGATTGATATACAAAATATAAAAGAACTCTTAAAACTCAACAATAAGGAAAACAAACAACCTGATTGAAAAAAATGAGCCAAAGACCTTAGCAAATATCTCACTAAAACAAACAAACAAATAAATAAAAATACAGATGTCAAATAAGCATATGAATAGATGTTCCACATCATATGTCATCAGGAAAATGCAAATTAAAATGAGATACCACTATACACCTATTAGAATGGCTAAAATTTGAAGTAATGACATCCCCAAATCCTCATGAGAACGTGGAGCAACAAGAATTCTCATTCCTGACTGGTGGGAATGCTAAACAGTACAGCCACATTGGAAGACAGTTTGGCGGTTTCTTAGAAGAGTAATCACACTCTTACCATGAGATTCAGCAATCACATTCATTGATATTTACTCAAAGGAGTGAAAATTTATATCCACACAAAAATTTACACGTGGATGTTTACAGCACATTTATTCATAATTACTAAAACTTGAAAGCAAGCAATCTGGTCTTCAGTAGGTAATGGATAAACTGGTACATCTAGACAATGGGATATTATTCAGTGCTAAAAAAAAAAAATGAGCTATCATGCCATGACAAGATATGGAAGAAATTAAATGCATATTACTAAGTGAAAAAAAACTAATCTGGAAAGGCTACATATTGTACAATTCCAACTACATGACATTTCAGCAAAGGTAAAACTATGGAAACAGTAAAAAGGTGAATAGTTGCCAGACGTTAAGGGGGACGGAGGTATAAATAGAGCATAGATAATTCTTAGGGCAGTGAAACTATCTGTATATTCTAATGGTGGATAGATATCATTAAAATTTTGTCCAAACCCATGAAATGTACATCAAGAGTAAACCTAAAGTAAATTATAAATTTGATAATAATTTGTCAATGTAATTTCATCAGTTATAACAAATGTACTACTCTGGTGATGCATGTTAATGATGGAGGAGGCTATGCATGTGTTGGACAGGGGATAGGGTTTATATAAAAAATCAGTGTACCTCCTCTCATTTTTGCTATAAACCTAAAACACAGCTCTAAAAAATAAAATATATTATAAAAAATGTACTCTTGACCTATTAGAATATTTTTTTCCATAAAGTTACTTTTGCCTTCTTTTTCTGCCTCTTTTTTTTTGCCTTCTTTTCTTCCTTCTTTAACTCCTATATCTTTAAGACAATGTTCTGTTTATTTCATGGTAGCTGTAGCTAGTTATGCCTTTATGTGTATGGTTTTGCCACACTAAATAAATGTTATGCTTCTTGAGGGAAGGGATTGTATTTTATTTCTCTAAATTTTCTCTCTTCCAAGTATATATAGGCCTTGCTCTCTATATTTTTATAAATAAAATATAAGAAAACGTTTTTCTGCAGAATGATGTTCCATATTTATTTTCCTTTCAATTTGCATTCCATATTCTATAATTTTTCTTCAATGTACCATGCTGACATTATTATTATTTTGATTAATGTAATTCTTAATACATTTTGCTTCTAAAAACATTGGAGGCAGCAGGGAGCATTTTTTTAAAGGAGAAATAAATTATAGGACTATCTAGGAAAACAGGATTTACTTGTTCTGGAAACTGATACTGAAATGTGTATGGCAATGTATTACTGAATTTACTTTTCTTCTTCCTTGTCTCTAAGACTAAAAGAAAAACATATTGTGTTACTTCATTCCCATGAACTAATACAAGGAAGCTTATTAGTTCTTAAAGTTTTTAAATGTGAATTTTATATAAAAGTCATTGCATAACATAATAAGCATTATCTTTAATAGCAGGTACGTCAAAACTGCCCAAGTATTTTTCATATCCTATGTAGTAGGCAAAATTATGCTCCTCAGATATATCTATCTCCTAATCTCTGGAGCCTGTGCGTATGTTATGTTCTGTGGCAAAAGAAAATTAAGGTTGAGATTGGAATTAAGGTTCTAATTAGGTGATTTAAAATAGGGAGATTATCCTGGATTTTCCAGGTATCTTGTAATCACAGAGATCCTGAAATGTGGAAGACAGAAGCAGAAGAGTCAGTATCAGAATGATGTGAATTGAGAAAGACTCAACTGCCCATTTCTTGCTTTGAAGATAGAAGGAAGCAGGCTATGAGACAAGAAATGCCAATACCTTGATTATAATCCTACCCCTTTTGGATTTCTGGCCTTCATGATTGTAAAATAATACATTTTTGTTGTTTTAAGTTACTAGTTTGTGGTAATTTGTTAAAGCAGCAAAAGGAAACTAATCCACCTATCTCATTAGACCTCAAAGACAGGAATGGCACTGTCATCGAGATAATATTCATCAAATATTCTATTCCCTCGCCTCACTTAAATTTTCCAGTCTCTGTGAAGTTAGATGTTACTCATTCTGACCAGTGAAAGGTGAGCAGAAGTGAAATGGGCTCTTTCAGATCAGATTCTTTTTTCCTGCTTGTTTGGTTCAGATGGTACAGCTACAAGCTGGTAGATCCTCAGTCAACCTGGGCCACAGAGTATATACGTATGGCATAGCAAACACTCTCAAGTCATTATCGAACATGTAGTGAAGCTAGACAAATTTTTTTATGATGTTAAGCCATCACAATTTGAGTGGTAATTTGTTACTGCAAAATGACATAATTTATCCTAAAAACAAATACGGGTAACAAATTATAGCTTAGTAAATATCAGGAAATAAGTTTCTTTGATTTCTAGACTCCTGGTTTAAAGAGTTTACAAAATTTACAAGACTTCATGGCTAACATTGCCTTTGGAGTGTTACATCCCACCTGTACTTTTAGCACACAAGATTTACAATTCCAAATTGTGCTCTCTGGCTAGTGACTAAAGGGAAGACTGTGTATACTGGGTATCTTATTAAAAAGTCGTACATTCTTTATGAACAATGGTCAGTAGCCAAATAAAATGCAGTTATCGAAATTAAAGACGTTTTATTTTTGCTAAGAGGCAATCCCACCTTTTCATAAATGTGCCTGAGGCGGAGTCTGTAGCAGTAATGCCTGGCCCAAGGAGCCAATATTTTTCTCAAAGAACTTTGAGCCTCTCATACGTCTGAACAATTATTTTTGACAGTTCAGAGTTATCTGTCAGAGAACTAAAAGTTATGATTTTATCATAGTCTAGAAATTTTAAAGGCAAGCTGTTGCCATTTGATTCAGTCAATTATAGATGAACTCTAGTGTGAATCTGTAATATAAATTAACCAAAGGTGGCCCTTAGGTTATTTCTTCACAGAGGTCTGGGGCCTATTAGCCCAAAGGCCACCAGTGCCAAACTAAAATTTTTACACATCCAAAGTTTTTAGCATAGCCCAAATAAACAGATTTGTATCCATTTTGAGCCTGATTGCTTTGCATATTATGGAAAACAATGCCCAGCATCTGCTAGCCATAGATAAAATAAACCCTGTAGTGTAAAACATCCAAGCTGCTGCTGCCCTTTGGAGCTCTGTGACCCAGACTCCCTACTCAGCTGTTGAGTGACATCACCCCCCCTCCCCCATCATATGATTGTTGGTAGGATTCAGTGTTTTAAGGGATGTTGGACCAACAGCCTCAGCGACTCACTAGCTTTTGACCAGAGGCAGCCCTCAGTTCCTTGTCACGTGGACCTATGTGGGCTCACATCAAGGACGTTGCTTCACCAGAATAGCAAGCTAGAAGAGCCACAGAGTAAGTGCAAGCAAAATAAAAGTCACAGTCTTCTGTAGCCTAGTCTCAGAATTGACATCTCATCACTTTTTTATACTTACCATGCCATGAATTCATAGGGAATGGGTTCCAGCAGCTCAATCCTTTCCATTGGTTCTCACAAAGTTTTCTGCTTTGGGTGGAGCAGGCTGGAGCTTCAGTCTAACCCAAATCCCTATGGGTTTGGCTTCCTTCTTTTTCTGATCATTTTCCTTCACAGGCTTCAGGAAGCTAGCTTGGCTTTTTGAATACTTCATGGGCTCAATACGTGCATTAATTCTCTTGGCATGAATCTTGCCCTTAAACTGGTTTACAACAATGTCAACTCAATGCTGGGTAACATTGTAGACTCTTTCAGGTTTGCCATAGTAACATTTGTGGGATGTTCCTTTTTGAACAGTGCCCATTCCCTTGATGTCTACACCACCTTTCTTGTAGGTTTGTGCATACACAGCCAAAGGAACAACTTCTTCCCATTTGTGTTGGGCATTTTGGTGAGTTATTGGAAGATGGTGGTTCTGGCAGAAAGGTGACATCATTTTTTAAAAAGTTGTTTTTATTATTTTTAATTTTTATTTGAGAGAGAGAGAGCATGAGCAAGGGAGAGGGGCAGAGGGAGAGAGAAAGACAGAATCTTAAGCAGTCTCCACATCAGCATAGAGCCCTATGTGGGCAACTTGATCCCATGATCCTGAGATCCTGACCTAAGCCTAAATCAATGGATGCTCACCCAACTGAGCCACCCAGGCACCCCTCATCACTTAAAAAAAAAGCTAAACTATAACTTTATTCAAAGGTGACCAGTTTTTCCACCTATGTTCTTCTGTTCCACAGCCCAATCCAGAATGTCACATAGCATTTAGTTATCATATCTCCTTAGTCTCCTTGCTCTGTGATCATTCTTTCCTTGTGTTTCATGATCTTGACATTTTTTAGAAGAAATGGTAATTTTGTAGAATGTCCCCCAATTTGGGTTTGTTTGATATTTTCTCATGATTATACTGAAGTTTTGCATTAAGGGAAAGATAACACAAAAGTGATTTTCCCTTTCTATTGCATCATATCATGGATATGATATCATGGATACATGATGTCATTATGTATTGCTACTATTGTTGACCTTGATAATTTGGTCAATTTTGTATGCACCAGGTTTCACTCTGGCAGAGTTCCCTTTTTATCATCTCATTCCTTCCAGTTTTAGTATATCTTGTTTTTTGGAGACAAGTCACTAAGTCTTGCCAGTACACACAAGGGAAGGGGATGACATAACGGGTTAAATGCCAGGAGATAGGGTTTATTGGGAGCCATTTCATAAGCTGCATATCATACTATGAAGGGTAACACGGGGCTACAGTGGTAGGTAAGGTAAAGATGTAGTAGGTAAAGTAAGGATACATAAGTCACATAAATGACTTAACACATTGCTGTCAAAGTGAATGATAGCTATTATGATGATTATTATGCAGTTGTAACTATTTTGTGGTTCTCTTTCAAATTGATTCATTCAATAAATGTTTGTTGAACCCTTATTCTGATAGAACTGAAAATACAAAACTCCTCTGGTTTATGAGGGAGATAATAATAAACAGGTTAAGGAAAATATTTGTGAATTGTGATAAATGATATAAGGAAAGTAATCAGGACAAGGTGATAGAAAATGTATGTGTGTGTGTGTGTGTGTGTGTGTGTGTGTGCGTGTGTGTATGATGATTATCTCAATCCAACAGAAAAAGCCTTCCTGAGATGACATTTATCCTGAGACTGAATGTTGAGAATCAGCTTTACAAGATCCTGACAATAACATTTTAGGCAGAGAGAATAGCAAGTTCAAGGGCCACAAAGCAGAGAAGAGTTTGTTATGTGAAGGAAATAGGAGAAACTTATGACTAAAGTATATTTAGCAAGGGGTAAAGTGTTATGAAATAATGTTGGAGGTAGGTAGGGGCTAAAATAGATAGGGCTTTGAAGGGTGTGAGAAAAACATTATTTTACTCTAAGTATGAAGGAATGCATTGGAGAGTTTTATGAAAGGTAACAACAAGATCTTATTTTTACAAATTTGGTCTAATTGCAAAATTACAGAAAACTTGTAATAGTGCAAGGAATTTCCATACACCGTTCATGTGAGGTGAAAATTATATGATAATGCCAGCTTTGTATTACTCTGATCAAATCCATTCTCTTCAAAACATCTAAAATGGTATACTGGCCTTTATTTTTCTAGGATTAAAAAAAAGATGTATCTATACCTACTATATAAGAACGAGGAATTATAATAATTTGGTCCCATTCTCTTTAAATGTTTAGATAATAACTGCAAATATATTTTGGAACTATTAAAATTATCCATAGTGTTTATGCTTGAGACAGCCAAGCATAGGGACTCCTATTGGCTGATGGAAAACTCTCTTGTGTCATTCCAAGTATCCCATCAACAATTTTATCTTACTGCTTGAATTTTACCTTGAATTTTACCTTTAAGATATTTGCCTTTACTCTTGATTTTCTTCCTTTTTTGCAAGGAAATATAGGTATAAGTTTCTGAACTATGGACATTATAAAAGAATGCATAAATGATTACAAAGCTTTGATACCAACAATGATGCTTGAATATTATTACACACACATTATAGTAACCAATTAGTATTTATGTTTACAGTATCTTCATGCTTATAGCATACCATAATTAATTGATTTATTACACTTTGGTAAGTCTTGTGTGGCATTTATTCAATATACCTCTTATATTCAGGTACATTATTTGGGTAAATATTTGTTGGTGTACAATTGTGTATGTCTTACTGTTTTATGACTTATTCCACTTCATGAATAACCTTAAAAGTATGTAGTATTCTCATCTGGCTTTATTCTTGTTTTCTTACTTTCCACTCACATCCCAGCTTTCTTTCTTTGCTAACATGTACTTTGAATACCTGAGACATATGTAGGGAACAAAAGCCCACGTACACAGTATATAGAAGCCTGAGAAATATTTCATCCCTTCAGTCAAGGAGTACTATGAAGGTAGTTACAACCAACAAACATCTTAGCCAGTGAACTCTTGAATGGTTCCAGTTAAAATAGAACAAGTTCCATTTATTTGCCTTGCCAAAGCCTGGAGGTAAACATAATTGCTAAACTATGGGAATAAAATCAGGGGAAGGAATAAAAATTGTCTAGTGGGAAGATAACAGAATTCTAATTATAGTTCTGACACTAAGTAGATGTTTGATAAACACATTTTAACTAAGTTTATGTTCCTGTCAGTATTTTCTTAATGGATAATTACAGATTTTTAGCATCAGTGTGTTTCAGATTTGGAATGGGCTTCAATGGCTTCAAGCTACTTTATTTAGTCTATCCCATTTTCCCATTTTATATAGCTTTAATTCAATGGTTCTTAAACTATTTTGTCTCAGAACCTATTTATACTCTCAGCACTTACTAAGATTGCAAAGAGCTTTTGTTTATGTGGGATATATCTATTTATGTTTATCATATTAGAAATTAAAATGAAACATTTTAATAATTAATTTTGAATAGCTATAAGCTCATTACATATTAACATAAATATTTGTAAGCCTCAATAATTATAAGCCAGACACAATAAGACAACTACCTCATGACCTCACTTATATGTAGAATCCAAAATAAAACAGAACAGTTCAATTCATGTAATAGAAAGTAGAATGTTTATTACCAGGACCTGGGAGGTGGGGCAGTGAGGGAAGGGTGATGTTGTTTAAAGAGTACAAACTTTCAGTTGTAACATAAGTACATTTGGAGATCTAATATACACCACAGGGACTATAGTTAATAATAATGTATTGGATACTAAAAATCTGCTGAGAGTAGATCTCAAGTGTTTTCCTCATACACGTAAACACACACATAAAGATAACATGTGAAAGACAGTGGATATGTGAATTAGTTGACTGTGATAATTATATCACAATGTATACATATATCAAAACGTCATATTGTATACCTTAAATATATATAATTTTTATTTGTAAATCATACCTCAATAAAGCTAGAAAAATATATTTTCAAAAATTATAGTGAGAATGGAATGGTTTTACCTTTTTTCAAATCTTTTATGCTGGCTTAATAGGATTTTCTTATGTCTTCCTTTTGTGGTATGACGTGTCAAGTAGCCTCTGGAAAAACATCACTGTAGGCTCATGAGAAAATGAGAATCTAAAAGGCAAATAGCACCCTCATATCATTTTGAATATGGTTGTGAATTTGAAGACCCTTCGAAAAGGTTTCAGGTTTCCCCTGGGTATCCTGGGTGACCTATTGAGAACCACTTCTCTATAAAGATTTTCCTTTATTTTTATTTTTACTTTCTTTAATGCTCACTTTTGAGAGAGAGGGAGAGAGAATGAGCAGGGGAGGGACAGAGAGAGCAGGCAACAGAGGATCCTAAGTGGGGTCTGTGCTGACAGCAGAGATCCCAATGTGGGGCTTGAATCCATAAGCTGTGAGATCATGACCTGAACTGATGTCGGATGCTCAATCGACTGGTTTTCCTTTATTCTGAGTCCACATTTTTCTTCTACTTTCAAGGTCCTTGTGCTAATCTCAAGAACCATAAAGAATAAGTCTGATCTCTGTTTCAAATGATAGCCCCACTCAAATATTTTATGTCAGCTATGTTGTTAACCCTATATCTTTCCTTCAGGATCAACTTTCATAGTTATTTCAACTAATATTTATGTGAGAAATTTCAATTTTTCTTTCCACATCAGTTACGTTATTCACGGGCCTGCTCTCATTAGCCGTTTGTTCTTTTGGTATAACAATTAGAGATGAATAAAATATTTCAGAATAGTCTGAATGATGGAAAGTAGAGAAAAAATCTTAAACTGGATTCCATGTCTCTTAAATTCATATAAATTTGATTCATATTTTAACTTGTTAATGTTCAGTTAAATCTTTCCTATTTTAAAGTTTGATTTCAGTTGATTCACAGAATTTTTAATAATCTATGTCGTCTTATTAGATAAAGGATCAACAATTTAGCTCATGGATCCTAATGACATTATATAAAGTATTCATAATATTTACACAGACACAATGCTATATATTCACCAAACTGTTTCATTTTCCTCCTGGGAATACAGCACAACCACATACTGAGCCCTTTAGCATATAGGTAGAGCATAGACTGAGTTCTGGTCAGTGGGGTGCAGGCAGAAGTGCCATATAATCCATTTCAGTGTTGGCCAGAAACCTGCAGTACAAACATCTGCAGTCTCTCCCCATTTGACTTGCTGCAAGCAAAGAACTCTGAGTGGGAAGAACCTGGATCCCTGAGTTCACTATTTGAAGGAAAACTTCCCAGGAAATCCTCCAGAAGAGGAAAATCCACATGGAACCTTCCATGAGCCAGAGAGAAACTGTTACACATTGCGTTAGGCTCAGGGGATTTTTGATAGCCTATCCTACCAAATGTTCTTAGCTTTACTGAAACACTCTATGATGACATTAATTTGTTATTTAGTTGCTGTTTTGCCATAGTCATTTAATCAAAAAGGATCAGTCAACTTCAACTGTACTAATTGTACTAACAGTACTGTCATTTGCCCAACACTTATTTATCTTATCCACAAGAATACAAGATAATTTTTGATAGATGCTATGGTGAAATTCAGATAAATGATGAGTAATGCTGTCATCACAGAATGAGTTGGATTGTGTTCCCTTATCCTTAATTTTCTGAAAGAATTTGTGTAGAATTGGTATTAGTTCTCCCTTAAATGCTCAGTAGAATTCAGTACTGAAGTCATTGGGCCTGAGGTTGTGGAAACATTTTTAACTGCAAATTCAATTTCTTTAATAGACATAGGTTGTTTAGGTTTCCTATTACCTCTTGAAAGATCTTTTGTAATTTGTTTTATAGGGATTTTGTCCAATTTATCCATATTGCCAAATTTATCAGCATAAAGTTATTAAAAATTTTTTTTTAATGTTTATTCATTTTTGAGAGACAGAGAGATAGAGTGTGAGTGCAGGAGGGGCAGAGAGAGAGGCAGACACAGAATCTGAGGCAGATTCTAGGCTCTGAGCTGTCAGCACAGAGCCCCAATGCGGGCTCGAACCCACCAACTGTGAGATCATGACTTGAGCCGAAGTCAGATGCTTAATAGACTGAGCCACCCAGGTGCTTCAAGTTATTTTAAAATATATTTTATTTATATATATTTTATTTATCACTGTATCTTTTTAATGTCTGCAGAATCTGTGGTGATACCACCTTTCACGTTTCAGATGTTAGCAATTTGTGTTTCATCTCTTTTTCTTCTGGTCTCACTAGAGGTCTATGAAATTTACTTATCAAAGAACTCTGTTTTAGTTTCATTTTTTCTCTATTGTTTTCTGGTTCTATTTTATTAACTTACTCTCTGATCTTTATTATTTCCTTTATTCTATTTGCTTTGGATTTAATTTGTTCTTCACTTTTTGATTTCTATTGATTGATAGATTGATTGATAGCACGAGCAGGGGAGGGGCAGAGAGAGAGGATAAGAGATTCCCAAGCAGGCTCCACACTGCCAGCACAGTGCTCCATGCAGGGCTTGAACCAACAAACCAGGAGATCATGAGCTCAGCCAAAATCAAGAGTTGTATGCTTAATTGACTGAACCACCCAAGCTCCCCTTTCATTCTTTAATTTCTTAAGATAGAAATTAAAGTCACTGGTTTGAGAACTTTCTTCATTTCTAGGCATATTGTAAGTTTTCCCTTAAGTACTGCTTTTTAGTAGTATCCTACAAATTCTGATGTTTTGTTTTTATTTTCATGCAGTTTATAATAATTTCTATTTTTC
Organism: Panthera tigris; assembly: GCF_018350195.1. Lineage (NCBI taxonomy): Eukaryota > Metazoa > Chordata > Mammalia > Carnivora > Felidae > Panthera > Panthera tigris. The sequence goes on along the minus strand of NC_056660.1, from coordinate 162,236,987 downwards.
CTTTTGATTTTGTTTTTGATCCGTGGGTTAAGAGGTGTTTTTTTTTTTTTTTTACATATTTGGAGATTGTCCAGATATCTTTGTTACAGATTTCTAATTTATTCCCTTGTGATCAAAGAACATATTTTGTATGGCTTGAATTCTTTTAAAATTACTGAGACTTTTTCCATTGCTTGTGATCTGGTCTATCTTGGTAATTGTCCCAAGTGTCCCATGTGTACCTTGAAAGATGTGTAGTCTTTTGTTGCTGGTGGAAAGTTTTGATAAGTGTCAGGTCCAATTTGTTGATAATGTTTTTTGAGTCCACCATACGCTTTTGATTTTCTATCCTATCAATTATTACTATCCTATCAATTATATGTATCTCTGGTATAATTGTTGTTTTGCAAAAATATTTTTCTTTGCAGTTCTATTAGTTTTGTCAATTTTGACATTGTTTTTAAGTGCATGATTTTTAGGATTCTTAAGTCCTCTCTGTGAATTTACCCCTTTATCATTAGGAAATAACCTTCTTTATCTCAGATAATATTCTTTGCTCTGAAGTCTACTTGGACTGTTATTAATGTAGTCATTCCAGATTTCTTTTGATTAGTGTCATTTTCAATGTAAAGCCTATTAGCATTGATATTTGAAGTGTATTTTTTGTAGGCAGTATTTAATTGGTTCTTGCTTTTTATATCAGATCTAACCATCTTTTCCTTTTAATTAGAATGTTTACCCTATTTCCATTTAATGTAATTATTAATATAGTTTAGTCTAAATTATCACCTCATTACATGTTTTCTTTTTGTCTCATCCATTTTTTTTTTTCCTTTTGTCCCTCTTGTCTGCCTTCTTTGGATTAACGGAATGTTTTTTAGGGTTCCACTTTTTCCTTTCTTGGCTCTTGGTTGCTTTAGTACTTATAAGTCATTAGAGTATTATACCTTTGACATGATATCACTTCACATATAAGATGTGTATTTTTTCACATATAAAATATTTACAATAATACACTTCCATTTCTCTTTACATGACCTTTGCATTATTTTCATACATTTTACCTTAAGTGTAAACTTAAGTGTAACTTAAGAGTACCACAATACTTTTAAATTTTTGTTTAAGCAGTGAATTATCTTTTAAAGATATAGAAATAACTTAAAAATCATATATATTTCTCCATCAGCCTTAACCTACATCTCCTCATTTTTGATGCTCTTTATTCCTTTGTATAAATCATTTTTTCCACATGGTATCATTTTCATTCTGCTTAAGGAACTTCTTTTAATTTTTTTAATGTTTATTTTTGTTTTTTTGTTTTTTTTTCAATATATGAAGTTTATTGTCAAATTGGTTTCTATACAACACCCAGTGCTCATCCCAAAATGTGCCCTCCTCAATACCCATCACCCACCCTCCCATCCCTCCCACCCCCATCAACCCTCAGTTTGTTCTCAGTTTTTAAGAGTCTCTTATGCTTTGGTTCTCTCCCACTCTAACCTCTTTTTTTTTTTTTCCTTCCCCTCCCCCATGGGTTTCTGTTAAGTTTCTCAGGATCCACATAAGAGTGAAACCATATGGTATCTGTCTTTCTCTGTATGGCTTATTTCACTTAGCATCACACTCTCCAGTTCCATCCATGTTGCTACAAAGGGCCATATTTCATTCTTTCTCATTGCCACGTAGTACTCCATTGTGTATATAAACCACAATTTCTTTATCCATTCATCAACTGATGGACATTTAGGCTCTTTCCATAATTTGGCTATTGTTGAGAGTGCTGCTATAAACATTGGGGTACAAGTGCCCCTATGCATCAGTACTCCTGTATCCCTTGGGTAAATTCCTAGCAGTGCTATTGCTGGGTCATAGGGTAGGTCTATTTTTAATTTTCTGAGGAACCTCCACACTGTTTTCCAGAGTGGCTGTACCAGTTTGCATTCCCACCAACAGTGCAAGAGGGTTCCCGTTTCTCCACATCCTCTCCAGTATCTACAGTCTCCTGATTCGTTCATTTTGGCGACTCTGACTGGCGTGAGGTGATATCTGAGTGTGGTTTTGATTTGTATTTCCCTGATAAGGAGCGACGTTGAGCATCTTTTCATGTGCCTGTTGGCCATCCGGATGATTAATGTTTATTTTTGAAAGAGAGAGAGATAGAGTGTGAGCAGGGGAGAGGCAGAGAGAGAGGAAGACACAAAATCTGAAGCAGGCTCCAGGCTCTGAGCTGTCAGCACAGAGCCTGACATGGGGCTCAAACCCACGAACTATGAGATCATGACCTGAGCCGAACTCAGATGCTTAACCGACTAAGCCACCCAGGCACCCCTGAAGGATTTCTTTGAACATTTGAGTAGGTGTTCTGGGTATTAAATTATTTCAGTTTTCTTTTCCTTTTTTATTTTTAATGTCTAAAATCTTCTTTATTTTACCTTCTTTTCTAAATATTGGCACTGTCTCTCTAATACCTTCATATGATTCTTTCCCTGGACTAGGATGGTTTCTTCATATGAATGTGGTATCTGTACTCTGCTGAATACTTGGGGGAACCCTCTGCACATTAAATCTGTGCAGCTTTCTCCTCTCCAGTATTCTTCCCTATACATTCTAGCCACTTGGTGTCCTTGGACCTTTATTTTGTCTCCAACTCAGAGTCAGCTGGATTTTCTGTGGATTTCACATCCTGCCCCACCCTTCCCACACTTAAAAACTCTCAAGGCAGTAAACTGCTCACTTGGTTTGCTTCCCATCTCTTAGAGACCACTTTTTTAATTACCTGAAATCTGGTATCTTGAAAACCTTTTTTTTTCTTTCATATGTTTTTTTTTTTTTTTTTTTTCTTTTGAGTGTTTCAAGTAGAAGTTAAATCTGACCTCTATTATTTCATCTCATCTGAAAGTGGGAGTCCCTTCAACTGGCTGTACTTTTAATGCCCATTTTTAAAAAGCTTGCCTTTGTTTCACCACAGCCTCAGAAGTTTTACTTGCTATAGCTTTTTGGTATTCTTTTATTTTCCTAGCCATCAAATTTTCATCTCCTCTGATAAGCTGAAGTGTGGAGATCTTTTTTTTTTTTTCCTTTAATGTTTATTTTTGAGAGAGAGACAGAGACAGAATGCAAGTGGGGGAGGGGCACAGAGAGAGGGAGACACAGAATCTGAAGCAGGTTCCAGGCTCTGAGCTGTCAGCACAGAGCTCGATGCGGGGCTCAAACTCAGTGAGATCATGACCTGAGCTGAAGTAGGAGGCTCAACCAACTGAGCCACCCAGGCACCCCATGAAGTGTGGAGATCTTTCTATCTTCTTTTCAAACAAAGAAGATACTTTGATTCTGTGAATTTTCTCTTATGCACACTTAAGTAATCCTCGGTTTTCAAAGCTCCTTTGTAGGGTATAAAATCTTCATTCTTGTCTTTTAGGAACATGCTCTGAGATTTTCACAAGTTGTAAAGTAGAAATGTAAGATTTTATAAAGGTTTTTATTTATTTTATTTATGTCCAATGATTTGAACTCTGTTCATGAACTCTCTTATTTGTATTTACAATTAAATTATTTTACTAATTAATTACAGCCTGCTAGCTCCCTCAACCTCACACTAGACTTCTACCAACTCTTAATACATTGTAAAAAGATTACTATTAAAGAATATGTAATAATTCCTCATATTGTGCTGGCTATCAATCTACCTTGTACTGGCCTATTTCCTGTTTCTGATTGCGTTGAACTGTTGGGTGTATTTGACATTAATCTTCCTAGAAGCAGGCTTCTGTAACAAATGACATCTTGATGTCCCTTATAGTTCTATAAACCTAAATTTTAATAACGTTCATCATCTACTTTCCTTTGTTAAGAAACAGTAGCGGTTAAATTGTGGAAATGACACGACCATCAAGAGTGGCAGCATGGCTGTTTTTCCACTCAGTAAAGCTGGCATTTTGTCATGATTATGACATTGTGATTATATATATTCTATAAAATCATAACATTGAAGACTGTTTCTTGGCATCAAAATCAGATCTTGAGTAGAAAATAAATATGTTTTAGAATATTATCCTAATCATTCATTTACTGTAGGATAATTTCTTCTAGCTTAAAGCATTTCTTGACATATACAAATCCAACTATATTATCTCTGTGATATTTGTATCATAAATATTGTAGTAGGAGTTAACAGTATTTTGAGTAAATTATAATAATAATTGTTTATTAGTGAAAAGCTTAACTTGACATTGTAAATTTTACACTAGTAGTACATTTTCACTGCCTACTGGGTTAGCTTTCTCGTGGGATTATAGTATTAACTGTTCACATTTTTAAAAAAATTATAATCATCTATGTTCATGGATATATGTCTTTCTTAATTATTTATTAGCATTACTAAAGAAAATATAACTGCAATTTCTTCTAAACATAAATATATTTTTCTGTGCAACTGTAATAAAATAGTATTAAAAATAATCTAGTTCAGCATTAAATTTTTCTTAGATATAATTTGTTATTTTTAATTATACATCTTGTAGAGCATTTAAAAAAGAAAAGATGAATTAAGAATACTAAGAAAATCACTTAGATTGTGCTATTGCTTTTATTTAATAAATATAAGATCCAGTGTTATTAATAAGTCTTTAATACTTGGATTTTTAATTACTTCAACAGTATCTGCACTTGACCATTTTTGTATTCAGGCTTTCTCAAGACCCTGGAATTTTAATATTCTGTGAGCCACATAGTGTCATACTATTAAAGGATTTACATCTAGTCTGCAAGTGGAAGGGAACTAATAAATTATTAAAAGCACACATAAAAAATGATAAAATACTTAAAATAGGTATTTAAGTATATTTCCATCCTATAGGTATATCTCCATGGAAGGCCAAAATATAATGATTAGATTTCTTTTAAGTATGGAATCAGAGCAAGGGGAGTTAGTGAGATAATCATGATAGCTTCTGTCATTAAGCCACTTCATCTTGGTTCATCTAATTCCTGAAGGAAAAACCTACTGCACATTCCAGAGAATGATCCATAGGCAGGGACACCTGCTCCTGTGTCCATTGTTGGAGTTTTACTATAAAATTTGGATACTGTTCTTTATCCTACTCTCTACCCTTTAAAAATACAGCAAATGAGATCCATTAAAAGAATAGCAATTTATTCATTACCTTCTGAAATTTAACATGGTGTATTTTGACTATGCTCACTAGATTTACCCTAGATTGACAAAAGAATTAAAAAGTGGTAACTTTCCACAGAATTACAAGAGACAAAATTTATCAAAATTTTTTTTGCTTTGCTTTGTTTTGTTGTCTTTGTTGCAAACCTGAACCCCCTTCCTTCCATCATTGCAGCACAAAGGATGTAAGGGAACAGGAAAGTGGTGTTGATAACACTTTCAGTAAGAGCAAGATGTATTTAAGATGAAGCAATAGCACTTTCGCTAATCTTTAAAAAAAGTTCTACTCTCCAGCACTGCAAGAGTGGAGATCTCTCCTTACACAATATGGATTTAAGTGCACAATGAGTATGCTACTTTGATTTTGATGGTGTAATTTGAATTTGTTAATTCAAAGTTGCAAGAGTTAAGCCATGACCGTTTAATCATCTCATCAAAGCAAAATTTGCTGGTTGTTTAAATTAGTTCATATTTCATAGATGAAATGGTGATCATATGTACATTTACACCTTTAGACATCATTTTAAGTCCATTTCTGTGGAAACTTTTTACATTAGAAGGGCTAGGGGGATTCCATATCAAGCCTGACTTGGATATCTACAAAATCTGAATATCTGCAGTTCAGAGCAGAATTAGTCTTCTAAACCTTATCAACATCAGATTACATGACTGTTGATCTCTTAGAATTGCTAGCAAAAATTCTAACTGACAGTGATAGGCTGTTGAAATTCAAAGGGAGAAAATGCAAAGACCAGGGAGGATATCTGGCTGAGAACTTTGAGTTCAAGTCCTAAATAAGTGGCAGGCCATTTATTAGCTATATGACTTTAGGAGAATTACTAATTCTTCCTGGAATATAGATACTTTAATATGTAAAATGTAGATAATAATAGCTACTGTTCTAGTAAACATTAATAATGGAATAATATTTACCAGATATTTAAAAAATGATACTTCTGGGAGGCCTGGGTGGCTCAATTGGTTGAACATCTGACTCTTGGTTTTAGCTCAGGTCATCATCCCAGGATCTTTGGATTGAGCCCTGAGTCAGACTCCTCACTGAACTTGGAGCCAGTGTAAGATTCTCTCTCTCTCTCTTTCTCTCTCTCTCTCCCTATGCCCCTCACCCTACTCACATGTGCATGCTGGTGTGCTCACTCTCTTTCTCTCTCTCAAATAAAATAACAACAAAAAAATAGTTCCTACTTCTACTTATTCCCTATGTTCTCAGTCAGTCTAGACTGTCGGGGAACAAGCAACAGGATGTATGTCTGTTTCCAGTAAGATACATCTACTTTCAATCTCAATCCCTCATCTCAGAAAATAAAGCATATATAATTGAAACAAATTTTCACAAATTAGTACCTATCATGTGTCTAGTTTATCTCATTAAGAAATAGTGTTGTGGGGGGGGGGGGTGCCTGGTTGGCTCAGTCGGTTAAGCGTCTGACTTCGGCTCAGGTCATGGTATCATGGTCTGTGAGTTCGAGCCCCGCGTCCGGCTCTGTGCTGACAGCTCAGAGCCTGAAGCCTGCTTTGTATTCTGTGTCTCCCTCTCTCTCTGACCCTCCCCCATTCATGCTCTGTCTCTCTCTGTCTCAAAAATAAATAAACATTAAAAAAAAAAAAAAAGCAAAAAAAGGGAAATAGTGTTTAGGGGCGCCTGGGTGGCTCAGTCGGTTAAGCGGCTGACTTGGGCCAAACTTAGGGTTGCTGGAAGGGTATTGTGTGGGGGGATGGGCATTAAATAGGTATTTGTTGGGATGAGCACTGGGTGTCACATGTAAATGATGAATCACTAAATTCTACTCCTGAAACCATGATCACACTATATGTTAACTAACTTGAATTTAAATAATATTAAAATAAATAAATAAATAAAATTCTGTTTCTCTGTCTCTCTCTCAAAAACAAAAAAAAGTTAAATAAGCTTAGTGACTATAGTTAGAAGAAATAAACACTTTTTTCTTTTTTGAGAGAGAGAGAGCCTATAAGCAAAGGAGGTACAGAATCTTTTATTTTTTTAAAAATTTTTTTTAAACTTTTTTTTGAGAGAAAGAGACAGAGCGTGAGTGGGGGAGGGGCAGAGAGAGGGAGACACCGAACTGGAAACAGGCTCCAGGCTCTGAGCTGTGAGCACAGAGCCAGACGTGGGGCTGGAACTCAAGAATGGTGAGATTATGACCTGAGGTGAGGTCGGACGCTTAACCGACTGAGCCACCCAGGCACCCTGAGAGAGAGAGAATCTTAAGCAGGCTCCAAGCCCAGTGTGGACCCTTTTGCCAGGCTCATTGACCTGAGCTGAAATCAAGAGTTTGATACTTAACCAACTGAGTCACCCAGGCACCCCTAAACACATCTTGTTTTAGGATGAGAGGTAACCTTTCCATCACTGTATTCTCTTCTCTGGAACTAAGGCTATGCTTGGATATGACCATCACATCCTACCAAATCATTGCTATTCAGGAGGTATTAGTACTGAATCTAGAAGTATTTTCTTGGACAGGCAATTAGCTTAGTGTTAAATTAAGAAAGCAAAACTTGAAAATCTCTCTAAAAGTTGACAGAGCTTGATTAATTTTAGTGAAGTAATCTTTTTTAAAAGATTTTCATAATTAAGGAATTTTTTAAAAGTTAATTAATTAATTTTTAAAGTAGGCTCAGTGCCCAACGTGCAGCCTGAACTTACCATCCTGAGATTAAGTGTAGCATACTCTACCGACTAAGCCAGCCAGGCACCCCCTGAAGTAATCTTTGAATGAAAGGGCCTTTAGTGTGTTGCAAACAATATAATATAGCAAGTATAGTATCTAGTAACATCTGAGAACTCTGGTAACTTTGCTAAAGGTAGTCTAGACGCATTGTTTTGAAGTTTTGTTTTTTTTTTTTATCATCAATAGATTTGAGGAAGTGGGTTCCTTAATACTCTGTATTCTTATGAAACTTAACAGTTCTGTGTATGTCGCCCTGATATAAAGCAAAAAAACAAATATGTGTGTGTGATTTATATTATGTTCCTTATTGCCATAAACATTTAATTTAGGGAAAGATAAACATGTTGAGATCTTGATACAGTTTTTAAAATGTCTTTGTTTAAAATATTTTTAGGATGCATTAGTGTATCTTTAGAAGGGGAGAGAGAATGGATCCTTTGAAAACCCAATCATGACATGATCATGTCACTCCTTGGTTCCAACCTTTCCTATTTTACTCACAGTGAAAGCCAAAGTCCTTATAATGGCCTCCAAAATTTGGCCCCATTCACTTATCCCCCACCTCATCTGCACCCCTTTACCTGCCCCCAACTCCTAGGGTTCTCCAACCATGTCACTCACCCCAGCCCCTCTATTCTACCAACATAAGGGACTCCCTCCCTTATCTCCTTCAGGTCTTTGCTCAAACTCACTGAGGCCTTCCCTAACCCCCGTTTCTTGATGAATGAATACAAGAATGAACTTTAACTACTATTGCGTAATGGTGTTCGATTCTTCAAAGTGTGTGTGTTTTTAATTTATTCCCCAGGTAGAAATTATTACATGAATATCATCATTGTTGATCTTAGATGTGAAATATACAGCAGAAAGAATATCATATATAGGCTTTTAAAGTTTCCTAATTTCTGTTATCTTCAGTTTTGGGGAAGTCAAACCAAAAAGGTGGTTATGTTGTGACGTTTATGGCGGTCAGGTCTTAATGGGGAGGTGGCTGGTGGGGATTTCTGTTTCCAGGGCGGATGAGAGGTAAAAGTGTCACCAAGATGCTCAAAATCCAAAGTCTTGTACTTACGGCTGCTTGATTCTTGGAAGTCGAACCTAGTAAAGGAAGTAAAACGCAGGATATTTTCTGGAACGATCTCCTGACGCAAGTGTTTACAGCTTTCCTGTCAGCACCCAGGGGGAGCTTTACGGCCACCAGACAGACTCTCACAAGCTCTGGTTAGTTCCCTGTCCCCGGGCTCTAGGAAGCAGCCAGGCCGGCTGAAGGGCCTCGCCGGGTCACCTGGCGGCGTCCTGGCCGCCCGCACACGCCTCTCATCCCGGTTGGCCCGGGCGGCAAAAGGTGAGGCGCGGCAGGGCGCGAATCACACAGGGGTCGGCCAAGCGCCCGCGCCCTTTGCTCTAGGCGACTGCGAGCTCGTGGAGGTAGGTCCCGGCGGCGGCGGCGGCTGCGCGGCGGCAGCGCCGAGACAGCTCCTGCACGGAGGCGGGAAGTCTTCCGCACGGGGGCGCTGCCACCTGCGCAGGGGAGGTTCCAAAGGGGAACCGGGTTTTTGTGCCGCTCCGACGCGCTGGAGTTGGGAGAACCCATCCTGACCATGAAGGGCAGCAAAGGCATCGAGAACCCGGCTTTCGTCGCCTCCAGCCCGGACACCCCGCACCGTTTGTTTGCATCGCCCTCTCACGTCGAAGTCTCTGACTTGGCCATCAAATCCCAGGGACCGAATTCGAAGCCACAGGAGCCCCCGGAGTCCCAGACGTCACCGGAGGCACCCCAGCCTTCAGCGGCTCCCTCTGCTTCCCAGGAGCTGTCCAGGCCAGAGTCGCCGCCCGAGTTTGAGGAGGGACCCTGCGGGTGTGGGAACTTGCAACCGCAGTGCCTCCAGCCCTGCAACACACCCCAGGGCTTTCTGCTTTTCTATTGCCTCTTGGCCCTCACGCAAGGTAAAGTCCAGCGCCGGCTGGAGAGGGCATTGGCCCCGCGCGGGACGCTGAGGGACCCGGCAGGTGCGCGCGTTCCGCTTAGTCGACGCGCAGTGCCTGCCCCGGCCCGGGGGTCCTGAAGCGCCCCCACAGGCGTCAGCAGGGCCGGGCCTCCGCAATTTAGCTTTTCCTTTGTAGCAACTTTTGAAACTGCCCTAAGGGCTCTTTATCTTTCGTGTTTTACCTCAGTTGAGTCCATTCGATTCGTTCAGGGAGGGTGGAAATGACTGGAACCTTACTTTGGGAACGGTTTGCCCTTCGGGGAATCCATTCTATACCACAAAAGCATCTATTTTCCTAAAGCCCTTGTTAAAAGGAGGTTTTTGTTTTGTTTTGCTTTGTTTTGTTTTACATTGTTTCTGCAAGGGAAGGATTAACTTTTAGATGAGGGTAGGGTAGTTCTCAAAGGAGAAGCTTGCATGAATAGGTTAGACAGCAGCATTCATGTTCTGTTGTGGATACTGAGTTTGAGCCGTACGTAGGCACAGGTGAATGCTAGCAAACGCTCGAGGCGGTGTTGAAGGGCGAGGCTTTCGAAATAAAAGAGTTGTGCAGTATCTGTTTTGTTTAAGGATCTCTTTCAGTTTCTCTTGGGAGTAACCTGATAAAGTCCAGGTTTATACCCTTAGGAGTTTGCAGGGCAAGCCTGGTTTGGAGGAGTGAGTGGGAGAGTAGAGGAAGAATGGCTCCCAGGAAAGAAAGATTGCAGAAGGTAAAAGCAGCCGCAACATGAAATGCGGGGAACACGGGGGGGGGGGGGGTGGGTGTAAGAAACGGGAAGTTACGCCAAGGTGACCCACACGTTGAAGAGAGGTGGGCCTCAAGGTAGAGGAAGGAAATGCTGAAGGCTAGACTTTGGTGGTACTGTATGTAGGTATATTTGGGTCACCTGAGTCCTAGTTTCACAGTATTTGTAAAGAGGCCATCCAAGGGTGATTGGAAGAAATGCAATCCAAGAATTTTTTTTTTGGGGGGGGGGTGGGTTGGAAATTGCTCTTTTTTAAAGATTAACCGAAGAGTAAATCTAATCTTCCTATTCTTGTTCCCGCTCCCCTGTCTGAAAGGAGCTCCTTGCCCCTTGCTTTGCACATGTTAGGTGTTAAGTGAGTATACCTTGATTGCAAGTCAACTGCAGCTCTTCTGTCAAAGGTTGTTTTGCGCTACAAAGTTATTTTGGTTTCTGCTTTTCTCATTAGTTCACCTTCTCTCAGTGTCTTGATCTTTGTTGTCCAAAATCTCTGTTGACGCACTTCAGTGCCAAAGGAATGCAAAGTTCAAAGAAGTTGGACACAAGTAAAATTTCTTGCTTTATCTTAAAACATATGCTGAAATTTCTATATTCCAGAATACGTCATTTATTCCAGAATACATACATCTATTATAAAATATTGTTTAAAATCATTATCAGATATTATTGGCACTCTTAGAAAAATGTGTCAGTTTTCGCTTAGAGCTACATCTACCCAGAGGTCCCCAATTTAAGAAGCATAATCCTAGATGAAGGTGATCCAATAAATTCTTTTTTCAGTTTAAATTTGAATTATTGCCATTGAGTTTGAATTATTACCATGTTTCTCAGACATGATCCTTGGGAGGACCATTTACATGGTATATTAAGAAGTGCTTGGGAAAAAAAAACAACAAAAAACCAAAACCATAAAAGTCCAAACTTGTCAGGTTAGTTGACTTAACCCAGAATTTCTCAATCATAAACAGGACTTCTCATAGCACTTAATCACCTAACGTGCTTCCTATCTTCACGCATATACAATAGAGAGATACAGTATGCAATATTTCTGGGAATTTCTTTTTTTAAAGCAGTGTTCTTAGAACTTGTGTAGCATAGAATTCAGAGTGGGATTCATAGGCTTAAAGTGCTATGCCTCTACAAGAGTTTACAAATGTACTTTTTCAGAGAAGTTTTACCATAAAGGCAATGAGTTTTAATGAGTGACTTTTAATCAGTATTGTAAGTGCGCTGGGAAGTTGATTTTTTTTTGGAAGGGGGGGTGTTGGGGAGGAGTTGATTTTTGGTTAGGGAATTTTTCATATTCTCAGATTCCTTATAAGCATGTCATTCCTAGGTTCATTAGACACTTTACCTTGAAATTTTAAGAATTGTAAATTGGTTTTTGACTTACTAAGCTGGCATAAAAGTAAAATGAGTTTAATGGTGGGACTTTTAAAGCTTGTTATATCAACTGTATTGCAACACATTTCCAGTTACAGTCTTAAGCAAAATTTAAAGAAACTGTAGAAATCATGGCTTGTGTATACTCTCTTAATTAACAAATGAAAACAGTTCATGGTATCCTCTTAAGTAAAAGGGGTTATCTAGTTTCAAACTTTGTAATTTGATCACATGTTTTTTTATTTTCAATTTATATTAATGTTTAAATTGTAAAGTTAATCTGTATCTGGACAAGACTTTTTTGTTAAGTCAGTCAAAATTGGATTTCCAGTTTTCCTTGTTTACCTTATATTTTTCCATCAGACTTGTAATAAGCAGAGTGAGTGTGCTTTTTTTGTTTGCTTACTTTGCATATGACTTAGAATGCCATTGTTGAAAACACTCTTGCTGTGTGTTTAGTTTTGCTCTAGGACCTTTTAAATGGTAACGTTAAGGTCTATAAAAGTGTTAGAAGAAAGGAGGTTTGAGAGCTCAATTTCACCTTTCTTAAGACTAAGGCAAGGAACTCGAGTTATATATAAATAGGTCTAATAATTGAACAACCTTGGAAGCAATGGGGCATTACTTTAATGACCTCTGGAGTCACCTGCAATTTTTTTATACTTTCCTGAATGAAGTCCATGAGAGTATGGTACTCTTGGAATCTCTGTAGCAAACTGGCTTCATGAGAATTTACCAGTCTGACTTTTAATTTGTCATATAAAGAAAAATGAAGTCAGCTACATTTTGTATGTGGTAAGCATCAATTTTATTTGACACCTGAAAATTCACGAGTATACTATTTAAAAGCAAACTCATTTGTAAGGAAGTATGTTTGAGTTGCTAACTTTGAGACTTTTGAAATTGGTACATTAAAAAAAAAATCAAAATAAATGAACAGCCACACTTTAGGCACAATCAAACTTTAGTATATTTTGTTGAAAATCATAATCTGTGTGGTAAAGTTAATAAAAATCATGCATATAAATCTTCTTTTCTTTCTTTTAGGTATTGTAGTAAATGGCCTCGTAAATATTAGCATTTCCACTATTGAGAAGCGCTATGAAATGAAGAGTTCCCTGACGGGCCTGATATCATCAAGCTATGATATCTCATTCTGTGTGTTGTCTTTATTTGTGTCATTCTTTGGTGAAAGAGGACACAAACCAAGGTGGCTTGCATTTGCATCCTTTATGATAGGACTGGGAGCACTTGTATTTTCACTGCCAAAATTTTTTAGTGGAAAATACCAATTGGGGTCCCTATTTGAAGGTAAGTTTCTGTTGTGTTATTTATGTATGTATGTATGTATGTATGTATGTATGTATGTTTTAACTTAAGAAGTACTATAAAACAAAGCCTTTACTTCTATCTTGCAACTTACTTGTACAGGTAAGTATGATAAGGGATTAGTCTCCTCTACTGCTTACTGCTTTGTTTTGATGTGAATTGTGTGAAGTAGGAGATTGCAGAAATAGATTGCATCATTCATCCCTTCAGTAGTTCTTAAAGTTGTTAATCATCTGATATGCATTCCCCATATTACATACAGTCCTCCTCAAAAAGCAGTGATCAATTTTCCTGTGCACTTGTAATCTCATTGGGGTTCTAAGATGTATAGTTTTCCTGTTTTTGGTTTCATTTCTGTGCTTATAGCTCTGCACCCTGGACATGTTGATTCCTGATTCTTGAGGTAAAGAGAGGTGAAATTTATAGGAGAACTGAAGCTTTTCCTAAGAACTGAAGCTAGCTGTATATCTATGACTGTAGTTTAGAGACACAGAACTTCATGACTTATCTAATGTGTTGCTCCAGTTAGATGAAAGAGTACATTATTGAAAGGCTCAAAAGGAAATTTTATTGTATTTCTACCTCTTTTTTCCTCCAAAGAATCAGTTTTCTTTTAAATGTTTATTTATATTTATTTTTGAGAGAGAAAGAGCACATGTGTGGGAGGGGTAGAGAGAGAGGGAGGCAGAGAATCCAAAGGAGGCTCCAAGCTGTCAGTCCAGAGCCTGACAAGGCACTTGAACTTAACCATGAGACCATGACCTGAGTTGAAATTGGCTGGTTAACTGACTGAGCCACCTAGGTGCTCCCCAAAGATTCAGTTTTAGTGGAAAAACAATTATGATAGAGCCAGAGGGATGTGCTGAAGACCTTAACATTTTTTTGTCCTTACAGGGACTTTTAATAGTAAATATTGAGAAGAAGAGGGCTATAAAATTAGCTTTCAGGAGTTAGTAAGTGAAGAAAAGTCTTAGTTAGAGTAAGAAGAAAGGAGAATTGGGGACTGCTGCGATACAGGCATTATTTTTAAAAAGTTCAAGTTGTTACATTTGTGAAATGTTAATATTGAAAATTAATATTAAAGTGTTGACATTTCCTAAGACCAAATTCCTAATTATAGAATGACAGCAAGTAGGAAAATATTTTTAACAATTAAGTACATATTATGTAGCATGGTTTTAGGAGTGTACTAATTAGGTTAGCAGACTTCATTTGGAAATAAAAATAGAATATGCAAGCATATAAGACCAAAGACCATGTTTTTAAAGCATGGTAGAGTTTGGAATAAATGAGATAAGGAGAATATGTTATCAGTGGAAAGATCACTTATGTAGATTCTAGTACATTATCTAAGAATGGAAAAGATTGTGTAAGGCCAATTTCACATAATTTCACTGGGGGTAGTTTTAGGAACAGTGTATACACTAGGCTTTAATAAAAATAATTGAAATCTTAACAGTAAGGTAAAATCCTAATTGTAGTCACAAAAGAAACATGGTACTGACTTTATGATAGTAAAAATATTATTGTGTGTATAGAATTTACTTGCCAAACTTTGTACTGAATCAAATCCCTCATTCTTCCAGTTGATCAGATGCCCTACTTGTTCTTAAACTATATGAACTTTGATAAAATATCTGACTCTCTAAACTAAAACATAACACCTGTTCCAGTACAGAAACCTGATCTGTCCTCAGCAGTCTTCTTAGCTTCATCCCTTGCCATACACACTTTGAATTGCAAAGGGATACAAAACTCAGGTTAATCTGACCAATTTATATTTCTCAATGGGAAACGGCCACAAGTTAAGGTGTGTGTGTGGGTGGGCAGCAGAGATGAAGCCAAGAAGATTGCTATTGCCAGATCACAAACTTTTAGTTTGTTATAGTGTACTATGCAAGTGTTCACCAAGTTATTTCTGATATGTCTTATTGATGTTTTTTTATTATTGTAATTGAAGTAGATTAGATAGAGGAATTGGCTGTTATGTGAAGTTTTTAGTGTAAACTAAGATTCATAATTTAAATAATAGCTTATCATTGGCAAATGAAAACAAAAACTCAGGCTGCTCTTATTTTCTGTCATTCATGCAATAAATATTTATTGATATGGACTGTACATAGTGCTGAGATAATAGTATTGAAACAGTTTCATGCCATCAGGGTTTTATGTAGTGGAAGAAATACAAAGCTGATAAATAAACAAGATAATTGAAGATTAAGGTGAGTGTATGAAGGAACAAATAATATGAAGTAATAGTGTATAAAAGGGCAAAGGAAAGCTGTTATAATAATAGCTGGATAACAAGGAACCGGCCTTGAAAGATGCTTTCCAGACTGGAGAAGAACATGGTTAAGGGCCTTGGAGCAGGAAAGAGCTTGGTAGGTTTTAGGAAATGTCACTTTGGCCAGCGTGATCAAAGCAATGGAAAACGTCGCATGTGATGAACTTGGAGAGGCAGTTAGACACCAACATGAAGCATTTCAATTTTCCTTTAAGTGCAGTGGGTAGTCATGAGAAAGTTTTTCATAGGGATGTGCATCGTCTTACATTTTGAAATGATCATTTTTGGCTTCTCTTGTTCTGAAGGATGGGGAGTAAATGGTAGAAAATCACCCGAGAGTTAGTTTTTTTTACCAACTAGTCCAGGTGAGAGACAAAGGTGGTTGGACTGGGTTGGTAGCAGTGGAGATCTAGAGGAGTGACTGGTTTTCCATAGATTTTCAAGGAAAAAGAGAAGATTTTTTTGGTAGATTAATTATGAAAGAGGAATGAATAATGGCTCATAATATTAGGCTTGAACAACTGGGGCTATTGACTAGAATATAGAAGAACAGAATTAGGCGTGGAAATCAAGAAATCAGGTTTAGTCTTAAGTGTTTACTGCATATTATATATCCAGTGTTGCCGTATATATGTTTGAGCATACATGTGTATATAAATGTGTGAGTTACTCTTAGTCTCCATTCCTAGAAGTATAAATATTGAGTTTAAAGAGCTTCCTTATTCTAATTTCTGATAGATAATGCCACATTGACTTTTAGGAAGGGGTATATCAGTTACTCCCCCACAATCAGTATACAAAAATGCCTAGTGAATTTTTGCATTGTTTTTCCCTTGAAGGTTTTCTTTAATAGGGATTTCTTTGTGGTATATTTGTGTGTATGTGTAGGTGTTTGCAATAAAACAGATACAAAACTCAGGACTGAAATCGCATGACATATCTAAAGGAACCCAGGCATTTAGAAACAAAAGGAGTGTTAGAAATCATAAATTCCTTCTTTCACAGTGTAGAACCTTAGGACATGAGGTGAAGTGACTTCATGGTGATTTCGTAGATAGATCAATAACAACTAAAACTAATATTTTTCATGCGTTGTTTAATGTTTTTCAATTTTTTATTTCTCATAGTGGGTTTATTAACTATATTGGATAATTTAAATATTTTGTTGAGTGTATTTTTTAAGTGTTTACATATTACAGAATTATCTTTATGAATTTAAACCATTTCTTCCCCAGTTTCAAATAGCCCGTTATAATGATCTTTACTTTCTTAAAAACATAGTAACTTGTCTGTTCAAGTGAATTATACCAGTTTTGCAAATTTTGGATTCCATAACCAAAAATCAGAATTATTTGTCCAAGTCTAAGGAGAGTGTAGAAGAAAAGGAGATTTAAGTGGGAAAAGGATACAAAAGAGTCAAAAACTTTCTGTAAATAAATTAGAAATCAAGGAATGTACAATTTTCTTAGGTAATATAACATTGAGAGAGTTAGCATATTCCTTTGTGTGCTTTTTTGTTGTTGCTGTTTTTTGAACTTGAGAGCAAGTCGGGGCTCCCTTTGAATGAGATCATCCCTATAAGAGGAGATTAAAGTAACATAATATAGTTTGTAAGTAGAAGACAAAATGTGAAATATGATAAACATGTACAATTTCCACAGGTGTGAGGAAAACACAAAAGAAGGTGAGGGTTAGCAAACGGTAGAAGAGTGTGTTTGAAAACAGCTTGTAAAAAATAAATTTAAGTAGGTTTGGGAAAGTATTTTTTTAAGGGAAGCTTTTATAAAAACCTAAGCGATTATCTGACTTCAGAGATAATAACATTTTTGAAAGGGAAGTTTTGGTTGTTATTGGATACAAAAAAAGGGAAGAATTAAAATTAAGAGAAATGCTTCTCGGGCCTAATTTTTATATATGTTAACCTGAGAATAGTGTCATAAAATATTCTTAAGTACATAATATTTGACACTCACTTTTTATATATTTTAACTTGTTATGACATATTTCAATATAACTTTCAAATATTTAAAAATGTAATAAATAAACATAACATTTTGTTTTCATCCAGGCATTTTTTAATTCCTTATTGATGAGTGTTAATTCAGTGGTGTTAAGCAAAATAATCTCTTTGTCTCTTTGAGCCTTTGGGAAGGAGTCATTAGTAAATGCTTAGAGACTGTAGAGAAGTAATTACTAAATCCAGTAAAGCTCTTTTTCTTTACTGACCCATAGTTGGATAATTTTTCCTAAGTTATATTATTTTCATGTTTCTCTTTTCCATTCCTTTCTCTCAGAAAAAGGTAGCTCTCAACACTTTCCATTTATTATAGCATTAAATTTCTAATGTTTTAGATTGGTATTTTAGGAAGAATTCTGTACAAAAGAACATTAGTTATGCAAAGTGACTTTAAAATGTTGAACTAGGAAAATGACTAGCGTGGGACTCAGTGTGATTTAATTTTAGTTACTGTTTGTCTTATCTTGTGTTCATAAGGATTTGTTTTAAACATGAAATACTTGACTAGATTGGAGAAGACATAGGGCCAAGAATCTTACAGTTTTACCATCACTAATTTAATACAGTATGCTTTAATTTTGCTTGGCCTCTGAGTGTTCTTCTTTCTTGATATTCCTTCTTCCTTATACAAATCAGTTTTATTTTTCTTATATTTCAATTTTGTTATAACAGAAATTAAAAAAGGAAAGATGATATCTTAGAAAATGTAATGATATAATAAAGCAGATGATTCAAATATTTTAAAATTTAATACACACAATAGAAGAGCTAGAACTAACTTTTAGGATAGTCAGTGCTCCACATGAAACCAGCACAATTTTTCACATACAAGGCACTTCGGGCTTCCCCAAACTTCCTAGATTATATGAGTTACCTTGGATGCTTGCTACTGTTATTTAATGCCTCTTGAAGATCCTGATTTAGCAAGTGTGGGTAGTTCTCAGGAATTTATATATTTTAAAATTACTCATGTTATTTTATCAGTCCATTTGGGGAAACGTATGTCCATCTTGATGCTTAATTATTCTGTAAAGCTGTGTGAGCACAGAGGTTTCTTTTCATTTCAGGATTATTGCTTTATAAATTACTTTGAAATAGAAGTTTCACATCCATCATGAAATACTAGATCCTTTAAGGTATCCAGTTTGGTTGAAATTCAAATGACCAAGTTTCTGAAATAGAGGAAACCAACGGAGAAAATTAAGTAGGAAAGCATGTGTCAATGAGGTGTTAGCAACAAACTCACTTCTGCCTGCTCACAGCTATAATTTGTAGATAGATAGATATTTTAAAATCCATGCCTTTGAGCAAAAGAATATAATGTCCCAGCATTTCCTAAAGTATGATCTGCAGAGCAGTTTCTGAAGATGTTAAGAATATATTAAAAATACTTTCCATGGTTCAATGAGTTGGGAAAATGAAACTTAAGGAGTATCTCTGTTGCATCATTAAAGAGTTAATGCATTTTGTGAATCTCTAGTTAGGGCAAGTGATATATGCAGTTCTGAACTTACTGACCATTGTTATGCTTGCCCTGTTTACTCTGCTTCTGTTCATTTTATGTTTTCTCCTCCAGGTAAGTGTTTCGGTGAACAGGCTTTAGGAAAATCTGTTCTGTGCTGTCTTAACTCATTTTGAAAGCCATGGTTGAATTTATAAAATTCATTATTGCCAGCACTAGAACAGCATGTGATATACATTGTAGGTGTTCAAGAAGGGTTTGTTGAGTTGTCACGTGCGTTAATGAATAAACGATCCTTTCAATGGAGGCATATTAGGAGTCTAATGACATGCCCTTCCACAGAAGGCAGTAAGAATAATGTCAGATAGGGGCGCCTGGGTGGCTCAGTCAGTTAAGCGTCTGATTTCGGCTCAGGTCACGATCTCGCGGTTTGTGAGTTCGAGCCCCGCGTCGGGCTCTGGGCTGATGGCTCAGAGCCTGGAGCCTGCTTCCGATTCTGTGTCTCCCTCTCTCTCTGCCCCTCCCCCGTTCATGCTCTGTCTCTCTCTGTCTCAAAAATAAATAAACGTTAAAAAAAAAAAAAAAAGAATAATGTCAGATAGACAGTTTGGGATTCTCTGCTCACATTTGCCATAAACTTGGCCTAAAAGTAATGGGTTATTTTCTCTTTCTTTGGCCACTGAAATGGGAAGAATTGTGTTATCAGAAGCAAAGCATAGATGATCTTTATGGGTAAGATTTGGGATCTGAAAAATTTGCAGTGTGAAAAAGGAAGCTAAAATGAGAAGCATATTCAGAAATAGTAACAAAATGCTTTGATATTCTACTTTTGGTTTTGCCTTAATTAGTTGCTGAACTGCTGATGTCCCTATGTAGCTACCATGCTTCCAAGGTGATTCTAAAATGTAGGGATTGCTTTTTGATAGACTGTGAGTAGTGATTACCCTTATTTTGTTTCATGTATAAAATAAAAGGAAATGCTCTGATAAGGTATTCAAGTTGACCATAGGCATAGTTGTAACTAACCAGTATAATGTATGGGAGGCAAAAGTTAAGCAATGCTTTTTGTAGCTTCCTCAGATTGGTAAAAATGTGGTTTGTGGCAACAAAGAAATGAGGAAATTCTATTTTCTAAGTCACTGTTATTAAAAATGCACAAATTAGCCAATGTGTGTTTTAAAGTATCTTTTCTCTTTTATCTTAATATTATTAACACATGAGTGAAAGTATGCAGTACAGCAAGAATATTAGGGTCAGACAAAACAGAGTTTAAATTTTTCTTTGAACACTATGTGGCCCTATACTATAAGCTTTATTATAAATCCTGGTGATGACAGTAACCCCTACCTCATAGGAGACTATAAACATACAGTGATAGGCAGTGCCTGGTGCATGGTAAGTGCTCGTTAATTAGTAGCAATGAATAATAATGATGTTCATCTTAATTAAGTAACAGCTATATTAATACAAAAAACTATCTTGGTCTGTTTAGTTATTGGCAATGGTAGATACAAAATCCTATGAACAAGTAAAAATCTTTCAATACGGTAGCTATTTCTTTTGTTGTTGTTGTTGTTGTTGGTGTCACTTGATATTGATGTATATCCAAAGTCTGGCTTAATACTTCCAAAATCATGTATTAGAGAAGGTTTTAATTAGACAAGTGTCCAGGATTATATTCTTAGGAGATAAGAAAATAGATTTATTTGGTGTAGCTCATCTTAATTGGATTCACTCAAAATAGTATACCAAAATATTAGCTTTTAAATAGTCGAAATGCCCCTTTTAAATATCTTTAATTTTTATCTAATTTTAAACATCATGCATCCTTGGCAAGCCATTCAGAAGATCAAAACAAAAACAAAAACAAAAAGAAATGGAATAAAAGGAAAAAAATGGAATAAATGGAACAAAAAAGCAAGGAAATAAAAAAATTTTCATACCAGAACCTAGATTATCCACTGTTAATATTGTTTCGCCTTTTTAATATATATACATTTATACATGTATTCACATTCACACATAATACACACATTTACATTACACAGTCATTAACACACACTCATGCATAAACCACATCCACACACTTAATATTCGTACATCTTACATCACATTTACCCATATGCATTCAAATGTACATTTTAAGGAAACATTTTGAATTTATAGATATCTACTTTTTCTTTAAGAATATATATTAGTTATTATATATTAAAAATAGTTGCAGAGTATTTATCTTTTTATATTCATTTCATAGATAACTTATCAGTCAGTCCTTTTTTTTTTTTATTAGCATATTTTTCTGGTTAGAGAAGTTCTATTGGTCACTGCAGATAATTTGGATAATACTAAGAAATAGGGAAAAAAACCCAATTCTTTATTTTTTTTTTCTCAAGGGAAACAACTTTGGGACTATGTTAGTTAATGTTTTAGTGTGCCTATTTCTTGAAGAGTTAATATAATACTGTGTATAGACTATTTTTTTTTTTTTCAACGTTTTTTATTTATTTTTGGGACAGAGAGAGACAGAGCATGAACGGGGGAGGGGCAGAGAGAGAGGGAGACACAGAATCAGAAACAGGCTCCAGGCTCCGAGCCATCAGCCCAGAGCCTGACGCGGGGCTCGAACTCACGGACCGCGAGATCGTGACCTGGCTGAAGTCGGACGCTTAACCGACTGCGCCACCCAGGCGCCCTAATACTGTGTATAGTTTGCAACCTTTGAGCATTCTTATTCTTGTATAACATTCCATTTTAAATTTTAACCATTCTCATAGAGTTGAATATTTATATTTGAAAATTTTTCATATGATAAACTACATCATGATAACTGTCTTTTTAATGGTTGTTTCTTTGTTTATTTATTTTGAAAGAGAGTGCATGTGTATATACGAGTAGGGGAGGGGCAGAGAGAGAAAGAATCTTAAGCAGGCTCAGCACTGCAGACCTTTCTGTGGGGCTTGATCTAATGAACCATGAGATCATGACCTGAGCCCAAACTAAGAGTCAGACACTTAACCTACTGAGCCACCCATGTGCCCCCATGATTACATATTTTTGTTTAAAGGTTTTACTACAGTTTGATCATTTTACAGAATTTAGCATTTTGGAATTAGCTTTTTGTACTCAGAATAATTCTCTAAAAACTCATCTGGGTTGTGTTTGTCAATTGTTCATTCCTTTTATTGCTGATTACTAAGTATTTTGGGGTATGAATGTACCATGCATGGTTTGTTTAACCATTCACCTACTAAAGATCATCTGAGTTCATCTGTTTTTTGGCTCTGACAAATAAAGTTGTGAACATTTGTACGTATTTTTGTGTGAACATAGTTCTCATTTCTCTGGGATAGATGCCCAGGAGTGAAACAGTTGGGTCATGTGGTAGTTCTATGTCATTTTATTTTATTTTATTTTTTTGGGAACTATTAAACTGTTTTCCAGAGTGACTGTACCATTTTATAGCCCATCAGCAACGTATGAGTGATCTCATCCTTGCCATCATTTGGTGCTGTATTATTTTTTTATTTTAGCCATTCTGATAGGTTGCAATAAAATCTCACTGTGGCCTTAGCTTGCATTTTCCTAATGGCTAATGATATTGGGCATCTTTGCTTGTGCTCCTTTGCCATCTACTTATCTTTAGTGTAATGTCTGTTTATGTTTTTGCCTATTTTCTAACTGGATTGTTTATATTTTACTGTTAAATTTTAAAAGTTACTTATGTATCCTAAGTCATAGGTCTTTGTCAGATAGGTGATTTGCAAATATTTTCATCCAAAGTATAGTTTGTCTTTTCATACTGTTAACAGGGTTCTTCACAAGAACAAAATTTTTAATTTTGATGTTTAGTTTGTCAGTTTTTCTTTTTATGTTTCTGTTGTCAAGTTTAAGAATTCTTTGCCTAGTCCTAGATCCTAAAGAATTTCTACTTTTTTTATTTCAAAAAGTGTTATAGTTTTCCATTTTCCATTTAAGTCTGTGACACATTTTGAATTTTGACTCTTTATATTCCCATTAGTATTAGCAGTGTCTGGTTTTTTCCCCCCTTTAATACCCCAAACATGTAAGAAATGTATTTGTCACAGTAATCATTACTGGTTGGAAAGGGGAAAATACATAGATGTCATTAGTTCAGAGAAATCCTAAAATCCCACTGGGAAGATGTTATGCTTGTTCCTTGAGTAAACCTGCTTCTTGGGAGGGGCTCAGTGTTCTCTCTTGGTCCTTTTTCTCATCTTTGGCTATATTTGAAGGTGGCAAATGGAGAATATACTCCTTGGGTGGTTAGAATCTGTGTCATCCGGTTTCTTACCTATAAAAGTTGGGACTAAGGGTCATTTTAATACTCATTCAGTCATAATCTCCCTGAGAAGAGGCTGGTGGTTCATTTGGTATGATGTAATGGTTTCAAACTAGTTTCTTGTCTAATTGATTCAGGTATATGTGCCAATAACCACACTTATAGTTTTGTTATAGAGCGTATCTTTCTTAAACTCATGCCTCTCTCTGGACTTAAGTAAGCCTGTCAGACTAATGGGAGAGTCATACCCTTAGGTACTTTTATGTAGGCTGTATTTTCCAATTAAAAGTATTTCCTTGTGCCACATTAATCCATTTAATGATATCAACAATGGGGCCAGAGCCTTGTTTTTATCCATGTCACAGTCTGTTTTAATTGATCTTTGTTGCTCACAAAGGCCTTCTGAATTTTACCTTTTATACGATTTGAATGCGAAGCAGTTGTCTCTTCCAACTCTAAAGTTCTAATCTTACTGTTCCCTTTCAGTCCATCCAAAATACTTGGCAGATATCCACTGGCCACCCACAATGTCATTACTGTCAGTTATGTGGGTTATTGGAAGAGGCAGAA
Source organism: Panthera tigris (assembly GCF_018350195.1). Classification (NCBI taxonomy): domain Eukaryota; kingdom Metazoa; phylum Chordata; class Mammalia; order Carnivora; family Felidae; genus Panthera; species Panthera tigris. The sequence continues at coordinate 162,213,042 of NC_056660.1, read as the reverse complement.
AGGCAATGTCCCGTAAAGCGCTGTAGGATATTAAATTATGTTACTTAAAACGAGTTTCAGCACAAGCTCGCACCATTGTTCAGCATATCATTAGGCATAGGGACAGCAGATATTTGTTGAATAAGGAAAGGGACATCCTATAATGCACAAGAGAGCCTGCCACATGAAAGGGAAGAAGGGAGGAAGGAACTGTTTCAGAAAGTTAATGAATAAACAAACTTACTGTATTTCTTTCTTGCAATAATTCTAAGGATCTTGAATAGAACTAAATTGTTCATGGGGTCCTTGGGCATAATGTGAAAAACATTTCTTTATTGAAAAATTATCTATAGCCATGCCATTTTCTTTTCAGAGATTGTATTTCCTATTATCTCCATTTTCTCATCAATCTGGTCATGTTTACAATTTCAATTTTATAAAAGCAGTTAATAAGTTGCTATAATAAAAACTATTTTACCTTTTGTCTGAATTTTTAAAATTGACTCAGTGGTATTAATAAGAGGACATATTGGTCTTTTGTTTTTGCTAAATATGGCATTTTTCAGGATACAATCTTTGTGACAGAATTCTGGTTACTTCAAACTGAAGTATATTCTCCAGTCCTAATGTTATTTACTTTCACTTAAATTTCACTTATTGCTATCCTTAATCTATGATTTCTATCCATTCTTCATATTAATTTGTTAAATTCTGATATTTCCTGTTCATTTTTTGGCATTTATGCTTAATTTTATTTTGTCTATTTTTATTGCTATATTTCGAGCATATAAATTTTGTATTTGTCAGGTTTTAATTTTTATAGTATTAATTACCACTGTTACTACATTAGACTGAATTTTGGGGAGAATGCAGGGATCATAATTCATCTTTTTCAGTAGCTAAAATATTAGCTACTCTGTCAATGTTTAATAAATTGAATTAACACCCAGGGTTTTTGCCATGAAATTTAATTGAATCTTATATTCTTATTGTAACCCTTGCTTTTTACAAATATAGAAAGACCTGTAGTTTATAAGTTGTACTGGATATTCTTCATTTGCCCATCCAGATCCTAGAGAGATAGAAGCTAAGGGGATATGCTGACTTTCAGAGGCAAGGTTGGCTCCAATCCCCATTACAAGTTTCAGAGACTGAGTTGACATATATAAGTGGGAAAATTCTAAGTCTCATGGGAAGAAACCCAATCTGAGTCAATACTGTAGGGCTTCACAACCCTTTTACCAATTCCCAGACCTAATCTAGTTTACAGACACAGAGTTAATTATTGAGAGGGAGGCTAGATCTCTTTGAAGAGTTTTACAACAAAGCCAGAAGTATATGATGCTTTCTCTTTTCCTAAACCCATCCCAAAGCCTCTTATCCAGTGTTGAAGGGGAAGGGCAGTGTTCATACTCACTGGAGGTGATTAGGTAATGGCTCTGAACTGATCTGATCTCTGGAGTTCTAGAATAGTGCCATGGTCCACTGTTAAGAATGGGACTTAATAGAGGTCCAATGAGAGACTTGGTCCAAAACTGCTCTCATAGTGAGATCCTCATCCTGTAATTGTCTCTAGTCTTAGGATGTAGAAAGGTAATAGATACACTAACTGGTAGAATCCCCACATTGATTATCTGACCTGTGGATTGAGTGATCTTATTGTAGGAAGAAATAATTAGAAACCCCTAAATGAGATAGTAAACCAGAAGTAATACTATTCCTTAAGGGAATTAAGAAGTTTAGTGATACCATCAAAGATCTGAAAGTTGTAGGTGTGGTGATTCCTACCACATTCTCACTTTTTTTATGAATTTGGTGTAAATGTAGGGTAAAGTCATGGAAAATGACTTTAGATCTCTGTAAACATAATACTAATTATAACTTTATTTTGATTTTATTTTTTATTACTTTAAATCATAAAGTAAACATAATACTACTAGCCACGTTTCCAGATTTGATACCTTTTCTGGAGCAAATCAACATAGACCCTGACATCTTATATGTATTTCTTGATGTGGCAAATGTTTTCTTTCACTTTTCCACTGCACAGATAATCAAGATAGCTTTTCTGTGGAGGAACAAGAATACACCACCACTCCCTTATATGATTACTACATATGTTGTCTTGCTCTTTGGTATAATGGGATCTGGAGCAGTGGTTGTGAATTGAGGCCAATTTTCTATTTCTAGAAACATTTTTGATTGTTATGACTGAATTGGTGGGTGCTACTGGCCTCACTGGGTAGAGGTCAGGGACACCGATAGACATCCCACAAAGCCTAGAGGAGAGCCCCTGCCACATTAAGGAATTATCTAGTACCAAATGTCACTAATGCCAAGGTTGAGAAACTCTGGTCTGGAGGTACTGTGATCATAATACTATCCCATAGAATGTCATGCTGAACTTTATACTGATGGTATTAAGCTAATTGGACTTGGTTAGTTGAAATATTTTAGAAGCCTTAGTAAAGTATATGTATGCTAGAGAAAAGCCACAAAGACATCAGCAGCTTACCATGACAGTAGGGCCTGGGCCATGTTGTGGTATCCACTTTGCACCTTGTACATTCTGCACTTGAATAGCCCTTGGTATACTTTTTGGGATTTAGGAGAGCTCACCTACCTCATTTGTATACATTAATGTAATGTATTTATTAGGTAATGTCTAAGGTTGCCAGAATTGACTAGGAACTTAAACAAGGTAAAGTTCTTGCAGCACGTATAGGTATCATTTTTAGCAGGCAGGGAGGATGTAGGGAGCCTCTGACAGGCCTCCACAGTGAGGCCTCTAGGTTTTTGTAGTAAGACCACACTTTTGTCTGCTTACAGTGTTCTCCATTTGAAAAGCAACTCTTGGGGTGCCTGGGCGGTGGCTCAGTTGATGGTTTCGGCACAGGTCATGATTTCATGGTTCATGAAACTGAGCTCTGCATCGGGCTCTGCACTGACAGCATGGAGCCTGCTTGGGCTTCTCTCTCTCCGTCTCTTTGCCCCTCCCCCATGCACGTGTGTGTGTGTGGGGGAGAGGGGTACGCATGTGCACGGGTGTGCACGCTCTCTCTCTCAAAATAAATAAACATTGAAAATAAAAAAAAGAAACTCTTGGGTTGCTACTAGATGCTGGCGTGTTAGACATAAGCATGATTATGACCTGAACTCCCCATGATGAGGTATGTGTTATCTACTGCAACAAATCATAAAATTAGACATGTGAAGAAGTATTTGTTATTAAATGAAATGGTAGATACAAGTAGGTTTGGAAAGCATAAGTAACCATATAGGTAGGCATCTCAAATTTGTATGCTATTTGTTTTTATTACTTTATATGTGAATGTAAAGATATTTTTGTTACTTGTTAATGCTCACTTAAGGGTATCCTTTGTGGAAGAGGTTCTCAATCAGGAACAAAGATGGTCTGTAGAGTGAATGTCACTCAGTGTCTTGTGGAATTGTCCCATGTAGAAAGTACCCCTCATGGTATAAGCATGGATTCAAAAACATGCCTTTCCGTCATCAAGACTGGTCTATCTACCCCCACTGCATATGGATTGCCTGATTTACCAACCGTGGGGCTCAGTCCTGAGAGCTACCGATATGCCAATATTCCCCAGAGCAACCAGTATACCCAGAGGTGGTTAAAATATATCTCTCCTTGTTGCAAATTATCTGCTTGATGTAACTATATATTCTATATATGAACTTCTTTTCACTGCCCTTCAGTGCTTCTATCGACACTCAACATTGTTTGACTTATGAAATGCCTTATTCATTATTATTATCTTCTACACAACATCATTTCTGACAAAGAAACTTATTTGCAACAAAAGAAGTATGGTAGCAAACTCCTGCTCATGAAACTCACCAGTGTGTCTTCCTGTGTACCCTAAACCCAGAAATCACCGATTTACTGGAATGATGTCTATTATGTTATAATTTGCAGAATAAAATTTTCTACCATAGTGAACATGGTGTATGTGTTGAATAAGGCAGAAACCACTCTGTTTTGCTGGATCCTTTATAGCCAGAATGCATAGGGTAAGGACCTAAGGAGTGGCAAAGCATTAGTGCCTCTTCTACTCTAAAAATCCATTTATGCAATTTTTGCTTTCTGCCTTGGACCGTGGAGTCCTAGTCCCCCAAGGATTCATGCTTCTATCAGACAACACAGTCATTATTTCCTTAACGTTAAAGCTGAGAATGTACCCTAATTATATTTTTATCTATTTATATTAAATAATCAACAGGAAGAGAAAATGGTCACTGAACTGGCAGAAATGATAGGTTCTAGTTACTAAGGGGAAGGGAAATTGGGTTGTTTCTATACAGTGTCCAAGAAAATGTATTTCGGACTGAGAGAATTCAGTTGGGTGACTCTTAACACTCCCATACCTAATAGTACTTGTTAAAAGGGTAACTATGGCAAGCAAACAGAGATAAAACAGCTGAAGACTTGTAGATGCTATGTAATATCTCAGGCCTGTTGAGTTACGGGAAGGAAGTAAAGGGAACACAGCCTGGATGACAGGAAAGGAAGGGATGTTTGTCATCTCAGGCTTTCTGACCAGCTATAAAGCGAAGTACTATAGATCTTGTTAATTATCCTACTGCCCGTGTTTTTCTCTGACACCTTATGTGAAGACTACTGGTGATAACCAACATTTCAGTGTTGATTTCAGGTGGGAGAATAACTGGATTGGTATTACCCCAGGATGATGTATTGCTGATAGGTTTTTGTGGATTTCTTGTGTTACAGGAGATATGTTTTTCATCTGGACAAAGATAAAAATGGATACTAAGAAACCAAAAAAAAAAAAAAAAGAATGGACAGTGGTGTATATCCTTGGTCCTTTGAGATCTGTCATTCATTTTATCACCCTGTTTAAGAGAAGAAGCCCCATGGACTATAGCACTTTTGCCCTCTGGCTTCTAGTTGGGTTTAGCCAGTGGGAGTTTACATATTGGAAAGAAAGAGATTGTAGTGTTTATTTTCCTGGCGTGTTTCCCACCAGAGTTGGTGCAGAAGTTGGTATGTGCCTTAACCTAAGATGCACTTTCCGCAGTGTTTTGGTAACTGCCTAGTGGTGTTAATACCTGTTTGTTCCCTTAAGTCTTCCTTTGTAAAGAATCAACCCCATAAAACAATCCATATCTATAAAAAAAAGTTAAATTTCCTTCAGTTATTCCTTTTGTCTGTATTCTACTGCAGTGTTACCTGATACATAAAAAATATCCATACATATTTTCTAATTTTAGTCTTTTAAAAATATTTTGATTTAAAGTTCCTCCTTACAAATGACTGTTGTTTGAAATGAGGTTGTGCTAATACTCTATAGCAAATTGGGAAGTTTTATATTTTCTTCTCTATATTGGAATAGTTTAAACAACACAAAAGTGTTGATTGTTTTTGATTGAGTTTTGACATAAATTCTCCAGAAAAAGCCTTTCAGATAGGTTGATTTTAGAGGTAAACTTTTGATTCCCATTTCAATTTATTCAGAATCATAGATCCATACAAATTCTGTATAATTTTTTAAAGATTTTTAAAATATGTATTTATTTTGAGAGAGACAGAGTGTGAGTGGGGGAGGGGCAGAGAGAGCATGGAAGACAGAATCTGAAGCAGGCTCCAGGCTCTGAGCTGTCAGCCCAGAGCCGTAGGCGGGCTCGAACTCACGAACCATGAGATCATGGCCTGAGCCAAAGTTGGAAGCTTACCTGACTGAGCCACACAGGCACCCCAGAATTTTGTACAATTTAAAGTCAATATATTTATTTTAAGACATTTCAGATTTCTTGGTAAATATTATACATAGGATTTTCTAATGTTTTACAAAGGTTTTATGCATGTGTGGTCATTCTTATTAGATTCATAGTGTGTTGGATTCTATTTTTCAGGGGTTTGTATTTTAGAGAAGATAAGTAGATTGACTGTAAGAAATTATATTAAAAGTTTTTGCTTTTGTTTTATTTTGATAGAAACCGTTACAGAAATGTTTTGAATTTACATCCCAAATTATTTATGTAACCAATTAATTGTACTTTATGTCATTATTAACCATGAGATGAATCTGTTAAAAGGTTAGGCTCTTAAGTCTTAGAGATTTTGCAAGTAGTTAATCTAGTCCTGATTTTTCTCTTCTGTAAAATGTGGAAAGTAACGGTACTTCCTCCATATGATGTTTCTGGGGATTAGATAATACATGATAGGGAAGGATCTTGCATAAGATGACCATTCAGTAAATATAACTGTTATTGCTGTTAACATAAATAAAGATCAAATATAAGTAAGGCATGATAAGCAAGAACCTGGTGCAACTTAAAACTTCAGGGTTCATTGTCACTGAATGAAGAAAGATAGTAAATGAATAAAAAGAGTTTCCTTTGGCCAACTCGGGAAAACTTTTAATAATAAGTGGAATTTGAACTGGACTTGAACAATGGGTATAGTTTCAGGCTGAAAAGCATATGGTGTGGTTGTTTTAGGCAACAAATATGATGTTGAATGATTTTTATGTTTTAAACTTGACTAGAAAATAGATGTTGTAAATGAACAGTTTTTGGAGTCAGGGAGAGAATGTGGTTTTTGAGAATGGTGATGAATTTTGTTTTCGGCACATGAGGTAGAAATCTGGCATTAGAAATACAGTTCTAGAGCATAAGAGATACTGGAAGGTTAAAATTGAGATTTGGAGTCATCTTCTCAGTTTCTACATTTGTGACTCTGGATGTTCATTTCAAAGGAGAGGGGTAGTAAGAAAGAAGGTGAAAGGCAAAATCCTAAATTTTGGCAACAGGAGTCATTAAGTGATCACTGATAAAACTAACTCTGTGAGTTATCTATACAAGTGTTAAATTAAAAAATTTAATTACGTAAGTTTCTTTTGTTTTACTTGACCCTTTTGTGATACTTGAAACCAGCATTCTTCAAAAGTGTGTTTTCTAAGCATATTCTGTGAGATATTATACATTAATGGAGAAAAAAGTAACTTGAATATATGACATGTGAAAAACTTTATCATATCATGTATAAATGCATGCTTAGTACTCTCTAAGAGGAGGGTGTATTAATAGAATATTTCCTTCACTGATTTGACCATAGAAGCCTTTGGGTCATGGAAATTCTCATAAGCTTAGGGTTCCATAAAATATACTTGGGAAATCTTGCTTTATAATTTTCTAGGTGATGGTTCAGCTTATTAAATTGTAATTTAGAGATCACGGAGAATACATCGGGGGATTAGAAGATTATAATCAGAGTACTGGGTTATATTAGAAAAATCTGATTATGCATAGCATGTGACTTAGGGCTTCAGTTTCCTCATTTATAAAATGATTAAAGAAAGTTATAAAGGTTAGGTTAGGAAATGTATGTGAAAGCTTTGAGTATTGAGAAGCACCATAAGTATAACTATATTTATTTATTTCGTTTTTTTTCCCTCTTGAGCAATATAATCTGAGCAAATTAGGATATATTTCATTTTATTTTTTAAAGGTTTATTTATTTTGAGAGAGAGAATGCATGCACAAGTGGGGGAGGGTCAGAGAGAGAGGGAGAGAGAGAATCCCAAGCAGGCTCTGAGCTGTCAGTATGGAGTCTGACGTGGGGCTAGATCTCATGAACTGTTAACTGTGAGATCATGATCTGAACCAAAATCCAAAGTTGAACACTTAACCAACTGAGCCACCTAGGTGCCCCTAGGATATATTTCATTTTAGTGAAAGGTCTATATGTTATTTATCAGAAGGTGCTATTCATATTCATAACTAAAGTGTTTCTCATTTGTACATTCATAATTTGATCACTGACATTTTTAAATTTCTTATCCATTCTTATATTGTTCTCAGTAGCCTCTGGCCACCTGTATTCTGAAGTCATTTAGAAGTGTTTGTGACACTTGATCCACAGTAGACTGCTGGTATTCTCTAGAAAGAATATTCTCAGTAGTCCATACATCTGTGCAATTTGGCTTCAAAGTCCAGTCCAGGCTGTGTGTTGGTGACGACTGTTCATGTCATGTTTCTCTGGCACCCAGTTATGGAAATTGAAGTATATGGATTTACATACATATTTTTAGATTTTTGGGACATCTTCTTAAATTATATCTTTGAGTATTTTATTCCATGACATTGTTTTTTTTTTTTCCCTCAGGTACTTAAATTATGGGTATATGTGATCTCTTTTGACCACCATATACAGTTAACATTTCTTCTATTTCTTTATCATTTATTTCTCTCATTTTTCTCATTTCTATACTATATGACTGTTATTATGTTTTTTTAGTCTCTTCACCTTTGTGGCCCTTTCAATTTTATCTTCATTTCTATGGGGTTTTAATTTTTCTCTTTCCTGAGCTCTGCCAGCTCATGTTTCATCTCTGCTTTCTTTCTCTCACATTTCTAAGTTATTTCATTTCCACTTTGCTGTCTTCCTTCAGATAAATAACTGCTTTGTTTCATGATGTAATGTGTGTTCACACTTTTCATCTGCACCATGAAAATACTTTTGTGGTCTGTGTCCTAATTTTAATTTAATAAAAGTATGTTGTTCTCTCTATTTACAGCATCTTGATATAGATGCTGTTGCAGCTGCTTTTGAAAATCACTTTCTTGACTCAGGTTCCCATAGGAGATGAGTGAGCAGGCTGGCATCCTAGGCAGATTGATTACATAGGCAAAGGCTTTGTCATCTTTTCAGTTCCCACAAAGCTAGAGTCCTGAATTGTCTGAGATTCCTTGTGCAACTGTTTGCCACCCACCCTCTACGTTTATGAACAACAGCACCCTAAGAAGTCCCTGGTGCCACCTGGCTCATCTCCTGTTCCTACATCAGTTGGATGAGGGCTTCAGAATATGGGTTCCTCATATTCAGGAAGAGTGTTTTTCTTACTCCTTTCTTGGGTCTTCTGCCACCAGCTGCCCTTAGCCCTGGACATAGAGGGACCCATATCATAGACACAGACTCAAAGCTAACTTGTTTTTCTCTTTAAATAAACTTTTTTTTTTAAGTTTATTTATTTTGAGAGAGACAGAGACAGCACAAGTAGGGGAGGGGCAGAGAGAGAGAATCCCAAGCAAGCTCCTTGCTGCCAGCGCAAAGCCCGATGCAGGGCTCATGAAGCCGTGAGATCATGACCGGAGCTGAAATCAAGAGTTGGCTGCTTAACTGACTATGCCCAGGCACCCCTAAAGAAATGTTTTTAAACAAAGGTTTTTGAAAGACTGGTGGTAGGATTAGTGAAAAGAGGTTGTAGGAGAGGCATGTGGGGATGATCTATACTCTCTAGGCCAGAAGATGCTGGTTAGAGACTTGGACCTGGGCAGGTTTAAACAAAAGCAACAGTCCTTTCTCCTTCTTTAGGGCAGTAGCTGGGAGATGGGAAGGGGAGCTGGGGGAGAAAACTGTAGTCATTCCCTGGGAAGGAAGAAAGAGAGGCTGTTTTTGATTAAAGTCAGCCACCTCAAATTACCTAATGCAGGTAATTGGGCAGACCAAGTTTCCTATAAAACTATGTTTCTTCTCAGGAGCACCTCCTGAAAATTAAAACACAAAACAAAACAAAACAAAACAAAACAAAACACAAAAACCCAAATGTGACTGGGGGAGTGAAATCTCATCTCAAACTGCAGCATCGTGCCCTACCCCTGGCAGCAGGATGGGCCCAGAAGAAAACATGGTTTCTTAACTTCAAGGTTTGGAAGGTAAATAAATGCCTGGGGATAGTAAACTTTGGGCCTCTGTGTGGGAATAAGGGTTGGGCTGAGCTTCATATTTAATTTACACCTACTTTGATATGTACGTTTTCTTTTTACCTTTTGCCTTTAGCTTCTGCATATGTTAGTGGGCAGGAGTGGGCACTGGTTTGTCCATTAAATGAAATTCTAAGCCTTAGTTTTATTGGGTACACTCCCTATGTTCATAAACAGCATAGGCGCTCCCTCTTGTGGTGTATTGTCAAATCACATGCTTTTAAATTAGTGTTGGAAATACTTTGTCAGAAATTTTTTCATTTCTCAATAGATTTATGGGGTGTATGGGTAGCTCAGTTGGTTAAGTGTCCAACTCTTGATTTCGGCTCAGATCACGATCTCATGGTTCCTGAAATCCAGCCGTGCATCAGGCTCTACAACTGACAGTGTGTAGCCGGCTTATGATTCTCTTTTCCTCTCTCTCTGCCCCTCCCTTGCTCATGTTCTCGTTCTCTCGCTCTCTCTCAAAATAAATGAATAACTTAAAAAATATTTTGGTAATTTTTAATCCTTTTTCTATATTCTGGAATAATTTGAATAGCATTAGGTATGTAAAAGTTTTGGCAAAATTGATCTCTGAAACTATCTGGTCTTGGGAATTAATTTCTTGTTTTTCAAATATATTTGCTAGAAATTTGCTCTAAGTAGTCTCTTGTGAATTTTAAAAAGTCATCTCCTTTTAGTTCATTTCCTTTTTTTCCGTGTATTTGTATAGTTGTAATTTCTGCTTTTTCATTATGTTAGTCAGTGGTTTATTTTATTGATTATTTCAAAGGATTTACTTTTTATTAACATTATTTTTTATTTCATTAATCATATTTCTAGTCATTTAATTCTTTATTGGTTTAATTAGAGGGTCCTCCTCATTCTATTCCCTTTTTAGTATTTTTTTTCTAGGTATTCTTTTGCATTTTATTTCCTCCATAGATATTCTATCATAAGCTCATGTTGCTCCAGTAGTATGAGTGTTGGTGGTAACTCAGAATGTGTGACTTATTTTTATATATTTAAAATTTTTATTTTCCTTTTTCTATTTGGTTCTTGTTTTGTTTGAATGAGATGCTTTCCTATAAGTACTACTTTAGTTGTAGAATATGAATTTTGATGTATTTTTTTTAGTATCATAATTTCTGAGCATTTTCATAATTCCAAAATTATTGATCCAAAAATAACTTAAGAGTTAAAATTTTTTTTAAGTTTAAATTTTTTAAATTCAACTTTTTTTATGTGCATTTTCATTTTCTATTGCATTATAAATTTCTAGTTTATTTCATTTTGGTCATAGAATGTTATTGTTATTTACTCTTTGGAATGTATATAAATATTTTTATAGCATAATATTTGGTCAATTTTTTTAGAATTGTCCTTGGGACCTAAAAATAGAAGACAAAATTTCATCATAGTGTAGAATTTGACATGTTTTCCTACATGCAGTGTTACTGATAATATTGTTTAGGTCTTATTTATCCTTGCTTATTTTATTTTTATTTTTATTTTAAATATAATCTATTGTCAAGTTAGCCAACATTTGGTGTTTATAGTGTATCCTTGCTTATTTTTAATAATTTTCACTCTTGGACTGAGAAAGATGAATATTAAAGTCTCTTCTACATTTTTCTGTCTATTCTTACATGTCTCATACTATCTGCCTGATTAATATTGTTGCTGTATATTTTTATTTTTAATTTTTATGAAAGTGTAAGACTTTAGTTGTAATTGTAATTTTTTTTTTTTTTTTTTTTTTTTTTTTTTTTTTTTACTAAACTTTGTATTTCGAACAATTTTAGATATACAGAATAATTGTGAAGGTAGTATTAGGTATGAGAGAATTTCCAAATATACCAAATATACCACAACCATTTCCCTCTATTATTATTTTGTAAACTTTATTTTAGAGAGAGAGAGAGAGAGAGAGCGCAAGTGGGAGAAAGGGGCAGAAGGAAAGAGAGAATCTTAAGCAGGCTCTATACTCAGCATGGAGCCTGACATGGGGCTCCATCCCACAGCCCTGGGAATATGACCTGAACCAAAATCAAGAGTAGGCACTCAATGGACTGAGCAACCCAGGTGCCTCAATTTCCCCCTATCATTATTACTTTGTATGCTGTATTTTTAATGATTAATGAACTAGTGTTGATATATCATCTCTTAATGTTTATACTTATTACTTGATGTCCATACTTCATTCAGGTTTCCCTAACTTTTTTCTAATGCCCTTTTTCTTTTCTTTTCTTTTCTTTTTTTTTCAAATTTTTATTTAAATTCTAATTAGTTAACATATGGAGTTAAATTGGGCTCAGAAGTATAATTTAGGGGTTCATCACTTAGATGCTCATCACAAGTGCCGTCTTTAATACCCATCACTCATTAGGCCATTTCCCACCCACGTCTATCAACCCTGTTTGTTTTCTATAGTTAAGAGTCTCTTATGGTTTGCTTCCCTCTCTTTTTTTTCTTCTTCTTTCCCTATGTTTGTTTGTTTTGTTTCTTAAATTCCAGTTGAATGAAATCATGGTATTTGTCTTTCTTTGACTTATTTCACTTAGCATAATAAAATCTAGCTCTGTCCATGTGGTTGCAAATGGCAAGGTTCGTTCTTTTTTTTGATGGCTGCATAATATTCTATTGTATATGTATACACCACATCTTCTTTATTCATTCATCAGTCAGTGGACATTTGGGCTCTTTTCATAATTTGACTCTTGTTGATAATTCTGCTGTAAACATTGGGGTACATGTGTCGCTTTGAATCAATATTTTTATATCCTTTGGGTAAACACCTAGTAGTGCAATAGCTGGCTTGTAGAGTAGTTCTATTTTTAATGTTTTGAGGAACCTCAATACTGTTTTCCAGAGTGGTTGTACCAGTTTGCATTCCCACCAACAGTGTAAGAGGGTTCCCCTTTCTTTGCATCCTTACCAACATCTGTTGTTTCCTGTGTTGTTAATTTTAGCCATTCTTACAGGTATGAGGTGGTATCTCATAGTAGGTTTGATTTGTATTTCCCTGACGATGAGTGATGTTAAACATCTTTTCATATGTCTATTAGCCATCTGGATGTCTTTGGAAAAATGTCTATTCATGTCTTCTGCCCATTTCTTCACTGGATTGTTTGTTTTTTGGGTGTTGAGTTTGATAAGTTATAGATTTTGGATACTAACCCTTTATGAGATACGTCACTTGCAAATATCTTCTATTCCATCAGTTGCCTTTTAGTTTTATTTGTTGATTGTTTCCTTCACTGTGCAGAAACATTTTATCTTAATGAGGTTCCATTGGTTCACTTTTGCTTTTGTTTCCCTTGCCTCCAGAGACACGTCTAGGAGTAAGTTGCTGCCGCTGAGGTCAAAAAGGTTTCTGCCTGTGTTTTTGTCTAGGAGTTTGATGGTTTCCTGTCTTACATTTAGGTCTTTCATCCATTTTGAATTTATTTTTGTGTGTAGTGTAAGAAAGGGGTCCAGTTTCATTATTCTGCATGTCACTGTCCAATTTTCCCAGCACCATTTGCTGAAGAGACTTTTTTCCATTGGATATTCTTTCCTGCTTAGTTGACTATATAGTTGTGGGTCCATTTCTGGGTTTTGTAGTCTGTTCCATTGATCTGTATGTGTCTTTTTTAATGCCAGTATCATATTGTCTTGATGGCTACAGCTTTGTAATATAGCTTGGAGTCTGGAATTGTGATGCCTCCAGCTTTGCTTTTCTTTTAAAAGATTGCTTTGGCTATTCAGGGTCTTTTGTGGTTCCATACAAATTTTAGGATTTTTTGTTTTAGCTCTGTGAAAAATTCTGGGGGTATTTTGATAGGGATTGCATTTAAATGTATGTATTGCTTTGGATAGTATAGACATTTTAACAATATTTGTTCTTTCAGTCCATGAGCATGGAGTGTTTTTCCATTTCTTTGTGTCCTCTTCAGGTTCTTTTATCAGTGTTTTATAGTTTTCAGAGTCTGGATAATCTTCTACCTTTTTGGTTATGTTTATTCCTAAAGTATCATGGTTTATGGTGCAATTGTAAATGGAATCGATTCCCTGATTTCTCTTTCTGCTGCTTCATTATTAGTATATAGAAATGCAGCATATTTCTGTATGTTTATTTGTATCGTGTGATTTTAACTGAATTTGTGTATTAGTTCTAGCATATTTTGTAGTCTTTCGGGTTTTCTACATAGAGTTTCATGTTGTGTGCAAACAGTGAAAGTTTTACTTCTTCCTTGCCAGTTGGGATGCCTTTTTATTCTTTTTTTTTTCTGATTGCTGAGGCTAGAACTTCCAGTACTATGTTAAATAACAATGGTGAGAGTGGATGTCCTCCTCTTGTTCCTGACTGTGGAGGAAAACTAGTTTTTCCCCATTGAGGATGATATTAGCTGTGGGTCTTTTGTATATGGCCTTTATGATGCTGAGATATGTTCCTTCTATCCCTACTTTATTGAGGGTATTTATTAATAATGGATGCTTTACTTTGTCAAATTCTTTTTCTACATCTACTGAGAGGATCATTTTATTCTTATCCTTTTATTAATGTGGTGTATCACATTGATTGATTTGAAAATATTGAATCACCTTTACCTAGGAATAAATCCTACTTGTTCATGGTGAATAATTCTTTTAATGTACTGTTGGATTCGATTTGCTGGTATCTTGTTGAGAATTGTTGCATCCGTGTACATCAGGGATATTGGCCTGTAATTCTCGTTTTTAGTGGGGTCTTTGGTTTTGGAATTAAGGTAATGCTGGCCTGGTAGAATGAGTTTGGATTTTTCTTCCATTTCTATTTTTTGGAAAACTGATACGAATATGTATTAACTCTTCTTTAAATGTTTGGTATAATTCTCCTGGGAAGCCATCTGGCCCTGGACTTTTGTTGAGAGATTTTTAATTACACTGACTTCTTTGCTGGTTATCGATCCGTTCAAATTTTCTGTTTCTTCCTGTTTTAGTTTTGGTAGTTTATGTGTTTCTAGGAATTTATCCATTTCTTCCAGATTGGCCAATTTGTTGGCATATAATTTTCCATAATATTCTCTTATAATTGTTTGTATTTCTGTGATGTTGGTTGAGATCTTTCCTCTCTCATTTGTGATTTTATTTATTTGGATCCTTTCACTCTTCTTTTTGATAAGTCTGGCTTGGGGTTTATCAATTTTATTAATTTTTTCAAAGAACCAGCTCCTTGTTTCATTGATCTATTCTACTGTTTTTTGTTTATTTGTTTGTTTCTATATTATTTATTTCTACTCAAATCTTCATTATTTCCTTTCTTCTGCTGGCTTTAGGCTTCATTTGTTGCTCCTTTTCTAGCTCCCTTAGTTGTAAGGTTAGGTTATTTATTTGATATTTTTCTTGCTTCTTGAGATAGACCTTTATACTATATTGCTATATACTATATATTGCTATATACTTACCTCTTAATGACTGCTTTGGCTACATCCCAAAGATTTTGGACCATTGTGTTTTCATTTTTCATTTGTTTCCATGTATTTTTTTAATTTCTTCTTTAATTTCTTGGCTAACCCATTCATTTTTAGTAGGATGTCCTTTAACCTCCATGTATTTGGTCTTCCTGAACTTTTTCCTGTGGTTGACTTCAAGTTTCATAGGTAGGAAAATATGCATGGTATAATCTCAGTCTTTTTGTATTTATTCAGGCCTGATTTATGACCCAGTATGTGATTTATTCTGTAGAATGTCCTATATGCGCTCAAAAAGAGTGTGTACTCTGCTGCTTTAAGATAAAATGTTCTGAAAGTATCTGTTAGGTCAATCTGGTCCAGTGTGTTATTCAAAGCCATGGTTTTCTTGTTGATTTTCTGATTAGATGATTTTTACATTTATGTAAGTGAGTATTAAAATCACCTACTATTACTGAATAAGATTCTTTATGTTTGTGATTAATTGATTTTTATATTTGTGTTCTTACAAGTTGGGGGCGTAAGTATTTACAATTATTAGATCTTGTTGGATAGACCCCTTTATTATGATATAGTGCCGTTCTTCATCTCTTGTTATAGTCTTTGGTTTAAAATCTAGTTTGTCTGATATAAGTAGGGCTACCCCAGCTTTCTTTTGATGTCCATTAGCATTTTAAATTGTTGTTTATGCCTTCACTTTTAATCTACAGGTGTCTTTAGGTCTAAAATGAGTCTTTTGTAGGCAGTATATTGATGGATCTTTTTTTTTTTTTTTCCCATTCTGATACCCTATATGTTTTAAGGGGAGCATTTAGTACATTTACATTCAGAGTGATTATTGATAGATATTAATTTAGGCCATTGTATTACCTGTAAAGTCGTTGTTTCTGGCGATTTTCTGTGTTCCTTTGTAGTCTTTGTCACTTTTTTTTTTTCCCCATTCAAAGAGTCCCCTATAACAGTTCTTGAAAGGCTGGTGTAGTGGTCATGAACTCCTTTAGTTTTTGTTTGTCTGGGAAACTCTGTATCTCTCCTTCTATTCTGAATGACAGCCTTGCTGTATAAAGTATTCTTGCCTACATATTTTTACCATTCAGCACGTTGAATATATCATGTCACTCCCTTCAGGCGGCCAAGTTTCTATTGATAGGTCTGCTGCTAACCTTATATGTCTTCCCTTGTAAGGTAGGCTTTTCTTTTCCCTTGCTGCTTTTAGGACTTTTCCTTATGTCCGTATTTTGCAAATTTTACTATGTATATCTTGGTGTTGGCCTGCTTTTATTGATTTTAATGAGAGGTCTCTGTGCTTGGATTTGGATGTCTGCTTCCTTCCCCAGATTAAGGAAATATCCAGGTATAATTTGCTCAAATAAACTTGCTGCTCTCTTCTGTTTTCCTCTCCTTTTGGGACTCCTAAGATAGGAATGTTATTATGCTTTATGGCTTTGCTGAGTTCCCTGAGTTTACATTTGTGATCCAGTGTTTTTCTTTTCCTCTAATTTATAGCCTCATTATTTTCCATAATTTTATCTTCTGTGTCACTTAATTCCTCTGCTTCTCCTATCCTGTGGTTATTATATCCGGATGATTTTGCATCTTGGTTATAACTTTTTTTTTTTTTTTTTTTAAGGCCTGACTAGTTTTTAGGTCTTTTATTTCTGCAGTAAGGGACTACTGGTGTCTTCTATGCTTTTCTCAGGCCCAGCTAGTGTCATTATGATTGTTGTTTTAAATTCTGGATCAGACATATTACTTATATTTGTTTTTTTTTTTTTTAATGTTTTTATTTGTTTTTGAGAGAGAGAGAGTAAAAGAACAAGTGGGGGAGGGGCATACAGAGACAGAGGATCTGAAGCAGGCTCTGCACTAACAGCCAAGAACCTGATGTGGGGCTCGACCTCACAAACCATGAGATCATGACCTGAGCTGAAGTCGGATACTTAACTGATTTAGCTACCCAGGCACCTCTACATTTATCTTTTTTTATTAGATCCCTGGCTGTGACCTTTTATTATTCTTTCTTTTGGGATGAATTCCTGCATCTTGGCATTTTGTCTAGGTCTCTGTCTTCTTGTCTGTGTTACGAAAACCTGCTGTGTTTTCTGTTCCTGACAAAAATGCCTTTGTGAAGAAGAGGTCATATACTGTTAGGGCCTGGTGCTTCAAGAAGTGTCTCTAGTGTATGCTGTGTGCACTCTGCTGCTGTGTTTTGTCTGCTCTTTTTTAGGGCAGTCTTCTGCAGGGTTTTCCTTGCCTGCAATGGGAAGTATTTGGATCTTGTCCAGAGGGTGGCGGGTTTTAACTAGGTGTGCTCTGTCTGGTCTGCTTGTTAAAAGAGACTACATCCTATTTCCACTAGAGCTGAAGCTTTGCAGCACTCTGTGGTCGGTTGACTTGGTGTGTGGGGGGAAGTTTGTGCTGGTCTTCTCGGGGGAAGGACCCACTATTTTGGTTCTCAGGTACACTTGCCCTAGTAAAGAAGCACCTGCAGAGTGCAGAGGTGTGGGACTTGGTGTAGTGGCTGAGGTCTTCATTATTGGTGCTGTTTTGCTCCACAAAGTCCGTCCATGCTGATGGGTGGGTGAGAGAAATGGTGCCAGCCCTCTCCTTCCTCCCCAGGGAGGGGAGCTCGATCCCACCATTGTCCGGGAAGCCTTTACAGAAGAGCAAACATTCTTCCTCATGTCTCCCAGGCTTCCCTCAAATTCCTTCCTTCACCCTGTCTGTATCTGGACTGTCTGCCTTCCTAGCAGTGCAGTGCACCTGTGTTTTATCTCAGGCACACTGAGTTTTAGAACTCCAAACTTTAGAGACCCAGTGTGGCGTGGACCTGTGCTGGTCCTCTCAGGGAGGGTTGCTGCACTGGGGAGGGTGCCAGCTTGTCCCAGAAGTGCAGTCATACCCATAGGCAGGAATGTGGATTATAAAATGCAGAAAAAAAAAAACCAGAGTCCAAGTTTGCTACCCTTAGCAGGTGTTTCTCCCCTATGCTAAGGAACCAGACAGTGCAGTGGAGCCTGCTGTCTCTTTCGTTCCTTGAGAAGTAATGACATCTCTCCCAGATATACTTCAAGAAGCAAAAACTGTCTTCTCACAGTTTGTCCCAGGGGTTCCTCAGATTGTGTTGTCTACTCCCAGGTCTCCTCCATTCTTCTCCACAGGGGCACATCTTCACTTGCCGGGCTCCACACACCCACAGCGAAGACTTCTAAAACTCCAATTTTTGAGCTCCACTGGTTGAAAAAACTCACAATAATCAGCCCCTCTCATTTTCCCAGTCCATGCTTTTAGGGAAGTGTTTTTCTTGTGCTATCCCCTGTACACTGCTCTCCTCCTACCTGCCCCCCACCCCCCCTCCAATCTCTCAGACTCTCACCTCTCTCCATGATCAGGGCTCCCCTCTCTTCCCTGGCACCCATGATCCTTTTCTCCCCTAAATCACATCTCCAAACCTTCTGCCTTCTACATTGTAGCCTCATCTTTCCCTCTAGTTGTGCAGTTTGTTGTCTCAGTCTTCAGATAGATTTCTTGGGTGTTCAGAATGATTAGATATTTATCTAGCTGTGTTCGAGGGATGAGGCAACCATGTACTACTTCACCGTCTTAACCTCACCTCCCCAGGCTGGATTCTTTCACTTAGCAATATGCATTTAAGATTCATCCATGCCTTTCTGTGGCTTAATATGTCATTTCTTTTTATCAATTCTAAGAAAAGCAATAGAAATAAATTATTCAGAAATAATAGAGTAGTATATTGGATATAGTAGTGTTCATAAGTAGATCTTTGTCCTTGTTTACTTGGGGAAAATAATAAAAGAAAATGTTAAGTATTAAAGAGTCTTTTATGCAGTACTGTGAAATGGGTTATAGCTGGGCTGAGATATTGATATCTCAAGGCTTAGAGAGCTGAAGTAATTACAAGAGATTTGAGCCAGAGAAAGACTGCAAAGATCAGTGACATAAAACTGAGTGTCTTTAATAAAAGATTCTCTTTGGTTAATCCAACAGAATGCTGCATCTCTGTCTTTTCCCACTAAACTTTATTACATATGAATTAAAAATACAATTGAAAAACACAAAAACATGAGTTTAAATTGTGTGAGTCTATTTATACACACAGGTTTTTTTCAATAAATACAGTACAGGAGATGTATTTTCTCTTCCTAATGGCTTTCTTAACATTTTCTTTTCTCTAGCTTACTTTACTGTAAGAAAATAATATACAATACATGTAACATACAAAATATGTGTTAATTAACTGTTTATCAATAAGAGTTCTTGTCAAAAATAGGCTATTAGTAAATTTTTGGGAAGCCAAAAGCTATACATGGATTTTTAACTGTGCAGGGTTTGGTGCCCCAACCCCTGCATCGTTCTCAGGTCAACTGTAAAATGTTAGGATAAAATCATGTTACTATGTACATTATCTTGGAGAAGGGAAGATTTTATAAGGCAAATATCAAAGCTAGGACCTCGAAAGTATATTTGAAACATTCATAGAAAAAATATGTAAATGACAAATAAAATAAAAAATGCTTATTGATGACCTTAAAAATTAAATTGAAAAAAATATGTGTGTTTGGTATTTTTTAACCAGTGAGATTGGTAGTAATTTAATTTTATTATGGAAGATGTTGCTGTGTTGCTGGTATGATTGCATATTTGTTTAAATTTTTGATAAGATAGTTTGGCAATATCAAAATACAAATATTTATACACTTTGACTTAGCAGTTCCACTTTTTGGAAACTACTACATATAGACTTGCATAAATATGCCAAGGAAATTATAAAAATACCTATCACAACATGTTTTTAATGACCTAAATATATTTGTAATATAATAGTATGTGTTATTTTTTTTTAAATGTTATTTATTTTTGAGTGAGAGAGAGAGAGCATGTGTGAGCAGGGGAGGGCAGAGAGGGAGGGAGACAGAGAATCTGTAGCAGGCTCTGTGCTGACAGCCAACAGTGCGATATGGAACTGAACTCATGAACTGCGAGATCATGACCTGAGCTGAGGTTGGACGCTTAACCGAATGAGCCACCCAGGTGCCCCAGTATGTGTTATTAATTATTAATTATTAAGTGTAAATTGTGGAGTAAGTAGATACATTAGAAGACATTTATGCTATGGAATGTTATGACAGTACCAACAAAGAAATTTAAATACAGTTAAATTTCAAAGATGTCCGGGATGTAAGTGAAAATTGGAAGTTGTTGAGTATAGGTGTAGTATGTTTAGTATGACTGTACTTGTGTAAAAACAGTAAATGGATAGGAAACATGTGAATATGTGAGAAAGTGTCTGAAAAAAATAAAAAGAGCTGTTAACAAAGGTCATTACCTCCCTCTGAGTTACATGGAAGATCATAAAGTGGAGACAGGTGGGGGAAGGGAGAATTTTTTTCTTTCTCTTGATCTTCTGTGGTATTTAAAATTTACTTAAACAAACATGTTGAAACTTCATGTATTACTTCTTCTGGAAAAAAACAAACACCAAAACCCCAGAGAATACTCACATGGTCAAAATACCTACCAGATTAGTAAAAAAATATATTTACCTATCATAAAAAAATATGAAAAATAATAAATTTAGAAATACCTGTATGTTCAATTTTGCAATGTATCAAATAATGAGATTATTCTTAGTCTAATCTACTACCTCCAAGAAAGTGAATGATGAAACCAGAAATCACAGTTCAAATATCTGACATGGCAAAGGAGGTAACACAAATAATGCAGATTTAACCCAGTTATAGATACAAATTATCGGCCTGAATATTCATCAACCTCTTATAATCTGAACATGTACAAAATTATAGGGTATATTTTACATTAAAAAAAATAAGTATTTTGTGCAAGGGCACCTGGGTGGCTCAGTCGGTTGACATCTGACTCTAGATTTCGGCTTCTCTCATGATCCCAGAGTTATAAGATAAAGCTCCATGGTCAGGTTCCAAGCTGAGAATGGAGCCTGCTTAAGATTCTCTCTCTCTCTCTCTCTCTCTCTCTCTCTCTCTCTCTCTTTTCCTCTGCTTCTCTCTGCACTTGTGTGCGTGTTCTCTCTCTCTCTCTGTCAAATATAAATAAGTAAATAAAATAAAATATTTTATACATAAAATTTGCATCTGAAAGTTGATAGCCATGAATCAGTTAAAGAATCTTCAGGATTGGTGCTTTGGGGGTCTTACATCATTCAGGAAGTAATCTTGATCTGATATTAAGGAAGTGAAAATAGAATTAGCTAAGGCCATTGTTAAAATGCAGATTCCTAGATATTACACCAGATTCAAAGGGAAAGGGCTGGGAATATATGTATTTTTAATATTTATTTATTTATTTATTTGTTTAGAGAGTGCATGAGAAGGGAAAGGGTGGAGAGAGAAGGAGAGAGACCAGGCAGGCTCTACACTCAATGGGGAGCCCTATGCAAGGTTGGATCCCATGACTGTGAGATCATGACCTGAGCCTAAATCAAGAAAGAGCCAGATGCTTAACAACCTGAGCCACCCAGGTGTCCTGGGCTGGGAATGTATTTTTAACAAGCATCATTGCTCATTAATATTATCCAGTGAGTTTAGGAAATCTAGATTTACTATAATATCCAGTCTTTGAGTGTGATTTTTAAGATTTTAATCAAATCTTAAAGATAAGCATTTTTCCTTTGATGATATTCAGAAGAATATCCTCTAGAGCCGAAGGTTGCTTCAAAAAATAAATTTAATAAAATAGTTCAAGCTACAATAAAGAATTAGACATAACTTCAAATATTATGGCTTTGCTGTAAACATTGAGAAATTACTGTTTTAGCCAAAATATACTATAACCTAAGTATACTTTTCACATGTGTTTAAAGTATTGATTGATGAATTCATTATGGTTCTCATACTGTATTATAACTTGGAAAGAAAAATAAAGGCTAATTTTTTTGTTTGTTTGTTTTTTTCTTTTCTTAATTTGAAAACTCCTTCCCTGGCACCACATGCTTCAATTGTGTTTACATTAATTTACCCCGAACTTTGTGAATTATGATTTTTAAAGTAATGTTTCTCAGTTTTGTTCTATGTTTTCTATATTTTAACATAATATTTAATAAATTTTCTTTAGTAATGTATTTTAAAAATAAAGTGAAGTGATTGAAAGAAATTAAGAAGGTTATGTTAGGCAAGTCTGATTTATAAAGACAGATAGATA
The DNA here is from genome assembly GCF_018350195.1 of Panthera tigris. Taxonomy (NCBI): domain Eukaryota; kingdom Metazoa; phylum Chordata; class Mammalia; order Carnivora; family Felidae; genus Panthera; species Panthera tigris. Next base: position 162,190,702 of record NC_056660.1, on the reverse strand, counting down.
AATTAAATTTCTGTAAATTCACAATTTAATTTTTTTGCCCCAAAGATACTTGCTCAGCAACAAGGAATGGAGCCAGTTGTACCTCTTCAAGTTCTTCACTTTCTAACTACTTGTATGTGTTCATCTTGGGACAACTCTTGCTGGGAACAGGAGGAACTCCTCTTTATACCCTGGGAACAGCTTTTATTGATGATTCTGTGCCCACACACAAATCTTCTCTTTACATAGGTAAGTTTTCTCTATAAAATAAATGTTTCAGTATCATTTCATTGCTCTTTAAATTGATAGGTAAAAGCATAACATATGCTTATGAAAAGTTATAATTTCATAGGCATTTCTATTCAATTTCCATTAAATATTAGATAGAGCAATATTACTCTTTTTGATTGTTTACTGACACATGTCCTTCAGTTGAATGCGGTTATGAGTTTTGTTGACATCCTGCTCTATATCCTGTTCCGGGCATGCCAGCCCTCCTAGAACTGCCATCCAAGCAGTAGGCTGTCTGGATTAATTGAATTCCAGGTTAATTTACACAGGGTGGGGAGATTGAGTTGGCCATTCTACCTGATTTACTAAATCTTTTATGGAGTTAACTAGAGTCAACAAAAGAAACCACAAGATAGTACCCAGAACTCTGTGGACTTTTCATTTCAGACTAATCCTGGTTATGTGTGGCTCAATTCTGGGTTGGTGGCTGGGGGAGGGGGGGTGAGGGGAAAGGCGGTGCTGAACCTAATTTTTGGTAGCGTAAGTTTCTCTTAAATTCCTTCTGTGATATTCTTGCAAGGTAGAGTTTACTAGGCTGTGTGTGGCCTTACATCAAATTAATGTGTTTCACATTCTAAGTTTTCATCTTATCAGTTTATTATTCTAATATAGGGGACTGCCTTAGTTCTTTTAATCTGCTGTAACAGAATACCATACACTGGTTGGCTTGTAAACAACAGAAATTTATTTCTCATGGTCCTGGAGGCTGGAAAGTCTAAGATCAGGGTACCCACAGTTTCAGGATCTGGTGAGGCCCATTTCCTGGTTCATAGACAGCCATCTTTTTCTTGTGTTCTCACATGGCAGACAGGTAAGAAAGGGCTTTCTGGGGCATCTTCTTAGAAGGGCACTAATCTAATTTGTGAAGGCTCCGCTCTCATGACATAATCAGTTCCAAACATCTCACCTCCTACCATCACACTGGAAACCTACATCCCAGGTTTAAACATAGGAATTTGAGGGGACACAAACATTCGGTGTATAACAAGAACTTATTGCTATAGTAACTGGAAGTCAAGTATGTTCAAAACAGCCCTGATGGAGACTATTAAACCTACTTAGGCTCTTCCTTAATATGAAAACCACTACACTTCTAGTTGTTTTCTCTACTTGTTTTGTGTTGGTCTCTCTGCAAAGTCTCATTGTCTCTCTCTACAAGTTCTAGCTGATCTGTATAGCTTCTCTTTCATTTACTAATTAGTAATGCTTTTATTTCAATTAGCTAGTAATGATGCTTTTCACTCTCTCAGTTTAGCATATTTCCTTTCTGAAGTCCTCTTCTGATCAATAATTCTCATAAAACAGTTTTAATCTTCATGTGTTAGTAACACAAAATTAGGAAGTTTTACAAAAATTATTTAAACACGGTAGGTAGAGTGGAGGCCCACAGGACTGTCCCAGATTTGATAAATCTCTGGGAGGACTTGCTGGACTTAGCATATAATCATATTCATAGCTGTGAATTAATAAAGGGAGGGATGCCAAGGAAAATCAGCAAAAGGAAAAGTACAGACAAAAACCAGGTACAAGCTTTGAAGATTTAGCTTCCTCCTAGTGGAGCCAGACAGTTCACAATTGATTCTGCCAGCAAGGAGTTTGAAATGTTTTCTACCAGTTAAGTTCATTAGAGGTTCAATGTCCAAGGATTTTATTGGGGGTTGATCATGTAGGGACCCTTTGTCTTGCATGTATTAAAAGTTCTAGACTCTTAAAAGGAATACAAGTGGTCAGCAAAACAATATTGTTTGTACAGTGTAGGTGCAGTCAGGCAGGCACCCTAATTAGTTAGGGAATGGTGGCATCCTTCTGGACAGTTAAATAAATCCCAAATGCCAGCCAAGGGCCAGCCTTGCAAACAGGTCTTTCTAAAGTTAACAGTCACAGGCCTGCTATGTTAACTCTTTCTTATACTGTAGGAATTTATCAAATGGTAATTTTTGAGAGCAAAGGAAAACAGAAGTAACAAAACTGGGAAACACATTTTATCTCTTTATGTTAAGGAAAATATGAACACTTAATTATAGTATCTTATATACCTGATTTTTTTTTTCAGTTTCAGATAACCAGTATTTTTTAGTGGGTATTTAAGTTTTGTTGTGTGAAAAACTTCCTTTTTTATGCTTTTTATCTCTTTTTATTTCTCCATTTCCAAAATCTTCCTCCATTCTTTCTTTCTTTTAAAACAGTATCTATTTTTGGTAGCATACATTATTCTATGAAACAAATTTTATACATAACAAGGCAAAAAGGGGCAAAAAGAAAACAATCAAAATTTGCTACCTTTTAGAGTGAATTAAAAAAAGTAGTTAATGTAACATCTCAATCCTTACAATCTTTTCCAGGCCATTCACCCTTTATTCCCTTATTTCTTTGATGCTTTCATTGGGTTAACAATCTTTGTTCTTTAATTCAAACTTTTTAATTCATTTAATGTTATTTTGTGTTTAAATCTTTCATCTTAACATGTGCAAAACATATTTGCTCTATGTTCTTATTTCTTAGCCTTTTTTTCTTTCTTTTTGATAATTTAATGTTTATTATTTCATTTCTTCGCTTTTATCAATTTCCTCCTTTTATCAGTATCCTTTACTGTTCATCTACTAATGACCTTATATGCAAACTTGATATTATGAAATTCTGAAATTAATTGATATTTTTATCACATTCCTGTTTATCACAAAAGTTCTAGAACTCTTTAAGTAAAAATTTTTTTTAACGCTTTTCCCTGATAAATATTTTCACTGGGAATAGATAACTAGTTGACCGTTGATTTTTTTTTTTTCAGTACTTTAAAAATACTGTTTCTTTGTCTTTTCACTTCCAATGTTTCTTATATATGTTTGCATTTTTAAGATTTTTCTGTTTGATATGATTTTCTTCAGTTTTACTTATATGATGTGTGTAGGTGCAAAATTCCTTTTATTTAACTTGTTTTGGATTTATATGACTTGGATTTACATGTTTTGGATTTATATGTTGTTTTGTACTTTCATTGGCTTTAGGATATTTCCTATAATTATTTATTTAAATATAACTTCTTTCCTATTATCTCCTCTCCTAGAACTCCAATTACATGTATGCTAAGCCTTTTTTTTTTAATGCATTCTTCATCTCTTACTCTTTTCTGTATTTTTTATCCTTTGTTTTTATTTTTTGTGCTTCTCGATAAATATTTACTGACTTAATTGTATTTTCCAGTTGGTAATCTTCAGTTCTGAGGAATCTGTTGTGGATCTCTTTCATTTCACTTTGATAAAGGTGTTTTATACTTGTACCACTTTTCTCCAAACCCTACTCTGTCTTTTAATAAACTCCCAATCTCTGATATATTTGGGAACACTGCAGTCTGGGATGCCCTTTATCTGACTTTGCAGGTTGAGTTTATTTAAAGCAAAGCTGTATTTACTTTGTGAGGAAGTCTATTTGTAATTCACCCTTACTTTTAGAGTATAGCCTCCTAGGTGCCAATGTAAAATGTAGGGTAGAGGAAGTTAATAACTTCCAAGTTAGGAGCCCTGAACTACAACTTTGGTTTCCTTCCTTCCCAGACACTACCAAGGATTGCTAACCCCCAGTGTCTCTTGTAGAATCACCCAATATATGTAGGAAAAAAATCAGTCCCATTTTTTTAGATGTCCCTCTTCAGAATCTTGACTCTGGTCCTTCAGAATTCTTATATGTTTCCAGATCATCTTGCATGGCTTCTACTTTGGAGACTTGGTCAAGTATATAAGTCATTTTTGGCATTGACACATGCTTAGCTTTGGATATGTTATATTTTGTTCTTTTGTATATGAGAATGAGAATCTCAGCAATTAATAAAAAATTCAGAAAATGGTAATATATGAAGATACTAATGTACACATCTTTTTTGGTAAAAATTTAAATGTTATGTATGGCAAAAATTTAAGTATCAGAGAAATAAGGTTAGTTTAATTCTGCTGCAAGTTAAAGTGGAAGATTCACTAAGTGCAGGAATTTAAATTAATGGCTTACTTTTATGAAACAGACTAATGACCAGATCCAGGTTTTAAAATCAGTTGCTGTAGTGCAAAATACAGATTGCTTTTGGAGTGTCTACACAATAGAAAAGCCTTCTCATTTCACATCATTTTTTCCATAAGAATTGTGAACAGTAACTAATATCACCATCCACAAAGGGTAGTAGTAGATGCACCACCTCTGCCACCAAGTAACTTAACGTAACTTTCCATGAATTTATAGTTTAGGTTTATTGCGATTATTGCAGTCTAACAATTTATACACTGAATTACATAAATATTTATATTTAAAATGTTTTATATTTATTTTTAAAATATTTTTTAAGCTTTTTGACTTGACAAGTACTATTCAATGGTATTTTTTTACTGAAAACGTGTAATTTTGGTGTAATTCTAATCATTTCATGATTTTTCTAGTGTAAAATATTTGTCTTCACTGCTGTAAGCTTTTCAAAGCACAATTGTACTGTTGACTATCTTCAATGTCTTTGTTCTTCCAGGAATTGGCTATTCTATGTCAGTATTAGGCCCTGCTATTGGTTATGTGTTGGGAGGACAGCTGCTAAGCATGTACATTGATGTGAACATGGGACAAAGGCAAGGCGACATCTCTTTTTCTTTTATATGTTTATTTTATTTTAATAATGTTAACATCATAGAACGTTTTCAAAGAATTTCCTCAGATAGCATGAGGGATTTTTCAGGAAACAGAACTGAATACACACAATATTTATATAATACTTTATCTGCCCTTCATGAATTAATACCATACCACCCCTTAGTATAATAAATTTATTCATAAATAAGGATGCTTAATAGTCATCTGAAAATTTTCAAAATACACCTCTAGGACTTCATGCATTGCTCAGAATGAAGAATTTAATCAAAATTAGTTGTGCTTTTAGTAGATTTAGCTGGATGTAGATAGCCTGAAAAGTCTCAAAAGTCTATGATTCTCAAACTAAGTGCTGTAGTAGCTTTGATATGGTCATAAGAATTGCAATTGTGTGGTTTCAGCTCTGGTCATAGAGGATAATAAGAGGTAATATTTATTTATCCCATACTATTTTCTATAGTTTTTTATAGATTTTGTGTGTTACATTATTTTACATACTTCTTCATTTAATTCTCTTAATAATCCTATAAGGTAGTTGATATACAGAGGTTGTTAAGTGGCTAAGACATAAATCCAAGTAGACCTTTGACTCCCAAATCTTCCTTTTAACCACTGAGTTACCTTCTCTTTTTCCGGAATATAGAGAAGTCAGTAACCTTTGGTGAGTCCATATTTTCTCATTTTACCACTAGGAATCAAAACCATGCAATCCTTTGTGTGACTGTGAGTAATTAATAGAAAATGTGCTCATGGATATGTGATTTGCTCTTTGAGCTGTTAGTCCCAGGTTAATTTTTAGAAACTATATAAGAAGATGTGCAGATGAAGTCCTTGAAACAGAGAGCTGGGTTTTTAAGAAAGGTTTTAAATTTCAGTGGAGAATTACATGAGTTGTAGTAATGGTGTGTTTGGGAGGGAAAGCTTTTTTTTTTTTTTTTTTTTTTTTAAGTAGGCTCCATGCCCAGCATGGAGCCCACTGTGGGGCTTGATCTCATGACTCTGAGATCAAGGCCTGAGCTGAGATTAAGAGTTGGACCTTCAATTGACTGAGCCACCCAGGAGCCCCAGAAATATCTTGATCTAAAATGATGGGAACTGTTATAAAACTTAAGAAATTACTTTAAGAAGAACTTTACAGTCGGACAGAGAAAGACAAATACTATATGATTTCATATATATGTAAAATCTAAAAAAAAAAACCAAACAAACAAAAAAATAAGCCCATAGATACAGAGAACAAATTTGTGGCTACCATTTGGATATGTTATATGTTATAGGTGGGGGAAGGGTGAAATGGGTAAAGGGAGTCAAAAGGTACAAGCTTACAGTTATAAAATAAATGAGTCATGGGATTTAATATACAACACTATGACTATAGTTAGTAATACTGTACTGAATATTGGAAAGTTGCTAAGACAGTAAATCTTGTAAGTTCTCAAAGCAAGAAAAATACTTCTGCAGCTAAGATGTTAGACTTAATGTGATCATTTTGTAATATATGGTAATATCACATTATATTGTATACCTGAAACTAATATAATATCGTATGCCAGTTACACCTCAATAAATAAATAAATAAAATGAATTTTATGTTTAAGTGAATGCCTTAAGACACAGTGTATGTGCTTTTAACACAGATCAGTGATTTGTTATAAGATGTAATCAATATAGTTGAGAAGAAAAACTTAGCCAAATTAGGTAGTTTAGAAATTCTATGTATGCTTTCAGATATTTAGCATATATATATTTACTCTTAAATATTTTACACTTTTATGTCATAGTGCCATTTTGATATACTTTGTAAACCATTATTGTAGTTTTCATTTATGCCTGCTTTCTGTTGTCTGATTCATCACAGTGACTCTGCTTTAAATGTTGAATGTTGTAATAATATTCCCCTATATATGTACTTGAATTACAAAGTATAGTTATCATAACTAAATTTTAGTGAACAAGGTAAAGTTGACTTTTACATTTTGTTTTTCTGTCGTATAGCATAGATATTACTGAAGATGATCCACGATGGCTGGGGGCATGGTGGATTGGATTTCTTCTGTGTTGGCTCTTTGCTTGGTCTTTGATAATTCCTTTTTTATGCTTCCCAAAACATTTACCAGGTATTCATTTTTGTTAAAATCAAAGAGTTTTATTCCAATTCTAGGCCAACTGTTGCTTTTTGTATAGTTGATAAGAACCCTAGAAAATTCATTGTTCTATAGAATTTCAGTTGTCTGCCTATGCAAACTTTTGAACATTTGTCTTTAGGAAATACTGGGTAGCAATCTTAATACTTATGGTTTTCCTTTATTTCCAGGTAATAAAATCAATAAAACTGTACATAGGCACTTTCTTACTATATACTTAACTAAATTTGTTTCCTGTGTGTTGTCTGGAATCTTGCTTTATATATATGCAAAGTACAAGTATCTTTCAAACTATTAGTTTGTATTCAGTTACTCACTACCCAATAATTAATCTGCCTTAAATCATTGATGTTATTTGTTGATGAGAGAACAAGTACTTTTTTTCCAATTGTCATAAAAGTAATGCTGTAGTATACTCATTTTTCACCATATTTCAATATTAGACAGTTTGTCCAAAAAGAAAAGATTAATAGAAAAGAATATCCATCCATTCCCCTTCTCTGGAAAACTTTGCTTCTATATAATCATGTAGTTCAAATTATCTATAAAAGTATTTTTCTCTAGGCTGAAGATTAAATAGTTGTTTCTATTACATGTAAAAGGTAGATGATTAACTTTGGGAATGGGCAAAAGAAAAGTTGGCAGAGTAGAAGTAGTTGGTCTCACTGATTCCTGTCTACCCCGGGCCATCCAATTTATAATTCCATGTATTGACTGTTTTCTCAGATTTATTCACAGTACCATTATTAAAAATCAAAGAGACATGATAATACATGGTAAATACTTCATCTGTGAAGCATGTTAGAATTAAAGAGAGTAGGGGCACCTGGGTGGCTCAGTCGGTTAAGCGTATAACTTCAGCTCAGGTCATGATCTCACAGTTCGTGGGTTCAAGCCCCATGTTGGGCTCTGTGCTGACAGCTCAGAGCCTGGAGCCTGCTTCGGATTCTATGTCTCCCTCTGTCTCTGCCCTCCCCCCACTCATGCTCTGTCTCTCTTTCTCTCTCAAAAATAAACATTAAAAAAAATGAAAAAAAAAGTACTTAAGAGAGTAAAAGAAAAGAACCTCGAACATACATTGTTTAATATATAATGGATGAAAAAGAGAACCATTCAAAAAGAAGAAAAGAATTTAAGAGATATTTTTATTATTTTATTTTATTTTATTTTTTAACGTTTATTTATTTTTGAGACCGAGAGAGACAGAGCATGAACAGGGGAGGGTCAGAGAGAGGGAGACACAGAATCCGAAACAGGCTCCAGGCTCTGAGCTGTCAGCACAGAGCCCAATGCGGGGCTCCAACTCATGGGCTGTGAGATCATGACCTGAGTCAAAGTCGGCCACTTAACCGACTGAGCCACCCAGGCGCCCCTAAGAGATATTTTTAAATAAAGAGGATAAATATATCGTTGGAACAGAATTGTCTCATCTTAATTTTTAGACTGGTTGGAACTCCCTTAGCTGATAGTAATAATTCTAGCTCTCAGAAAAAATTATATACGTAAATGTTTGTGCAATTTTGTTGACAGAGGAACTGGCTTCTTATGTTATGGTTTTATAAACTTGTAGAAGTGTGTGTCAGTTAAAAAGTAAGCATTTCCAAACTCAACACCCCAAAAACAAATAATCTAGTGAAAAAATGGGGCGAATAAACAGTTTTCCAAAGAAGACATCCATCCAGATGGCAAACAGATACCTGAAAAGATGCTTAAAAGCACTCATCATCAGGGAAATACAAATCAAAACCACAATGAGATACAACCTTACACCAGTCAGAATGGCTAAAATTAACAAAACAAGAAAGAAGTATTGGCAAGGATAGGGAGAAAGGGGAACCTGTTGCACTGTTGGTGGGAATGCAAACTGGTGCAGCCACTCTGGAAAACAGTGTGGAGGTTCCTCAAAAAAAATTAAAAACAGAATTCCCCTACAACCCAGCAATTGCACTACTAGGAATTTATCCAAAGGATACAAAAATGCTGATTTTAAGGGGCACATGCACCCCAATGTTTATAGTAGTGCTGTCAACAATAGCCAAAGTTTGGAAAGAGCCCTAAAGTACATCAACTGATGAATGGATTAAGAAGATGTGGTATGTATGTATGCATATATATATATATATATATATACACACACACACACACAATGTACACACACACACACACACACACACACACACACTGGAATGGAATACTACTCAGAGATGAAAAAGAATGAAATGTTGCCATTTGCAACAACATGGATGAAACTGGAGGGTATTATGCTAGGCGAAATAAGTCAGTCAGAGAAAGACAGATATCACATGATTTCACTCATGTGGAATTTGAGAAAATTAAGAGATGATCATAGGGGAAGGGAAGGAAAAATAAGATAAAAACAGAGGGAGGCAAACCATAAGAGACTCTTAAATACAGAGCACAAACTAAGGGTTGATGGGGGAGGGGCAGGTGGGATAAATGGGTGATGGGCATTAAGGAAGGCACTTGTTGGAATGAGCACTGGGTGTTATATGTAAGTGATGAATTGCTGGGTTCTACTCCTGAACCCAAGACTACACTGTAGGTTAACTAACTTCAGAATAAAAAATTAAAAAAAAATTAAAAGTAAGCATTAAAAAAATGAAGAATGAAGTGATAGAAGAAGTACATTTACTGCTTTTTTAGGTACAGCAAAAATTCAAGGTGAAAGAATTTCCCAGACTCACCAGGATAAGAGTAGTTCCTTAAAAGACACCGAGGAGAGTTTTGGAACAAGCTTTAAAGATTTTCCAGCTGCCCTAAAGGTAAAATAACACTATACACATACATGCTTGCGCTCTCTCTCTCTCTCTCTCTCTCTCTCTCTCTCACATACACACACACACATATACACACACACCCTCCTCCACATATATAGGTAGATATTTATATTATATATACATATAAATAAGTATATATATATATACATATTTTTACAATGCATTTTTGCTTACTTATTATAATTCTAGCTCTTATAAATAAATAACTCCTCAGATTTAATTTTATTATGCTTTGAGTAAATGAGAACTATTCCAGGATAGAATGGTTGAAAGAACATGAGTTGTCTTAATAACAATACCAATATTCAGTGGTTTCTCTTTAGCACTATAGTTCGTTATTCCATGCCACTTCCTTTATGTAATAGATCAGTTATCACTAAATTATAAATATATATTAGAGAATGTCTAACCAGTATTTTTCCCTTGTGAAATAGGTGGCAGTTAGTGGTTACTTGGTTTGAACTTGAGATTAAAGAAACAAGTGTTATGGTCTGTTCTGTTGTATTTGCACAGAAAAACATTCTTTCATTTAGCATCATAAAAGTTTTGTACATACGGGAGTTTGTAATTTTACCTTTTCAAGATTTGAAATTATTTCCTTCTCAATCATTTTCATTTTCCTCCTTAAATGAAAGCCTGAAATGTTTTTAATTGATTTATCTTACCTTTTAACTCTATTCCCTCCCATGCAGGCACATTCTTATGTTTTTCTGACATTGCTCATGATTTTTAATCCCAACAACAATTTTCTTTTGTAATAGTTATGTTCTAGGTCATATATTTCTATTTATTTTATAAATTGTTATGTATATTACCATTTTTATGTATATTACTGCTTTTTTTTATTCTTATGGTTTCATGCTTTGAGGTCTCAATTCTGATTCAGATCCCTCTGGATTCAGTATTTTATTGCTAGTTTTCCTCAGACAGAGTAGCATCTAAGTATCCTTGAATACTGAATGATATTTCTGACTAAATGGACCTTTTCTGATCATACTCTTTTAGTCCCAGAATTCTGTGGATGTTATCTTACTCTTTTCTAGTTAAATGTGTTGTGGTTGAGAAGTTGCATCCAAGTTAGTATGATTCATTTTTATTTCCATCTATCTTTGATTTCAGGCAATATATTAGGTTATTCCTAAGTATGTGTTTTTTTTTCCCATTAATTCTTGCTAGAAATCCATTATCTTTTTAAACCTGAAGATTTAAATGTTTTCTGCCATTATTATTTTTAAAAATTATTGAAAGTTTTCGTTCAGGTACTTTTCTCTTTTTTGTCACTACTATTATTCTTAAGTTAGATCATCTGGATCTGACTTCTAACTCTCTTGCCTTGCCTCTTCATGACTCCTGTGAGTGGTTGTGAGTGTGTGTATTTTGCTTGATTTAATTAAATTTTTTTTCACTTAATATTCCAGAAGTATAATTTGGTTTTCACTTTGTGGGCAGATATATTAGATTAATTAATCTCTGTACTCTCCTCTGATAGTTTAAGATTCTGAGAAGTCCAGCAGTGTATCCACCTATTTAAAATTGCTGAACTCTGTAACTATCTAAGTTTCTTAACTAGTGAGTCCTTTACTCATAGAACAATACAAATTTGATACTAAGAGACCATTCTCATCTGTGTTTATAACCAAGTTCTTCATTTAGTAGACATGGGAATTCAAAACATCAGACAAGGGGTAGATTTAATGTATGAAAGTTTATTATATACTGGAGAAAACCTTTCCAACCTGGCTTTTACCTCCTTTACCCCATCCTTTGCATATGATAAAGGCACAGTCACCCTACTGTTGAATCAATCACCTGTCAATTCTCTAGGTGCTCCACAAATTTTCTCAATGTTGTATATATCAAGCTATTAATATTTCATTTTTATGCTGGAGGAAATGCTGAAATTTTATAGATAGCTATACTGTGTTTATTAAAAATTTGCCATTTCATCATGTTGCCATTTTAATGTTAGATTTTGCAGTATAATCATAGTTATTCATTTGGTGAACTATATTTTTTCTTTAGAATTTGATGAGGAATACTGTCTTTATGTGTTTAGTTTTTTCAACTTCCTCAGAAGCCTTAATTACTACTGGATTTGCTACATTTTTACCTAAATTTATAGAAAATCAATTTGGATTGTCTTCCAGCTTTGCAGCTACCCTTGGAGGTAAACCATTTTTTTCTTTGTTCAGATTTAATCTAATAATTTTACTTTACTACATTAAATTTTTATTAGAATAATATATCATTTTGGATAGCCACTTCTTGAAATTTAAACTACTGATTTTGATAAAAGTTTCAGATTTTCTGTTAATAGTCTGTTGTATGAACACGAAATACAGAGGCTGTATAGCTAAAGAGAATATTTGTTGATCTTAATATTCAAAACATTATAAATCACATGATAGCATTCATGTGTTAAAATAGTACTGGTGCTTGTTTTTGATGTTTCCCAATTTGTCATGTGAGTAACTGACTACACCTGTATGTTTTCTCACTCTCTGTGTCTTCTTTCTCATCAGGGGCTGTTTTAATTCCTGGAGCTGCTCTTGGTCAGATTTTAGGTGGTGTACTTGTTTCAAAACTCAAAATGACATGTAAAAACACAATGAAGTTTGCTTTGCTCACATCTTTAGTTGCGCTTGTGCTGAGTTTTGTATTTGTTTATGCCAACTGTGAAAATGAGCCTTTTGCCGGTGTGTCTGAATCATATAATGGGTAAATATATTTCAGTACTTTTTGATATTGATATGAGAGTAAAAGCTGTGTGTGTATTTTCAAGTATATGCTTTCTTGAATAAAATAATGAAAAATTGGCTTTTTCGTATATAAGAAGATGGAAGGTTTTTTTTTTTTTTCTTGTTTTGCTGGTTTAAATAATTTGACATCTTATTAAATGTTGGGTATTTATCTGGAGAGCAGTTAAGGAGTAACTACTCAACTATTCTATCCTGGGCAATGTATCCTGAACTATGTTCAGGGATACAAAGATTAAAGTAACAGAATCTTTGCCCTGAAAGGATTCACATCCTAGGGAGAATTTCATATGTTGCTATTGATTTAAATCTTTAAAAATGGAGATGCCTCTATGGTGACATTAGTGTATTGGGGGGTTGAAAATAGTCTGCAGATAAATTAAAATGAAGCTAGTCCTAGGTTATACTAATGATTATTGTTTCCACTTTAGAAGTTCATGGTTATTGTAAAGAAATAAATGACTTCTTGTTATGACCTGTAAACATGTTTCCACCTGTAACTGGTATGACCATTTTATCTTTGTATGTTTACTTTTGCCTTGTATGTTTAGTTTTGAAATCCTAAGGCATGAATTAGCAGATCAGGCAGGAGGATGTTGCATAGTGGTGCATTCATAGCCTGCAGTGCTGCTTTAATTGTTTCACTGAATGTGTTTGAGGCTGGTAAGGGAGATGGTACTCTAGGTCAAGGACTCCACAGTTCTGTAGAGTATGGCATTCCAATAACCTAAATAGAATGTACTTTGTTGGATGAGTTTGCCAGTAACGATTGTGATTTGCAGTTTCTGTCATTCTTTTACATTAATGAGATGCTGAGCATTCTAAAGCAATGTTAAGTTCACCTCTATTACATTTATTCAACATTTTTTTACTACATCCTCTGGCTGAAAAATCCCTGCTCTAAAGGAGTTTGCAATGTAGCAGGAGTGATTGGGAAAAAAATGGTAAATGAACAATGTATTAGGTAATGAGAGACACACAAAGGGCTATGAAATTCAAAAGAAGGAGAGCTTTTCAGTATCCTTTGATTAGATTCAGAAAAAGTTTCATGGTATAACAGAGAAATTGGTTTACATATTTTTTAAGGGTACAAAAAAAGCTATGAGAGTTAAAAATTTGAGAAGAGGGAAAGGCAGAGGGAGTATTTTAGGCATAAATGCCTAGTAAAGGCTGGTAGGTTCAGGAACCAGTTCCAATGGGACTTAGGTCATGTTCCTAAATGAAAAAATATCTGGAAATGTTGAAAGGTAAGTACAGGTAAGTACTGCAGACCTGACTTTACACCTATAAACTTTACCCAAACGTATCCTGAGAAACCACTTGTTTTTTGTATATTCCTTTTAGAACAGAAAGTTCTGGATAGTTTACCACTAGTTTAATTACCTTGAAAGATGAATGATGTGGATGTGAATCTATTTGCTATTTTCTACCTTAAACAAGAGTTCCTACCAGATAAGCTGTCCTTTGCCTAATCAGAAGGGAAGACAAGAGAGAAGGTGTCAGTTTGAGTTGTGTGTATTTATTTAGATATAAATGAAGATGGAGGTAGAGTTTAATGTCGCAGAATAGGTGAGACATTGTCAATTTTTTTTCCTCTGTGGCCTCAAATTCTTTTTTTTTTTAAGTTCATTTATTTATTTTCAGAGTGTGCACCCATGTGCTTGAGTGGGGAAGGGGCAGAGAGAGAGGGAGAGAGAGAATCCCAAACAAGCTCCACACTGTCAGTGCAGAGCCTGACACGGGGCTCCAACGCGGGAACTGTGAAGTCATTATCTGAACAGAAATCAAGAGTTAGACGCCTAACTGAGCCACTCAGGTGCCCCTCAAATTCTTCATGTTAGGCTCTGTACACTGCATATTAAAATGTCCATACCGTAGATAGTTTACTCACTATAGCCTCATCCAACAAACACATATATTAAAAAAAAAAAAGTAGTATATGGAAAGAGAAACAGACTAAGAAGCACAAAACATACCTTGTTAGTTATGAGGAAAAAGAAGTTATGGTTGTTAAACACAGCTTTGCAACTATGAATTAATGAATTAGGCTTATTGATAGGTTCATTTAAAATCCTGTTAAATAGTATATATTCAAAACTTAAGATTGGGGTACCTCGGTGGTTCAGTCAGTTATGCATCTGACTTCAGCTCAGTTCATGATCTCACCGTTTGTGGGTTCGAGCCCTGCATTAGGGTTTTGCACTGACAGCCCAGAACCTGAAGCCTGCTTTGGATTCTGTGTCTCCCTCTCTCTGCCCCTCCCCCACTTGTGCATGCACACATGCTTTCTCTCTCTCAAAAATGAATGAAACTTTAAAAAAAAACCTTAAGATTAACAATACTAATCATTTCAGAGGATATTTTTAATATTTGTAATATTTTACATTAATTTATTATTAAATGTTTAATGTGGACACAACAATTGAAAGCAGACTGTCATTTCTAGAAATATATTAGTTATTAAAGCTTCCTACTGTTCTCATATTGCCTTGACTCTGGGTTTGTTCTGGTAATCAGTGTTGATAATTGTGATTTGTGTTTTACTTTCTACTTAGAACCTTGTGAAATATGAAATACTGTAGTTAGTACACACAGTATTTTTTCTCTATCTGGTCTATAGCGAGAATTGCTTTACTTACCTGAAACAGCACCTTAAAGATGCGTACCTATTAAGATGTTATGATAGGTTTAGGGAAATCTTTCCTTACAGTAGAGACATAATTATAGAATAGTTGGGATTCAAATAAGAAATTGACATTTAAATTCTATTATTTGTGATAAATGTGTTGCTCACATATATGAGTGTGTGTGTTTATACACGTGTATATTTTAAATATTCAGGAAATTTAAAATATGTTATGTATTTTAAAAACAATATGTATATATTAAGAGCATTTAATAAACTTTTCAAGCATTGACTATTTTTCTAATAATAGTTTCCCCTTTACCTCATGAAATTAACCTTTATAAAATATATAGGTTTAAGTAGTTTATATACACTTAACTAAAAGGAATATATGCTACATTTCTGTTTCTACTTAAGTTTGCATCATACTGTCATACACCTTCATGTTCTTAGTAATCACATATTGATAGTGTGAGAATTTTATGTTGGAAAAGTTAAGTTTAAAAATGTGTAGACGCCATTTCTAGAATTGAAGGGGTAGTATTTCTGTAGTCACCTTACTTCTGTATCTATATTGTAAGCTAGTTGTAGGTAGACTATAATGCTTGCTTTTGTGGGTAAAATAGTGTTTGATAAAGATATCTAGCAGCAGCCTATGGAATTGATTAGAGGAAGAGACTCCAGGCAGAGTAATGAATTATTTACAATTCACTCTTTGATCACCTTTTCTTCCAACTTCCACTGATTTGTTTCCAATTTGTTTTCTCTCCTTTATTCTTTCTTGACTCCTTATTCTCCACCTACCCCTTAAATATCATTTTCCAACATAGCAGTTATTCTCTTATAATCCTTAGATAAATCACTCATTTACTGATTTTGACCTGCAGTGGAAAGCAAGGAAGTTAGCTTCATGGTGATGAGAAGGGATTTTATTATCCTTTTCTTTCTGCCCTACCTGCCTGCCTTCCTTTTCCATTTCCTTCTTTCCTCCCTCCCTTTTTCTATTTATTTCTTTTAGATATGTTTCCATCACTTTGAGTAGAGTCTAGCACAATATTGGAGCTTACTATGTATTCATGAAATAAATGGACACTGGAGACCTCTACTCTCTTGCTCTATGCTCCTTATATGGCTAATCTTATCATTATCATGTTTTCAGCCACATTTATATGCAAACTATATTAGATATCTAGCTCCAGGCCATATTTCTTCACCAAATTCTGATACTCTTAAACTTCAGTATGTATAAAACCTCATTCATCATGTCCTCCCCAAACTAGTTCTCTTTTTCTACCAAAACACCAAGTTAGACAGTATGTAGTATGGGTGTGTATGTTTATACACGTGTATATTTTAAATATTCAGGAAATTTAAAATGTGTTATGTATTTTAAAAACAATATGTATATATTAAGAGCATTTAATAAACTTTTCAAGCATTGACTATTTTTCTAATAATAGTTTCTTGACTCTTTTGTCCTATACCCATCTTCAAACACCACATCTTACCCCCAATATTTTAGATGATTCTACATCCAGAATCAGCCAAAATATTTCCCAAATCTGTCTCCTTTAATCAAATGTTCTATTTTGGTTCTCCTATATATTGTCGATTGTCATAAATTACTGTTTGGCATATTATAACTGGTCTCCTTCCTTCACATTTATACTCTGCATCACTCCTGGCATTATTTCTCTAAGATGTGCTTTTGACAGTGTCACTTTCCAGTGTAAAAATACTTTGATTACATTTTCAAAAATAGGTTAAAACCCATTGTTTTTTTAACAGGTCGATAAGGCCCTCAATTATCTGGTCTCTGACCCCTCTTCAACTATGTTTCTGATCACCCACTGCCTCAGACATCATTCATATTTGTCCATATAGGAAGCTATATCTCACCTTTATGCTTCTGTACCAGCTTTTCTGAAGTGCCCTTCACATTCCCCATGTATCCAGCTAACTCTTACTCATCCTTTAAGACTTTCTCAGGTAGTAGCTCCTAAAGACTCTCACCTAAACTTCAGCTTGTCCTTCAGTGCTTCTAAAGTACACTTTGCAAATACCTGTAACCATGTTCACCATATTAGTGTATAATTTTCTGTGTCTATCTCTGCTCCTAGACTGTGAAATCTTTGAGGACAGCAAGTACTTTACTCAGCTTTGTATTCCTGATACCTAGCATAGGGCCTAGCATTTGCTCAATGTTTATTGGTTGAATGAATGAATAAACAGGGATTGGAGAAGTATCTTTGGTTAGGGTAACCCTGAAGATAACATAACGATGTTATCAAAGATATTGCATCCTATTAAAAGGCAGCATGGAACAAAACTGAGCCTGGGAACCAGGAATGTTTGGTGAAGATAGAAAGCTTAATCTCTCTGGGCCCTAGTTTTCCCACTGATAAAATGAGTATGAGTATTTTGAATACCATTATTTTATTCATCCTTGTAGATGTAAAATTTTCCACACTCTAGGGAAATTTAGCAATGTCTGGAGACATTTTGGTTGTCATAACTGAGGGATACTACTGGCATCTAATGGGTAGAGGCCAGGGATGCTGCTAGGCATCCTATAATCCACAAAAGCAGCACTCCCTCCCTGCTACCCTTCAAAGAATAATGTAGTACCTAATGAGAAACCCTGCTTTATTTGCTTACTCTGCCTGTTTTTCTTATCACTGAGACACATTGTATTATATAAGTATTGTTTATGCTGACTCTCTCTCCCACAAGAAATTAAATTTTGTGTGAAAAGGCAGACATTTGATTTGTTTTATTCATTCAGTAATTAAGTATGTGTTGAGTGAGTAAATAAATGACTAAAGGGCAAGATCTAACAATGCTTCTGAACTGTTCATTAAAAGTTATAATATAGATAATTTGCCTCATTTCATTTCTTGATGACAGGACAGGAGAACTGGGAAACTTGACTGCTCCTTGTAATGCCGGTTGTAACTGCTTTCAATCATATTATTATCCTGTCTGTGGAGGAGATGGGGTCCAGTATTTCTCTCCCTGCTTTGCAGGTTGTAAAAATTCTCTTTTAAAAAGACAGCCAAAGGTAACTTGGGTCTTCTGCTTTACCTTAATGAGGTAGTGTGTTTGTACATTTATGGATGACCTTCTTTGTCCTTCTAGTGGAGTTATGCAGTACCTGTCTGTTCTTCCCTTGCTGGCCCACCTCCTTCATTCAGAAGCCAGCATAAAGTTTCAGTCAAGTTAGATGGATAAACTTTAGCGATCTGCTATACAACATTGTATGTATTGTCAACAATAATGTATTACACACTTTAAATTTGTTAAGAGGGTAGAGCTCATGCACAGTGTTCTTAATTGTGTGTGTGTATGCATATATACATTTTTTTGTTTTTTAAAGACCCTAAGCACTCCTGCTGGAAAAGACTCTTCTTCCTTTATATTTCAGATGCATTAAATGTTGAAAAATAAATTTGGCAGTTAATCACCTACATCTTGTTACATCACTTCTATTATAGTAATGAAATATTATTTACCTTTTTACATTGTGTTATTTTCTCAACCATGCTTTATGCCCCTAGAAGTCAGGGAACTTCTATTCTTACTAATTACAGTGTATATATTAGAAACATAATAAATATTTATTATTCTTATTTGATGCACCACAGATTCATTTTAAAATGCCCCAAATCATTAATTCTCAAATACAAATTTACTTTTAATTCTAGGTTAGAATGCATATTAGTTTACCTAGATATGATTTTTTTAAACAGCTAAATAGTTTAAGAAGATCCAATAGAATTTTATTGTACTATATCTATAATCTAAAGATTTCATCTTAGCTAAATTTAAGAGTTTGGGGAAAAATAGCATTCAGATTATTAGTAGTACATAATATGTTATGGATTAATATGTAATGTGATAACTTTAAAAAGATCTGAGAGAAATATATACTGTGAAATAAGAGACCACAATGAGTAAGATACATAACAATTATGACAAAACAGTACAATCTTGAATATTTGAAATGTAGACTAGTGAAATGGCATTTCTTTTACCATATAAAGATAAGTTTAAGATTGTAAGAAAAGATTTATACATAAATAAGTAGAAAAAGCTAATTGAAAGAATCTATAAAATTACTTCAGATTTCTTCTAAAGCCAACTTGGATGTGTTTGTGTGTGTATGTGTGTGGTTGTATGCATTTATATGTTCATAAACACACACATAAATATATGTGTGCATATACATGTACACATATCTTTAATGATTTTGTGTGTAATAAATACATTAGAAATTTATCTGAACATACTAGGATTTGATCTTCCTGCAGGGTGTGTGAGAATATGAGGAACAATATATTTTTTTCCATATTACCTAGCTTATAGATTTTAAAACAATCATCTAAGAACATTGAAAAATGTGTCAAAAAAATGTCTGTGGTGAATCATAGTAGACCTAACGGACTCGGGTACCATATGTGCAATTTTAATCCATGGGATAAAACTAGATCATTACCATAAAGTACCTATGAAAAATAAATGGCCTCCAGAAGATTTTTAAGATCTCAGGTCTCAGGGTTATCATGCCTTCAAACCAGTACACATCTGGGCTTCCTTTAGTTTTAAAACAGATTGAGAAAATTAGGTGTTTGTGCTATTTATAAGGGATCAAATTCCACAAATGAGTATGATGCATGTTATAGAATCAGAAGTATCTGAATGATAGGTAACTATTACTTTCAGAGGTAGGTATGTAGGTAACATTTTCTTGTGTATAAAATATGATTGCTAAGCGCTATTGAATAACTCTAACCAGTAGATTACAACAAAAAGATATTTGTGGACTTTTACTCCCATAACTAAAAATGTTAGACACAAATATTATCCTGCGTAAGGAAAACAAAAAAAGAAAAAAAAAACTTTAATACCCAGAACATACTTGAAGTGGTATTGGTTATTTTGATATAATTAATTTGATATTTATATTTTTCTCCAAGTACTGTAATTTCCATCTTAAATAGCAAATTGTCTTCTAGGGATTGTTTAGGAAAAGCAAGTTATTTTGACTTACAAATTTTCTATTTGTTCTGGCTTTTGATGTCTATCTGGTCCATGTCACAACTCATTTTTTCACAGGATTTTTTTCTTATGGAATATTTCAGATAGGCAAAATGCATTGATAATAATACAGTAAATACCTATGCACATTTGTTCACAGAAATATTAGTCTTATATTTTTACACTGACCCAAACAACAAAGCAAATGTTGAGTAAGAGCTAGGTATATTGCAGGTAAAATTGTATACTTTTTTATTTAAGAGAGGTGTACAGTTTCATCAAGATAGAAAATACTTTTCTCTTAAAATTTTAAAGGCTACATTTCTTCGTTATTTGATATATCCAGGTGCTGAGTATGTAATATTCCATTTTGGGAGTGTCATCTGCATATTTGGATATCCTGTGTCAGTACCACTGGCCTTAGATTAGCTTTAGCACTGAAAAAAGGTCTCTGGCCTTTAGAATAAAAAAAGTACTATTTCCCTTTGACTTCTATGGCTCTGTTATGACTTTATTGAGGCCTTAAACTTGTAAAAAGATTTATAGTAAGGATGCAATTGAGCTGTAAAAAAACATTTAAAAAGTAGTTATGCCTAACAAACTTCTTAAACTCTGAATTTTTTTTTCCTAATGTTTATTTATTGTTGAGAGAGAGAGAGACAGAGTGAGTATGGGGGAGGGGAAGAGAGAAAGAAGGAGACACAGAATTTGAAGCAGGTTCCAGGCTCAGAGCTGCCAGCACAGACCCCAATGCGGGGCTTGAACTTGGGAATGGCAAGATCATGACTTAGGCCGAAGTCGGAAGCTTAACCAATTGAGCCATCCAGGCACCCCTAAACTCTGAATTTCTTTCCTACAAAAGTAATAATTGTAATCTTTTAACATGTTACCTTCCAACAGTTCGTATTATTAATTTATATGTAAGTATATATTACATAATCTTATATATTTATATATAAAATAGCCTTTAGGATAATGAAGCAATAACTTCTAGCTTACCATTGTCATAAATATGTCATCTTAGAAGGGATAGAACTTGCTTTTAGTAAAGCAATTACAGAAAGTTCAGAAGATGATAGTAAAGTTGTTTACTTGAAAGCAACATCTTTTTTTCCTAGAGACTTGTGTTATATTAGTTAATTTTGCGGTGACATTTGTTAAAATTATAGTGTTTGTCCTTTCAAACTATTGTAGATAGTGTGCTTCTTTACCTTCTATAATGGAAAAGAAAGCAAGAAAATAATTTGAACAAATATGATTTATTAAAAGTAGTCTGGAAGGTGAGGTCAGATAATTGGTATATTCTTGTCCATTTATTTTATAAGTTATGAGTCAGTAATAGCTTACAAGTTGAAGCAGTGAACACAACTCAAATACAGATGATTCTACTTCATAAATGTGGTCCTTTATTTTCACTTACTTAATCTCTTAAGAGTTAATTACTCTTTTGTAGCATTATTTGTTGTTCAAAGATTAAGATTGTGTAAAATGATTGCCATGTCTGTAAATCACCTAACTTACAATGATAAAATATGTTTTCAAGATAAGCACGTGCAATATCATCATGTCTAATATTTGTAGGAATATTACAATTGTTCCTGTATTGCAAGGAATACAGAAATAACTCCTACTTCGGCAAGTTTTATTTCTGAAGCTAAAGCTGGAAAATGTGAAAGTCGATGTGCAAATTTGCCCATATTCCTTGGCATTTTCTTTGCTACAATTATCTTTACATTTATGGCTGGTACTCCTATAACTGTGTCCATCCTAAGGTATGTATTATATTGTGAAATTTGCCATCCCTAAGACAATTTGAGTGTAAAGAAAATAGACTCAGGTTCATTTGGTTCATATATTGACCACTGGTTCTAAAACTAATTCAGTTCTTATAACATTGTTACTTCTATGACATTGGAAAAGCTACTTCATTGAACCCCAGATATATGAGGTTTAAATGTGATCATGTATGTGAAAGTGTCTTAATATTGCCTATCTGGAATATACTTGACTTTAGCTTCTCTGACTCTTTCATCAGGCTTCAGTTTAAGCTATTCAACCGTGTTTGAGTATGATGGAAATATAGAGTATTCCGCATATGTCAGAATCAGAATGACCTGAATTCTACCTCATATAGTAGGTGCAGTGATATTCAACCTTCTCAAAACAATGCTCTACTAGATGAGAAGCTAGATGCCACATGGCTCTTGGCAGTGTTTTGAGCTTTCAATTTGCTCTTTTTCCTTCACAACACTTGATAAAAATACTTATCAATTTTTTTTTTTGATAAAAAAATCTGCCCTTTCGTAAGTTCATCAGTCTTTCTATGTCTTTCCTAACAACCTCTAGCTCTTTTACTCTTCAGTTTTTGTTCCCTGATACTCATTACTTTTTCACATACTTTTTGTCCAATGGAAATTTTGGAGATTCTGTCTGCAAATATTAAATAGTCTGGTAACATTATCCTATGTGGAAATTGGAGTTATTTAGAGAACCGAGAAAGCGATTTTTTAAAACTTCATTTTTGGAACATTATCTATAAAACTTTTCAACTACATGTTTGTTTTTAAGAACTAGTTGGTCTCTTTTATCTCCTGTCTAACTCTTGTGTGCCAGTATCATGTCTCATTTCATGTTTGATAGTCATTACTTAAAGAATCATTGTTGAATCAGAGTGAGCCTCAAGAACTGTTTTACAAAACCTGAATTAGTACTTTATCCCCTATGTATGGTTTCTGTCTCAAAACTTAGTAAGAATTAGAGTAATATTTATTTGTTTGTGACTTAAGTCATGTGACTTGTGACTTAAGGGATAGTAAAAAACAAGTCTTATTAATGCATGTGCTTTCTTTTTTACATTTGTTTCAATTCATACATATTCGATATATTTGTCGAACTTTGATTCTTTTTGGTGTTTTGTAGTGTTTTAGTTCATGTAACATTTTTCTTCTTTTATAATTCCAGAAAGTTTCAACTCTGTATAAGCTGTTACAAATAGTTTGTTTATTTCATGCACATAACATTTACTTAATCTAGAAATGCTAAACTGGTAGAAAAATAAATTGGCTTTAAGAGCAAATATACTATATGACCACTTTTAGTTAACGTATACGTATTTGATATCTTTAGGTGTGTTAATCAGAGGCAACGGTCCCTAGCATTGGGAATACAGTTTATGCTGCTTCGATTAGTTGGTATGCCATTTTTCTTAATTCATTGGTGACTGTTGGTTATTTTTGTTGATTAGCATTATTGATTAATTCACTTAAGGGATATGCCAAGAAAATAATTTAAATGCCATAGAAAACTATGTAATTGTCATTGAAGAAAGTTGTTTTCTAATATTTGAGATGTAGTATTGTTTACAGATCACATAAGAAAATAATGACTTTACTCTTTAACCTACCTGATTGGTTAACTGTCATTTCCAATTCTATTACAAATATAACTTTAAAGAGTGTATCATATTTATTATAAATATAACATAGGATCATCAACACATTTTTAATTGAGCACAGTAAAATACATAAATTTTTCCTATTCATGTAAAACCTATTATCAACATAAATTATGATAGAATCATATTTATAACTATTGCAATTCCTTTTCTCCCAGCATTGATCTCCATTTGGGGCATAATTATATTGTATTAGCAATGAAAAATAATGAGTTAACAAATTTCAATTAAAATTTGGTGTACATATTGTGGCTAGTTAAGAACTGATGGAAGAAAGATTTTATAGAAAATTTCATAAGTTTCCAGATGTAGGAAGAAACAGAAGGACAGAAATACTGTATTATACATATAATCATATGTGTGTATGATTATTCCCACAATATTATACCCATAATATAAAGATCATTTATAAAACTAAAAACCAAAAGTTAGGAGCATTAGAAATCCCCTGAACCAACTTTCCCATCTTCAGGTGAATAAACTAAGATTCTGGGAGATTCAGGGATTTGCCCAGGGTTACACAATTTGTGGTGAAAATGAGAATAGGAAAATGATAACTTTATTCTCAATCCAGTGCTATTTTGACTCTGTCAGGCTTCAGGTCATGAAAAAACAGACTGGATGTAACTGAAATCTTTGTCTAAGAAATAACACTTCATGTATTTGATTTGCAACAGTTGGAAACTTCCTAAAGATGTGGCAGCTTAGAGCCTGGTGACTTCATGCGAGGGAGGGGGTGTTTTTGAGATAGTATTCCTAAGCATGTTAGTATGAATGTATATGTATGTGCATGTGCGTGCATACACATGTGCACTCTTCATGCATGCACATGCACACAACACATATACTGTAGTTTAACACTTGTGCATCAATAATTTTGATTTTTTAAAATTAAAATAGCTAATTTCAAACATATTCATTAAATTAGGAAAGCAGTAAATTAAAATATTTACTTAGCTAAATGTTAGCCTAATGCATGCCAGATATTCTTATTAAAATGAATTTTTGCATTGATTAGAAGTACATAATAATTATATAATTATTTTAGAATGTTTTATCTGTTTCTTTATACCCCTATTACTTGTACATGAACTGATTGATTTATATATGTGCGGATTAATTCCTAGTCTTATTTATATAAAATATATGTATAACCATGTATATAAAAATCTATAACTGTAGGCTATAATCTTTACTGATGTGTATTTCACATATAATTCTTCTAGGCACAATACCTGGACCAATTATATTTGGTATCACAATAGACAGCACATGTATTCTGTGGGATTTTAATGAATGTGGAACTAGAGGCGCTTGCTGGATTTATGATAACATCAAGATGGCCTACATGCTAGTAGCCATAAGTAAGTGGTGATTTCTTGATAACTTTAGATTAAATTGGTAATGTCAAAAGAAAAAAAAAATCTTATTGTTACTTAAGTTTTATAATGTTTATTAGTCCATGCTACTGGGGTATCCTATAGAGATCAGTTAACACAGCATGTGATGAAAGGTTTTAATGAGTCTGTTAGGCTCAGTCTCAGAAGAGAATAACATTTTACCTTTCATGAAATCACATGTAATTTTTTAAAACAACTTCTGTCAAAAATTTTTTTGAAAGTCTGACAAAAAGATAAAAGACAATTCTGAAAAACTCTCTGGAATGATTGTCATCTAGATACCTGCTCTTTGGAAAGTACTTAGAGCTGAGGTAGGGAAGTATCTTTTGGCTTGGAGGCATGTTGTAAGAAATGTTTTTATAGTTTAAAAGGTTAGCTATGATGTTTAACCCTTTTTGCCTTTGGTAGCCCATCTTGGAAAGTCTTGGTTAAGCAATAAATGACATTTAAGATTGCAGAAGATTGATTACGCCAATGCATGTGTTTTACAAGAGTTAAAATTTAAAAATTTAAAAACAACCTAAAATATTAAAATATTTAAATTAAAAATAGAGGTAGAGGTTTCAAGATGGTGGCATAGGAAGACCCTGAACTCATCTCCTCCCATGGACACAATAAATTTACAGCTACATATAGAATAATTTTCTAAAAAGGATCTTAGCATTCGACACAGCACCCCATAACAAGAGACAAAAGAGATGCATTAAGTAGGGTAGGAAAGGCAGAGACATGGCCTTGCTGAGGATCTCACCCCAGACACAGTAACTCCACAATTGGGAGGGATCCCCAAAATAAAGAGCAGTTCCTCAACAGAATGGATTGTGCTGCACAATAGGCACCCTGACCCTGAGGACTGGCACTGGAAAGACAAGATCTCAAAACATCTGGTTGTGAAAATAAACAGAGATTAAGATCAAGAGAATCACAGAACTATAGGGAACAGAAATCCCACTTTTAAAGGGCTTATGTGCAGACCCACTCATTCTGAGATCCAGCACAAAAGCAACAGATTGAAAAACACCCAGACTATAAGCACAGAAGACCCACTTACTAAATTTAAGGTGGCTGCTAGAGAGGTAGGAACCTGCGGTGACATTATCCAGGGGCAGAAGCCCTGGTAGGTGCCATTTTTGTAATTTCATCCCAACTTGGTGGTGACAGTCTTTGAATGTCATTTTCTGTGCCCTCCCTCTCGTCTAGCACCAGAGGTCATGTTTGTGCACCCTGCACTGTAACCAGGCTGAGAAAATTCCCAGTACCCTCCTCACCCACTGTAGAGATCTAGCCACAACTAGAAAGATAAACTTCCTGAGCGTCACCCTCCCAATGTAGCAGACAAGCTCCAACTGGATCAGGCAAACACCTTAACCACTGCCCTATCCATATGGCTGCCAAGCCAAAACTGGATTGGCCAAGCACCTGGAGCCCTACCTACCCCATAAAGCAGCTGCGTCCCTATTGTAGCCAGCTAGCACTTAGTGCCCACAAAAGGATATCCATTGGGGGCCTGTGTCTGTAGCCAGGGGAGATTATGTTTTGGGGCCACATGAAACAGCTCTTACACAAGCCCACGACTTCAAGACTGAAAAAGGTAGTCATTGTACCTAAAACATATAGACTAATAACAGAGAGATAAGCAAAATGAGAAGACAGAGGAATATATTCCAAACCAAAGAACAAAGCAACTCGCAGAAAAAAAGACTTTAGGGAAATAGAGATAAGCAGCCTACTGATAAAGAGTTCAAAGCAATGATCATAAAGATGCTCACCAATTTTGGGAAAAGAATGGATGAATAGCGAGAACTTCAAGAAAAATGTAGAAAATATAAGAAGGTACAAGACATAACTTATAACTGAACTAAAAAATATTCTAAGGGTTTCAGCAGTAGAATGGACAAAATAATGGAATGAATCAGTGATCTGGAAGACAGCAATGGAAAACACTCAGAGGAGCAACATGAAAATAGAATTAAAAGAAGTGATACCTTAAGGGACCTCTGGAAGAACATTAAGTGGAGTCACATTTGCATTTTAGGGGCCCCAGAAGGAGAAGAGGGGAGAAAAAGGCCAGAAAAATTATTTGAAGAAATAATGGCCGAAAACTTCCCTAATCTAGAAAAGGGAAGATTCATCAACATCTGGATCATCTGGATGTTCATCTGGATCATCAACATCCAGATATCCCAGAAAGTTCCAAATAAGATGAACCCAAAGAGATACGCCAAGACAAATTATAATTAAAATGATAAAGGTTAAAGATAAAAGAGAATCTTAAAAGCAGCAAGGGAATGAAATAAATTACCTATAAGGTAAACCCAATAAGCCTATCAGCAGGTTTTTCAGCAGAAACTGCACAGGACGGAAAGGAATGGCATGACATATTCAAAACCTTAAAGGAAAAAAAAAAAAAACTGTCAAGCAAGAGTACTCTAGCCAGCAAGGTTATCATTTAGAATTAAAGGAGATATAAAGAGTTTTCCATGTAAGCAAAAACTAAAGGAAGTTCATCACCACTAACCCGGCCTTACAAGAAATATTAAAGGCACTTCTCTTAAGCTAAAAAGAAAAGACACTAATTAATGAGAAAACATGAGAATAAAAATCTCACCAGTAAATGTAAATAAATAATAAAGATAGTAGATCAACCTCTAATAAAGTAAGTGTTAAGGGTAAAAGATAAAAATAGTAAAGTTCATTTAAAATGCATAATTAGTTAAGGAAACATGAAGTAAAAAGATGTAAAATGTGTTATCAAAAATCTAAAATGTGGAGAATGTGAGTATAAGTATAAAGTTTTGAAATGTGTTCAAAATTAAGTTACTATCAACTTGAAAGGGACTTATATACGTAAGATGTTATATGTGAAATTTATGGTTACCACACATGTAAAAAAATTTATAGTAAATGCACAAAGGGAAAGAGAAAGGAATCTAAACAAATAAAAGAAAATAAGCCACAGGAGAAGAGAAAAAGAGAAGAAGAAAGGATCAGAAACAGATTGCAAATATAGCCAGAAAGCAGTTAACAAAATGGCAGTAAGTACGTACCTATGAGTAATTGCTTTAAATGTAAATGAATTAAATTCTATAATCAAAAGACATATAGTGGCTGAATGGATAAAAAAGAAGACCCTTGTATATGCTACTATAAGCTCCCAGACTGAAAGTGAAGGGATAGAAAAGACATTCCATAAAAATAGAAAGAAAGCTGGAATAGCAATACTTACTTCAGACAAAATAGACTTTAAGTTTATTTATTTACTTATTTATTTATTTGGAGAGAGAGAGAGTGAGAGTAAGCATGAGCAGGGGAGGGGCAGAGAAAGAGAGAGAATCCAAAGTCTCTGTGCTCCATGCTGAGTCCAGAGTGGGGGTTAATCTCATGGACTGTGGGGTCATGACCTGAGCCAAAATCAAAGAGTCAAGACACTTACCTGACTGAGCCACCCAGATGCCCCTCCGACAAAATAGATTTTAAAACAAAGACCGGAACAGGAGACAAAGGCATTACATAATGGTAAAGGTATCAATCCAATAGCATTTGTAAACATTTCTGTACCTAACATAGCAGTACCTAAATATGTAAAGTAAATATCACCAGTATTAATGGGAGAAATAGTAATACAATAATAGTAGGGGACTTTAATACCCCACTCACATTAGTGAATAGATCATCCAGATAGACAATCAATAATGTAAGTATGGCCTTAAATATATCAAATGAACCTAAAAGATATTTACAGAGCATTCCATGCCAAAACAGCAGAATACACATTCTTTTCAAGTGCACATGGGACATTCTCCAGAATAGATTACATGCAGGGTCACAAAACAAGTTGCAATAAATTTAAGAAGACTGACATCATATCAGGTATGTTTTCTTGCCACAAAAGTATTACATTGGAAATCAGTTACAAGAATAAAACTGGAAAATTCACAAAATATGTCAAGATTTATTTATTTATTTTTCTATTAAATTTTTTTTTAATGTTTATTTATTTTTGAGAGAGAGAGTGAGCTGGGGAGGGGCAGACAGAGAGGGACACACAATCTGAAACAGGCTCCAGGCTCTGAGCTGTCAGCACAGAGCCTGACATCAGGCTCGAACACGCAAACTGTAAGATCATGACCTGAACCAAAGTCAGATGCTTAACTGACTGAGCCACCCAGTCACTCCAAAATATGTGAAGATTTAAAAAAAATGCTACTAAACTGGTATAGCAAGTCTGGAAAACAGTATTTAGGTTCCTCAAAAAATTAAAAATAGAACTACTCTATGACCCAGCAATTGCACTAGTAGGTATTTATCTAAGGGATACAGGTGTGCTGTTTTGAAGGGTCACATGCACCCCAATGTTTATAGCAATGCTATTGACAATAGCCAAAGTATGAAAAGAGCTCAAATGTCCATCGATGGATGAATGGATAAAGAAGATGTGGTATTACTTAGCAATCAAAAAGAATGAAATATTGCCACTTGCAACTATATGTATGGAATTAGAGAGTATTTGCTAAGCAAAATTAGAGAAAGACACATACCATATGACTTCACTCATATGAGGAATTTAAGATACAAAACAGATGAACATAAGGGAAGTGAAGCAAAAATAATATAAAATCAGGGAGGGGGACAAAACTAGGAGACTCTTAAATATAGAAAACAAACAGAGGGCTGCTAGAGGGGTTGTGGGAGGAAAGGTGGGCTAAATGGGTAAGGGGCATTAAGGAATCTACTCCTGAAATCATTGTTGTACTATATGTTAATTAACTTGGATATAAATTTAAAAATAAATTAATTAAAATAAAATAATAAAATAATAAAAACACGCTACTGAACAACCAGTGGATCAAAGAAGAAATCAAAAGAGAAATTAAAAAAATACCTTGAGATAAATAAAAAGGGAAACACAATGTTCTAGAATTTGGGGGATGCAGCAAAAAACAGTTGTAAAAGGGAAGGAAGTTCATTGTTATACAGGCCTTCCTTAGGAAACAATAAAAATCTCAAACAATCTAAGTTTACATTTAAAGAAACTAGAAAAAGAAAACAAAGCCCAAAGTTCATAGAAGGAAGGAAATAATAAAGACCAGGAGAAAAAGTAAGTGAAATAAGAGATAAATAAATAAACAAACAAACAAATAAATAAAAATGATCAATGAAACGAAGAGTTGGTTATTTGAAAACATCAACAAAAATCAACACTTTTAACTAAACTCGTCAAGAAACAGAGCCCAAACAAATAAAATCAGAAATGATAGAAGAGAAATTACAGTGGACACCACAGAAATACAAAGGATCATAAGAGAATATTATGAACAATTATACACCATCAAATTAGATAACCTAGAAGAAATGAATAAGTTCCTAGAAAAATAGTCTTCCAAGACTGAATCTTGAAGAAATAGAAAATCTGAATAAGACCAGTTGCTAGTAATGAAATTGAATCAGTAATCAAAAAATACCCAACAGACAAAGGTCCAGGTCCAGATGGCTTCACAGGTGAATTCTACCAAACATTTAAAGAGTTAATACTTAATCCTTCTCAGCCCAGCATTATCCTTATATTAAAACCAAAGACACTGCAAAGAAGAAAATTACAGGCAAATATCCCTAATGAACATAAATGCAGAAGTCCTCAACAAAGTATCAAACTTAATTCAGCAGTATATTAAAAGGATCATAAACCATGACTAAGTGGGATTTGTTTTAGGGATGCAGAGTTCATCAGTACCCATAAACCAATCAGTGTGACACATGACATTGACAAAATTAAGGATAAAAAACCTGATCATTTCCATAATTGAAGGAAAAGCATTTGACAGAATTCAACATCCATTTGTGATAAAAACTCTAAACAAAGTAGGTAAAGAGGGAACATACCTCAATAAATAAAGGACACATATGACAAACCCACAGCTAACATTTTACTCCACAGTAAAAAGATAAAAGCTTTTCTTCTATGATAAGGAACATGACAAGGATGCTTACTCTCACCGCTTTTATTCAACATAGTATTGGAAGTCCACCATAAAACTATTGTAAATAATAAGCGAATTAGGTAAAGTTGCAGGATACAAAATTAGTATACAGAAATCTGTCACATTTCTCTACACTAATAGCAAACTATGAGAAAGAGAAATCAAGAAAACAACTTTTTCAATTGCACTAAGGAAATCCCAAAAGTAAACCCATATTTATATGCTCAATTAACCTACAATAAAGCAGGCAAGAACATACAGTGGAGAAAAGACAGTCTCTTCAATAAATGGTGCTGGGAAAACTGGACAGCTACATGCAAAAGAATGAAATTGGACCTCTTTGTTACACCATACACAACAATAAAGTCAAAATGTATTAAAGGCTTCAGTGTAAGAGCTGAAACCATAAAATTCCTAGAAGAAAACGTAGTAAGCTCTTTGACAGCAGCCTTAACAGTAGTTTTTTGGATCTCTGAGTTCAGGCAAGGGAAACTAAGGCAAAAATAAATAAAGGGAATGTAGTCACATTCAACTAAAAAACTTTTTTTGTACAGTGAAGGAAACCATAAACAGATGAAAAGGCAACTTAATGGGAAAAGATGCTTGGAGATGAGCTGTCCAATAAGGGGTCGATATTCAAACTATATACAGAAATCATATAACTCAACAACAACAACAAAAAAGCAAACAACCAACCTGATTAAAAGATAGGCAGAGGATCTGATAGATGTTTTTCCAAAGAAGACATTCACATGGCCAACAGGCACATGAAAAGATACTTTACATCACTAATCATAAGGGAGATGCAAATCAAAAACACAGTGACCTATCACCTCACACCTATCAGAATGGCTATTATCAAAAAGAAGAAATAACAAGTGTTGGTGAGGATGTGGAGAAAAGGGAACTCTCATGCACTGTCGGTAGGAATACAAACTGGTGCAGCCGCTATGTAAAGTAGTGTGGGGGTTCCTCAAAAAATTAAAAATAGATCTATTAATTCTAAACTAAATATGATCTAGTAATTCTACTTCTGAGTGTTTCTGGGTATTTATCTGAAGAAAATGAAAATACCAATCTGATGAATATATGTACTCCTATGTTCATTGCAACATTATTTCTAGTAGGTAAGATATGAAAGTAACCTAAGTGTCCATTGATAGATGAATGGATAAAGAAAATGTGGTCTATATATATAGTGGAACATTACACAGGAATAAAAAGGATGAAATCTTGTTATTTGTGACAGCATGAATGGACCTAGGTGGTATTATGCTAAATGACATAAGTCAGATAAAGACAAATAACATATGATCTCATTTATATGTGGAATCTAAAAAAAGCCAAACAAGTAAAAGAAACAAAACAAGCCAGAAACAGATTGGTAGA
This sequence comes from Panthera tigris, assembly GCF_018350195.1. Taxonomy (NCBI): domain Eukaryota; kingdom Metazoa; phylum Chordata; class Mammalia; order Carnivora; family Felidae; genus Panthera; species Panthera tigris. Next base: position 162,158,233 of record NC_056660.1, on the reverse strand, counting down.
TACAGAGAACAAACTGGTAGTTGACACAGGGGAGGGAAGGAGTGGACAGGCAAAATAGGTGAAGGGGAATAAAAGGTACAAATTCCCAGTTATAAAATAGGTCACAGGTTGTAATGTACAGCATAGGATCTATGTTCAATAATACTGTAATGACTTTATGTGGTGACAGTAACTGGACCTACGGTAGTTATCATTTCATAATGTTTAAAAATATCAAATTATTCTTATATACTTGAAACTAATACAAATCTTATGCCAGTATAATTCAATAAAAAAATTCAGAAGTCCTAGATACAATACACACACACGTATATATTTACATATTGTGCAGTTTGTTGTGACTGTGATTGTATTTTGGTATATGTATCAGGATAGCTTATTAAGCTTCAATGTGTTTAAACCTAGAGAATGATGTCTGAATTTATAATGACAGAATAATAAAATGCCCACTGAAGAAATAAATACATAAATTCAAAAATATAATAGAATAAATATTAACTAGGCAAAATTAATCTTTCCACCACTTTTACTTATTAAACATTTTTATTCACTGTGTTTTTATGCTTAAAAATTATTTAATTTGTTATGCTTGTATTTTTTAACCAAAAGGTGCAGATAATGAATTTGTTCCTTTTCCTACTCTATGATGAATATGAGAATTTTTCCCCAAAACATACATACCTTTAAATTTTCTAAAAACATTGTGACAATAATCCCTATGTAATTATTCTTCCTACATGTAATTCTATAAATGCATAATTCAGTGAAAATTCCTATTTTTCATATATGCATTTTGAATAAAATACTAATGGCTAATACATTTAGGTATTGTAAAAACTACATTATGAGGTCATTTAATTTATTCAACCGTGACTTAAATGCTTATACTCTGGCTAGAAATAGTTTCTCTTCATGTAGCCAAGTTCAGAATCAGAGTTCTTTGAAAACAAAATTTGTGAAGTGAATCTGTTTCATATTTTTAGTTGATACTTAAATTTGGATGAGTATTCAATGTGATCTATTTCATGGAAGCTTTCTCCTAAGAGGCCCAGAGGCTTTTTATTTTAAGAATTGTTTTCCTTCATGGACATGAAAATTCTACAACTTACTTAGGTTCAAGGATATAGTAAGCTATTATATTTTGTCACTGGCTTCATTCCTTGTAATTTTTTATACATACAATGTTAATAAAATTAGAAATGAAACATGGATTTATTTGATTCTCTGTAATACTTATTTTATAAGAATGTACAAGCATAACCAAGAAAAGAACAGTTATCGTACATTTTACTGTTTGAAAAGAAAGTAGAGGCTCAGTTGATTAAGCATCCAGCTCTTGATTTCGGCTCAGGTCATCTTCTCCTGTTTTGTGAGAATGAGTCCCACGTCAGGCTCTACACTGACAGTGGGGGACCTGCTTGCTATTCTCTCTCCATGCCCCTCCCCCACTTGCATGTGTGCTCTCTGTCTCTCTCTTTCTCAGAATAAATAAACTTAAAAAAAAGAGAAAATAAAGACCAGTTCATTGAGTTGTATAGAAATGTTTTACTGAAGAATATCACCTTTCTTTGTAAAACTTTTAATATTTAAAATATAGAACTGTAAATAATGCTCTTCTTTAAAGTAGTTTCTATTCATGAGGAATTTTTCAGTGAGAATTAATTTTTTTGTAATACTTAAAGACCCAAATGCATGATTAATTTTTGTTTTTGTATTTAGGTGTTACTTGTAAAATTATCACCATTTTCTTCAATGGGTGTGCAATCTTTTTGTATAAGCCGCCACCATTAGACACAGATGTATCATTTCAGAGTCAGAATGCAGTTGTGACTGTTTCAGTAGAATGTGATCTCAGCAATGCAGGAAATGAAGGGTGAAATAGCAAAAGGAGACCATTTTACAACCGGAAAATTGGCCTTCATTTGTAAGAATTCACATTGCCATTGCAGCATTATCCACCCGATATGGACAATCATATTTTAAAAGTTGGTATTTTATAATTAAATGCATTTCCTGTATATTTATGAATGTGTTTGTTTTTGTTTTAATATAAGAAACAGACTTGTGCCTTCAGAACCCACCAAAAACCTCAGAACACACACACACACACTTCCCATTGTACAGGTGTGAAATAAAAAAACTAATAAACTAAACTAGAAAAAAATCCAGTGATTAGTTAAAAGTTTATATCTTAAAAACAAAGTGGTATTTCTATTCTTCTTGCAACTTGTTTTAGTTTAATTACCATTACCAGTAGTTGGGGCTTGTTTAGAAAATTTATGGTATAAAAATTTAACCAAGTTTATGTGATGATTTTTGAGAACTATTCTTGAAAACTAATGAATTTAAAACCAGCTACTTTGTTTTTAAATTTATATACACTAGTCTGTCCATCACAAAAGGTTACTGAACTATTAGAACATAGATTGATTATCTTCTTTGTATCCCAGTATACAGTGAATTCAGGAATAGCGTTATATTTACATATTTTCACTTTAAATCAAGAATTGCAGGAAGTAATTTGCTACTATTTCTTATTTTTAACACTTTCCTTTTGTGATTCCATAATAGTATTATCCAATTATATGTCTTCCGGGAGAAATACCAACTTCAGTAAAGTGCCAATTATATATGAAAAGATTTTTTTTTAAATGACTTAGGTACATTTTAGTGGCTTTCTTTGAAAAGACTTCTTAATAAACTGTTGATCAGTATTTACATACTCAGTAATTTAATTTTTCTCATTTTAAAAACTTATCACCTAGTATATTATTTATTTTTACAGCACTTAAAATAGTACTTTGCTGATAGTGGGCCTGTACTAATGTTGTTTGATTAATACATTAAACTCTACTTTTCTACTGATCATTTATTTGAAAGATAAAGTATTTCACATATAACATGATACCACTCCATTTGTTTTAGCTCAGATTGAAGCCAACTTTGTCTACTCAGAATATGGAGGAAATAGATCTGTGAATAACAGATTAAGAAAAATGTTGAAGTTCATACTTAATTTAGGGAGAAGAAGAAATCACCCTATATATGCATATATTTGATGAACAAGTCACTTAATAATTGGCATTCATAATGATTTTTAGTTATCAAGGGTTTCTTTGCATTCAGTGTGCTCAATTTTATAAGATGATACATTTTTATAAATTTTTAATGAAAATGGGTAAAGTGAAAATAATTTTGGCACTTTAATGAGGTCAGACTCTTACACATATTTACAAAGAATACCTCCTTTTATGACAGGGCAGTTTAGACACTACTGTAATTTATAATTATTATTTATACTTTTGGATCAACTAGATTATATGTGTTGGTATGCTACTTTAAGAACAAAATTTTTTCATAGTATTGTTTTTTCACAGTTTGTATGACTTTTAAAGTGAACTTGAAACTATAAGTTGACCTGTGGTTATTTTTGTACATAATTGGATATATGTCTTAAAACTTATTTTTAATATTTAGATTTCCTTAATTGTAGGACATAAAAATGTAACTTTCCATACACTCTTATGTATGGAAAGAATATATACAATTGATCTAGCTTTGTAAATTGGAGAAAAATATAAGTAAAATTGTATATTTTCTTTGAATATTTTCTTTAATTATGTAAAATGTATATATGTATCTTTAAAAATGAGAATATTTGTATTAGGTTGTTAAGTATTTAATCTTATTAATTGGCATAGATTTTGCAGTATGTTTTATATCTGTTTATGAATACACACATTTGATGGTTGGGAAAGGGAAAATAAGTGTAGTTTTGAACTTGGTGAATGTAATTTAATTCAGTGATTTCTGGTATCTCAATAGATGTATTTAATTCAATATAAACTGCATTCACTATGAAATACACGCTAAAATATTGTTCCATACTATAGTTTTCATGGATGACAGATGGACATATAAGATTTATGTTAGTAGTATACAGTTGCAAATGGCTGCTTGTCAGTTATCTGAAACTGCAAAAGTAATGTGTTGTGTGAAGGTTTTGTATGTAAGTCCTCTTGGGTTATCAAAACACTCAGTACTATTTTTTTAAAGAAATCAGATTGGACATTAATTTTAGAGGTAATGTCCTTTTCCTGCACTGCAGCATATTTCAGTATTTTTCGGCCTTTTTTTGTACCCAAAACAATAAACATTAACTTACACATTACATGTGAGTGATCAAAAATAAATAAAAGAATTTGTTTTTAAAAACTGCATGGGTAAATGGTATCAAAACATTTTAGTGTTTTTGTTAAAATGAACAGCTTATAAAAATCGTCCTCAAATAATTGGCATTTAAATTTTTCTTTTCAGATTTAATTTGACTTTCTTTTTTTGATGCTTTATTTTGTAATAATTTTAGACTTAGGAAAAGCTGTAAAAATAGTACAAACAATTCTCCTATAAGCTTTACCCAGCTTATCTTATGTTAACATATTAATTATCTATAGAATGATGATGTAAACCAGCAAATTAGCATTAAAGAAATAATTAATACCACATCTGCAAAAGGGCATGGTAGAACATTCTCTGTTATGGTAGTATATATATATTTTTTAATTGTTGAACTGTACATATTAAAATGGTGCATTTTACTATATATTTGATTTGCAAAAAGAATTGATACTAAAAACAATGTTGAAAAGCCAACTATTGTTGTGTCTTTCCAAGTCTATAGAGAATTCCCTAAGAGGATCTTGCTAGTGTCTCCTGCCTATTTGGATGTTTTCTTAGTTCAGTCCCATCAGAATGGAGTATGTATCCCAATATGGTGAGGGAGGAAAGGAACAAGTTAGAAATTCCTGGCTTAAGCCTAGGGACCAAAATACACAGAGCAGAAGCCTCGGCAGAATAGCTGCACTCATAACATCTGAAGATAAGAATTTCTCAACGTATGGGGGGCACCTGGGTGGCTCAGTTGGTTAAATATCTGACTTCGGCTCAGGTCATGATTTTCTGGTTTGTGAGTTTGAATCCCGCATCAGGCTCTGTGCTGACAGCCTATAGCCCGGAGCCTGCTTCAGATTCTGTGTCAACTCTTTCTCTGACTAGAGTTTGGATTCAGTGGTTGGCAATGACTAAAATGGAAGTTGCCTGTGGAACTTTAAAAATTAACAATGTCAAGTGCCATCCAGGTCTGATTAAGTTTGCTTTGTTAAAATTTTCCTAGGTTATTCTGGGGCATGTGGGTGGCTCAGTCAGTTGAGCATCCAACTCTTGATATTGGCTCAGGTCATGATCTCACCACTGGTGAGTTCCAGCCCTGAGTTGGCCTTTGTGCTGACAGCCCAGAGCCTGCTTGGGATTCTCTCTCTCTCTCTCTCTCTCTCTGTCTGCCCCTCCCCTGCTTATCCTTTCTTTCTCTCTCCCTCTCCCTCTCTCTCTCTCCCTCTCCATCTTTCAAAATAGTTTTTTAAAAATTCCTAGTTTATTCTAAAGTGTAATCATTGCTGGAAACTGCTGAGAGTTGAGATACTACTGAGGCTTTTTCTAGAAGCATGTGCTCTCTGGGATGGGGTAGAGTGAGTTGGGGAAGAAAGGGTGGTAGAAAGTTGGAAAGCAATGGAGAGTTACTTGTTTTTAAATTTTTCTAAAGGCTCTTGATTTTAGAAATAAAAAAATCAGAGAACATCACTAGATTCCTTCTTTTCCTGCATTAGTGAGCTATTTCAGTAATAATGTGGACATAACACCCACTACAGGATTATTTCATGGAGAGATCCAAGAGTAGTTGGGTTGAGTGCATGGCAGCATATGGTGATGTAATGGGATAAATTCTGATAAGGAAAATAGAGAATTGACATAGCTCAATGGAGATGGTAAAGGCACTGACCGACATAAGACAGAGACTTCCTGGTACATGCTCCTTAGCTATATTCTTGAATCTTCCAAAGAATGTGGAAACAGCTGACTCATCTGGCTTCCCAATTACAGAAACTTTGGCACATCTTTTTGCTAGTTGTCAGCAAAGCAGAAGCTTGCCCAAGAAAAGGAAAAAATGAATCACTTTATCAACTGTCTGCCTTATTTTCTTTGTGGTATATACGTCCTGCTTTTCAATTGATTAAATAGATCTATTATTGCCTTTCCTTTTATATGAGTGAATGGTGTAAAGATAATTACCATATGTCTTTGATAAGCAATTTGAAAGTCGGAAAATTATAAACAGCAAAGCCAGTTGGGTAATACTGCTTACAAAACACTTTAAACTGAAAAAAGAAAAGACCACATAGTTCTAGTGAAAATATTACTTATTGTGGATCTGTTGGATATGAGGAAATGCATTAGATGTATTACACATTTTGACTCACTACAGTCTTATCAATTTCTTCTTAGATGAGACAGCTAAAGCCCAGGGAAATTAAGTTTTCAAGGCCAACAGGTTAGTAAGTGTCAGCACTAGAACTTGAATCTGGGTATCTGTGGCTCCAAGTCTCATGCTTTTGTTTTTATCATTGGTATGCTGACGTTAACTACGTAGATATTTTTTAAACCCCAAACACAACTTTTATTTATGGGAATTATCCAATATCTGTCAATGCTAAAAATTATATTTTCTGAAGTTATAGTTAGTAAATAAGCAAATTTGAAGCACTAAACAAAAAATCCTTTCCGAGGTTGCAATTTATATTTTTACCAGAAGGTGGCGGTGTTGTTTTTACTATAATAGTAAAAAAAGTGTTTTGCTTTAGAAACCTTTTTGTTGTTGGAGTATTTCTGGCTCTTTGGTAAAAATTTCATTTGCATTTTTTTCATTATCATTGTTCATATCCTTTTAGTAACTTTTCCAGAATTGTTTTCTCATTACAGATCATTGGAAAGATTTCCAGTTAGAAGAGAAACTGGTAACTAATGAGAATCATTGGTGGATTCAACTTTTGCTATTTTGACTTCTTTTCTCATTTAGAAATAGAATGATACATATTTCCAATTTAACAGTTTTTCTCTCTAGATATAGACCAAGAGTGAATTTTTGATATTAATCTATATTTTATTTTTAAATAGCAAATAGCTATTTAAATTATCTTCCAATTCTTTTTAGAATTAATCCTTAAAAAACTTAGAAAAGAAATGCCAAAAAAATCAATATTTTGATGAGGTTGTCTTTCCATTGCTAAGCATGAATTTTTTACATATTAAAATTATTAACATTTCCTACTATTATACTGGGGTTTCCTCCCATCGATTTCTATAAGACCACTTCAAACTAGAATTTTAAAAATGAATCTGAAAACAATGAAACTGAAAATGTGTTCTTGTACTTATTATATACTTGCTGTTGAAAGGACATTTCAAGCGTGTTTATATTCCCAAACCCTTTTGGCTAGCCAAATATATTATGTATATAGTTTTATTATAAAACTGCCTTTCTCAAAGTTTTCTTTTTATGCTAGTTGGGGCTTTAACATGTAGTGTTGTGATTAGAGTTTCTCTCCTCAAAAGCTTAGCATCCAAATGGCAAAGTAAAGCATAAGTATATAAAGAGTTAACAAGTAAAGTAATTCAAGATTTAAGCCAAAAGTCAAAGCATTCAGCCTCCAGAAACATTTATTGATCCTTTACTTAATGCCAGGCTGTTTTGAGCTCCAAAAATTGGGGAAGATGCTGGGGGCAGGGGTGGGGGGGGGGATTGAGACAGAGACAGAGAGGCACTTTGTCTATATTTTTCGGGTACTCGGGGACATTTGTAAATAGAACTGTATTTAATCAATCATATTAAAATACAGTTTGTTTTTATCACCAGGCATTTTTTTTTTTTTTTTTTTGTAGAAGAGTTGGTGTCAGGCATAGCACTGATAATTAATACAGAAATATAGTCCCTTTTCTCCTGTCCTCTTCTCAAGCCAGTGCTTACAGTCAGTAAATCTACAAAGAAATATAATATGGCGGGTTCAAATGGGTTCCAGAACACACAATGGAAGTGACTCAGCAACTCTGTCTGGGATTTTAATGCAGGAGGGTGACAGCTGTGTTAATGGTTTAGCAAGTGATGGATTGATGTGATGTTACAAAGCAATACCTGATCACAAATGACTTGCACAGCTCTGTGCCCAAACTGGTTTAGTTAGAGCTATCTCCCTAATGGAACAGACATTTAGAAGCCCTGATTAGAAGCATCTAACCTTCTTTTCCATAGGTAATACTGCTTTTTACTTTATAGAGAAGAGAGACTATTAAATAGGACTATTCTCAGTTTCTATTCACATCTCTTTACATCCTGCTTTCAGATTAACATGTATTTGTCTTTCATCTCAGCTCAGTGGAAAAGACATCTTCATTTTTCAAGGTAAACTACCAACCTCGTTCCTTCATCCATTCTGAATCCCCCTGAACTTCTTTCTCAGGACTTTGCTCAATCAATTTCCCTCTGTTCTGTAGAATATTAATCTCTGCTCTCTTTCATCCCTTTCAGGTTTATTGTGGACATCTTTCTTGGGCTAAATCACAGGCATCAAAACTCAATTTGTCAGTAACTGAACTCGCTTTCCCACCCTCCTCCACCTCCTTTCTTCCTTCTCTTGTTTTCTCCATTTTGATGAGTGGCTATACCCAGTTGACTCCTAGACTCCCCTGCCTTTGCGTTCTAAACTCGCCATCTATCCTACTCCAAACCCATAAACAATCCTCATCTTGACAATTCACCATAGACCAACAAAAAATATTGCATACAATCGTTGTAATTTAAAGGAAAGGATAACATATAAACAGTTTTAAATTTCTTCAGTAAATATGTATTGGGTTGTACTATGATAGCAGAATAAAATAGAATGCCAGGTCTAGATTTAGACCATGTTTTTATTTCTCCATTACCTTTGTGTATTGTCAAGAGATAATTAAGGAAAAATCAAGAATGATCAAATATTAAGTTTCATTTCCTGACTTACTTTTTATTTTCAAACATTTCTTTCATGAATCAATGATAATATAATAATTTGAAATGAATAACTTGTTAATATAAGCTGGAAATGAAAATGCTTATTTTCTTGAATTCTTACTTTCCAACTCTGCAACACCCAGTTCATTGACCAGAGCAAGCCTTGGGGAAAAGCTATGAGATAAAACTGATGGTTTTGAATATTTTTAAAAACAATATTATCAGGCATTAATGTGTCAAAGCAAAAATTGCACTGAGTGAAGTTAAACAGGAAAGGAAGTCTTTGTTCAGGTTGTTATAATAAGGAAGAGAGATTAGAACTCAGTCTGAATGCAACTTTGCAGAAACAAAAGGCAGTATGGTTTTGAAAAGTTGGGGTTTATCCAAAGGATACAAAAATGCTGATGCAAAGGGGCACATGCTCCCCAGTGTTTATAGCAGTAATAGCCAAACTATGGAAAGAGCACAAATGTCCATAAACTGATGAATGGATAAAGAAGAATATTACTTGGCAATCAAAAAGAATGAAATCTTGCCATTTGCAACAACGTGGATGGAAATAGAGTGTATATGCTCAGCAAAATAAGTCAGAGGAATTCACTCATGTAGAATTTAAGGAACGAAACAGATGAGCATAGTGGAAGGGAAGGAAAATAAAATAATATAAAAATAGAAGGAAGCAAATGATAAGAGACTTTTAAATACAGAGAATAAACTGAGGGTTGTTAGGGGGGAAGTTGGTGGGGGGATGGGCTAAACGGGTGATAGGCATTAAGGAGGGCACTTGTTGGGATGAATAATGGGCATTAAAGAGGGCATTTGTTGAGATGAGAACTGGGTGTTATATGCCAGTGATGAATCACTAAATTTTCCTGAAACCAATAATCCTGAAAGAATACTTGGACATACTATATGTTAACTAACTTGAATTTAAATTGAAAAAATAAAAATAAAAGTTGGGGGTGAGACAAAGATCATAGGCCATCTGTGTTTGCCAACTGGCTTTTACAAAAGGAAAAGTAAACATTTTCTCTCTCTCTTTTTTTTTTTTTAAAACGTTTATTTTATTTTTGAGACAGAGAGAGACAGAGCATGAATGGGGAGGGGCAGAGAGAGAGGGAGACACAGAATCTGAAACAGGCTCCAGGCTCCGAGCCATCAGCCCAGAGCCCAACGCGGGGCTCGAACCCACGGACCGCGAGATCGTGACCTGAGCCGAAGTCGGACGCTTAACTGACTGAGCCACCCAGGCGCCCCTCTCTCTCTTTTTTTTTTTAATTGAAGTATAGTTGACATATGATATTATACCAGCTTCATATGTATGACATAGTGATTCAACAATTTTATACATTAAGTTATGCTCACTGGGATAAGTATAGTTATCATCTGTCACCCTACAATGTTATTACAGTATTTTTGACTATATTCCCCATGCTCTGCTTTTCATCCCTATGATTTATTTATTTTATAATTGGAAGTTTGGACCTCTTAATTCCTTTCACCTATTTTACCCATCGCTCCTTCTCTCCCCCCAGCAGCCACTTGTTTATTCTCTGTATTTATGATTCTGTTTCTGGGTTTTTGTGGTTTGTGCACTTGTTTTGTTTTTAGATTCCAAATATAAGTAAAATCATAACTTCATCACAGGAAGTTTTACAACTGAGATCAAGGAGTCCACGGAAGTTAGGCTTCTGTCCTTCCACAAAAATGGGGGGAAATGAGGATAGGGGTGCTCTTTTTCTTGATAACTACATTTCAAAAAGATGGCTCCCAGGTCTTGAGAAAGACATCCTTAGGTTGTAAAATAGGCAACCTTTTAAAAATACTTACATTTCAAAGGGGCTGGGAAAGGATTTACTGACCATTTTTCTAAAGGAAATGTTCTCAGAAAAGTAAGGGCAGGGGCCTAGAGTCAGAAAGAAGCTTGTCTAATGGTTAGTTAGGCTGAGAAAAATGTTAAGGCTGCCTTGGTCAAGGGGATGCAAATTCTTTGATTTCATTTCAATTTTCCCTGGAGTCTCTCTAAGCATATTTTATATAGCATATCCTTGTGGTTGCTTGGTATTTGATTTTAGATTTAGAGACTCTGTAATACAGTAGCCCTTGTTAAATTTGGTCTGACTTAAGCTATTATTTTTTAATTAAACAACACATCGGTCAATGATTTGTGTTCTTACTCAAAAGAGTATAACATCACATTTGGTTGCTTGAAACTGAAAAACTAAGCCACAATGTCCTCAACAGACGTTGATCCTATTTTGACTCTTTTAAATTCTGATATAAGAAGAATACTCATAAAAAGGCTGCTGTGAACCGAACAGGCAGAGATAACACAGGCTCAGACACAGTAAAGCTAATTACCTACAGTAAATGGTTTGAATGTGGGCCAATAAGAGATTGGGGAGTAAGCATATTAAAACCACTATAATAGAAGACATGAAATGAGACAAAAGAAATGAGGGATGGAAATGTAATGCATGGAAGCAAAGTCATACAGGGGATTAAGAAAATTACATTGCTATTGTGTTTCATTCCAGTTAAAGTGAATGACCTTCATTGGCAATGGTTCATGAATCCAGTATTTATAGGAGAACACAGATGCATACAATGGCATACAGGTTAATTCCTTTTTGCCTTTTTCTTCTCCTTTTCTCTTTAATGCCTAGATAATTAGCTATACTGCAGATACACAATCTATACACATGAAACCTTAAAAGAATGGAGATGCAATGGGCTATACTTGACTAACTGAAGACAGGCCTTTTCCAGTGTACTGTCTTCTCCAGTCACAAATTTGCTAGACTTAACACATTAATAATTGTTTAACTGATGAAGGATGTGTTGTCAGAATTTCCCCAATTTTCAGTGAATTGCTAGGCCCAGGGAGTCTGGCCCTCTGTGGAGTGGATGCTTCCATTTTGGATGATAAGTAATTTTTTTCATGAATTCATTTTCATGCTCACATAAAGGTGAATCATATGCTTATTCCCATTATAATAATAATTTCTATTATTCTAATGACAAGACATCACTGGATTCTGGTGATAGGGAGAGGAAACAAAACCTAAATTTGGTGCCATCCCAGATGTATCCTAAATCAAAAGTCTGTCTCAGAATCATTCTCATTCAAATGAGTCTGCACTTAACTCTCCATGGGTGGGTGGCAGCACATATCTTTCTCTCATTAAAGTTATGAAGGTAAGAGCCACAAGATTGAGATGAGTGTACTGTATTCCTCTCTTGCACAGTAGTTTTGCAGAGATTAAGTATTGATCCAGGGGGTTCACAACGAACTAGCTGTGTCTGTCATTTTTCCATGGTGCATCTCCACCCAAAGAAGTGGCTAAGGGGGAGCAGGCTGGCTCAGTTGGGTGAGCATTTGACTATTGATTTCAGCTCAGGTCATGATCCCAGGGTCGCGGGATCAAGCCCCGCTTTGGACTCCACTCTGAGTGTGGAGCCAGCTTAGAATTCTCTATGTCTCTGTCTCTGTCTCTGTCTCTCTCTCCTTCTGCCCCTCCCCTCCTAAATTAAAAAAAAAAAGTGGCTAACAATTATATTTGATCTCTAAATGGGTCCAAAAATTTAATAAATATTTGTTACCTAAAAGTTTGTTATTTGACAGAAACCACATGCACATTGAAAGAAAACTTATATTTTTATTTCATTCTTAATCACAATTGTTAATGTATGCATGTTTTGGACACAGTGCAACTTCTCAAACCCGTAATCAGATTTGACACTACCATCCTCTTTTCCTATCCCACATTGGTTTTCATGAGTACTTGCTGTTTATCATAGTGATTGCTGAAAACCTAGCTTTGCAAAGATATGGCATCATCTCAAGGAATATAGTGCAGTCAAATGTTAAGATTTTGAATTCCTCAAGCTAGCAGTCTGTATGGGTTATAATAGATGTCGAATATTGCTGTGTTTACTCTTTTATTTTTTTAATCTTTATTTATTTTTGAGAGAGAGACAAAGTGTGAGCAGGGAAGGAGCAGAGAGACAGGGAGACACAGAATCCAAAGCAGGCTCCATGCGCTGAACTGTCAGCACAGAGCCTGACGCGGGGCTTGAACTCATGAACCATGAGATCATGACCTGAGCCGAAGTCGGGCGCTCAACCAACTGAACCACCCAGGCACCCCTGCTGTGTTTCACTCTTAATCTCAGAATTGTGAGTTTGAGTATCACATTGTAGAGATCACTAATAAATAAATAAATATTTAAAAAACCCTTTTAAATATTCCACAGGACCTTTGTGAGTTTGTTATGGCCTAGTGTGATGTATAAAGGCAAATACAAATAGAAAATAAGAGGCTTAATTTTCCCTGGGGAAAATATTTCTTCTCTCTCTGTTTTCTTAGAGCAGTTACTTTAGAAAACTTGCGGTCATAGTTTCTTCCTGTCTCCTTCTGTTGGGAGGAGATTCTGTTTTTTATTATATTTCCTGAGGTTTTGGCCTTTGTTTTAGAGTATGATCCTAGGCAGAATTCTCCTCCAAGTTTGGACCTATTCAAACATTACAGATTATGATCATTATAGATTTATACTTATAGACATATTCACTTTTTTTATATGTTGAAGAAATGATTTGTATTCTATAACATTACCACAATGTTCTAAAAGTTAGAAGGCAGGTATGAAACTCATTTTTTAAAAATTGATTTTAGAGATGAAGAGCAATCTAACAGGGATTATGTGGCATGCCAGAAAAATGACAAGGTTAGTGCCTAGGGTAAGTATGATACCTATTTTTTCACATTATTTTAACAAATTTAGAGTATGTGGCTTTCCAGAGAGTCAAATTCAGCATCTAAATTTTAATATCTCATTCTACTTTCCATAGTGTTATGAAAGAAGAATTTTTTTTAAATAACTGACAAAGAAGACATATGGTTAAATTATGAGAAAAAGTCTTTATAATTAAAGTTTTAAAATTTGTAAGATATGAGAAATCATGTTCAAGTCAGGTTCTGGAACTTTCTTTTCAGGAGATTATACTTTATTGATATTTTTCCATATTACTTAAAATTACAATATTGTTATAGGAGTGTTGAAACAAATAAAATAATCCTATTATCCCTTTAGTCCTTTCTCAATCTTTGTCTATTTAATTTTATAAAACTGGAAAATGCAATCGTGTTACAAGGAATGTTGCTCTACTTCACTCCCCTCCCTCCACCTTTCATTTATAATCTCATGGACATAGTCAATAACTCTCTAGGTATATCTAACCCACTGTTCAAGCAACCTCATAGATTTCCAGTGTATGAATATAATGATTAGTTTAATATTCCTTTCCTTAATTAAAAAAAATAATATGGCAGTCCACTATGTTTAATTAGGTTTGAATGCACTTCTGGTCAGACAGGAGATGAATTTGATGAGTCTATCAGTTACCAAGACTAGACAATCTTACATGGTCGTATATAATATAGTCTTTCTGATAGGTTTGATACTTCAGGACATAAAGTGATCTTAAAAGGAAATTGAAAGAAGATAAAGTTTTCTTTGTCAGTATTTTTGAAACCATGTCATTCAACTTCATAGATCTGAGACTGGTATCTTAGAAATATTTCAAAGGAGTAACAAATTTTGAATAGAACATGAAGAGGACAAGATTAAATTTATATGGCCAATTAATCTATGACAAAAGAGGCAAGAATATACACTGGGGAAGACAACCTCTTCAACAAATGGTGTTGGGAAAACTGGACGGCAACATGCAAAAGAATGAAACTGGACCACTTTCTTATACCACACACAAAACAAATCCAAAATGGATTTAATCTTTAGTCCAGTATAATAATGACATGGTTTCCTCAATCAAGGGAAACAAAAGAAAATTTAATCTATCAGAACTACACCCAAAATAAAAAGGATTTTGCACGGAAAAGGAAAGAACAAGGAAATACTAACAAAACAAAAAGGCAACCTATGCAGTGGGAGAAGATATTTGCAAATGATACATGCAATAAGTTAATATCAAAAATATATAAAGTATTTATGCAAGTCAACACACATGCATACACACACACACACACACACACACACTCAATCCCATTAAAAAAAGGACAGAGGAACTGAATAGACATTTATCCAAAGACGACATACAGATAGCCAACAGACACATGAAAACATCCTCAACATCACTAATCATTAAGGAAATGCCACTCAAATTCACAATGAGATATCATCTCACACCTGTCAGAAGGGCTAGAATCAAAAAGACTAGATATAACAAGTGCTAATGATGATGTGGAAAAAAAAGGAATTCCCATGCATTGTTGGTGGGAATGTAAATTGGTGCAGTCACAGTGAAAAACTTGTGGAGGTTCCTCAAAAAATTAATAATAGAATTAGTGTATGATTGAGTAATTCCACTACTGGGTATTTACCCAAAGAAAATGAAAATACTAATTCAAAAAGATATGTGTACTTCTATGTTTATTTCAGCGTTATTTAAAATAGCCAAGATATAGAAGCAACCCAAGTGTCCTCTGATAGATGAATAGAAAAGAAGATGTGGTATGTGTATGTGTATATATATATATACATGTATATATATGTGTATGTATATATATATATGTATATATATATATAAAATTATATGACATCATGGAATATCATATATATACATATATACGTGTGTGTGTATATATATATATATGTATATGTGTATGTGTGTATATATATATATAATGGAATCTTACTCAACTATCAAAAAAGAATTAGATCTTGCCATTTACAACAACATTGATGGACCTAGAGGATATAATGTTAAGTGAAATAAGCCAGAGAAAGACTAATACCATATGATTTCACTTATACATGAAATTTAAGAAACAAAACAAATAAAAAAGACGAACTCAAACTCTTAAATACAGACAACAAACAGGTGGTTTCCAGAGAGAAGGTGTGGAGGAGGAGGGGTGAAATAGATTGAAAAACAAACCAAAAAAAGAAAGATAGATTAGAGTGACATTGTAAATCATCCGGTAGTAATCGTGGAAGAACATAATAATTTTAAAAAGTATGAAAGATACTGTCTTTGCAGGACTGTTTGACAAATTATGATTACAGAGCATTAAAAAAATAACATAAAAAATAACACATGGAATACCAATGGAAGTATATGAGGTTAAGATAGTCAAGGAAAAGAACAAGATCTCTTAGACAAATGAAATTTTGAAGGAAATTATACAACTTCGAATGATGTATCTTTACAAAATTGAAAATAAAATAAAATATTTTAAAATGTTAAATTACATCCAAATATGACATGCAAAATTCTAAGATTTTAAAAAAAGTACACATAATTTTCATGTCTTTTAGAAATTATATGAGAAAAAAGACTTTGGGTTTTTCAAGTTTATAATAGGTAGGAATTTATTTGCAAAGTAGGTTCTGGACTCCGGTCATACTATATTATTAAGTTTTCTTATCGAGTAAATATTGTAATAAATACTTATGTCAGGAAGACTAACCAATTCATTTCCATATTCTGTTTTTATTTAAATACAATATGAAAATTCAGTTATAAGGAGGTTTGGTGTAGAAATCAGAACAGAAAAACTAGCTTTTTTTTTTCACATTGGGTTACTCTTGAACTATGCTACTCAAAAATAATGTATTTTTTAATCTCAGATGTCTTACTTCCCAATTAATTTTAGAAACAGAAATAATGTAGAATTGTTTGTCAACACTTGGAAGAATTGCAGGTGTTTTGTGTGTTTTTTTTTTTTTAATGCAGGTGTGATTCCGATTTTGAGTTACGAAATTATTATTTTCATTTAGAACTTTCTTCTTTCAATCACATTTCCATGAGAAATTATTTTGTGCAATATAAAAGTTAAAAAAATATTTTTAAATCACACTGAAGAATAGTGAAATAATAAGTGTATGACTCATTTTATCATTCATGAAGTGTGTCAGCCTGAGGGTTGATAAGACAATGTTGTACCTAAATGCATCAATTGAATGTCAACACGTAGGTACCAAGGGATCTCTGATATAACTTCTAAAATTTCTGTGAGGCATACTTTTTCTTAAAAGTAAGACAGAAAAGAAAAAATGTGATAAAAATGATGGAAAATCATGAAACTAGATGGAATTTTTGAGTAACTAAAATCGTTTAGACACACCTCATTTTTAAATTTTCTATTAAATTAAGGCTCAGAGAGTTTAGATGACTTGCCCCATTAGGAGTGATTCAGATCATTTCTATTGTTTTACAGTTAAGAACTTGACCGAGGAGCTTGTCCTTTTGAATCGGAACAGATTCAGATTCATTCAGATTCAATGGTTGGCAGAGAGGTCCTCTGAGGAAACACTGCTAGTGTAACATGAGGGCCCTTTATTTGTCTGGAATAGAGGGCATTTCCAGAGAGTTTTTCTCAGTCTATGAGGGTGATAAGTTTAGCCAAGAATACCAATAACCCAGCTAGCCTCTCCAAATAAAATTAAAATAGCCAGTACTTCTTAAGGGCCTATTATTGCCAATGTAGTATCTAAGAGTTTAAGTTCTTCAGTGACCATAGCAGTGTTTGAAAACCATTTCCTAAAATACTGTTTGTGTGACCTTGAGTGACACTTTCAACATCTCTAAGCTTCTACTTTTTATATTTAGATCAAGTAGATATCTGCCATGTACTGTTAGAATGCCTATTAAAAGCTATATGTAAAACTACTTAGTTTAGCGCCTGGTACATGTTTATTCTCAAGAAAAAGTAATCATTATTTTAGATTTCATATATGATTTTTACATAACTATAAGATATAGATAATACAGTTTTCTTAGGGATGAAGGAACTAAACCAATTTAAGAATGTCAAATAACAATTAAGTAGTATAACTGATCTCCAAACCCAGGTTCTTGTCTCAAGTTCCATACCTGGCTCACACATTAGATTTGCCTAATGATTTATATAATGCTATGTCTGAGGCTTATTCCTAAACATGTTGATTTAAATAAGAATCCTAATGTTTATTCAGAACTGACAGCTTTTTTACCCAATGCTTCTCTATGAAAAATGCTTCCCATGGTATCTGATAGTATGTTTTAATAATTAAAGAGAAAGATTCTATTATTCTTGTTATTATTTTATACACCTGAACATGTCCAACAAATTTCTCCCATTCTCTCCCACAGAATATCAAGCAGGTTTTTTTATTGATTAAATATCAGTATTTATTGATAAATTGATTAATTGAATTGTTTACATTTCCTGAGTTGTTTCAAAATTCTTTGTTACAATAGGTTCTAATAGCCTCAACTGGATATTTCAAAAATAATCGGAATAAGGGAAATAAATTCTCCAGCAAAATTTAACCAGTGAAGACCGTAACTAGTCAAAGAGGAAGGAAGAGATGAGGAGCTGAGCTGAAGGATACAAACATACCAAATTTAGCATAGTTACTTGTGAGGCTGGAACTGAAAACATGAGCCTGGCAAATAGAATCTGATAATGTGTTTTAGACACTGATGGCCACAATATTGGATAAAACAGCCCAAGGTTCAAAAATAAGTAACATACAAATAAAAAGGAAAGGGAAAGGAAGGGAAGGGAAGGGAAGGGAAGGGAAGGGACGGATTGCCAGAAAACACCACCACCACCAAGATTGATATAAATAGAAGCATAATTATAATACTTATTTTAGAAACATGTGATAATACAAGTAATAAATGACTGAATACAGGTTGGATAAAAATTATTACAGTAGGTAATGAATGGAGGGCAACACGTAAGAAATATGATATTTTGGAGGGTGATGGGCAAAATGGATGAAGAGGAGTGCAAGGTAAAGGCTTCAAGTTGTGGAACGAATTAAGTCATGAGGAAGAAAGGTATGGTATAAAGAATATAGTCAATAGTATTGTAATAGCGTGGTGTGGTGACAGATGGTAGCCATACTTGTGGAGAGCATAGCCTAAGGATAGATTTGTTGAATCATTATGTTGTACGTCTAAAACTAATATAACATTGTGTGTTAATGTTACTTCTATAAAAATAATATATTTTTACCTGTCTTAGTAAGAAATTAGTGGATACCATCTATAACTGACAATGAATTAACAACAAATAATATTATTTAGTAACTAGTAAATAAGAAGAAACAGAAAACAAACTTGAAAATAATTATCTCTAGTCAGTAGGTTGGAATATGTGTGGGGGAGTGGGGTGAAGAGTTCAGTGTTAGTGGAACTTATTTTTATTAAGATCTCAGCACTGTTTGACATTTCAAACTCTATGTATATATTACTTATATAAAGCTTAAAGTTAAAAACCTTTTGATTTATTCAGGGAAACTATTTTCATGGAGAATAACAGAGACTTACAAAGGGTTTTGTGGGTGTTTTAGTGGAATGTCTAAAATTTTCCTTCAATTACAATTTCTTTATTTTGAGAGAGAGACAGAAAAACAGAGAGAGTGAGTTTGGGAGGGACAGAGAGAGGGGAGAATCCCAAGCAGGCTCTGTGCTGTCAGTGTAGAGTTGAAGGTGGGGTTTGAACTCACAAACCATGAGATCATGACCTAAGCCAAAATCAAGAGCCAGGCACTTGACTGAACCACCCAGGCGCCCCCCTTCAGTTACAATTTCTTAAACTTTGATACACCTTTGATAGCATATCATCTTTCACTCTATTTCATGCATGTATTTATGAAAAATATGCACAGGAATTGATGTATCTCAAAGGGAAGCCCATTGTTTGAAGACTTTGTTCAAAGTCCTGATTTCTGAGATTTGGGATTTATCTGAAAATATGGAATGTACACGGACTCTGTGTCTGCACATGATGCCAGAATAATTAGCTAAACAATGAAGAATGTAATCAGTCAAGGGAATGCAAAAAGTCTTGATTCATTGCCAAGTTTTTTCTACCTTGTATGGATACAGGCTCAATGCTTGCCAGCATTTATTTAAAAAAAAAAAGTGTTTTAGATTCATTTGCTATGAATGGTTAAATATAACTCCAAGTTTTCAGTGTCCACACACCCACACACATAATCTTTCTTTCTTTTTTTTTTTTTTTCTCATAGAAGAAATCAAACCTTGAGTTTTAGTTAAAGGGTTTGTTTTTTTTTTTTTTTTTTTTTTTTTTTTTTTTTTTTCCACAGTAGTAGAAGTATTCTAGGAACAGAAGCACATTTTTTTTTTTTATGCTCTGAAGCACATTATTTTGTTGAAAACTAAATACAGGCAGCTTATGGCATTAAAACAATCAGGAGTTGGTCAGAAAGGCAGACTCTGTGAGTCATTCACATGGAATAAATTTTAGGTCAATGTGTGCCTTAAGAGTTATGTGCTCCACAGAGCTTTGTGAATTAAAAAGGTCTGTGTACACACAACAATAAAGTACTCTGAAAATCAAAGTAATCATTATTTCTCCATTACTGATAAGCAGTCTGTCAATACAAATGAATACACCTTTTTTAAAAAAATTAAAGGTAAAGGAAAAGAGTTTTATTCAAGTCCAAGTTAGGACTGCTGCCCAGGATACACGATCTTCATTCACAAAGAAGAAAGTGCTCCACGGAAGGACCATTCAGGGTTGTATATACTTTTTACATAAAGAGTTACAAATCAAAAGGCATTGCAGAAAGTAACAGACCTTATCTTAAGCTTTTAATATATGCAGGACTGCATGATTCCAATCCTGTGGGAACTAAGGAGGTTTTACTCGTATCTTTATGTTTAGAATGTTTCCTCCAAGGTTATTTGTTAATGAAGCAGATGTACAATGTGTACTCTGGGCAGAAACTGAGTCCGTGTGCTTTGAGGTTTTGTTGATTTGGGTGACTGTTAAAGTATGGTTCCTCTGAGACCCCTTGAGCAGGGTGGGCCCACAAACATTAAAAGTTGAAAATTTCCTTCATTTTATCAAGTCTGAAGCTTTAAGATTGAGAAAATGAGAAATCATCTACTGAATTCACTGAATATCTATATATCAGAAGCTTTAAAATTAAACTAATAAAATAAAAAGTTCATAATGTTGCTAAGATGCTACCACGAGAAATAACAAGCCTGAAGGATCTCCCAAAAAGGACCTCGCAGTCTTTTTTCTCTTCCCTCCTACTAGTACCTTTCTGACATGCTTGTATTCCATCATATTTTCTCTAGTCACAAAATACGAGGCTCTTGGACCTGAACTATGACACTGCCTGGAACAGTAACATGTGCAATCCCAACAATGGCTAACTTTACAGTGATAGTGTTATTTTATGTTATTTATGAATTCATGAATATTAAAACAGCATTAATATTGAACAAAGGCAAGGGAAAATCTGGGGTGTATGATAGTGTGTACAAATAAGTAAGATTACAGACTAGTTTTCAATGAAGTATCTTGTTTTTAATCACTCAGAATTAACTAAGATAAAACTTTTGTTTTTTTAATTTTCTTTTTTTTTTCAAAGTTTATTTACTTGAGAGAGAAAGAGAGAGAGAGAAAATCCCAAGCAGGCTCTACACTGTCAGTGCAGAGCCAGATGCAGGGCTTCATCCCAGGAACAAAGAGATCATGACCTGAGTTGAAATCAAGACTCAGATGCTTAACCAAGTGAGTCACTCAGGCACCCTGAACTTAGTTTTGACTTCAGTTTTTTACATTTGTTCTCAGGCTTTCCTGAGGGTATTGTTTCTGAAAGTCAAAGAGTAATTTATTCTTCAACATTTGAAAACTAAGGTCTTGGGGAACTATATCTACTTTTGTAAATATTAGTTTGTACATTTCCTCATATAGCCACCCTCAGATCAGTGATAGGTGAAAATTTAATATTGCAAAACCAAATATTCCATGAACTTCGGTACATCTCCAAATCAATGTGAGAGGCAAAATATCTTGGATAAAAAATTCCAATATTGCAAAACTAGCATAATGCTGTTAGTTTAATGCCAATACAAATGACATTTTGTTAAATATATGGTTCTTTAAACTTTAAGCTTGTTCTTTTTTTTCTCTTTTCTTGCCTCCTGGATGTCATTTTTTCTCCTGTTCCCAACTGTCTTCTTGTTTATATTGTATATAAGTTGCCTGAATCAGTTCTCAAGTCCAAGACATGCGTTTCTGATTCTCCAAATAGAATCACATACTCAGTGCTACCAAAACTGGATTTACACATTGCTCTTCTTGTTGACTATACTTATTCCGTTACTTGCCTCAAGGTCACACAGATTCAAATCATAAATCTTTGGACTCTAGAATTTCTTACTAAACTAAGATACTATCAATGCCCAACCACATTCCCTCAGCACATCCTAGGGAGCTTATTCACAGACCTTTGCCCTACTTGCTGGCATCCTGAGGGAATTTTCTAGTCATGGGAGCAGGTTTGACCCATATATGGAACCTGCTGAAAGTGCCAGGAAGTTGATTGCTTATAATTTAAACCAACATTTTAAGCTAACATTTAAAATATATAAAACAAAGACTTTGAAAATATTGAAGTTAGTTACCTAAGGAAGGTTTTCTGTGATTTTATGGAGACTGCATAATTTTATATACTCAGCTACTGATTTATGGAAATATTATAGAGAAACTTGCAAAAACAGCTGTCAGAAAATGGAAAGAAATGTCAAAGTGTCCTCATAGTGCTAGCATAAAACATACATTTCTTTTATCATATTGCCTATTTTTTTAAAGAAGATGTGGAAATCTCTGCCTTAAACAAATCATAAAAATTACATTCCTTGTCACACAAATCTAGTAAATGTGTCCTCTATCCACCTAGTTCCTATACCAGGGCATTATCTGCCAGTCATTTTGTTCCATGGCGTATTTATTATGAGCTTGCTATTTTCTATGTGGCTTATCCATGACCTGTTAGTAATTTTTTCCTAAGCAATAAAAGAAAGGTCATGACTAAAATCATGATGGAGTACCACAACTGGGGAGAAGAGAAGTATGGGGGAAGTCGATCCATGGGGTATAAGCAGACTGCTAGCCCAATTAACTTTGAGTCTTCCGGTATTGTCAATAGTGCTGGTGTTGCTGACCATTCAGTCAGTGCTGAAAGAGTTGGTAGAAAGGTTCCCGATGGTTCAGACAGGAATTAACGTAAGGGACCTCTCCCAAATCATCATCAGAAACATAATGCTAAAATGTAAAAAGTTTATTGGTTATATCTTATTGGTCTGCTACTGGCCTAGGTATAAAAAGTGCCTCCGAAATGGAGTACAGGGGCACCTGGATGGCTCAGTGGTTAAGCATCCAACTCTTGATTTTGGTTCAGGTCATGATCTCAAGGTTCCAGAGTTTGAGCCCTGCACTGAGCCCCACCTTGGGCTCTATGCTGACAGTGCGGAGCCTGCTTGGGATTCTCTTTCTTCCTCTCTCTGCCCCTCCCCTGCTCATGCTCTGTATCTCAAAATAAGTAAATAAATTTAAAAAATGAAAAAAAAATGTAGAGTACAGAACACGCCATATATATCCTTGCATGCATTCAAATTATCTCATATTTGGCACTTGACGAAATCAATACAGATCAGATATATTCAGAACCTGTTATGTTCCTAAAACCAGTCCAAATGTCTTCACCTATGTTAAATTCTTGAGTCCACACAACCTTTTCAGGTGAGTTTAATAGATGAGGAAATGGAGATTTGAGAAGATTAAATGACTTTGTTATTCAAATTAACCACTATAAAATGATAAAAGAATACACTTAAGGTATAGTAACATGAAACCTCATTCTCTTCTCCCTGCAAACACACACACAAAGTATCTTTTTGAGGCAGGTTTAGATCCAGTAAATAATTGTTCTGAACAACCTATAACTAAACGTAGTCCAGGAAATGGGTTTCAATACTTAGAAATAATAACATGCATCATAAAATGTACTGAATACTAACAGAAGCCCTGGGTAAGTAGAAGACCATAGGAAATCATCTACATTGTTTGACAACATTTGACTTTTTTCCCACTGATAAATAAAACGAAAGAAACAGCAGTATAAATAAATCAGTTGTAATCACTATTTACCTTTTATAACTTTTACTTCTCTTCACAAAATAAATCAGAAATAAAGTTATATCACATCAAAGTTTACTGGCCCAGCATTGCCACTGTCAGAGAATTTAGAAGAGAAATAGAAATGCTACTTTACCCCCAGATGCCTCTTTATCTTCCTCTAATCTTCAATTGACCTTTTTACCACACTTTCAATGCATTCTCTTGGCTTTTATCACTGCTGGCAAATATGAAGAGGTGGGAAAATGTTGAAAAAAGGCTTAAAATACTCTTCAGGATTGCTGTCTTCTCAGAGGGAAGAAAACTGCATTAATTTTACTTCTTTTTCCTTTGGCTTACTTCCCAATATGAATGGTCATAATCCTCTAAAAGATTTGTCTCTTCCTCTCCCCCCACTCCCCATCACACTTAAAATAATGTTTTCACTAGACTAATGTTTTTCAAAAAACAGAGCAAAGATTTGGCTTCAAGCAGATTTTGTTTTCCTACCCTGCAAAACTCTTTCAGAAAAAAAAAAAATTAAAGATCTGGTTAAAGCCTTGAAAATGGAAAAGGGTAAACTACAGAGAATACAAATATTCTCACTTGTTTTTCCTTATGCCTGAGAACAAAGTTTCTTGAAAATTACCAAACTTAAAAAGAAAGGTCTGATGATTTGTCGTTTTTTCTCTCATGATTATACACATTATCCTCTGTGGAATTAGGTGGTTCAAAGGAATAAATATTAGGAAATGGAGTTCTCAATTAAAGGTACTCTTTTATTTTTAATTAACTATGTCCATAAATAAAAGGAGCTCTTAAATGCAGTTACTATTTTTATTTAATGGTGAGATTTAAAGGATTTGTTAGGGGTATCCATAGATCGGAGCCTGGATACTTGCATACCACTTGCCTTTCCTTCGATTAGAATGAAATTATGAGAAGAAATATGGGTTTATGTAATTAAATATGGTATTAATTAATCATAATTATATATTATTCTTTGTAATAATTACTGTAATAATAATATGCTATTCATTCTTAGTTTTGACTATTTGGCCCTGTTCTTTCATACGGTATTTGTTACCTGTAACTTTGGGGATCCAGAGATCTTTTTTTTTTTCCATTTTCACAATATTCTAATTCTCTAAGTTTAGAGAAATCAAGTGAGCATCTCTGCTTTCAGGAATGAGATTTTTCTTTGTGTAGCAAAACAAATAAGTAAATAGCAGGCATCTGTGCAAAAGCTTTATTGTAATCACAAAATCCAGAGCATGGGGTTTCTGAAAAGTTCTTGACATCATTGATTCAGCCTTTAAAGGAACATCCTAATAGAAAAACTTCAGAATTAAAAAAAAAAAAAGCAGGGGCGCCTGGGTGGCTCAGTCGGTTGAGCGGCCGACTTCGGCTCAGGTCATGATCTCGCGGTCCGTGAGATCGAGCCCCGCGGGCGGCTCTGTGCTGACAGCTCAGAACCTGGAGCCTGTTTCGGATTCTGTGTCTCCCTCTCTCTGACCCTTCCCCGTTCATGCTCTGTCTCTCCCTGTCTCAAAAATAAATAAACGTTAAAAAAAAAAAAAAGCAAAAAAAATTCTAGTTGTAAAATACTGCGATACTTTCAGATTCTTGCTATTTGTCTCTGTCATTGATATTTTATGAGGGTCATCTAGGAAAATGGAGCTTAATCTCCATCTTCAGTTATACTATTTTAGAAACTGGCCCATCAATAGGTAGAAAAAGATTGCCTTCAAAATGATATGGATCAGCTCTGTGTTTTCTTCTATAACATCGCTACAGTACAAAGATGACACCGGAGAGCCATCAGGAACATGGACAAGTCGTACTTAATCTAAAAACAAAGGTAAAGTGCCTTCTTACTGAGTGTCATAAAAGCAAGGACAAGCCTACTGAGGGTGGAGAAGCTGCTTTTATCAAATCAAATTTTCTCTCCCAGCCTAACGTATCATCTAGCTTTAATTGTAGTCACATGCTTAAAAAATCCTTTTGGTCATTCCTGGTATTCCAAAATTTGCATTTCATCATTTGAAATTTGGAAGTAGAGAGGCTCGTATTATGCTAACATCAACCTTTGTTTTAAAGGGGAAAAGTTGCATTTCCCCCCCCCCCCATATTAATATGTAGAAAGGGTGAAGAATTATGAGGTAAGGCATTGGACTAACATCCTTTCCTCACAAAATAAATTTTCTAGGAATAATAAACCCATTATGTGAAATCATGTATTAGGGCTAAATATTTATGTTTTGATATTTATGTATTCAAATAATAGTGTTTACTTCCTATAATTTATCTGCTTTTTCTTACAATGCTATGACCTTGTAGGCTAGCACAGTTCTCATGTCCTTCCATGCCAACCTCTCTATATTAATTTATAATACAGTAAACTCATTCAAATTCAGCAACTCAAATAATTTTAATTCTGATAACTTGGTAATGTATTCTCTTTGGGATTGTTCAACATGTCAATTTTTTTTTTGTCATCCCAGCTGTTTTCCAAGATGTCTTCTGTCAGGATCTCCCTTAAATCAGTGTTTCCTTTCTGTAATGATATTTATCTATTTCCTTTCTTGAGATCCTAGTGGTATATAGTGATTGAAAGGAGAAAGAAGCTTATGAAGAGAAAAATATAAATCAGGAGGTATTTAACAAACGTGGCACTTCTTACACATGACCTGCCTTTATTTTCCTACTTGCATAAATAAATGCTAATAAATAGGCACTTCTAAGAGTAGATTGTTACTTTGTTTTTCCCAGTAATGCTAAAAGATTCATGTAAATATTCGTTCTCTTTTTCTCAAATAAATTAAGTGAAACATCATGAAAATGAATGATCTAGAATAAGTGAATAATAATAGAATAAGTGAATAATAATAGAATAAGTGAAAAATAAGAAAGACACTTTAAGAATAATACTGTGATATGAGAAACCATGTGGAATGCTCAGACTGTATTTCTACCACACATGGAGTTCTGTAAGATCTTTTCTTTCCATTATTCACACATTTGGATATATATATCTATTCTATCTCTGTTTCTATCTGTCAACTCCAACAGTACCACACCATTTTGGAGTAGAGGAACAATTACATTTAGGATGATTTATTTTTGTAATTTTTTAATGTTTATTCATTTTTGAGAGACAGAGACAGAGCATGAGCAGGAGAGGGGCAGAGAGAGAGGGAGACACATAATCTGAAGCAGGCTCCAGGCTCCCAGTTGTCAGCACAGAGGCCAACATGGGGCTCAAACCCACGAACTGAGATCATGACCTGCTCCAAAGTTGACTGCTCAACTGACTGAGCCACCCAGGTGCCCCACATTTAGGGTGACTTATATACTATAACCGGTTTCAGTGCTGAGGGGATAGCAAATTTCTTTATTCATGCCTGTTTGTGACTCAGGACATTTAGGAAAGATATGAATGAGGTTTTCCTAGTAGCCACAATGTGTTCTTATTTTTCTCTGTAATTTATAACTTTATGCTATTGTGAAAATCAAAAACAATATCTGCAGACATTAGGTCCAATACCTTCTTTTATACTCATTCTCTCTGTTTACTCATTTCCTATTCTCTCTTCAACCCACTCTAATCAGAGTTGCATTTCCACTGCTCCACTAAAGTTACTTTTTAAAAAATATTTATTTATGTATTTTTGAGAGAGAGAGAGAATGAGAGCATGAAAGCAGGGGTGGGGCAGAGAAAGAGGGAGAGAGAGAATCCCAAGCAGGCTCCATGCTGTCAGTGCAGATGTAGGGCTCAATCTCATGAACTGTGAGATCATGACCTGAGCCAAGATCAAGAGTCGGACACTCAACCGACTGAGCCACCCAGGTGCCCCTAAAGTTACTCTTGTATAAGTGCTTTGTGATCTCTATCTTTGAAACCCAGTGGATGATCCACAGTGTTCCCTTACAGGATCTCTTAACATTTAACACCATTGGTCTATCTCACCTTTTCCAATATTTTCTTTACTTGACTTCTGGGTTACAACAGTCTTCAGAACCCTGCACACATAATTTTACTCTTACTTCACAAGTGTTTCCTTTTTAGACTCCTCTGATTTCTTCTCCTTTTTTTTTTTTTTAACTCGTAGCCAGAATTACTATCAAACTCCATTAATTGGGACAGAGACCCTTGTGGTGTTAGGAAAGACTTGCCCCTCATGTAGCACACTACCTGCACGTTTTTCTCCTCTTTGAATCACTACATCTTGGAGCATATGGTGCTTATTGGCACAACTTTCTTTCTTTCTTTCTTTCTCTTTCTTTCTTTCTTTCTTTCCGTTTTTTTTTTCTATTTACACTCACATCCAGATGGTCTGATTTAATTTTTAATTTCAAAGCTTCAAATACCATCTTCTACACCTGTAATTCCCTACTTTATATCTCAAGCATTCATTGTGTTCCTAAACTCAGATGTCAGTAACTATCAATGCCTGCTTGACTTTTGTACTTGAATATGTAATAGAGCTCTTTATCAAGCGTCATTATTTGAATTGTTTTCTGCCATAAACCTGAGAGTGCTTCAGTCTCCATAAATGACACCTTCTATTTCACAACCAAACCTTGACCAAACCATGAACAGGGAAATCGTCTCAATCTTAAAACTGATACCCTGAGCTTGATTAACTCTCAATTCTTCTTCCACTGCTGCCATATTCGCCCAGGCCACATAGCTTCTCACCTGGGTATTGTAGTAGCTTCAGCCCAATTTAGTTAATGAGCCACAAGAACTTCAAGTGATTCTGCTAACTAGGAGAAGATGTAGGAGTAAGGCAAACGCAGAAAAATAAGCTTGAAGGGGACAGGGTCGTTTGTGATGACATTTATTAACATCTGATGTTGTACATATGAAAACTAAGGATGAAAGATTGGTTTTTAGGACTCAAATAACTTTAGATTGAGAACCCTAATAGGATTTAAGACAAAAATTCTATTCCATGATAATTTTAGTGTTCTTAGTGATTTGAAAGTTGTAGGGTCGACGGGGGAAAATACTACTTTGTTTACATTCAGGAAGATTGGATCTCTGGACTTAAATATGACAGGTAAGATGCAAAGGTGGGATATCACTTTAAAGTTTATATGAAGTGTGAGCAATCAATATGTGCATTTAATTAACACGTTTCTACTTGTTTAGGATATTTTGCTTACTATAAGGACTAATAAAAGCTCTGATATACCAGGCTCCCCTCTGATGGCAGTAATGATTCTGACCCAATCTACTTGCTTGTACTTTCACACATTCCAATTTATCCTGAATGATCTATTTTGCCACTGGAAACAAGGTAGGATAATAAGAAATACAAAGTTCTTTTAACTAGATCTCTGAATCAGGTTTTGAATCATTGAGGTGAATCATTCTGATGTCTGGCCCCAGGCAGTGGAGAAGAAATCCATGAAAGAGAGCTTCTGAAAAATGTCCACTACTCTCAATCCCTTCCAGGTATATGGCCTTCTCTGAGAGCACTGAGCTAAGAACTCTTTCTTGACTTTATTTCTTAAGTTTAAGTGATACATCTCATTTAAAACTCCTTCACTTCTCTTAGTATTTCTCCTTGACCTCCTTAGATTAGAATGTGGCAAGCAAGCGGCCATGAAAGAAATAAAACTGAGAAACAAAGTATATGATAAGCACTGAATCCCAGGTAACAAAAGAAAATCTCTAACATTCTAAACAATGAGGATACATTTTGTTTTAAAAACTAAAGAGCCCATCAACTGATGACTGGATAAAAAAGATGGTTTATATATACTATGGAATACTACTTGGTGATGAGAAAGAATGAAATTTGGCCATTTGCAGCAACCTGGATGGAACTGGAGGGTATTATGCTAAGTGAAATGAGTTAGTCAGAGAAAGACAGGTATCCTATGTTTTCACGCATATGTGGATCTTGAGAAATTTAACAGAAGACCATGGGGGAGGGAAAGGGAAAAAAAGTTACAGACAGGGAGGGAGGCAAACCATAAGAGACTCTTAAATACTGAGAACAAACTGAGGGTTGATGGGGGGTGGGGGAGAGGGGAAAGTGGGTGATGGGTGTTGAGGAGGGCACTTGTTGGGATGAGCACAGGGTGTTTTATGGAAATCAGTTTGACAATAAATTATATTAAAAAAACTAAAGAGAAGCATATTTTATTATTGCAATAGCTCATCCTCATGGTTATTACCATGTGTACTATAAAGAGCCATGGTCTTAACCTCATACCTTATTTCCAATTGAGAAACTGCTTATAATCACCCTCCGTGTAATAAAGTACTGTGCTCTTCAAATGTCCAGTAAGTACTTATTTAAAAATTATTTTATTTCACTTTGATATTTTGTTTGATATCTTTCCACACACAAGAAAATTTCACTATTAATCATAATTATGGAAAGTGAAGAAGTCTTTAAGAAAATATAAATAAGCCTAAAAGTTTGGTGAATTCAGATTTTATTATTTTGAATTTAACATAATGGTAAACACCATGAAAGCTAACAAACATTAAATTATCCGTAAGATGGAAGGACAGTGTTAATTTTTCTTTAGTGATTTTTTCTTTAGTTTGTGTGTGTGTGTGTGTGTCCTCATAATTTGCATTTTTAATCCTTTAGCTCATATAGACCTTTCATGTTTCCTTTTGCAGTTTTTCAGTTTTGGTTTGTTTGTACCCAGAACTGTCCAAGATCAAAGCCTTATTGAGCATTTTCGGGGAGTCACATTCACATTTCTATATCACATTTCAACTAAAACAAGATTCAAGACGGAGTAAGTGTTGAAATGTAAAAAAATACTATGATAACATTGTCAACTAGTCTTAAATATTTCAAAAACTTTCACTTTCTTTCCTGAGTTAGGGTTTGTTTTAGAATGGTTTTAGCAGTTTGTTTTCATGCCCTGTCTCTAACATCTCCTCCTAACTTACCAGCTGGTAAAAGTGTTTTTCCTTTTCCAATTTTCTTCGAAGTCCTTCCTGTTGCACTCAGAATGGCACTTAGCTGCCAAAAGCAGCAATCCGGTTCAAGTGGCTTCATTAAGAGAAAGGTTTATTTCTTTCTTCAGGTATAAGAAATTGGAGGTGGAAAGCCAAGGAATAGTATGTTGGTGTCATGAATAATAGGGCCCTGACTACTTCTTCTTTCTACTCTACCACGCTTAGCATGTGGCTTTCATCCTACGCTTGACTTGTGGTTCAGTATGGCTGTTGGAGTTATCATAGCATCTTTCTAAGCTGTAGAAAAAGGAAGGGCAAAGGTCAAAATATTTCTCAGAGGTCCTACCCAATCTCTGCTTTTACATCATTGGTCATTTCCAACTGCAAAGAATGTGTCTCCTATGCTGTCCTTAGCATATGACTTTAATTCATCAAAATCTACCTTGGAAAATGTCTACTAGTTTTATTAACAGTAAAGGATATTTTCATCTGTAATGGTACAAGGTCTTAGGCTGGGATTTTCCAGACTTCAGTAATTTTAGTATCACCTTCAAATTTTTGACACATACAGCTTGGACTATCACTTAATTAATACATTTATTTTATCTTACATAGCTTTGAAAATATTCTTTGCGATAATCTGCTTAATATCATAGGTTTGGTATTTTAGTTATGCTTTTTCAAGTCACATGAAAACAAATATCATAAATAACTATTTCAAAAAGTTGATCAATGTCTTTTCTAAAATCATCTGTACACAATTAGTTCACATACTATCAGCAATGGTTAGTTAATATTATGTGTCAACTTGACTATACTCTGGTGCCCAGTTATTATGGCCAAACAGTAGTCCAGATGCTGCTGGGAAGGTATTTTTTAGATATGTTTAATATTTACAATGAGTAGACATTAAGTAAAGCAGAACACCCTCCATCATATAGATGAGCCTCATCCAATTAGTTGAAGACTTTAAGATCCTCAAAATTGCATGGTGATGAGCATCCCTGGATTGTATCTTTTCAGTGCAGATCCTGAGAGGTAGAGAGTCTTTTCCGTTAGAAAATTCCCCAGGGAAGGATTGCATCTGGCCTGGTTTGCATACCTTGCCCAGCACTTGGCACTGTTTGGACAGAAGAGTGAGGTACTGTTATTGGCCTGACCTTGTGCATATTGACCCATACCTGTTCATGACAAATTATTTGGATTATAAGAACTGCAGTTGCTGCAGAGTATTTTTATTTGTTCATGAGTAGCTTCCTTTTGCCCCTAAGGTCACACTGTATGGGTGGAACAAACTTCTTGAAGTCTGGCTCTGGTTTCTTTGGTGCTACGTTTGAGAGAGAGGAAAATAAAATAATGCTTGTGGGTGTGTGTGAAGGAGAGAGGGAAGCAGAGAGAAGGATAAGAAGGAAGGGAGAGAGAGACAAAGGATAGAGAGGCAACACCATTAAATGAAGAGAGAAGGAGAAACTGAAAAAAAAAAAAGCAAAACAATAAGGATCTCTATGGAAACAGAGAAAGAAATGAGGAGGACAGAGAGAATATGAATTGATAAATTGAAGATACAGGTCTGCCTCAGAGCTCTCTGCCTTGGCGAAAGCCTATATGTTCACGGAAAATTTTGACTCCACTTTGAAAAACATGGCTTTAGATGAAAAGAATTGCTTACTTGCAAGAATAGGAATGAGATTTTACAAAAATAATTGTTGAGTCTTGATGCCTGACTAGATATAATTGAAAATGGTTATTATCCTATAAGTGTTTTATAAAGTGTAGTGAAATATGCCTTGAACTTAACCCCTTCAGCACAAACTATACTTCTCCTAGTTATGAAAAGCAAAATATGGAGTATATTTTGTACTCTTGGCTTTAAAACCACACACAAAAGAGGGAGAAATGGCCTGTGCATTCAAATTTTTTTTTGCCTAAGGCCATGTAGAAACACAACAACATATAAGCCGGTTATCCCTCTCAAATTTAAGTCAATTATAAAATCAACAAATCCTTCCAAAGGGGTTGAGATCAGGCATCTCTTATTGAATTCCTTTCTACCTGTCAACGGTTTCTTAAGAATCTAGTAGATACATACTTATTCAGTGGTTAATATGAATTCAGTTTCCATAACTAAAAATGTGTTGCCTCATAGAAGGGAGACTGGGAATCTGTATGGCATTTGGCTTTATGGACATATTGAAAATGAAATATTTATGTACAAATATACTTTGAAACATATTGCAGTAACATATTGGGCAGGGTGTTTCTTTACAAAATTTTTTTTTACGTTTATTTATTTTTGATAGAGACAGAGCACAAGTGGGGGAGGGGCAGAGAGAGGAGACACAGAATCGGAAGCAGGCTCCAGGCTCTGAGCTGTCAGCACAGAGCCCAATGCGGGGCTTGAACCCACAAACCATGAGATCATGACCTGAGGTGAAGTCGGACACTTAAACAACTGAGCCACCCAGGTGCCCCAGGGTGTTCCTTTTTAAATGTCAACCTTAATTTTACAACAAGGTTTGCATCACAGCATTGCAGCAAAATCATGGGGCACTGTTTCCTTACAATTGATTATATGAGCCCTAAATCTGACCATTTGTGCCCATTATTTGTAAGACTAATGGTGTTGTCCTCTTTCTCCATTATGGTCATGCATCCCTTGAAAGAAGGGAGAATATTTTATCCTCCATATACTTTGTTTTTAATCTTCCATATATATTTTAAAAATACTGAGCACAGATCTAAGCATATGGTGCATGCATAATTCATATTTATTGACTTGATGTGGTTCATCATACCTTAATATGGCTGCCAGAAGATCTTGT
Organism: Panthera tigris; assembly: GCF_018350195.1. Classification (NCBI taxonomy): domain Eukaryota; kingdom Metazoa; phylum Chordata; class Mammalia; order Carnivora; family Felidae; genus Panthera; species Panthera tigris. Next base: position 162,124,639 of record NC_056660.1, on the reverse strand, counting down.
GAATCAGCCTACAAACTAATTTCTTTTTAGATTCCCAAACCTTTCTTGCCTTAACATTCCTTTCAAAGTATCCAGTATACTGTCCCCTGACTATAATCTGGGCCAAAACCTTGACGAGGGCATATGAACATGTATGTCACTGTCTCCTTCCATCTCATCTTTACTGTTGTTTGTAAGGTATTATTTTGTGGCTTTCTTTCTTTCTTTCTTTCTTTCTTTCTTTCTTTCTTTCTTATTGAGTCATTAAGATTTTTATTATATTCTTGGAAAGATGCACTTATGGCTGGCTACCTCCTCATTGTCGTATCTTTATCCTGAATCCAGACTTATGGCTCTGCATATTTTTCACATCCAGTTTGGGAGAGCAAGTCACACATCTGGGTCCCCAAATCAGAATGGGTGATATTACAGACTGAATTGTGTCCCCTCAAAATTCAAGCCTTTATCCCTGGTATGGCTGTATTTGAAGACAAGGCCTTTAAGGAGATAATTAGGGTTAAATGAGTCTTAAGGATGAGGCCCCAATCCAATATGACAGGTCCCCTTACAAGAAATGAAAGAAACACCAGAGATGAACATGCATGGAGGAAAAATGTTGTGAGGACACAGTGAGCTAAAAAGTTCCAGTCCGTGTTTTAGTCTACAACTGTAGAGAGAAGCCTCAGGAGAAACCAAACCTGCCAACACCTTGATCTTGGACTTACAGCTTCCAGAACTGTAACAGATAAATTTCAGTTATTTAAGCCACTCACTCTATGATATTTTACTATGGCAACCCATAGCAGACTAATTGGCATCTACAAAATTTCAGAGCAGAAGGCATACATATAGATAGGCCATTAATATCATTAATTTATAAAAGAAATCTATAAGGATTAAATTTTTTTATTGTTTATTTATTTTTTGAGAGAGAGAGAGACAGACAGACAGAGCATGAGCTGGGAAGGGCAGAGAGAAAGAGAGACACAGAATCCGAAGCAGGCTTCAATTGGGACTCGAACCCACAAACTATGAGATCATGACTTGAGCCAAAGTCGGTTGCTTAACCAAGTGAGCCACCCAGGCACCCCATGTAAGGACTTTATTGAGAATATACTTTTTAGTATAACATGAAGTATAACACACGTAGAGAAAAATGGGTAAATCGTGAGTGTAAATTCTGATGATCTTTTTCCAAAGTAATTCCAAAGATTACACCCATGTAATCACCAATAAGATTAAATTATAGGACACTATGATTTGTATGTAAGTACATGTGTATGTTGTGAGATAGTGATTAATTTATTTGTTCTTTATGGATATCCACATATCCAATAAATTCAGCAAAAATTATTAGAAAGATATCTAGTTTTTATTATTCTTCATGCCAACTTTGCCAGAAATCAGGTTCTATCTGTATGTGTTTCTTGTTCGTATTGTTCTATCTGCCCCTGTACTACATGGTCTTAACTACTGTAGTCCTATAAGTGTATGTTATTCAACACTGTCTTAGGTGTCCATGCTTCTCCACCTTTTTACAGAAATGTGAGAATCAACCTGGCAATCTCCATTAAAAGAACTGCTTGGATTTTGATTGGTGTGACATTGAATCTACAAATCAATTAACAGAGACATAGTATATTTATAGTATTGAGTTTTCTGATTCTCAAGTGTTTTATCTTTCCATTTTTTTATGTCTTAATTCCACTCTGTGATAGTTTGTAACTTTATGTGTAGAGTTTTTACAGATATTTCATTGTTTATTCATAGATATTTGATATTTTGATAGGACTGTAAGTTACACCATTTTTTCCTCTTTTTTTTTTTTTTTTGGCGGCAGAGTGATAGAGGAAGAGGAACAGATAGAGGGAGAGTTTGAATCCCAAGCAGACTTCATGCTGTGAGCACAGACCCCTAATTGGTGCTTGATCCCACAACCCTGGGATCATGACCTGAACTGAAATCAAAAGTCAGATGCTCAGCCAACTGAACCCCCAGGTGCTCCACATCATTTTACATTTATACAAATACTTCTTCTAGCTTATGCTACTACATCTAAGGTCAGCTTAATCATAGTTTGGGATAACTATTCTTGTGTTTATAAAGTTAAGGTGAAACATTACATCTTAATAAAGTAACTTTTTTCCCCCTAATTAAATGGATTTGAATAAGGTGAAAAACTAAAATCTAGAACCTCTTTTCACTATTTTATTTGTTGGGGGCAAACTTTAAAACTTATCACTGCCATTTTTCTTCAATTACAAAATTAGAAGGATATGAAATGGTCAGGGGGAAGTTATTACTGGAAACCCAGAAATGGTCAACAGGTATCTAATTTTATTCATTGAACAAAGAGAGCTAAAGGGGGTAAGTTCTTTTGGCAAGAACTTAAATGTATTTAAAAGGGAAGAAAACTACACTAGTTGTTTGTTTCATGAGTGGAAGAAAAGGATACATGGAATTGAAGAAGCTAGGGGGGAAAGTGTCTATTAAATAAACACCTATCATTTGTGAAGCAGTTCTAGCATCAGGTGTGGACCTTTGGTTTCTCTTGGGCAGTGATCTTATGTTTTACGTATCTAGAGTGAGATTCTATAGCTGGGTAATGAGTGGGTAGGGTGAGAGAATACGTTTTAATTTCAATTCATATCAAATGACCATGATCACAGATTTAGCACCTTAGATTTACTTCCCTGTACTTGAGTCATCTATTGCTATGAATCCTGAGAAAGCAGTATTCTGACAGCATGCTGACAGCATCTATCCATGCTGACAGCAGAGAGTCTGATTCCGGGCTGGAACTCACAAACCACGATATCATGACCTGAACTGAAACCAAGAGTTGGACATTTAACTGACTGAGCCATTCAGGTACACTTGAAAACAAAATTTTAAAGTGTCAAGAGAACATGGAAGTAGAAAATATTAATTAGGAAAACTGAAATCAATCCCAATACAATTATAGTAATAAGAGTGATCTAAATATTTGTGCTTAATGGTGAAGAGTCTCAGATTTGATTATGTAAAACCAGTGTGATTCAAAAACATGGCATTTGCAGGCTAGAGATTTTGAAAACACAGTAGGTAACAATGACAGATATAGTTAACTGAATTCAACTAAAATAAATTTAAAGGAAGGCATGGGTAACAAATAAAATGCAGTAACAATAATCATTGTTAAATGATATAGTTTTAATTATGTTCAGGGACTACATATGTCTTCAAAACTATAAATGACTGTGATTCTCATGTCCTTAATAACAAGGGAAAATGTATTATCAAAAATATCAGTGAAATCTAGTTAGGAAAAGGAAAAGGTACATTTTTTATATTGGATATAAATGAGAAAATATTTCTGCTTTTTTATCATCATCATGGGATACAATTTATACTTCTTCTAGTCTGTGTGTTTGGATAGTCCATGAGATAATTTCCAGACTTAGATTTTTTTTCTCCTATGTCCTTGAATTATTGTGTTGAATGGCTCTTAATGAAATACAATATATTTTGAGTAAAATTTGAAAAAAAAGTTTTTTTGGGCTACTCCATGTGGAATTTGAAAAACATGAGGCAGCCTATTAAGCTTTGGGGAGAAGGTGGAGGGGAGGAGAATGTTCTTTCAATCCAGAGTTGAGAATGATAGCTTGATAGGTGTCTGTACCTTTCCTGGAATAGGTAGATCACTCTTAATCTTCAATCACACCAGTCTTTATATGTTATTTTAGTGGTTATCTTAAGTAAATGTCAAATTTCTCCAATTTGCTTAGGTTGTCTTCCTGCCTAATATTGGCTTTATTCTTCATCCTGTACTTACAGCCTAACTCAGGCTCTGCTGAGGGACAGGCAACATGAGAAGACAAGACACTAGGGTTAGAGCCAGATGTTGACGTAGTTGGAGAATTTCCTGAGCCATCACAGAGTTGTAGAGTGATCTTATTTTCAGATCTGGCTATCTCAGGGCTTCAAGAGTGTTGGTCACCAAAACAACACCCTCAGTGGAACACCAGCAGCCTCATGCTCATTGTTGTCCAAGGCAACTCTGGATGTCTATACACCTGTTATTCTGAGATTTATTCAAGTGAGTGTCCATATTTTCCCCATTTTGGTGGAGTTAAAAATGAAAAGGAATATGTGATAGTAAAACTAATTGAAGAAAACCCATGAAAGTAATAGAAAAATGAATGTGATCCAAGTGTTCTATATTCATTAACCAATTATAATTTTCAAATCAATTGCACTGTCAGATTAAACACACAATTTTTTTCAGAGCCTGTACTTTGAGGTCAACTGATTATCACGTGCTTTCAAATTAATACACATCACCAACAATAAAAATCCTGAAGTCTGAGTAAATTGGCAATTATGCTGATGAATAAAGAAATTAGAATACAAAGGGCTAGTCTTGCTTTGCAATACAATACTCAGTCTTCTCTTGGTAAAGGTTTCAGGTGAGTAATCTGTACCCGTACTACTCTACACATTTATGGGGCATTTTGGAGGGGACAGGCTATGGATTTATAGTAAGGTAATTTCTCTGGCGTGTATTTTTACCTTATCAGATAACCAAATGCTGCTGCTGTGTAGTAGAGGCCTTGCTCTTCATTAGACTGTGCATGTGAATCTACTGGAAGAGGAGAGAGCAGAAGACATAAAAGAATTGTCTCTCTCCAGTTACCATGTCAACATCTGCCATATTCTTCCTCAGCAGCTCCAACCCTCTCCATGATGGCTATTGGTTGTGAAAAGCATGGGTATGTGTCTGTCACTATAGCTGATGCCCACCTTGTCAATGCCAATGTCTGTGCCAAAACCTAGATTCTGATACTTGGAAAATTGGGATCCAGAGTTGGGGGGGCTATAGTCCTTAGGGCTACAGAGTATTGAGCAGAACTGGAGAGCATGTTCATTTTCTGATTCTAGCTTACATTTTCTTAGAACCAAGTCTAGTATGTCATGAACGAAGATCATTTATATATGCCTGCAGGCCCATCTGCCAGTTGGCCCAGATTCCAGTCTGACAATAGGCTAATACTTCATGCATCCATTTCTCTCATAAAGATCAGTTTAGGCCACAAAACTTAACCTGCTTGCACACCTCCTCCAGGAAACATCCATCATGCCTGAGTAACTCTGATTCCCAGCAAAGGACACAGGTGGGACACAGAGTGGGGAGGGGCAGAGTAGGAAACAGCAAAGGACACAGAGTGGGGAGGGGCAGAGTAGGAAACACAGAATCTGAAGCAGGCTCCAGGCTTTGAGCTGTCAACACAGAGCCCAACATGGGGCCTAAACCCACGCACCATGAGATCATGACCTGAGCCAAAGTCAAATGCTTAACCGACTGAACCACCCAGACACACCAGAATTTGTTCCTTTCATCAACTATTGCACCTAAATGAAGATGTCAATTAAAATTGAACCCAGGAATTTTGACTTGCCAGAATGTCTCCTCTTCAGAAGTTATTTTCAATTTCTTTAAGTCAAAAATTCCTGAAATGATATTTGGATTTATAAGGATTTATAAATCCTTATAAGGATTCCCCAAAATACATTTTCTTCAGAGAATTTATATTTGAGAGGAGTAGAATTTTGATTCCTATTAAAATGATTTATCTTTATTGTTTCATTCTATTTCAAGAGCAAGTCAATTTTGTAAATTCATTTCCAAATGTCTCTAGAGATCTGCTGACTACTCTCAAGCAATTGCAAATAATCAAAGGGTAGACCATTATCTGAGATGGAGTGATGGTTCTATTAACTTCTAAAGTGAGCATCCGTGTATATAAGAACAGTGAATTTTCCCTAAATTCTAATCTTAACTACCTACCTCTTAACAGGAAATAAATACAGGAGACCTTCTCTATTGAAGTGAAAATAGAGACACACATTTCGGTTGTTTATAAAAATCCACTATCTCAAGTCAGTGGAAGACTATAGTAAGGAAACATGTGACACTTTCAAGATTCATAGACATTTCGGGATTTAAAGGAAATGGAAAACGGCACTTCAAAGCTAATAAACAGTTTAGGGGTTTGGTTTTCCATAGTTTCACTAGCTGGAGCAAGTTGAAGGATAGCAAGAACTATTTATTGCCTGGAAATTATTCATCAGAATTCTTACATGACGAATAATGAAATTTTAGAAATAACTAACATAGGTATGGGAGCAGCTAATAGGTATTTTTGGAGCACTCACTTGTAGAGGAACTCTACCAGATAAGTTTGAGGTCTTTTAGTCTCTCCAGCCTGTGGTTGCTCATTCCAGTCATGGGGCCAGCTTCGTGGGAACTGCCACTTGCTCTCAAGTTTCCTTGGAATGTCACAGAGATGATCATGGGTCATAGACTGCAAAGCATTCTTGAACTAAGGCAGTATAAAACACAATCTTACAGAGCCTGTGTATTCTTTAAATGCCCCGCCCTGCCTTTTGCTCCCCTTTTCCTCCTCCGAGTCATTTCTAGACCACTATACATTCCCCTCCTCATCAGCTAACTTAGCAGGAGCTACTTATTTGGTTACCTATGTGCCTCATCTTTCTCTTGAAAATTTCCCAGCTTTGTCATATGTTAGAAAAGCAACTCGTGCTTCACAGAATTCATACTTTTGTTATATGTTCCCAACAGTAAAGTTGGCAAATTTTGATGAATTAATGAATCCACAGGCAAATGTAATTAGATGTTAACATGCAGCCATACTAAGGCATGACATTTAAGTTCAAATAAAGACTTTTTTTTTTTTAATAACTCAAAATAGGGTTGGGAATTTAAGACAAGAAATCTGGCCTTGGTATTTGTCTTGATGCACACCTGAGTGGAGTCTCAAGTCAGCCAAACAGGGACACTTTGCTTTGAGGGGTTTCTGCTTTAAATTTGATTTCCAACTGCATGAATTGGATGTCCAATCTGTTACACTTTTGAAAAGCATTCATTCTGGAGTTGTCCAAGTTAGAGAAAACAGTAGAGGTTCCTGAGCAAATGTGACTTCACCATCTTTCTATGGAGCACTGTATGATGCTTCATACTAAGACCTTTTCAGATTTTAACTTAGTTTCTACTTACTTTCTACTTAATTTGGAAAATGTGTTTTTCTGCTCAGCAATCACATCCCAATGTTATATAAAAGTTCTGTCCTCTATCAGGTCCTATAGCTGCCAGTCAGAGCAACAGAGCCTTTTTAGCCTCCCATAAGTCACGCAGGTGAGCTATCGTGTCCTTATAACCCAAGTTACAAGCAGAGGGAGAGGCTCCTAGTGATCATCAGTTTTATCTTCTATGGCCACAAGATGGCAATGTGATGATTTAAATTCAAAAGTTATTGAGCTTTATTTTATTGACTTTAGAGGACTTTAAAGACCATGGAATCCACTTGAAGCAAATACTTAAGATGAACTGGAAACTGTATCCCACAATATATTTAGTGTTTTTTTCCATGGTTCAGTAGTTTGTTCTATGGTCAGAAGGATGCAGGCCTGGGCAATGTATGATTCCATAACCACACATTTTGCTTTCTTTTCTCCTCTAACATACTTGAGTGTAATGGTTGATGCAAGCTCATGGATTCGGCCTTTACACAGTAACGAGGCAGTTTCAAATGACATTGACTGGCACTGGAGGACAATAGCAGACACTTTGATTTTATTTTTCTTTCTCTGAAATGAAGACAGAGTAAATTCCATCAAGGAGTTAGCTTTTGTAGGGCAATAAATCTTGTTCTTTTATAACTAAGTCATTTAACAATTCATCAAAAGCACATTGTTTTTCTCAGTGAGAGAATATATGGTGAACTTTACTTTATGAAAAATTTATTTTTTAGGTGTTTGAATCTATATTGTAGAATGTAGGATTCATTGTAGAAAAATATTTAATGTATTTAGGATCATACAATTTGAAATATGCAGGTATGTGTTTATTTTTAATTTTTAAAAAGTTTATTTATTTATGTTGAGAGAGAGAGCAAGCAGGGGAGGGGCAGAGAGAGAGGGGGAGAGAGAGAATACCAAGCAGGCTCCACACTGCCAGAGTGTGTATATGTGTGATATGTATATATATGCATGTATGTGTGTGTGTGTGTGTGTGTGTGTGTGTGTGTGTATACACACGTATTTAGTAACTACCTAATAGAAAGTTTGTAAAGATTAAGGAAGTAATCCATGTAGAACACTTGGTATAGTCCTTGACACACAGACATCATGCAACAATTGTTACTGTAACACTATTATTTTTTGTTGTAATACTCATGGTTGTTGTTACATTGAGAGTTATCCATGGGAACCAGTTATCTTGGTCCTGTCACAAAGCCACAGATAAAATTTTGTGTCCAACTATCTGTTTTGGAAATGCAGACAATAGCTAATTCATGTTGACTAAAACTTTAAGAAGTGTTTTATATGCATAATGTCTCTTCCCTCCCTCATTCTCCCTTAAAATGCCCAAATTGCCTTTTCACAAATCAGAATGGAGCTCAACTCTTTCCCCTACTGTCAGTAGTTACTGAGTACAATCTATTTTTACCACTTTAACCAATGCTCAGTTATGGTTATCTTTGACGGAACTCAAGAGTAGAGAAGCAGGAGTGAATTCCTTTACTGTTACTCATAATTACCTTAGTGGGCTGGATGTTTCCTCTCCCTGCAACTCTAGCCTTCAGGGCCAGATGTCCTTGTCCCCATAGTGAGAACACATTTGCCTGTATCCCATTGGACTGTAATCTACATCAGCCAACTGGACGCTTTGAACTTCTTGCGTCCAGAGACTAATAGGTGAGAAGTGGAGATACCATTTCGCAGGAGTAATTGATCCTGATCATCAGGAGGAAGTAGGACTTCAATTACACAATTGGGGCAGGGCAAGATAAACTATTTAGGTATCCCTTAGGTCTTCCTTCTTAGGGAGTGAATTGTATCCCTTCCCCCCAGGTTTGTGTGTTGAACCCTTAATGCCTAATATGACTACACTCGGAGATAGAGTACTCAAAGAGGTAATTAAGATTAAGTGAGGTCCTAAGAGGAGCCCTGATACAATAAGACTGGTATCCTTGGAAGAGGAAGAGCTATGCTACCAGAGAATATGCTCTCTCTGCATGTGTAAAGGAGAAAGGCCATGTGAAGGTTTGGTGAGGAGGCAGCCATCTGCACACCAGGAAGAAGAAAGGCCTACTCGAAGAATGGACTCTAATGGACCTTGGTCTTAGACTTCCAGCCTTCAGAACTATTATTCAAACTTGGTCTGTGGTATTCTATTATGGAAGGCTAAACAGACTAATACATTCCTGTTGCCCATTTTTTACTGTAAATGAACAGTTATAGCAATTCTAGCTTAAAAACAGCACAGTGACTTGGGGTCCAGTCCTCTCTGGAATGAGGGTTTGGGTCATGTCACCAGATATGCCCTGGAGACCAGCAGAGTTGGCAGCTGCAAGGGGAGTCTAGTATAGGTAATGAAGGAAGGTGATATTGGTATTGATGGTGGGTTGGGCAGCTATTTCTACTAACCTTTGTATTTTTATTTTACGTTTCTTACAAAATTGAGGCTTACTAGATTCCAGAGGATGCTGTTTCCTGGGCATACATGAGGATGGAGCTTGGTGGTACAAAGGGGGTCCACATAGACAGGAATATGTGCCACTCAGATCTTTCTTGAAGGAAAGACTTACTATCCAGGTGCTGAAGCAAATAGTCTTCACCTGTTGAGTGATTGTCTCAATGACATAGCCGTCTCACCTAAAGTCATGCCCTTCCAGGGTCAGTTCACATCTAATGAGTGAAGGAGGCAGAAGTATAAGGCTCACTTATTTTGTTCCAAATCGGGACAACGCTGAAGGATCACTTTAGCTCCAGATGATTCTTGGGTCTGGTGAGCCTGTAAAACCTGTATGGCTTTGGTCTCTTCCTCTGCTCAATTCTAATTCTTTATCTTCCCTTCCACAATTGTTGATCCTGGTGGTGCTCCTTCCAAAACATCTTGTATGCTGAACTCTGTCTTAGAGTTTGCTTTCTGGAGAACTTAATCTATAACACTAACAATTGGGGTAATTGTATTAAAATTGGGAATGTTTAAAGCTTCTGATTTCCATTTGGGACCCAGTCATTAATTTGACGGCAAAATGCAAAGTTACACTCAACATTCTTATAGTGAACAGCTGCCTTTTGACTTAAGTGTGTGTGAGTTGGCTTGTAACCAAGAGTGTCCTAAGTGAAATCAATAGATGAGGGGTTTATGCATGAAAATATGCAGCTGTTTTATTGAAGCTTTCACTGACAGGAACTTATCACTGTGACACCTCGTTTCCTTAGACAGTTATAAATGTTGAAGGCAGATGGAAAAAGGCTAGTATAATAGAGATGAGAAACATTGTATTTTCCTTCTGTGGGTGATAGATAACCAGGTATAATCTTACAATCTTTGTTCTAAAATTGTGTCAAACTGACAGTCATTGTAATTGATATTAACGGGGACCAAAACAAATGGGACAAGCTGTGTGTGATCTGTTTGAGATTAGACAACTATTCTGGTAGACAGTCTATAATTCTGTAATTATGTTCTGCAAGATCTGTGAAATAGCAACAACCAAAAGCATGGTGTTTAGCTTGCACATCACGATAAGAACAACACAATAAGTGTGTCCTACTCTGTTGATTAACTGCTTTTTGGAACAGTTCCTATCATGTGATTTTTTGTGGGGGAGGGGTTTATCAAATCTATGTATTCCATTGGGCATCCCCTTGGATGAGCTGTGTTCCTCCACTGAAACTGGTACTTAGAGAGGGAAAAAAGAAAAAAAAGGAAATAAGTTTGAGATATACAAATAGAAGAATAACCCTTTTAAAAAGTTGAACTGTACTTTATATTGCAAATTATTAAATAATAAATTCAAACATTCAACGGAGTTTTTACTTCTAGTTTTAGTATAGTAACTTAGATCTGGATTAATGGGATTTTGTGATCCAAAAGACATTTTAAAGTTATTCTTTTAGTCCTTTGCCAACCTTAGTTTTTCTTTTTTTTAATGCCACTTTAATTTGATTTTTTATTTTAGGGAGAGAGCACATGTGCGCACTGGCTCCTGAGCAGAGGGGGAGGGGCAGAGAGGGAAAGAGAGAGAATCCTAAACAGGCTTGTACTCAGCACTGAGCCCAGCCTAGGGCTGATCCCATGACACTGGGATCATGACCTGAGCCAGATTCAAGGCAGACAACCAGCTGAGCCACCCGGGTGCCCCACCCTTAGTTTATTTCAATGGCCCACATTTTAAAGTCCCTACCCTTTCTTGCTCACTAATGTATGTACTTTTTGTTTGTTTTTATTTCCTAAGTTTAAAACAATGTCTAAATGTAATTTTGGACATTTGCTGTTTTACATAGTAGAATTGTATCCTGGAACAAGGTTTTGAGGGTTGACATTAATGATTTGATAAGTCTAAAGAGGATGGTAGAAACTAGAGATAGCACATTATTTGTGGTACATTCAAGAGTTTGGACTTGACCTACAAGACTGTGAGTAGCTTAGAAGCTGCAGGGGTAAAGTATGCGTTTTTAGAGAAATCACCCTGACAACTTTACAGAGAATGAATTATAGGAGATCTAAAATCAAAACAGAGAAAGCAGTCAATACTGTTTTTAGAGTCCAGGTGAGATGTTGGAGGGAAGATTTAAGACAGAGACTCACTACAATTAGTCTAAGTGCTGCCCCCCCCCCCACCCCCAGGTAATAACCAAAAGGGGGAATACAAAAGCAGATAAGCCTTTCCATTGTTAATTTTAAATGTAAACCCTGTAGGCAGGTTTCTTCCTTCTTTCCTCCCTCCCTAGCTCCTTTTCTACCTTCCTTTCTGGAATTAAATAATTACTATGTGCCCTTGTCATGCATTATTCCCACAACTTAGTGTATGGTGGGGAATGAAGCAGGTGTAATGGTGACCCTCATGTCTGTTAGTCAAGGTTCCAGCAGGAAACTGTGACACACTCCAAATGGCATGATTTAAGAATGGTTTAATAAAAACAATATTTTAAAAAGTGGTAGAAAGTTGTAGCATGGAGTAAGTAACAGCTGTTACCACTCTTGACTTGGAGAAACAGGGAAAGGGAGGGCTTCTGCAACCTGGAAGAAGACTGCTTTGTGGAAGGGAGCCACCTTGAGTGAAACCGTGACCTTCATTTGGGTTGAAGGGTGCTGCCAATCCATGCTGATTTCTCAGAGAGGGAGCTGGAGAATAAATATCCCAACTATGCTTCTAGCATTCTGCCCTATCCTTCCCTCCAGCACCCCGCTTGGCACTCAGTTGGCCCAACCAAACAAAAGGGCAAAAAGCATGGAGGGGAGGGGTATGATGTTTTCTATTCAGGTCCTCATCCTAGACCAAACAGACACAGTGCAGAAGTTTGGAGAGTTAACTGGCAGGAGCATATAAGAAGTATAGAGAATGCCAGGAAACTCACAAGCATTTCTCTGTATGTGTGTGCATGTGTTTAGCCTTTCTAGACCATATCTAATGTTTGTTTCTACTGGGTTTTACCCATAAGAAACAGTGTGAGAGAAAGATTACTATAGTATGGTTTTCCCTGTGTCCCTTCTGCCTTGGAAGCAGCCCTGAACCACACCCCTTCTTATAAGACATTCTTCTCGTTGAAGTAGGCAGGTATGTTATAAACAGAATATACAAAGCTAAATATTTGTTAAGTGTGTATTATTTGATGTAGTATACAAATTGCATTTATGTATTTACCTGGTTCTGTGGAGTCTGGCACTCCAGGCAAACTCGAGCATGTGTAAAGCATTTAAGTAGAAAACAATTGTATGCATAGACTTTGCTTCCTCTTGTTGTGGTCTTTGCCCATGTGTGAATTATTTGGCATTTCACCTTGTACAATGTTTTGGACCTGCAATTATAAAAAGCTTCAGTGTCAGGTCAGTAAAATCCACTGCCTTCTATTTTTTTCCCTATATAAATAGAAGTTGACAGTAGGAAATTTTGTCACTGGCAATTTCAAATTCATTATTCTGAATACAACTGGCATTCAAGTTGTTGGCTGGTCAGTTAGAAAATAAGCAAATTTAGGTAAGGGGAATTTGTGATTGTGCATTTACATTTAATATTGTGAAAAAAGAAACTTCTTGACATTGCTGGTGTTTTCATTATCCTGGAAGGATAGATCTAGATCGTAAAGACCTGAATACTTCAAGATTCTTTCCAGATGCCTTACAGGCGGACATTAATAAAATACTTCCAAAGAAAAGAAAGGAGGCTGACTCTTTTCAGGTATGTATTTATTTACTGCAATGGTATATTTGAGAATGAACATTTTTTACTCCTTTAGAATATACTGGTGTTTTGGGAAGTATCAGTCTTTTATTTTTAGTATACTTTATTTACAAGAGAGAATCATTGACAAACAAATGTTAGTCAAGAACTACCATGAAGTTTAAAAATAAGAAAGAAACTGGAATCAGGTGGCACGATGCAAAAGATCTGCTTTGTCCTTTACTCTTTCTGTCAAAGATAGTAATTTACCATATATTTTATGATATTTATCATAAAAATTTATCACTTCATGGCTTCAATTCATGAACCTGAGATTAAGATCAGAGCTGATATCAAGAGGCAGATGCTTAACTGACTGAACCACCTAGGCACTCCAAAGATAGTAATTTAAAAGCAATATGGTAACCTGTTTGGGCAAAGAGAATCCAAAAGTAGGTTGTATTGCATACTTCAGCGAGCATCAATTGAGCATGGGTGAATCACAAGACTGCAGGTCAACTGTGATAGCTTATCTCTAGAAAAAGTGAAAGGCCAAAGTTCTCATAGGGCCTTCAAAGAACTTTACCTCTCCCACACAAAAAGCCCATATTTTTTTACCTGCCATTTGGAAGGACATTGGAGGTCATCCAGTATGAGTCAGGAAGAGAGAAGTGCAAATATAAATTTTACCTGGTTTCTCTAAGTTTCTCAATGGCTCTAGAAAAGCCAGAAAATAGCTGGGAAAGAAAGAAGTCAAGTGGGAGTGAAAGATCAGAGTGTACTTCTCCCACCAGAGATCTGAACAATAGTTTAGGATTGTGCAAGAGGAGGAAAGCTTTGGCTTGAAAGAGAGATTAAAGTTTTAACTTAGAACAGATGAAGTTGCTTAGTACCTGAACATGAATCTTAGTTGCTGAGCCTGGATTTTGATACCTTAGAATGACTCATGGGAGTCATGGGATACAGAAGTCATGGGATATGGAAATGGAAACAGATAAAACGGTGTGTGGTTGAAGGCAGCCTTTGTAGAAAAATAAACTACTTCCTAGTTTTTATAAACATCTTATAATGGTAGCATAAGATTTTCTCCAAGTTGAATTTAAAGTCACAATAGCCTAATTCATCAGTACTATGCTTTCTGAACAATTCTATTTCTCTAGCAATGTAATAAAAAGGTTTAAATTATTTGGTTTGAACAAAATAGATCTAGTGTCCATTTTTCAACCAAAGTTAACTGAATCACAGTCTTGGTCTCCACAGAGGCTGCCTTTGAATTTTAGTGCTTAACTCCTTAACTTCCAGGAAAATTTTCATTCAGACTCACTCAGTATTGATACAGGGTATGCTTTATTCCAACTTCAAACATCAGCATCTTTGGGCAAATATCCCAAATTGAGAATCTAGGAAGTTGGGAAGAAAAACAAAACAAAAGTCTGATTCCAAAAAATGAACAACTGGAGAACACAGCAGTGCAAAGGGGAAAACGTGCACATCTGGCAAGAAAGGGTTAATTTAGTGGTGAAGGATGGGTATACTGATAGACCCTAAACAGAGTTTGAAATTTCAGAAAGTTTAAAAGATAGAGTTGGACAAAAGGAGGAGTTATTTTATTCTTTTTGAGAGAAAAGGGATTGATAGGAACTAACCTGGAAAAACAAAGGGTAAATTTCATAAATTCTGTATACGTAACTTGAGAGGGTTAAAAGAAACGAAATTCTATCCTGTTCTGTGAGTTTTGTGTATGGATCTGTGTCATCCTAGATAAATTGCTGCACAATCCAAATCAATGTCCTTTCCATACTTGTGCCATTTTAAGTGTAAGTTTCTTTGCGACTTGGTAGGATGCTTGTTTTTATCTCATGATTCAAATTGAGCATTTTCTACAAAATGTGGAGGAATTCACAGTGAAGAGTTAATTGTAAACTCCCAAATAGATCTGATGAAAAACTTAGTTTAGCTAATGGAATATATTACACCAAGCTGTCAATAGAGGCATGGCTTGAATCCTACTCATCTGAGTGAGGAATGCTTCAAGACACCATGAACATGCCTTTCCATGTTGTCTTCTTCACATACGAAGTTTGAGTGCTCATGCTACTCTTTATCTTAGCCTTTTTTTAAAAAAAGATTCTTTCTTTTGCTCTTTCTTTCTTTCTTTCTTTCTCTCAAGAGATAGAAAGTGAGTGGAGGAGGGGCAGAGAGAGAGGGAGACAGAGAATCCCATGCAGGTTCTGTGCTGTCATCACAGAGCCCAATGTGGGGCTTGAACTCAAAAAAAGTGAGATCATGACTTGAGCCAAAGTCAAGAATCGGATGCTTAACCAACTGAGCCACCCAGGTACCATGACAGTTAAATCTTTCTTAGTGTGTTTTCTAATTGGCCTATCAGTAGTGGGCAGTCCTGTTGCTGGTCTGTTATCCACAGCCAATGCTGTGTTGATGGCATCATTAGTTGCATGTTCAAGGAGATGACAACATAATTTTGATATTTTTAAAAATTTCTTCAGGGGTTTTGGCTTTTTTTTTTTTAAAGTTTTGTTTCTGGAGGGAGACACTATTTGTTTCAGTAGTTGGCTTAGGTAAAGCTATAAAATTTATGCCATGAGGCAAAATACAGAAAGCACTCTGAACTATTTGAGGTGTAAAATTCATAAAGTATTGCTATTTGTTCATTTAGTGTCTAGAGAGATAGCAGAGATGGGATCCCCAGACTATATTTTTCTCAGGTTATGCTTGAAAACGTTAATCTTTAATAACCCAGAGTAAAGGACAGGTAATCAGCAATTTCCTTGAACAGTAACTTATATTTGATATATATTCCTGTCTCTTCACAAGCTTTATGCAGTCCCGTAATTTTATATCTCATTATGCTCACTGGCATCTAATATAAAATGTCAATGTATAAATCAACTATGAAATTAGCCTAAATTGTGTAATAAATTGCATTACAGTTTAGAGTTTCTGAAAATCTTCATTAACCTTTTTGTAATTTACTATAAGAATAAAATGGAAACGTCTCTTCTCATTTTCATGTATCCATGTGTATACATATACAGATACATACATAGCACATTTCGTTAATCTTTTGAGGACTTTATTGCTTGGTTTTTAATGAGAAAACCATTTAGAAGATGATCTAGAGTTTTGCTTCTGCCTAGGGTATAGAAAGTTGGAAACAGGGGCACCTGGGTGGCGCAGTCAGTCAGTCTGACTCTTGGTTTTGGCTTAGGTCATGATCTCAGGGTTTCTGAGTTCAAGCTCCACATCAGGCTCTGCCCTGATGGTGTGGAGCCTGCTTGGGATTCTGTCTCTCCTTCTCTCTGGCCCACCCCCGCTTGTGCCTTCATCCTCTCTCTCTTGCTCTCTCTCTGTCTCAAATAAATTAATTGATTAAAAAAAAAAAAGAAAAGAAAGTTGGAAAGAGTGGGTCGCCCTCAACCAAGTTTAAGAGCAAGCTAAATAAAATAAAAAAAATTAGCTTTTTTTGTCACAGGACAAATTACCTGACATCTAATGTAAAACATGTCCCTCTAGAGCTATAGGACCCAAGAATAATCTTAACTGTGCATAGTACAGGAAGCTGAGATGCTGGACACATTATAGGCATATAGGAATCCACTTAAACTTTGTAGCAAATTGCCAAAGCCTGAACGTGGACAACCTTGAGGAGATAATCCCTCACTCATATTAAAGACAAAAGGCGTATTTGCATCATCTCTCAGGATCTTGTCCAGGAACCTAAGGGTGGTTGGAGGTAGTTTGGGAGACTAAAGAAAGCCTGCCTCCATGGTGGAGTCCTGAAGAAGAGAAGCCAGCACTGTGTGAAAGGCTTTAGGGGCCCTCACTACCTTAACAAATGGAAGCCTAGTTTCAGAGAGAAAAGCAGCTGAAGCTGCAGCCCCAGGGCACAAGTGAACATCCGTTTAAGACACCAAGTTAAAATATGTTGTTACTGACAGAGAGAAAGGTAATTGGCCTTTGTCAAAATTAGACAATTTTTGCTGTGAAAAAAATAACTGTTAAAGGCATGAAGTAACAAAAGAGTATGAACAATATTTGCAAGTCACCTGTTAAAGGATTCATAACCACAAAATATAAAAAAACTCTTAAAACTCAAAAATAAGAAAATTATACAATTCTTAATAAATGGGCAAAACGCTTGAACACAAATCAGAGAAGATAAATATATAGTAAGTATGCATGTGAAAAGGTATTCAACATTATCATTAGAGAAACTGAAATTAAAACAACAGTGAGATGCTATTATGTACTTATTTGTATGGCATAAATAAAAAAAACTGACAATACTGGCTGCTGGCAATGAAGCAGAAACATAAGAAGTAATTTTCTTTGTTCTTCGTCGCTCTAAAGGTAAGTAAATGAAGCAAAAAATCACAAACTAGCAATACACTTTGGTTTTATAGGATATATGAAGGTAATAACAAAAGTACATATATGAGATATGTGTGTGTGTACATGTGTGTACCTCTATCTTCATCTACATATGTTCCCTAGCTCTTTCCCCTGACAATGACTGGGAATAGCTTCACCTCCCTAACAATTACTAACATAGTGCCCTTGATTTCTGAACATTGTTCCACTAAAAAGGAACCAAAGTGCCATGAAGAAGTGCCAGGGCTGGGTAGGAAATGCACCAGATGAGACTGGAACTTCTTTTTCAACTTTACTTTAGTTGTTTAGTAGTTTTTCAACAACTACTTTAAAGTAAAGGAGTGTTCAAGAATAATGGGAATATGTTGAAAGTACATTGGAGCTATATTTGATGAGTTTCCAAAGGTCAAAACTGGAAAAAAAATTGAGACTTAATAGTAATAACAAGGATCATGACCCATTGAATGGAATGGATATCCTTATGTTCATACTGATAAAAAGCAAACTGGTAACTTGAACGTTTGATTAGGAATGGGATTTTTACAGTTTCAAAATAACTTCCAACAAAATACTTATTACAAAGGGGATAAGGTTGGCTTTTTAGTGGGGAAGACTGGTGAACAATTTTATTTTATTTTTTTTTAAGTGCTTGTTTATTTTTGAGAGAGAGAGAGAGAGAGAGAGAGAGAGTGCAGGGGAAAGGCAGAGAGAGAGAGAGAGAGAAAGAGAGAGAGAGAGAGAATCTGAAACAGACTCTGCACTGACAACAGAAAACCCAGTGTAAAGCTCCAACTCACAAACTGTGAGATCAGGACCTGAGTGAAGTTGGATGCTTAACCAACTGAGCCACCCAGTGGCTATATGTGTGTGTGTGTGTGTGTGTGTGTGTGTGTGTGTGTGTGTGTATATATATATATATATATATATATATATATATCCCTTTTTCAGTTTTCATACCGGATTGAGTACAGAACTGTCTTTGTGAGTGAGGAACACACTCAAGCATTTGGGGAAGAATAGTATCATGTCAACCCACTCAAATAGTATAAACATTTTTGAAATGTTTAAAAGATTTTATGTTAAGTTTGAGATTGTTTTATAATAGGAAATATACTTTTGATGGTCTCGATTGTGATGTACATTCCACATATTGCTATTCTTGCTGTAATAAAGAGATGGATGCATCATATGAGGCCAGCTGAATTCGTAATTTTGGTTAAAGATTTTGCAGCAATCATTTAATGAGGAAAAAATAGATTTTATATACTAATATTTAAGGTAGTAAGTTCCCAGAAATTATGACTTACTGTATTTATATTACATTTTAGAGTAGTAAATATATTTTATGACTACAGTGGAACTATGGAATATATGGAATTTGAATTTATTTTTCCCATAGTAAAAATTTTATAAATGATAAATTCAGTTTTAGAGGAAGAAACATCTGTATTTTTAGGCTTCATTGAATATCAATAGCCTGTCCATCTCCAAACGTCATTCACATTTAATAACTGAGGACTTGTGAAGGCAAGTAAGATAGAAAGTTTGTCTAATCCATTTATGGTCATAATAGTACTTTTTCTAAGTTATTAAAAAATAGTTATTGGGGCACCTGAGTGGCTCAGTCAGTTAAGTGTCCAACTCTCAGTTTTAGCTCAGCTCATGGTTTCATGGTTTGTGAGTTTAAGCCCCACCTCAGACTCTGAGCTGACAGCATGGAGCCTGCTTGGATTCTCTCTCTGCCCTTTCCCTGCTCATGCTGTCTATCACAAAATAAATAGACAAACTTAAAAGAATTGTCATTTAGAGACTGAAATTATTTCATTTCCCTAGATTACATCTTCCACTTCCCTCTGATTTTTTCAAAGCTTTCAGAAACATCTGTGTTATGTAATCAAGTTAGCCTCAGGGGTGTCATACGTGTACACCTTAGCCATTGATAAAGGTTTATTGTATTACTCACTGAATCTATGAAAGAAATGATGTACTTTGGTAATTTATTTGAATCTGAAGGTACAATTTAAAATATGGATGTATCATTTTACTACATGGTGTCGAGTGTTGAACCTCTAGAAAATGAGCATTTTGAACCCTCGTTGCCCAGGCATCATATTTCCTTTTCATAGTTGTTAGAAGAAATAGCTTCCAGGAGTAAGTATCTGTGTGCGTGAATGAAAAAGAGAGAGATGGAAAAATGAAGAGAAAGAAATAGGGAGGAAGTAGAATAATTAGTTCCACTTTTGATGTGCATTTGGGGTTGGTAAGGGTCCTTTTTAAACAAACTAAGATTCCTGGATTCATAATGTAGGCATGTAATTTAAAATTGAATTATCAGTATCCCAGACAAATTTATGACTAAGGAATACTTTTAGGTGGTGTTCCAGTGCAAATATTCAGGCTGAGAGTCCTGCTTTGTACTTGTGATTCCTTAGGTACTCAACAAGCATTCCCCACAGATGCCAGCTGAGACACTGTGCTCATTGTGAACTTCAGAAGGTGCTTCACACTGGTAGCATTCAGAGCCATGGAGTATATTCCCCATTGGGCAGTGAAAATGCCCAATAGTTTTTGCATTTTGTGAAAAAACTATACTGGAAACTAACCCTAGAAAGGCTTGAATACATTTTTATTTTTTGAGTATATCTGATATACACTCTAACATCTTATCCTGAGTATATGTGGAGGTCTGAATTGATATTTCAGTATCATACTTACCAAAATAATTCACAGCTTCCTCACGAAGAAGAAAAGCATCTATTTTTCTTACGATGAAAAAAATAAGGTCCCATGATCAAAAATCGATGATCTGTGTTGATTCCATGATTTAGAACATTAAATCTAATATGGAGTATTAGAGGATCTCATCCCTGAATGCGGAGTCTCCAAAAAATGCTTAGAACTTCAGAGTCCACAGAAATATTTAGTGGCAGAACAGAGCTAATTTCTTGAATGTTTGCAATAGCATCCTGACCAATGATTTATAAATTTAGGACACGTTCAGTTTATCAAAGACTTTTCTTGTGTCAAGACAAGTCAGGAGTTATTATTATTTTTTTAACATTTATTTATTTTTGAGAGACAGAAAGGAAGACAGAGCAGGAGCAGGGAAGGGGCAGAGAGAGAGAGAGGGAGACACAGAATCCGAAACAGGCTTCAGGCTCCAAGCTGTCAGCACAGAGCCTGACATGGCGCTTGACCTCGTGATCAAGGATCTCACGAGCCATGAGATCATGACTTGAACAGAAGTCAGATGCTTAACTGACTGAGCCATCCAGGTGCCCCCAGGAGTTAAATTTGGAGTGAAGTTGACTGAAGCTGAAGTGTCTCATTTTAGAGGCCAGGCGCCATCTTAGACTTTATATAACTATGACTGATGTAGAGCACTGAATGTCAAGGGGGCTGGGATGCTTTGAATGGCTCAACATATTGCAGTGTAGCCCAGACTTCTTAACTTGTGTATCACCATCACAATTTTGACCATATCTGCATATCCTCTATACTCATGTTTACTCTATAATTTTTTAAGAAAATATTTTATATTTAAAAAGATTTATTTATTTATTTTTAAATGTTTTTTTATTTATTTTTGAGACAGAGAGAGACAGAACATGAACAGCAGAGGGGCAGAGAGAGAGGGAGACACAGAATCCAAAGCAGGCTCCAGGCTCTGAGCCATCAGCCCAGAGCCCAACGCGGGGCTCGAACTCACGGAGTGTGAGATCATGACCTGAGCTGAAGTCGGATGCTTAACCGACTGAGCCACCCAGGCGCCCCTAAAAAGATTTATTTTAATGGGAGACTATATCACTATGGCACAGTGTCTGTCTCTCCCAAAAAACAGAAAATGCCTATAAACTGATAAGAAGTGATCTCATCTTTCACAGTGCAAAGCACATTTGTGTTTACTATCAAGTGGATCTGGATTACATCTTTGCTTGTTAAATGTATAATTCAAATACTTGATTGGTGATCCTGAGTGGCCTTTTACTGTTATCATAACCTCAGTTTCATAATTTGTAAAATGGATATAATTTCACTAAACTTTTTCTGTTCTAAAAAAAATAGTAAGTGTAATAAAATTAAAGGACAAAAGCAATATACTGGAACAAAGTAGGTAATCGGTAAATTGAAACTCTTATCATAATCATCATTTTTTAAAAGCTGTTTTCTGCAATTTTCCCCTCCCAACTGCTGAAAGCCTAGTCTTCAAGATCTAAATTTAAAAATTCTCTCACCAAGATTTCTTCTATTTTCCCTGCTGTAAATAAAAATTTATTCTAACATTTTGAAATGAAATGAAAAATATAAACATATAAGGGAAAATGAAAAATGTAAAATATTTTTGTCTTTTATTGTATGTGATTTCCTTTGGTTTTAAAGAGAAAGGATCAATAATAGAAATTCTGGATGAGGTTGTTTTGTCTCCCCTACCCCCATCCCCACCCCACACCCAAGAGAAGAGATGTTTTTATGAAACTGGTTTGTGTTTTAATTAACAGAAGGAGATTATACATTGTCATTATTTATTTTCAAGTTGTCGCAATAATAACACACAAATTACAGAAGATATTTTTTATTTTTAAAGAGAGAGGGTAGAGCCTAAGGAGATTTTAACTAGGGACCTTAATAATGATCATAAAAAAGCTTCCATAAAAAGCAAAATTGTGTTTTTGCATATTTAGTTTTTGCTTGAAACAGAGTGCAGAGAACACTAAAATTTGCTAAAGTAAGTGCTTCTCCCTTTATGACCTGACCTCCCTTTATGACCTGATATACTCTGTGTCTACACAATTGGATACATTCCTATAAGGACAGCAGGAGGCTGTTAAACCTGAAGACATCAGAGTATAGCACAAACTAGAGTAATGGTAAATGGCTAATAAATGTCTTCATGCATGCATATCAAAATTCTTCCTGGTATCATTACTGTATTTTAAATAACTTTATATAACTAGTAATTTTGAGTTAGTTTAAAAATAAATCTTGATGTTTCTTATTTTAAAAATTAGTTGAAGGGCACCTGGCTGGTTCAATTGGTTAAGCATCGACTCTTGGTTTAGGCTCAGGTCATGATCTCACAATTTGTGAGCTCGAGCCCTGCATCAGGCTCTGTGCTGACATCGCAGAATCTGGTTAGTATTATCTGTCTCCTTCTCTCTCTGCTTCTCTCCTGCTGGCTGTCTCTCTCCAAAATAAACATTAAAAAATAATAAAAATTACTTGGAAGAGTAATGCCTCCAGTTTTTAATGCATCCAAACCTGGACAAATTTAAAAGATAATAATAGCTGAACAGTTTTCTTCCAAGCAAGTTAAACAAAAAAATATTTAGTATATAATTGATTCTTCTCCACAATTGAATTAAAGAGCAGTAATTACACATATAAATAGATGTACACAATACCCTTTCTTAGCTGGTAAGATTTTCTTCTTTGAGTTTCATTTTTCTAAAAGTAAACAAAAAATATAAATAATTTTCTTTCTATGATTACTGCTGGCAATGCTGTGAACTTGAAAGTTATACCTTTCCTTTTAACTTTTGCATTGTTTTTCTATTGTTGCTATAACAAATCAGCAAAACTTTAGTGGCTCAAAATGGCACATATTTATTTCCTTACAGTTCTGTAGGTTAGAAATCCAACATCAGTCTCACTGCATTGGTATACTTTGGAGACTCTGGTGAACCTGGAAAATTCACTTTCTTGTCTTCTCCACCTTCTAGAGTCCAGCTGCATTTTGTGATTTGTGATTCCCTTTCTCCATCTTCAAAGCCAGCAACGTCTCTTCTCTGTGACTCAACCA
The DNA here is from genome assembly GCF_018350195.1 of Panthera tigris. Classification (NCBI taxonomy): domain Eukaryota; kingdom Metazoa; phylum Chordata; class Mammalia; order Carnivora; family Felidae; genus Panthera; species Panthera tigris. Next base: position 162,101,233 of record NC_056660.1, on the reverse strand, counting down.
GAAAGGTTCTCTGAATTTTAGAATTTATATAGGGAAATACCTGGATAAACTAGAATAAACTCTCAAATTTTTTATCCTTCTTTTGTTTTTGTTTTTTTATTTTAATTATTTAATATTTAATATTTTATTATTATTATTATTATTATTATTTTATTTTTAAAATTTACATCCAAGTCAGTTAGCATATAGTGCAACAATGATTTCAGGAGTAGATTCCTTAATGCCCCTTACCCATTTAGCCCATCCCCTCTCCCAAAAACCCTCCAGGAAACTTGTTTTGTTCTCCATATTTGAAAGTCTCTTATGTTTGGTCCCCCCTCCCTGTTTTTATATTATTTTTGCTTCTATTCACTTGTGTTCATCTGTTCTGAGTCTTAAAGTCCTCATATGAGTGAAGTCATATGACGTTTATCTTTCTCTGACTGACTAATTTCGCTTAGCATAATACTCTCTAGTTCCATCCACGTAGTTGCAAATGACAAGATTTCATTCTTTGTGATTGCCAAGTAATACTCCATTGTGTGTGTGTGTGTGTGTGTGTGTGTGTGTGTATATATATATATATATATATATATATATATATACACCGCATCTCATCTTCTTTATCCATTTTATCCATTCATCCATCTTTGGGCATTTGGGCTCTTTCCCTGCTTTGGCTATTATTGATAGTGCTGCATAAACATTGGGGTGCATGTGCCCCTTTCGAAACAGCATACCTGTGTCCCATGGTTAAATGCCTAGTAATGCAATTGCTGGGTCATAGGGTAGTTCTATTTTTAATTTTTTGAGGAAACTTTATGCTGTTTTCCAGAGTGGCTGCACCAATTTGCATTCCCACCAGCAGTGCAAAAGAGATCCTCTCTCTCCACACCCTCACCAACATCTGTTGTTGCCTGAGTTGTTAATGTTCGCCATTCTGACAGGTGAGGTGGTATCTCATTGTAGTTTTGATTTGTATTTCCCTGATGATGAGTGATGTTGAGCGTTTTTTCATGTGTCGGTTGGCCATCTGGATGCGTTCTTTGCAGAAGTGTCTATTAATGTCTTTTGCCCATTTCTTCACTGGATTATTTGTTTTTTGGGGTGTTGAGTTTGAACAGTTCTTTAAAGATTTTGGATACTAACCCTTTATCTGATATGTCGTTTGCAAATGTCTTCTCCCATTCCATCGGTTGCCTTTTAGTTTTGCTGATTTTTTCCTTCACTGTGCAGAAGATTTTTTTTTTATAAGGTCCTAATAGTACATTTTTGCTTTTATTTCCCTTGCCCTCAGAGACATGTTGAGTAAGAAGTTGCTGTGGCAAAGATCAAAGAGGTTTTTGCCTGCTTTCTGCTCGAGGGTTTTTGTTTTGTTTTGTTTTGTTTTGTTTTTTGTAATATAATTTATCGACAAATTGGTTTCCATACAACACCCAGTGCTCATCCCAACAAGTGCCCACCTCAATGCCCATCACCCACTTTCTCCTCGAGGATTTTTATGGCTTCCTGTCTTACATTCAGGTCTTTCATCCATTTTGAGTTTATTATTGTGTAGGAAAGTGGTCCAGGTTCATTCTTCTGCATGTCGCTGTGCAGTTTTCCCAGCACCACTTGCTGAAGAGACTGTCTTTATTCCATTGGATATTCTTTCTTGCTTTGTCAAAGATTAGTTGGCCATATCTTTGAGGGTCCATTTCTGGGTTCTCTGTTCTGTTCCATTGATCTGAGTGTCTGTTCTTGTGCCAGTCCTGTACTGTCTTGATGATTATAGCTTTGTAATTCATCTTGAAGTCTGGGATTATGATGCTTCTTCCTTTGGTTTTCTTTTTCCAGATTGCTTTACGAATTCAGGGTCTTTTCTGGCTCCATACAAATTTTAGGATTGTTTGTTCTAGCTCTGTGAAGAATGCTGGTGTTCTTTTGGTAGGGATTGCATTGAATATGTAGATTGCTTTGGGTAATATTGACATTTTAACAATATTTGTTCTTCCTATGCAGGAGCATGGAATCTTTTCCCAATTTTTTCTGTCTTCAATTTCTTTCATAAGCTTCTATAGTTTTCAGTGTAGATTTTTCACCATTTTTGGTTAGATTTATTCCTAGGTATTTTATGGTGTTTGGTGCAGTTGTAAATGGGATTGATTCCTTGATTTCTCTTTCTGTTGCTTCATTGTTGGTGAATAGGAATGCAACCAATTTCTGTGCATTGATTTTATATCCTGCCACTTTTCTGAATTCATGGATCAGTTCCAGAAGTTTTTTGGTGGAATTTTTGGGTTTTCCATATAGAGTATCATGTCATCTGTGAAGAGTGACAGTTTGACCTCCCCATGACCAATTTGGATGCCTTGTATTTCTTTGTATTGTCTGATTGCTGAGGCTAAGACTTCCAATACTATGTTGAATAACAGTGGTGAGAGAGGACATCCCTGTGTTGTTCCTGACCTTAGGGGGAAAGCTCTCAGTTTTTCCCCATTGAGGATGATATGAGTGTTGGGTCTTTCATTTTTGGCTTTTATGATCTCAAGGTATGATATTTTGTCCCTACTTTCTTGAGGGTTTTTATCAAGAAAGGATGCTGTAATAATGCTTTCTCTGCATCCATTGAGAGGATCGTGATTCTTGTCCTTTCTTTTATTGATGTGATGGATCACTTTGATTGTTTTGCAGATATTGAACCAGCCCTGCATCCCAGGTATAAATCGCCCTTGGTCGTGGTGAATAATTTTTTTAATGTATTGTTGGATCCTGTTGGCTAATATCTTGCTGAGGATTTTTGCATCCATGCTCATCAGGGAAATTGGTCTATAGTTCTCCTTTTTAGTGGGGTCTTTTTCTGGTTTTGGAATCAAGGTAATGCTGGCTTCATAGAAAGAGTTCGGAAGTTTTCCTTCCGTATCTATTTTTTGGAACAGCTTCAAGACAATAGGTGTTGTCTCTTCCTTAAATATTTGGTAGAATTTCCCTGGAAAGCTATCGGGCCCTGGACTCTTGTTCTTTGGGAGATTCTTGATTACTAATTCTACTTCTGTACTGGTTATGAGTCTGTTCAAATTTTCTATTTCTTCCTGTTTCAGTTTTGGTAGTGTATATGTTTCTAGGAATTTGTCCATTTCTTCCAGATTGCCCATTTTATTGGCATACAATTGCTCATAATATTCTCTCTTATTGTGTTTATTTCTGCTGTGTTGGTTGTGATCTCTCCTCTTTCATTCTTATTTTATTTGTTTGGACCTTTGCTTTTTATTTTTGATCATACTGGCTAGGGGTTTATCAATTTTGCTAATTCTTTTAAATAACCAGCTTCTGGGTTCATTGATCTGTTCTACTGGGTTTTTTGTTTGTTTGTTTTGTTTTTGGTTTTGATAGCATTGATTTCTGCTCTAATCTTTATTTTTTCATGTATTTGTTGTTTTGGGGTTTTATTTGCTCTTCTTTTTCCAGCTTTTTAAGGTGTAAGGCTAGGTTGTGTATATGAGACCTTTCTTCCTTCTTTAGGAAGGTCTGGATTGCTATATACTTCTCACTTATGACCACCTTTGCTGCATCCCAGAGGTTTTAGCTCATTCATTCTTTAGTAGGATGTTCTTTAGTCTCCAAATATTTGTTATCTTTACAAATTTTTTTATTGTGGTTGATTTTGAGTTTCATAGCGTTGTTGGCTGAAAATATGCACGGTACGATCTCGATCTTTTTGTACATGTTGAGGGCTGATTTGTGTCCCAGTATGTGATCTGTTCTGGAGAATGTTCCATTTGCAGTGGAGAAGAATGTATATTCCACTGCTTTAGGATGAAATGTTCTGAATATATCTGTTAAGTCCATCTGGTCCAGTGTGTCATTCAAAGCCATTGTTTCCTTGTTGATTTTCTGCTTACATGATTTGTCCATTGTTGTAAGTGCAGTGTGGAAGTCCCTTACTATTATGGTATTATTATCAATGAGTTCCTTTATGTTTGTGATTAATCGATTTATATATTTTGGTTCTACCACATTGAGGGCATAAATTTTTACATCGTTAGGTCTTCTTGGTGGATAGACCCCTTTAATATGATATAATGCCCGTCTTCATCTCTTGTTACAGTCTTTATTTTAAAGCCTAGATTGTCTGATGTAAGTATGGCTACTCCAGCTTTCTTTTGTTGACCATTAGCATGATAGATGGTTTTCCATCCTCTTACTTTCAACCGGAAGGTATCTTTAGGTCTAAAGTGGGTCTCTTGTAAACTACATATAGATGGATCTTGTTTTCTTATCCATTCAGTTACCCAATGTCTTTTGATTGCAGCATTTAATCCATTTACATTTAGAGTGAGTGCTGAAAGAAATGAATTCATTGCCATTATGTTTCTTATAGAGTTGGAGTTTCTGGTGGTGTCCTCTGCTCCTTTCTAGTCTTTGTTGCTTTTGGTCTCTCTTTTTTTTTTTTTTCTTTTTCATCTTTTCTCCCCTCAGAGAGTCCCCCTTTAAATTTCTTGCAGGGCTGGTTTAGTGGTCAAAAACTCCTTTAATTTTTTTTGTCTGGGAAACTTTTAATCTCTCCTTGTATTTTGAATGACAACCTTGATGGATAAAGAATTCTTGGCTGCATATTTTTCCAATTCAGCATATTGAATATATCCTGCCACTCCTTTCTGGCCTGCCAAGTTTCTGTGGATAGGTCTGCTGTGAACCTGATCTGTCTTACCTTGTAGGTTAAGGACTTTTTTTCCCTTGCTGCTCTCTTGATTCTCTCCTTGCCTGAGAATTTTGTGAATTTGACTATTATATACCTGTTGACAGTTGGTTTTTGTTGAATCTTATGGGAGTCCTCTGTGCCTCCTGGATTTTGATGTCTGTGTCTTTCCCCAGGTTGGGAAAGTTTTACACTATGTTTTTCTCACATAACCCATCTACCCCTATTTCTCTCTCTTCATCTTCTGGGCCCCCTATGATTTTGATATTGTTCCTTTTTAATGAATCACTGATTTCTCTAACTCTTAAATCATGCTCTTTTGCCTTAGTCCCCCTCTTTTTTACTGCTTCATTATTCTCCATAAGTTTGTCCTCTATGTCACTGTTTCGAGCTATGCCTCATCCATCCTTGCCTCCATGGCATCCATTCAAGATTGCAGCTGTTATAGCATTTTTTATTTCATCCTGTGTAGGTTTTAATTCTTTTATCTCCACAGAAAGGGATGCTATTCTATTTTAGACCCCAGCTAGTATTCTTATCATGATTCCAAATTCTTGTTCAAACATCTTGATTGTATCTGTGTTGATTAAGTCCCTGGCTGTCGTTTCTTCCTTCTCTTTCTTTTGAGGTGAATTCCTCTGTTTCATCATTTTGAAGGAAGAAAAGGAATTAATAAGGAAAAAAACCTAAAATTAAAAAATTATAAACAACACACACATACACAAATCAAATAAATGATGCTAGACCCTAGGTGGTTTTAGTCTGGTATTGAAAGGTGCTTGACAGATTAGAGGGGGAAAAAAAAAGGCAAAAAAAGAAAAAAGAAAAATAAAGGAAAATGTTTGAAAGTTTTAGAAAATGAAAAGAATGAAATAGTATAACATCAAATAATGGAAGTAAAATAGATTTTGTAAAATTTACAAAAAAGTAAAAAAAATAGAAAAAATAAATGAAATATTTTTAATAAAAATTGAAAATGAAAATAATTTTTTTCTCTTTCTGTATTGAAGAAAAACAAAAGAAATGACAAAGAAAGAAAAAAAAGAAAATTGAATAGATGGACCAGCGAACAGACTGAAATACGATTGAAATTACATCCTTTTCCCCCTCAAGTCAAACTATGAAGCACTTTATAATCTGTAAATAAGCAGAAGGAGTGATTTGTGGTGTTCTTAAAGAGCGAGGTTGGCCGCGTTTGGTGGGGCTTAGTGTAACAGCTCCTTTCTCCACTAGATGGCGCTGCTTAGCTTACTGGGGTGAATTGTGACGCTTGTGGTGTGTATGCGCATGTGCGGGTCTCGTGAAAATGGCTTCACCCAGCTCTCCGGTGTGTAGTATTGGAACTCTGTGCTCTCCCTGACCAGCAATCGCACACCCATCCTTTATCTCCAGCTTCTGTCCACTCCCCACTTTTACTCTGTCTGTGACCAAGCCGTCAGGTTGCCAGGCAGCACCTCCCTCCTGAGTTTTATCTCAGATGCGGCTGCGTTTCCGACCCCTGACTTCTGAGGGACTGCGGCTTTGACCCGCTGAGATGCTGTGGGGGAGGGTCTCACCAAGCAATGGCCAGGTGCCGGCCATACCCAGGAAGGTTCATGGAACTGTGCTGTAGCTGATGCCCAGAGACTGCGGCTGAGTGCCAGCCTGCCCCAGAAAAAGTTTGTGTGATCGTGTAGCAGCAGCGTTTCAGGGATTTTGGAAAATCACAACACACATCTGGCACCAGGCTTCACCTTTAAGGACCTTGTTTCAGCACCAGCAAATGTGGTTGTTCTCTGGGGTCCGCTGGGACCAGGTGGATACACAGCTTCTACCAAATGCATTTCAGCAGTGGAACTGCTTCTCTCATGTGGCTCGAGGACTTCCTGGACCCCACTGTGTTCCTGGAGATTTGCCCTTCCCAACAGAGCACTACCAGGTACTGAGCTGTGGAGTTTCAGACTCTGCTCTCTGTTTATAGAGTCTTAATGGAATTTAAACCCTCTCCTTTCTCCTTTCTCCCTTTTTATTTCAGTTCCTGTGGCTGTTTCCACTTTTCCACTTTCTCTCCACCTGCTTTTGGGGGAGGTTCTTTTCATGTACTTCCCCACTTGTGCCCTCCTCTACATAAGCAAAACCAGCTCCCTGCTCTCCGGGGCTTCTTTCTCCCCCAATTCACCTCTCAGCACCGTATACCTGGTGAGTTGTGTGGTTCAGGTTGTGCAGATTTTTGTGTTAATCCTCAAATCAGTTTTCTAAGTGGGCAGGATGGTTTAGTGTTGATCTGGCTGTCTTTCATGGACATGAGATGCCAAAAAAACTTACATGCTGTTCTGCCATCTTGGCTCCTCCCCCTGAAATTTTTTATCCTTCTAAATGTGAATATGTCAGGTAAAATATTCACAGTTTCAGAAGTTAAGTTATAGACAGTTTCAGGAATTAAGATATAGACATCTTTGGGGCCTTTTTCTGTCTTCCGCATACTTTGAACTAATAAGGACAACAGCCACCTTTGCTATTGATTGTCACAGGTCTGGGTGGAGCAGTGAAAGACCAATTTTCAGTCTACCTTTATTCTAAATGAAGCGTTTAGAATGAATTACATATTGAAAAAAAGAAAATGACTTAGAAAATGTAAATAAATTCCAATGTGCCTGATCTTTGTGGCCATTATTTCCATAAAGACAAGAAGGTACAGTGCTAAGATTTCAGTCCAGGTAGCCTGTCTGTAGTGTCATCTCTTTCCCATGATTGTATGCATTATTTTCATGCAGTGGAGTAAACAGTCTACACTTCAGTAAGTTGATATGAAGTCAAATAATGTATTTAAAACACTCACACATTACTTGAACCAAAATAACTGCTCATAACTGCTAATTCCCTATTCTACACATTGCCCTTTAATCTTGGATCCAATAGAATTTCTAAAAAGATGCTAAAAGAAAAAGTCGTTACTTGGGAATGCAAGAATACAAGAGGGAGAAACTAGGGCAAGAAGAAGACTTGGAAATTTCTTTCCTCATTTAGCAAAAAGTCATACAGGGCAATGTTTATTTTTATTTTTTCAATATATGAAATTTATTGTCAAATTGGTTTCCATACAACAGCCAGTCCTCATCCCAAAAGGTGCCCTCCTCAATACCCATCACCCACTCTCCCCTCCCTCCCACCCCCCATCAACCCTCAGTTTGTTCTCAGTTTTTAAGAGTCTCTTATGCTTTGGCTCTCTTCCACTCCAACCTCTTTTTTTTTTTTTCCTTCCCCTCCTCCATGGGTTTCTGTTAAGTTTCTCAGGATCCACATGAGAGTGAGAACATATGGTATCTGTCTTTCTCTGTATGGCTTATTTCACTTAGCATCACACTCTCCAGTTCCATCCACGTTGCTACAAAGGGCCATATTTCATTCTTTCTCATTGCCATGTAGTACTCCATTGTGTATATAAACCACAATTTCTTTATCCATTCATCAGTTGATGAACCTTTAGGCTCTTTCCATAATTTGGCTATTGTTGAGAGTGCTGCTATAAACATTGGGGTACAAGTGCCCCTATGCATCAGCACTCCTGTATCCCTTGGGTAAATTCCTAGCAGTGCTATTGCTGGGTCATAGGGTAGGTCTATTTTTAATTTTCTGAGGAACCTCCACACTGCTTTCCAGAGTGGCTGCACCAATTTGCATTCCCACCAACAGTGCAAGAGGGTTCCCGTCTCTCCACATCCTCTCCAACATCTATAGTCTCCTGATTTATTCATTTTGGCCACTCTGACTGGCGTGAGGTGATATCTGAGTGTGGTTTTGATTTGTATTTCCCTGATAACGAGCGACGTTGAGCATCTTTTCATGTGCCTGTTGGCCATCCGGATGTCTTCTTTAGAGAAGTGTCTATTCATGTTTTCTGCCCATTTCTTCACTGGGTTATTTGTTTTTCAGGTGTGGAGTTTGGTGAGTTCTTTATAGATTTTGGATACTAGCCCTTTGTCCGATATGTCATTTGCAAATATCTTTTCCCATTCCGTTGGTTGCCTTTTAGTTTTGTTGGTTGTTTCCTTTGCTGTGCAGAAGCTTTTTATCTTCATAAGGTCCCAGTAATTCATTTTTGCTTTTAATTCCCTTGCCTTTGGGGATGTGTCGAGTAAGAGATTGCTACGGCTGAGGTCAGAGAGGTCTTTTCCTGCTTTCTCCTCTAAGGTTTTGATGGTTTCCTGTCTCAAATTCAGGTCCTTTATCCATTTTGAGTTTATTTTTGTGAATGGTGTGAGAAAGTGGTCTAGTTTCAACCTTCTGCATGTTGCTGTCCAGTTCTACCAGCACCATTTGTTAAAAAGACTGTCTTTTTTCCATTGGATGTTCTTTCCTGCTTTGTCAAAGATTAGTTGGCCATACGTTTGTGGGTCTAGTTCTGGGGTTTCTATTCTATTCCAATGGTCTATGTGTCTGTTTTTGTGCCAATACCATGCTGTCTTGATGATTACAGCTTTGTAGTAGAGTCTAAAGTCTGGGATTGTGATGCCTCCTGCTTTGGTCTTCTTCTTCAAAGTTACTTTGGCTATTCAGTGCCTTTTGTGTTTCCATATGAATTTTAGGATTGCTTGTTCTAGTTTCGAGAAGAATGCTGGTGCAATTTTGATTGGGATTGCATTGAATGTGTAGATAGCTTTGGGTAGTATTGACATTTTGACAATATGTATTCTTCCAATCCATGAGCAGGGAATGTCTTTCCATTTCTTTATATCTTCTTCAATTTCCTTCATAAGGTTTCTATAGTTTTCAACATACAGATCTTTTACATCTTTGGTTAGATTTATTCCTAGGTATTTTATGCTTCTTGGTGCAATTGTGAATGGGATCAGTTTCTTTATTTGTCTTTCTGTTGCTTCATTGTTAGTGTATAAGAATGCAACTGATTTCTGTACATTGATTTTGTATCCTGCAACTTTGCTGAATTCATGTATCAGTTCTAGCAGACTTTTGGTGGAGTCTATCGGATTTTCCATGTATAATATCATGTCATCTGCAAAAAGCGAAAGCTTGACTTCATCTTTGCCAATTTTGATGCCTTTGATTTCCTTTTGTTGTCTGATTGCTGATGCTAGCACTTCCAACACTATATTAAACAACAGCGGTGAGAGTGGGCATCCCTGTCGTGTTCCTGATCTCAGGGAAAAAGCTCTCAGTTTTTCCCCATTGAGGATGATGTTAGCTGTGGGCTTTTCATAAATGGCTTTTATGATCTTTAAGTATGTTCCTTCTATCCCGACTTTCTCAAAGTTTTTTATTAAGAAAGGTGCTGGATTTTGTCAAAGGCCTTTTCTGCATCGATTGACGGGATCATATGGTTCTTCTCTTTTCTTTTATTAATGTGATGTATCACGTTGATCGATTTGCGAATGTTGAACCACCCTGCATCCCAGGAATGAATCCCTCTTGATCATGGTGAATAATTCTTTTTATATGCTGTTGAATTCGATTTGCTAGTATCTTATTGAGAATTTTTGCATCCATATTCATCAGGGATATTGGCCTGTAGTTCTCTTTTTTTAATGGGTCTCTGTCTGGTTTAGGAATCAAAGTAATACTGGCTTCATAGATGAGTCTGGAAGTTTTCCTTCCCTTTCTATTTCTTGGAATAGCTTGAGAAGGATAGGTATTATCTCTGCTTTAAACGTCTGGTAGAACTCCCCTGGGAAGCCATCTGGTCCTGGACTCTTATTTGTTGGGAGATTTTTGATGATGGATTCAATTTCTTCGCTGGTTATGGGTCTGTTCAAGCTTTCTATTTCCTCCTGATTGAGTTTTGGAAGAGTGTGGGTGTTTAGGAATTTGTCCATTTCTTCCAGGTTGTCCAATTTGTTGGCATATAATTTTTCATAGTTTTCCCTGATAATTGTTTGTATCTCTGAGGGATTGGTTGTAATCATTCCATTTTCATTCATGATTTTATCTATTTGGGTCATCTCTCTTATCTTTTTGAGAAGCCTGGCTAGAGGTTTGTCAATTTTGTAATTTTTTCAAAAAACCAACTCTTGGTTTCATTGATCTGCTCTACAGTTTTTTTAGATTCTATATTGTTTATTTCTGCTCTGATCTTTATTATTTCTCTTCTTCTGCTGGGTTTAGGCTGCCTTTGCTATTGTGCTTCTATTTCCTTTAGGTGTGCTGTTAGATTTTGTATTTGGGATTTTTCTTGTTTCTTGAGATAGGCCTGGATCGCGATGTATTTTCCTCTCAGGACTGCCTTCGCTGCATCCCAAAGTGTTTGGATTGTTGTATTTTCATTTTCGTTTATTTCCATATATTGTTTAATTTCTTCTCTAATTGCCTGGTTAACCCACTCATTCTTTAGTAGGGTGTTCTTTAACCTCCATGCTTTTGGAGGTTTTCCAGACTTTTTCCTGTGGTTGATTTCAAGCTTCATAGCATTGTGGTCTGAAAGTATGCATGGTATGATTTCGATTCTTGTATACTTATGAAGGTCTATTTTGTGACCCAGGATGTGATCTATCTTGGAGATTGTTCCATGTGCACTCAGGAAGAAAGTCTATTCTGTTGCTTTGGGATGCAGAGTTCTAAATATATCTGTCAAGTCCATCTGATCCAATGTATCATTCAGAGCCCTTGTTTCTTTATTGATCCTGTGTCTAGATGATCTATCCATTGTTGTAAGTGGAGTATTAAAATCCCCTGCAGTTACCACATTCTTATCAATAAGGTTGCTTACATTTGTGATTGTTTTATATATTTGGAGGCTTCTGTATTTGGCGCATAGACCTTTATAATTGTTAGCTCTTCCTGATGGATAAACCCTGTACTTATAATATAATGCCCTTCTTCATCTCTTGTTACAGCCTTTAATTTAAAGTCTAGTTTGTCTGATATAAGTATGGCTACTCCAGCTTTCTTTTGGCTTCCAGTAGCATGATAAATAGTTCTCTATCCCCTCACTCTCAATCTAAAGGTGTCCTCAGATCTAAAATGAGTCTCTTGTAGACAGAAAATAGATGGGTCTTGTTTTTTTATCCATTCTGATACCCTATGTCTTTTGGTTGGCCCATTTAATCCATTTACATTCAGTGTTATTATAGAAAGATATGGGTTTAGAGTCATTGTGATGTCTGTATGATTTATGCTTGTAGTGATGTCTCTGGTACTTTGCCTCACAGGATCCCCCTTAGGATCTCTTGTAGGGCTGGTTTAGTGGTGATGAATTCCTTCAGTTTTTGTTTGTTTGGGAAGACCTTTATCTCTCTTTCTATTCTAAATGACAGACTTGCTGGATAAAGGATTCTCGGCTGCATATTTTTTCTGTTTAGCACACTGAAGATATCGTTCCAAGCCTTTCTGGCCTGCCAAGTTTCAAAAGAGAGATCAGTCACAAGTCTTATAGGTCTACCTTTTTATGTGAGGGCACGTTTACCCCTTGCTGCTTTCAGAGTTTTCTCTTTATCCTTGTATTTTGCCAGTTTCACTATGATATGTCGTGCAGAAGATCGATTCAAGTTATGTCTGAAGGGAGTTCTCTGTGCCTCTTGGATTTCAATGCCTTTTTCCTTCCCCAGTTCAGGGAAGTTCTCAGCTATAATTTCTTCAAGTACCCCTTCAGCACCTTTCCCTCTCTCTTCCTCCTCTGGGATACCAATTATGCGTATATTATTTCTTTTTAGTGTATCACTTAGTTCTCTAATTTTCCCCTCATACTCCTGGATTTTTTTATCTCTCTTTTTCTCAACTTCCTCTTTTTCCATAACTTTATCTTCTAGTTCACTTATTCTCTCCTCTGCCTCTTCAATCTGAGCCGTCGTCGTTTCCATTTTGTTTTGCATTTCGTTTAAAGCGTTTTTCAGCTCCTCCTGACTGTTCCTTAGTCCCTTGATCTCTGTAGCAAGAGATTCTCTGCTGTCTTCTATACTGTTTTCAAGCCCAGCGATTAATTTTATGACTATTATCCTAAATTCACTTTCTGTTATATTATTTAAATCCTTTTTGATCAGTTCATTGGCTGTTGTTATTTCCTGGAGATTCTTCTGAGGGGAATTCTTCCATTTGGTCATTTTGGATAGTCCCTGGAGTGGTGCGGGCCTGGAGGGCACTTCCCCTGTGCTGTGGTGTATAACTGGAGTTGGTGGGCAGAGCCACAGTCAGACCTGATGTCTGCCCCAGCCCACAGCCTGGGCCACAGTCAGACTGGTGTGTGCCTTCTCTTCCCCTCTCCTAGGGGCGGGATTCACTGTGGGGTGGGGTGGCCCGTCTGGGCTACTTGCACACTGCCAGGCTTGTGTTGCTGGGGATCTGGTGTATTAGCTGGGGTGGGTAGGCAAGGTGCACGGGGCAGGAGGGGCAGGCTTAGCTCGCTTCTCCTTAGGTGATCCACTTCAGGAGGGGACCTGTGGCAGCGGGAGGGAGTCAGACCCGCTGCCGGAGGGGTGGCTCCACAGAAGCACAGTGTTGGGTATTTGCGTGGAGTAAGCAAGTTCCCTGGCAGGAACTGGTTCTCTTTGGGATTTTGGCTGGGGGAGGGGCGAGGGAGATGGCGCTTGTGAGTGCCTTTGTTCCCCGCCAAATAGCTCTGTCGTCTCGGGGCTCAGCAACTCTCCCTTCCTTTGTCCTCCAGTCTTGCTGCTTTCCGAGCAGAGCTGTTAACTTATGACCTCCCAGATGCTAACTTGCGCTTGCTGTCGGAACACACTCAGTCCGGCCCCTCCGCTTTTGCCAGCCAGACTCAGGGGCTCTGCTTTGCCGGCAGGCTGCCCCTCCGCCCCGGTCCCTCCCGCCAGTCCGTGCAGCGTGCACCGCCTCTACACCCTTCCTACCCTCTTCCGTGGGCCTCTCGTCTGCGCTTGGCTCCGGAGACTCCGTTCTGCTAGTCTTCTGGTGGTTTTCTCCAGGGCAATGTTTAAAAGCAGAGACCTCTGGAACAAGATTGCCGAGTTCAGATCTGAGCACTGTGTGCATCCATCCATAAATATCAGTTTGAATCCTGCATCTAACTATCCTCAAAATGTTTAGGTATGTGTCTTCCCTGAGTGTATAGTTCTTTGAGGAAGTGACGCTAGTGTTTTTTTTTTTTTTTTACCATGGTTTTGTTGCTTCTCCCTAGGAATGGCCTCCCCTTAGGTCATTAGGTCCAAGTCTCAAAACAGACTGGTATGAAAACTAAACAAGATCATTTATTGCGCTATCTACCTTCAACCTCTTGTCTATCTAATTTTGTTCTGATGATGCTTGTAGGTTTATATCTTTGTTGGTTTGCCATATATTGGGGACATCCCATTCCATTAATCATCTCCAGGTAGTCCCTTCACTCCTGACCTTTCCCCTCATTGTAAAATTACTTGGTTTCTGAGAACTCCAAGGCACCATATGGTCTCTGTTGCTTCAGGGTCTGCAGGTGAGTTCTCTATCAAACTCTCTAAGTTTGAGCCTTAGCCTACAGAAGAAGGTCATGAAACTTCATAAGTGGCATATGTGAACTTTGCCTATTCTGCAAATTTCTTGAAAATCTTAAATTATCAGAAATAAGGTTATTAAAAATGAAGAACACTTAATCACTATTTAAAAATTGTGATAATTTTATTGATATTGATAAAAATAATGCTTTTAATGTACAAATATTCTTTAATACACACATCTTATAATTACGTTCCATAGAATACAATCTAATAGATTTGTTACCTGCAATATAATTTAAAGAATATTAACAAAAATAATATAAAAGCAGGGAAGGGGGCAAAACAGAAGAGACTCATAAATATGGAGAACAAACTGAGGGTTACTGGAGGGGTTGTGGGAGGGGGGATGCGCTAAATGGGTAAGGGGCACTAAGGAGTCTACTCCTGAAATCATTGTTGCACTATATGCTAACTAATTTGGATGTAAATTTTAAAAAATAAAAAGTAAAATTAAAAAAAAAGAATATTAATTACAGCCACTATAGTCATTGTGATCCAATATTGAGACACAGGTTTAAAATTCCATAAGAAATGTCTTCTATCAATCTTGTCGATGGTTTTATCATTAAGGATTTGCCAAACTGAGTATCTTGGTAAATTGGATTGTATGAAATGTCAAAGTCACTTTACCTTTACTATTATAACTTAGTAACAAGGCCTTCTAGGCCACTTTAGTGAGCTTCCATGGAAGAAGGAGTGACACTACCAATGATGACCAAAATGAAAACTTTTCAGTGATAATGCCACATTAATAAAGAACCAGAAGCAGTGACTTAGCAACTAGGCCAAGAAAGAGAAAGGACAGTAAGTGTTTCTGACAGTATTGTCTGTATATTTGAAATTGTATGGAAAATAGCAGAGAAAACAAATTGCCAATAACTCGTACAAGGACTACAACTACATTCGGTAATTTTTCTAAGCTTATTTCTATATCAGTTATGAGGGCATTTGTACAGAAGGAAAAAAAGTGGATAATGGGTAAGGTAGAAAACAAAGTCAAACTGCAGTTTATTTGGAGGTGAAAAATTTTATTGGCATGCTCATTCTTTTAGGAAAACTGTAGCTCTCGGGTGTTATCTTCCATCAAGAAATATGAGACTTAAGAGAAAATGTGAGACATTCTGTGACTCTTAAGTCCCCTCAGCAGAGCCAAAGAATATAATACAAACTGGCAGAGATGGTGTGAAATTTCCTAAAAACATATATAGTCATTTTGGTGTTGCATTATTGTTCATCACACTTCTTCTTGTCTAAATAATAGAACACCTGTATCTTATGGGCAACTCCTTTTTTCCTGCTTTGATTGTGGCTGACTTCTCCTCAGAACTGAATGTAACTGATTACAGAAGCTGACACTCTTAGTTTTATCAGTGAGAATACCTCGCTTTCTCTATCCACAAGAACTGATTGAGGGATGGGTCCATGACCTGAGCCATATTAATCAAGTCATTTTTGGAAACTTTGATTTAAAGAATTTCTCATAGTAAGTGCAATATGAGGGCAAATGGTGGTAGTTGTATTTGTCACCAAAAGGGAAGAATACATCTCAAAAAGAAGATAATGTAGAGAGAAAAAGAGATGGAGGAAGCAACAGATTCCTGATCACATTGTTTCCGTGTCTGAAGTCTGTTCATCCCTGTGGAAGTCCCAGTTAATAAACCAGTTTACCTCTTTTGAAACTTAACGTGTTTAATCTGAGTCCTGACTGTCCTCATGTCATGAACCTAATCTGCTATGTAATTAAAGTTGCTATTTGCACTTTCTGTCTGGTTACTAATTCTAAAATTTTAGGTTTTTGGTCACTTTGCTTCCCTACTATCTCAGATATCCATCCTCCTTCAAGTCACACTTCACAGCCATTTGGGAAATCTCTTAAGACTAGCTGATGGAAGAAGATCAAGCCTAAGCCTTGGTTATGAATGGGTTGGCTGAATGTGTGAATAAAAACTAAAAATGGAAGAAAGCTGTATTAAAACACTACTTAGTAGTGCCTTTGGTAGAGAGTAGAAATAAAGATACAAAATCCTCAAAATAGGCAGAGCTCTGGGGCTGATCTTGGCCATCCTCTTTGTATAGAGAGTATCTTCAAGTAATAAAATGTATGGACCACTGACCAGTGGCAAATGCCTGCCTCAGTTAGTTTAGGAGAAAAGTTTAAATATCAAGAATAAGGATATCTGGGGTAAATGCATATTCATGGATGTAAGTAAGCAAGCATGAACTGTATAGGTCTTTGTATCTTATGATAATGCCCATCAGAGTGGAGATATTAGAAGTAAGTAAACTAAATAACTCAGCTGGTTCACACCAATCAGCCTTTGTCATGGGCCACCACCCTTCTAGTGTCTTAGGCATTTGATGATAGTGGCTATTGTTGCAAAAGCGGAGACCATTTATGGACCCAACACTATGGGATCTGACTTATACCAAGGCCAGTCTCAGTACTCCTGCCACTGAACGTGTAACCTTCCAGCAAGAGAAACTAGAGCTGATATCCAGTTATGGAAACTTTATTTAATGGAATGTCTCATTAGACTATTGGTCTGCTATAGATACTTTGGGAAATGTAGATTTAGTCATTATTTCCTTAAATTTCTGGTTTCCCAATCTTTAACTGTTAATATGTTTGTCTGGATTACATAAGTGTGCTTGGACAGAGCCTCTGTCCTGGGAATTGAACATCTTCACTCTTCACAAACCACGGTGTGCTGGAGCTGGCACTGACTGGCACATTGAAGCCAACTGTTAAATTTTTAGGAATTTTTTGGAACGGGGCTATTATTAAAAGTTAAAGACATAAACAAACAAATTATATCAAGATACTTAAGTACTCAAACTTTATCACTTAATCATTTTACTACATTTTTCTATCTGTGTTCTTAGATATATCATGTAACAGTGTGATAGTGCTTATTTTCTTCTAACTTCTCATTCAGAGTAAGGATTCTAGTGAGCCATTTGGTCATGGTGGGAATTCATAGGAATCACCACATGATACAAATCAAGGCTTCCTCTTTCCCCTTGAAGAACTGGTTGGTAAACTTCCCCAAATGTGCCTACATGTAATGCTACCTAAAGTCATCATTCTTTAAGAGAGGAACCATTTTTCCTCTATTAACATCAAAATAAATAAGAAGACAATTTTTTTTCTGTTATAAACAGTTTTTATCTCTGCATTTGAAAAACAATATTGAGATAAGAAGGCCTAGTATGAAAACATTGAAATACCCTGTTAGAATATTAGAATGAGCTATCTCTCGTGGCTCATGGAAGTTCCCTATAAGGCAGAGTTGGTTTGTCCTTAAGTTAATAAAGAATTGACTGAGGTTTGTAAAACTTCATTAAGAATTTAAGATCCCTGGGGTGCCTGGGTGGCTCTGTCAGTTGACTGTCCGACTTTGGCTCAGGTCATGATCTCACAGTTTGTGAGCTCAAGCCCCACATTGGGCTCACTGACAGTGCAAAGCCCACTTCAGATCCACTGTCAGATTCCCTCTCTGCCCCTCTCCCACTTGCACGCACGTGCTTTCCCTCTCTCGCTCAAAAATAAATAAGCACTAAAAAAAAAAAAGAGAAAGAATTTAAAATTTCTGAGGAATAATTCTAGGCCACTAAATATCAGTTACCTTGGGCCTTTTTGATTGTAAAATAGAGTATTTTTACTGCAACAATTTCTCTTGATATCCAATGAGATTGAATTTTTAGCTGATTAATGGAATCCTTTGTATTTGTTAAAGACATTTTAGATAGAGGGTATTTGTATGCATAATGATATGCAATTAGAAAAATGCAAAATATGAGCTTGGGGTGTTTTTGATTTTATGTGTAAGCTGTCAAGTACCTAAAGATATGAAAATGTAGAAAAAGCAAAAATTTCAAAGGAAATAAAAAGATGCTAAGGTGTTTCCCCTAGAAATTATTTGCAATTACTAATGATCTTGGTGCTTATTTGCCACATCTTTGGCTTTGCTAGAGGTAACATGCTCTTTTGTGTTAGAAGTATAAACTGTTATTTTTAAAACAGAAATACTTTTTTGATAAAGTCATAATAGTTTGATTTTGTTTTTCTTGCCTCAGGAGACCTATCCAGAAGGAAGTTATCATGGCTGATGTCAAAGAGGTTATTGCCTGTGTTCTCCTCTAGGATTTCTATGGTTTCATGTCTCACATTTAGGTCGTTAATTTATTTGAATTTATTTTTGTTTGGTGTGAGAAGGTGGTCCAGTTTCATTCTTCTGCATGTTGCTGTCCAGTTCTCCCAGCACCGTTTGTTGAAGAGACTACTTTTTTCCATTGGATATTCTTTCCTGCTTTGTCAAAATGAATTGACCATATAGTTATGTGTTCATTTCTGGAGTTCCCATTCTTTTCTTTTGATCCATGTGTCTATTTTTCTGTCAGTACCATACTGTTTTGATCATTACAGCTTTGTAATATACCTTGAAGTCCAGAACTGTGATGCCTGCAGTGTTGCTTTTCAAGATTGCTTTGGCTATTCAGGATCTTTTGTGGTTCCATACACATTTTAGGATTGTTTGTTCTAGTACTGTGAAAAATGTTGTTGATGTATTTATAGGGATTGCATTAATGGGTAGATTGCTTTGGGTAATGTAGACATGTTAACAGTATTTGTTCTTCCAATCCGTAAGCATGAAATATTTTTCCATTTCTTTGTATCATCTTCCATTTCTTTCATCAGTGTTTTATAGTTTTTAGAGTATAGGTCTTTAATCTCTTTGGTTAGGTTTATTCCTAGGTATCATATTGTTTTTGGTACAATTGTAAATGGGGTTGACTCCTTAATTTCTCTTTCTGCTTTGTCATTGTTGTATAGAAATGCAAAAGATTTCTGTACATTGATTTTGTATCATGCGACTTTACTGAATTTGTGTGTCAGTTCTAGCAGTTCTTTTTTGGTGGCGTCTTTTGGGTTTTCTATATAGAGTATTATGTCATCTATATTAGTAATAGTTTACTTCTTCCTTGTTGATTTGGATGCCTTTTATTTCTTTTTGTTGTCTACTGCTGTGCGTCCAGTACTATGTTAAAAAGAAAACAGCCAACAAAACTAAAAGGCAACCTATGGGACAGGAGAAGATATTTGCAAGTGACATGTTGGATAAATGGTTAGTATCCAAAATTTATAAAGAACTTATCAAAGTCAACACCCAAAAAGCAAATACTCCACTTAATAATGGCACACCTTAGTAGACATTTTCCCAAGAAGACATCCAGATGACCAACAGACACGTGGAAAGATGCTTAGTACCACTCTTTATCAGAGAAATAAAAATCAAAACCACAATAATTTGTCACTTCACAACTGTCAGAATGGCTGAAATCAACAGCACAAACAAAAGATGTTAACAAGGGTATGGAGAAAGGCGGACCCTTTTGCACTGTTGGTGGGAATGCAAACTGGTGCAGTCACTGTGGGAAACAGTATGGAGTTTCCTCAGAAGGTAAAAATAGAACTACCTATGATGCAGCAATTGCATTACTAGGTATTTACCCAAAGAATACAAAAATACTAATTCAAAGTGATACATGCTCCCCAATGCTTATAGCAGCATTATTTATAATAACCAAATTATGGTAACAGCCCAGGTATTCACCGACTGGTGAATGGATAAAGATGTGGTATGTATCTGTGTGTGTGTGTGTGTGTGTGTGTGTGTGTGTGTGTGTGTTGGAATATTATTCAGCCATAAAAAGAGTGAAATATTGCCATTTGCAACAACATAGATGGAGCTAGAAAGTATGCTAAGCAAATAAGTCAATCAGAGAAAGACATTAAACACCATATGATTTCACTCATGTGGAATTTAAGAAACGAAACAAATAAGCAGAGGGAAAAAAGAGAGAGAGATATGCAGACCAAGAAACAGACTCTTAACTATAGAGAATAAATTTATGGGTGCCAGAGGGAGGTGGGCAGGGGAGGTTGGTTAAGTAGGAGATGTGGATTAAAGAGTGCATTTGCTGTGATGACCAGTAGTGTTGTATAAAGTGTTGAGTCACTATATTGTGCACCCAAAACTAATAATCCCTGTTAACTAAGTGGAAATTAAATAAAAAATTTAAAAAAATTGGAAATACTAAAAAATGGGACATTTATTTTTTATTACCAGGGCTCATCTTTGCTAGCACTTATATTAAATATCCAAGCCCAGGTTTCTAAAATGGACTAACAAGATAATAGTTAAAATAAAAATAAAAATTAACCAACCAGATAAATAAAAAAGAGAAACAATGTTTGGTATCCTGAGAAGCAATTTTCTGGGGAATTCTACAAAATGAAGAGTTGGTGTTAAATCTTGCATTGTTAAATGACTTTGCATTGAATGAAATTATACTGACAAAATTTTGATGCATTTTTCCATTAGGAAACCAATTTCCACTTAAGTGGTAAAATCAAGCTTCAGATTGATTGTTATAGTAGAAAAGATTGTGCTGTCATGTCAGATGGATCCATGGGAAGGCACTATTTTTGTTTAGACAAATAGTAAAAATTATTTGAGTGCAAAAGAGCAGCACAACAATAAAGGCTTAATATAGAATAAGCTTTAAAGAAACATGGCTCTCTTATTTCTTAAAATGGAATTTATAATGGCTGGTTCAATCTATTTTAGAAAATACTATCTAACAAAATTTAATTTCTCATAGTGACTTAAAAAATTTAATTTTGTTTGTATTGAATGCCTGGAAAGAATTCATTTTCTATATTGTTTTGTGCTGTTATTGTTAATATTAATGTTTTTCTCTCACAATATTGTAAGATTTTATCCTCACTGCTTTTAATTTGGTGTGATTATTTGTTTTTTGAAAATCATTTTCTGAAATTAGTTATGTCTAATGGGACAGATCTGTGTCCTTAGATTGTTTCAACAGGTTTGGTTTGCCTCCCTTGCTTGTGACTTCCTATGGGAATTCCTGACTCTAGTTCTAGCACTAGCATAGACGCTCAATAAATATTTGCTTTATTTAGAGTAGATTGAATGAGCATTTTGCCCTAGAGAGGTTTGAAAAGCTGTTGATATTTGTGAGATTTATATGCTATAGTTTTGGTGAATCATAGGATCCACAGATTAACATGTAGTAATTTATTAAAGTTAAACTTTCACTGACAGTGTAGGTGACTTTGTTGTGTTGCTTGAATATAGTATAGTAGTTGATTTGTTCTTTGAGTTCGTAGTTGATATAATCCATTACCATTAGTCTGAGAAGTGTATTGTACCAAGGAGATGTGAACTCAGAGCTCCTTACAATCTAGGAATTCTCCTTAAAAGTCAGGGTCTTGATAATGCACAGAGGCAGAAGAGCCTATTAATAAGCATGAGTCTTTGTGATCTGGTCACTATTATGAAGATGGGGAAAAAAATCAGTAAGATATTTAATCCCTAGTCGGGACAGAGGTCTTTGTACACATAGTCTAGACTCATCTGGAATCACGGGGGCCTTGGCACACACCCATAGGGAGCTGTGTTTACACTATTAAATCAGCAGTATGGTAATAGCTTTGGCACCAGTAGGGTAGTAAAGACAGATGACTTGGTCTGATAAATGCACCTTGGTTGGTACACATGTAGGATTGGTGTTGGCTCAATGCACTGACTCCAATCCATCTCTGTCATCAAAGGTAATGGAGCAACAGAAGAGAGCTGAACATTTTATATCTCTAGTGATGGTGCTTTGAACTAACCATTCCCCTCCCCCCTCCATTTTTTTAATTCTCTGCATTCTAAAGTTATCAGAAATAACACTGGCTGGGGGCTGGGAAGCATGGTAAGCAGCTGGAGATTCCAGTTTTATTATTTGGGGCTCAAAAAAAAATCCTGTCTTGTTTTTCTCCGGAAGGGGTTTTACCTACAATTCTCTAACCCAAAGAGCCCAGGAAACAGTTACTTACTAAGTTTTAAAAAAGAATACTAAGGCTCAAAATAAGCATTGTGGGTATGAGTATTATAGGAGAATTTTCAGAGGAATGCAATATATTGTCATGGCAAGAGCAGAGGTTCGGGGATCAAAAAAACATCCACTGTAGGCTCTGCCATTGACCAGCAGCAGGACCTAAAGGATTTGATGTATTTATCAATATAATGAGGCATTTAGAATACTAAAGTCCTTTTCAGTCGGACATTGTATGATTCTACTGTGGTTCTCCATAAAGGTTTCAAACCTGAGCTGAACTCGGAGTTCAGGGTGCTTGCTTTAAAATATATTTTGCTACCTCCTTAAAAAATGAGAAATAGTGTACGCATACCTTGCTGTAGCCCCTGGACTTTATATCAACTTCCTCTTGATAGTTTTATATCTTAAGGACAACATTTATCAAGGGGATGATCATCTCTGTAACTCTTGACATATTTTACATCATCACACGAATGCATTTTCAGCTACTTATGCCAATGCTACCGCGGTAGTCAAGGTCTTAAAGCGTCCTTGGTTGACTTAAGTGAAATAGAGTTTTCTGTGCTTCTTAACACTTTGTATTTAAAAATATATATGTTATAGTAGGAATTGTGGGTAGATGAATGCAGCCAGGGAGAGAAGAAATACGTCTTCCTGCAGGTCACAGAAATCAGTACTTAAATTGTGACTGTATGGGTAAAATGAAATTCTGAAGATCACTGTGTTTTCCAATGGCAAACTAATACTGAATTTTGTATTTGGGTGCCACTGGTTTTACTACAATATAGAGCAGAAAATCAAGTAACCTAGCTGAATATCCTATACTAAAGGATTTAGTGAAGTCTGAATATTTTCCGCACTTTAGGTCAAATTCAGCATTGTTGGTTCCAATAACTGGCCTTTTATTCCTGTATTGATGCTGTTTCTCCCAGAACTATCACTGTGCTTGGAAGTATCCAGTTAGTCAAATATAGATGTTTCTGTTTCGTTCAGAAATAATAATTTATGATCTTGCTAAAGAAATATTTATTGTGCTCTGAGTAACAGTGTGAAGTTCAATTTCTCCCCAATAAATCCAAAAAGTCAGAGATTAAAGTGTAACTGTAAATGCAACAACTTGGGCAAATCTCACAAACATTATGCTGAGCAAAATAAATCAATCCTATTCTAACTAGCCTGTGGTAATAGACGTAAGAAAGTGTTTTATTTGGAGGGGATGGAGGGTGGGAGCAGGGCCATGGGGTGCCTCAAGGGGGGTGTGTGTGAGGAAACTTTCAAGGGTGATGATGATAATTTATATTTTATGTGGTGGTTACACAGGTACAATACAGCTGTCAAAATTCATTATCCTGAATATTTAAGATCTACGCATTTTATTGCATTAAAATTCTATTTCAATAAAAAATGATCCAAAAAAAAAAGAATTTCTCAGCATAATCTTTCTGTACAAAAAATTATTAAAACTTGGAATTAAAAATAAAAGTATGGCAGCTGCAATTTCAGAAGGAAATGTTTGAACCTCATTACCAATGAAACAACCAAAATAGACAATAATTATGTAAATCTTTGATCATTTGAAGCTTTTAGAAGTTGTCCTAAGGACAACTGCCGCCCTGTGTATGTTTATACATAGGCCACTGTGACATCCTCAAGTGGTAATTTGTGACCAGAATAATCACAACATCTACAAGCAGGGCAGATTATAGTAGAAATGTCTGCAATGAAAATAATTACGTACTTTCTAAAAATAGATGGCCATTAATGAAAATGTTTTTCTGAAACACTTTGTTACTGGGTACTTCCCAGATAGAGGGTCTTTGACTTTGCTAGCTCTAATGTTTCACTCCTTGCTTCAGTTCCGTTTTGTCCCATTCTGGTTTCCAGAAGCTTCTGAAGCTAAGACTGTCCTGTAGAAGGAAACTGGACTTGGGAATCTGAAAGAACTAAGCTTGAATCTGTGCCCTATCATGTACTCTGCGTTTTGATGGGGAGAATCTTCAATATCAGTCTCTGTTTGCTTATCTGTAAAATGGGGATATCTTTCAGGTTATGAAGATTAAATGTGGTATTACCTGTGAATTTCTAAGTATATAGAATCACTCACTAAAAGACTGTAACCTGACATTGGGAATACTGAGTGTGAGATTACACAAAGCTATGAATCATCATGGTTGCAGATAGGCAGGGAACCCAACATACTGCTAGAATTTTTATTGTGTTGCCTTAGTTAAGTTGCTGATCGTAAGATAAAAGACAAAGCCATACAGGAGACTGTCTTTTTAAGACAATTCTTGCTTGCCCAGAATCTTTTTCTTCAAGGTCTTAAAAATGTCTTAAAATGTCTTAAAAATGTCTTAAGACATATCTGTCTTTTTAAAAATTTATTTTTATATATTTTTAAAGTTTATGTATTTATTTTGGGGGTGGCAGCAGAGGAAGGTCCAAGAGAGAGGGGGACAGAGGATTTGTAGCAGGCATCAGCATCAGTGAGCCTGATGGGGTGGGGGGAGCTTGAAATCATGACCCATGGGAGAGCCAAAGTTGGATGCTTAACAAACTGAGCCTCTCAGATACCCCAAGACATTTTTGTCTTAATGTCCAAGGTCTTAAGTGTCTTAAAAAATGACACCAATGGGAATGTCTATTTCCATTTGTCTCTTCCTTGTTGTTTTGTTGTATAATAAATAATATTTCACCATAATTAATAACAGTATTTAAATCATAGTTGTGAAGTCCAGAAATCTGTGCTTATAATCTCCTCATCAATTATAAATATGGTTTTGGAAATCATTACGTCAATGCACTGTATATTCTGGGTAGTTCTTAGTGTAGCATAGACAGTACTAGAATTGGTCTGGAAAGGAAAAAAGTATGAGTCATTGCACCTCATCTTGTTATTAACAAGTGATGTGTGTCCAGTGACATTCTGAAGTACTTCAAAAGTATTTTCTCAGGTCATCTGCATCATTACAAGTATCTTCTTTTTATCAGCTTTTCTGCCTTTAGTTTTTTCACTTTTTGCTATCTGTGTATCTGTCTGTCTACTTACCTGTCCATCCATCCATCTCTATCTCAAGAGGACACCAGGAGTAGCCAAAGAAGAGTGGATGTAGATGGATTACCAAGATTGTCTGGGATTCTGATGAAAATTTTAATCACAAGGAGGCTATCTAAAGACATTTAACTGTGGTATTCCTAATGTCCCTTACCAAAATGAACTGGAACCAGGTATTTTTGGTGGATACTGGCAGATGTACTGGTAACACGTAATCCAATTGGTTTTGTTTATTTTTAAATATTGTTTTAATCCATAGGCTATCTTCATTTGAGAAACACCAGTGTGTCCTTTTAAAAACTAAAGTTGTGAATCTTTATAGGGCTTTTCCTTGAAGGATCACCATAAAGGCACATTATAGCTTTGCAAATAGAAGGATCTACAAATAGGAAACAGAAGTATACCTTTAGAGGCCATCTGTGAGAGAATAAACTATAAAATCTTACTGAGTTTTGCTTGAAGTTTCCCCTTTCTTCCCCGCTCTGTGACTAGGGCTGCTCTAGATGTTTCAAGACTCCATTTTAAATCTGTTAACATAAGTATCCATTGAGCTGCTTGGGAGAAGGAATTCATTCCATATTCTGAGGTCTAGAATCACTTATTAGTTTGTGTACAACTACAGGATAGTTACAGAGCTACTGAGAAAGTAATGCCAGTATATGAACATGAAATGCTTAATACAATATTTATTAAAAATATACTAGGGGCGCCTGGGTGGTGCAGTCGGTTAAGCGTCCGACTTCAGCCAGGTCACGATCTCTCGGTCTGTGAGTTCGAGCCCCGCGTCAGGTTCTGGGCTGATGGCTGGGAGCCTGGAGCCTGTTTCCGATTCTGTGTCTCCCTCTCTCTGCCCCTCCCCCGTTCATGCTCTGTCTCTCTCTGTCCCAAAAATAAATAAAAAACGTTGAAAAAAAAATAAAAAAAAAATACTATGTGCTCTTCCAGAGAACAGAGTTGATAAAGTCAAGGCAAACAGATTCTTGTCCCATGCAGAGCTCTCATATGGGGGACAGGGGGTGGGAAGGTAATTCACAGGCATTGACTGTACCATTAGGGAACTGTCACAAACAAAACTGGAGTTTCTGACCCAGCCAAAGGAGACTTCTCAGAAAAAGTAATGAGAAAGACATGGCTAAGCTAACTTAGAAAGGAGAGTAAGAGCCAACTAAGGAAATAATAAAGAAGGAAGACAATTTTTTTTTGTAAAGTAAAGGATATATGCACAGGCTTAGAGCAAAAAGCAAAATAAAACCCAATTGTGTTTTTTAAGAACAAATGGGAGGATGGGTGGAGTTGTAGAAGCCAAGGGAGGACTGTGGTGGTAGAGATGACAGAAGGGTTATTCAGAAAGCCAGACCATCAAGGGCTTGGAAATCTTACAAGAGATTTTTAATTTTATTGTGTGGTCAGTGGCAAAGGCTTTTGATAGAGTCAAAGAGGGCTTGAGGATGGACCTCAGAGTATTTTGCTTTAGGTAAGTCTATATGTAGCAGTGAATTATAGATGAGCAAAAGTGGAGACTAGGAGATCCGTTACAAGATTGTTGCAATAAGCCAGAATTGCAGTGATACGGATCCAGACTCAGTAATTAATAGGAATAATAGGAAAAAAAATGAAAAATTTTAGAAAAATATATGCTAAATAAAGTCCTTAAGAGTTAGCAAATACTTGGGGAAGAGCTATAAATAAGGCAAGTGTAGGTCCAGGTTTCTGACTTCTGTATGCAGGGGGATGATATTCACTGGAACAGGGAAAACAACAGAAGCAATGATGGTGGGGAGATGATATATTTGGGTTTCTATATGATACATTTGAATTATTAGACCCCTACATGGAAATGTCCAGTAGAAAATTGTATATGGAGATCTGAAATCCAAAGGAAGATAGAGGCTAACAAATAGACTTAAAGAATCAGAGGCACAGATGAAGATTGAGGCAGAAATAGTAGATGGGCTTGCTTTAGATAAAATGTGTACAATGAGAAGAGGTTCTCATCCAAACAAATTTTCTAATGTTGAATGATAATAACCTCAGCGGAGTTTATCCAAACCCAGCCAAAGTTCTTCCTTACTGAGATAAAATATGGAAAGACTTCTATTGGAATCCAAATGATGGTATTTCATTAATTAATATATAAGCAGAATGAACTAGTATACCAAATGATAATCCAAAAGGTGTATCCCAATATAAAAATATGTATTTTCTATCTGATAAGTTATTATATTACGTTTTCAAAGAATCACTGTGGTTTAATTTATGTTATGATTTATATCTCTATTTCAAAGCTCTTAGATTTATATATAG
This sequence comes from Panthera tigris, assembly GCF_018350195.1. Taxonomy (NCBI): domain Eukaryota; kingdom Metazoa; phylum Chordata; class Mammalia; order Carnivora; family Felidae; genus Panthera; species Panthera tigris. Next base: position 162,073,878 of record NC_056660.1, on the reverse strand, counting down.
AGTTTATGATTTTCTTTGCACTTTCTTAAAACATCAGGTTAACATTACTAATCATCAGGGAAATTCAAATCAAAACCACAATGAGATATCACCTTACACCTGTCATAATGGCTAAAATAAAAAAAAACATAAGAAATAATAAATGTTGGTAAAGATGTGGAGAAAAGGGAACACTTGTATCGAGGGGAATGTACACTGATGAAGCCCCTGTGTAAAACAGTATGGAGGTTCCTCAGACAACTAAAAATAGGAATACCTGACAATCCATTAATTCTACTACTGGATATTTACCCCAAGAAAACAAAAATACTAATTCAAAAAAATATATGTACCTCTTCATTTATTGCAGCATTATTTATAATAGTCAAGATACGGAAGCAGCCAAGTGTCCATCAGTAGGTGTAAATGGATAGGGATGTCGTGTGTGTGTGTGTGTGTGTGTACACACACACACACACACACACACACATACATACACACAATGGAATATTCCTCAGCCACAAGAAAAGAATGAGATATTGCCATTTGTGACAACATGGATTATCCTAGAAGTTATTAGTCTAAATGAGATAAGTCAGAGCAGGAAAATACCATAAGATTTCACTTATATGTGGAAACACAAAGCAAACAAACAAAAACAAAAGGCAGACTTTTAAATACAGAGAGCAAACTAGGGTTGCCAGAGGGGAAGGTAGATGCGGGGATGGGTGAAATAGATAGAGAGAATAAGAGGTACAAACTTCCAGTTATAAAATAAGTAATCCATGGAGATGAAAATCACAGCATAGGGAGTGTATTCCATGATATTGTAACAGTATATGATGACAGATAGTGACTACACTTACCCTGGTGAGGATAGTTTAATGTACAGAATTGTTGCATCAATGTTTTACAACTGAAAGTAAATCACATTGTGTATTAATTATACTTTAATAAAAAATCAAGTAAACATACATAATGCTGGCAGTTAGTAAATATTTTACTGTCTCAGGGGAAAGAAAAAGTATTATCAAGATTTCTTACTACTGATTAAAGACAACTGATGTTTGTTAGATTACAACTTGACTCTAGCTACAACTGTTGGATATTACCTTGTTAAGGGGAATTTTTTTTTTCTTTTCAAAATTTTATTTAAATTCTGTTTAGTTAACATATAGTGCAATATTGGTTTCAGGAGTGGAATTCAGTAATTCATCAATTACATACAACATCCAGTGCTCATCACAACAAATGCCCTCCTTAATAATACCCATCACTCATTTAGCCCATACCCCACCCACTCCCTCCATAAAACCTCTGTTTGTTCTCTATCGTTAAGACTCTTTTATGGTTTGCCTCCCTCTCTTTTCCCCCCTCCCATAAGGTTTTCTGTTTTGGTTTTTAAATTCCATATATGAGTAAAATCATATGTTATTCATCATTCTCTGACTGACTTATTTCGCTTAGCATAATACACACTAGTTCCATACACATCATTGCAAATGGCAAGATTCCATTCTTTTTAATGGCTGAAAACTATTCTGGTGTGTGTGTGTGTGTGTGTGTGTGTACACACACACACACACACATATATATATATGTGTACACACACACACACACATATATATATATATATATATATATATATATATATATATGACATCTTTATCCATTCTTCAGCTGATAGACATTTGGGCTCTTTCCATAGTTTGGCTGTTGTTGATAATGCTGCTACAAATATCAGGGTACACATATCCTTTGAATCTGTATGTGTACTTCCACCACTGGTATATGTAAGTGCCTATTTGGCTATATATTCTCAATGGAATTAAAAATATCTTCTCTATTCAGAAGATGGATTCTATCTTGTTATAGTTGACATTCCATTGATTAATGTACTGATTAATAGTCGACTATTTATCATGTTCAATGAAGTCTACTTTTTCACTCATTATCTTTTAAATTTTTGGTGATATTTCTTATATTTTTTATTAGTATTTTTATATTAAAATATTTTTTTGTTTTATGATATTTTTAATAATTTAGAAATTCTTTTGCCCATCTAAAAATATGTACCTATGATTTGGAAAGATATTTGTAGATACAGAGTATATACCAAAGATTTTAGGGAAAAAGTGGTAAATGAAAGAAGCTTCTTCATCCTTATTCCTTCATCAAACCAACTAATTTATTGGATACTGACTGTGTACCAAGCAATATGGTGAATTATTCATGATTTTTGCTCATATGAAGTTTACATTCTGGTGGAGATGAACAAATATGTAAAGAAATATTCCCTACTGATATGTACAGAGACAGGTCCAAGAAGTAATGAGAATATTGAAGACAGAACATTTGCTCTTTCTTGGAGAGAGAATAAGGAAGCCTTCAAAAAAAGTCTCTATGTGAGTTCAATGACAATAATGACTCAAACAATTTAGGCAGGAGATAAAGGAGGGGGTATTCCAAAACAACGAAAATGCACGTTCAAAAATGTGGAGACATTTCAGTACTTTGAATGATGAGAGTGGTCACTTCTGGCTTGATGATTTTTTTAAGATGCAGCTTTTAGCCCTCTGCTTTGCATATATATATATATATATTTTTTTTTTAATTAATATTTTAAAAATAAACCAGTAAGTGGACTCACTGAAGAATGCATGAAATAATGAGAAGCGATAAAGGAGCAGAAAGAGGTGTGGTGTGGCAGGAGAGTGGGGTACAGTTGTGATGGCAGTGTTGTTGGAAAGAGTGGGAGAGATGAAGCTTGTGCCCTTGCACCTGACATTCATTCCATCAAACAAGACATGTCTGACTACTTTATTGATGCTGTGAAATTATTTAATAGTGTATAAGTGTCATATACCTGATAATGGCTAAGAAGTTAGAAATACTATATTTAGTTTTTAAAATTAGTTCCATAATTCTTTCATTTGAATTTCACCTCAACATAAATCCACAGTTGGTATAGGCTTAAAAAAGCATTAGCAAGGTTTCTATAGATTTATTCTAAGAAAAAGGGGGAAAAAAAGTATTATTGCCATCAAAATACCACTTTTACTTAGATTCTGTCATCTGTCAAGTAGATGATACTTTTTCCAGGTCCTGTCTGCTTCAAAGATGCCAAAAAGCCTGATGTATTTTCTGACATTTCTGTTTGACATTGCTTTGTAAAATATTGAGAATTTTCGCGTTTCCAGTGCCTCAAAGTGTCAATGTAACTTGTTTGAGAATACCACATTGGTGTGTGTTCTAAATGATAGTCATGTAACTTGGAGGCCAGATTCTGAAGAAATCTCAAGTGTAACTTCTGATGCAATTTTTGTAGTAAGACTACCATAATTTATCTTCTTCTTGCCTTCCATAACCTGAAGTGAAGAAGTTTTGTGTTGTATTCTACTTTGTGCAGCTGTAGGAGTAAACTTGTGAATAGAAATCTCCTATCTGTGCAAAATGTGTTGCTGAATAAAGCTTCTTAGAAGCCTTCATGACAAGAACTGTTCATAATTAGAAAAAAAAATTCCCGTCTTAAATCTTAGCTTAAAAAAATTATATTCACAGATCCAAACCCTAATGCACATACATACTATAAATATAGTAACATTAAAACAGCCTCAAAACACTTTGTGAAGCCCCCCACCTCCCCACAAAATATTTCTCGTTCTTTAGTAGCTGATATTAATCAAAATCTCTTTGCATTTTCATGCTCATTATTGGAGGTGTTCCACACTTGGGCATGATTTAAATTTCCATAAAAATGCAATGAATCTGGAGCTGGCATTAAAATGTTATTAAGATGACAAGTTATGATCAGTGCCTTCTTAGATGGGGTTGGTGATAGGGGTTTCCCATTTATTAATCCTAGCAGAGGTCTTGCATGGCTGCTCATTTATCATTCTCCTTTCATTAAGATGTCTTTTAAGATGTAACAGAGCCAAAAAAAAAAGTTGTCCTATAACATTGACTGAATGTCTCAGTCTTGGGTGGTTGCAGGTGACTCTGCATTTGGCATATGGGTTTGCTCTGCTGATTTGTCTCCTTCCTGCTCTCCAATTATCCTCTGATGGCATTTTCCTTGATCTTATGAATTACCAAACAGCCAGGAGTCATGATCATTCTAACTTTCTAAGTTCAGGGCTATGAGGTATCCAAGTGTGGAGTTCTGGAAGTCTAGGAGCTCTGGGTGAAACATGGGTTGATTCAGTTTTAGCATATACACATGAACTTAACTGATTTTTGGCAAGTTACTTTATATTATATGCCGCCATAAAAGTCATAATCATACCATGTCGATAGAAATAAATATATAGAGAATAAAAACATGTCTTCTGAGTCTTCTTTGTTCCTTATTCATTCATTTTCCATTTGTTTGCATTTACTAATAAGCAAGTGACAATAGCTTCTGACTATGAGTAATAGAGGAAAATGTTACCTTGAAGAAATGATAAAATACTTCCAGCATTTTATTTTAGTCATAAGACACCTCAGTTCAGGTGCCATAATTTGAGTATAAAACTCTCCTATTAGAAGAGCCTATGTGACTAGTTACAGAGGATAATAGGCAGCTTAGGCTTGGGGATGGATGGAGATAAAAAGAAATGAGATCTTAAGCATGCCAGCCAGTTTGGGGTATGGGTGAAGTTCATCAAATTAAAGGAAATACGTTTACATATTCTCAGTGGGGTAATAAAGTACGTAACAAGTAATAAAAGAACAAAGCATAACAGAAAACATCTATGGCAGAGTACATGTGTATCACAAACAATTTTTTTAATGAAAAAACAAAACACATGAAACATATATGAATGTATTTAAATGGAAATGCTATTGGATGTACTTGATATAAAATAGGCCCTCTACCTCAAAAAGTTAAACATAGAATTACCACATTACCCAGAAAACTTAGTCCTGGGTGTATATGCTCAAAGGAATTGAAAAAGAAGGACCCAAACATGTATGCCAGTGTTCAGTGCAGCCTCATTCACAATAGCCGAAAAGTGTGGTTAAACACAATGTGCTAAACATATACAGTGAAATTTTATTCACCCACAGGAAGGAATTAATTGCTGATAAATGCCACAGCATGGATCAATCTTCAGCGTGTAATACTGAGAAAAGCCAGACACAAAAGGACACAGATTGTATGATTCCACTTGTACGAAATATCTGGAATAAGCAAAATTACAGAGAAAGTAGATTATAGGTAACTAAGGATGGGGAGTAGGAAGCAACGTGAAAGTATTGCTTAATTGGATACAGAATGTCTCCCTGGTGTGATGAAAAGTTTTGGAAATAGATTGTAGTGAAGGTTACACAAAATTGTGAATATGATTAGTGCCATTGAATTATACACTAAAAAATAGTTAAAGCAGCAAATTTTATGTTCTATATTTTTTGTCACAATAAAAATACTTAAAAATACAGATATCCAATAAATTTTTAATGGATCAGAATGAATAAGATAATAATATGTCTTACCCCTATCATACAGACATATACTGGCCTTATGCATGTCTTTTCGAAAATGCAGTGTATTTTTAGGTACTAATTTATCAATCCTCGTACAAACCAAAATTTTGGAATTTAAACATCAATTTGAGAACATCCCTGAATATTCATTCACCTTGTTTGTGCTGTAGTGAAGTGAAATACAGCTGCTGTACTCTAAGAAACTCCAGGCCACGCTGCCAGAGACAGAGGCCACATGAAAGGGCCTGGGGTAGGGGGAGAGAAAAATCTTGTGGAGGGAGAAACATACTGAACACATGTGTAGAACTGAGTTGGCACCAGTCATATTCTCAACACAGTCCTATTAATGACCCCAGAAAATGGACAAGGAGCAGAATTACTCATTAAATCGACAGAATTGTAAATACACTACCATTGTTTTCATCTGTAAACTTTTGCTATGATTCAATAAATAGATTACTAAACTCATACATTTATTCACCCAGAAAATATCTATTGAGTATTTAATTTACTCTATAGGACCTAACTGCAGTTCTGATTTTGATCTCTTTGCACCAAAAGTTCCTTCGCAGGGACCTGGTTTTTTATTCTCTTTTCCTTATCCATCTTCATGAATTTACCTGACCTGATCTTTGAATCTGTGTCCTGGGCTGAAAACTCCCAAGTTCCAAATTAAAGCCCTCGTAGATACCTACAGCTTCTCTGAGCTTTTAAGTCTTAGGAGGTTGTAGATACACTTTTGCTAGATTCTGTATTTTTACATTGGAACTTGTTCATTATTGTAATTCTTCCTTTTTAATGTTAAACACAATTTTCTACCTTCTGCTTTCCCTAGGAACTTGTCAAGGAAATTTCCCTTATTTTTTCTTGCCACCTAAAGGAGGTATGACACAGAGTTTAGGAATATACAGGCATCTGGGAAGAAAATCATAAGAATGCCGATCCATGTTGATGAGCCTAACCATTTCAGTTCTCTGTTCATTGCTACAGGGACTTGATTCATTGTATAATACTAGGGTAGTTTCATAAGTGGAGGTATTGAGGAAATTTCTCATGGAGTTAAAAAAAACATGTAAGGTAAATATGTGTGCATGCATGTACATGTGCACTCAAAAACATCACAGTAAATATGAAAATATTAGAGAAAAAATAATATTACTCTGTTAGATACATTTCTGAACTTATGGAGCTCATTTTAGAGTTTTGTTGAGTGAAATGTGTCATTATTTGTAGTTCACAGTGCTATAAAAATAATTTATGAAATATTTTCATTTTTGAGGTATACACAAATTTTTACATTTGAATAATAATTGATATATAAATATACATACTTGATGTGTACAATTTGATAAATTTGGACATTTGCAAACTGTTCTCTAGAACGTAGCATAAACAAAACTCAATATTCACTAAACAACATGCACACAAACTATATGTTTCTGTATGACAATTTTTGTCAATAAATATGGTGACATGAAGAATATTTATAGTTAGAAAACCTCTGTGGAGCATTAGAGCAAGTAGAGTATTTCCCTGCTGAGATTCCACTAAGCCTTCTGTATGTAATGATAGTAGTAGGTGAATGCTGTCTTTGAGTTTATTCTGAGGTGTCATTTTTTAATTCTAATGTTTGTTTATTTTTGAGAGAGAACACGAGCAGAAGAGGGGCAGAGAGAGAGAGACAGAGAATCTGAAGCAGGCTCTGAGCTATCAGTGTAGAGCCCATTGTGGGGCTTGAACTCACAAACTGTGAGATCATGACCTGAGCTGAAGTCGGACACTTAACCAACTGAACCACCCAGGCACCCCTGTTCTGAGGTGTCTAAACAATATTTAATACTTTGAGTAGTGTTGGATTTTTCTCATTGACCATAAATACCTTTTTTCCACAATAGGCTCCAATAAGAAGACCCATTACCTAAATTATAGACAATACTTCCAGACCAATTTACTTCTGAAATAATTTTAGGGGCACTTGGTGACTCAGTCACTTAAGCGTCCACCTCTTGATTTCAGCTCTGGTTGTGATCTCACAGTTTGTGAGGTCAAACCCCACATTGGGCTCTGTGCTGACAGTGTGGAACCCATGTGGGATTCTCTCTCTCACTTCTCTCTCTACCCCTCCCCTGCTGGTGCTCTCTCTATCACTCTAAATAAGTAAGTAAACTTAACAACATTTTAAAAATTTAAAAATCAAAAAATAAATTAATAAGTTATCATCAGTAAAAAACTTTCTAATTTATTCAAGATCTACAGTCCAAACCACATCATTTTAAGCAATAGTATTTTGTCAGGACCTTAGGAAGAATAGATTGAGGAAAGATAGGCATTCATGTTCAATAATTTATCCAAAACTTGTGATCTAAACACCATGTTTAGTGTTAAAAATACAGAAATGAAATGACATGGGCTTAAGGTATTGAAAAATCAGTTGTAAAAGGGAGAAAAGAATTATATAGGTGACCCGTGGATGGATATACTGCTTTTTTTAAAAAGAGAAGTAAAAACTGAGGTTGATAATAATAGAATTCAGATATATCTGTCAAGTTCCCAAAATACTTTAGGCAATGGTAACTTTATGAAAGCAGCGTATATACTTCTATTTGGTTTAGTTATTTTCTAATGGGTTTTTAATACATGCTACATTGAGTTCTCTTCCAAATGCCATGGAGTTAGAGGAGCAACAAAGACAAAGATGATATGGTTTATCCATGGTTTGCAATTGGTGATTTGCATATGACTATTCTGTCTACTTTCATTTCATTTAAAATCTTGAAAAAGATAATTAAAACATGAAAATACATTATAACAAAAACTTCCTGTGTCATAATTCTTATTTACCACTGCCATTTACTCTTGTATGCAGGTAATTACTTAGATATAGTCTGGTTGCAGTCAACAAGAAGGAAAACTTACACTTTTATCTTGAAATATCTAAAAATACTATAGAAGGTCTTTTTTCTTTATTTGTTCTTTCAGATCATTTCATACACAAGAACATCATGTAGGAAAACACCTTATATTTGAAATATACCAGATCCATTGCAATCACTTGTGCTCTCCATAGCAAGTCAAAGGCCCCAGAAAATCCATGAGTGCTTTTTTTTCCCTGAAATTGATGTACCCACCACATATTACGTTAAAAAAATTCTGTTGACTTTACTTAATAATTTTATAGATGAGGAAATGGGAATCCTGTTCCTATGTTTCCTAAAGAAACAACCCAAAACAACTCAAAATGTCAAATAAAAAAAAAAAGCTACTGTATTTCTTTTATTGTTGACATAGCCCAGTAAGCTTTCTTATATAAATAATACGTGGGTTAAAAAAACAGGTTGTCTCTCACATATCTAATTTAAAGGACTTACTTAACTGCTTTTTCAGAGACTCTCATAAATTTTTCCAATTATTGATGTCTTTACTAGAAAAGATTGTAGGATGAGATTTACATCAGTAAGCTCTTTTTTCTTTGTATGTGGCCCATCTATTTTTTATGAGGAAATTAAAGACAGAATATTTAAAATTCTAAAGTGCTTTGGATGGTTGATCCAGAAATACGGAGACTCTTACACTTAAGAAGAACTATATAAATAATGACTAACTTAAAAAAAATTACAATCAAGTTATTTGCAGATAAATGGAAACTAAGAAAATTCAGTATTTGAAATTTTGAAGACTATTTTTCAGACTTAGGGTAAATAATACTGTATAGAAAGTAAGATGTATAGGCAATAATAAAGATCTTTCATATGTAGGTAAATACACCAAATATTTTTTTCTTCTCGTAATTTGCTTAACAGTCAAGTGATTACTTAAAGCCAAAATAATAACACTTTAACTTGGGTTTTATAACATATAGAGACAAAATAGTGTATGAGACAAATGCAGGTAATTGGAATTATCCTCTTTTAGGGTTATTGCATTTTGAGATGCCAGGTATAAAATGAGAAATGAGAAGTATGAAATATGGATTAATGAAATGAAGGCTTGTTATAAACTTTGATAAGGGAATTAATGTAATACAAAAAGATATTATATTGTCCCCAAAAGAAGATGATAGTAGACAGGAAGAAAGGGAGAATGTATGGTAAGATGGTAGATATAAACCCAATCACATCAGTATATATATTTAAAGGCAGCAATTGTCAGACTGGATATAAAACAAGCCCCAAATATATGTTGTCTACAAGAGATGCTCTTTAAATATAAAGACATAGATTAAATTTAAGAGTGGGTAAAATGTATATCATGTAAAACATAGGTCTGGGTAAGCTAAAACAAACAAACAAAAAAACTCTATTGCTACTAGAAGCAGATTTTAAGACAAGGGGTATTACATGTGGTAAAGTGTGACGTTTCCTAATGATATAAGGGACACTTTATTAGGAAGACATAGCAACTCTAAATTAACTAATAACAGAACTGCTAAGCCTATAAATCAAAAATTGACAGAACTAAAATAGAGTAGAACTAAATAGAATAGAACTAAAATAGAATAGAAAGTAAGTCTCAATGAAATTTTTTTTAAAGAGAATCATATTAAAACCATGGCTGAAAATGCTAATCAAATTTTCCTATGTGGAAGACTGAACAAAGAGTCTATATATTTTCAATGTATTCCTAAGAATTATGTAAAATTTGCATGAATGTCCATGATCTCAGACTCTGAGAAAACTCTAACACACAGTCCATGTGTGATGCATTGACTTTTCTGCATGACCTACTGTGAAGTTTTGAGGGCTAGCATTTGGGAGAGTTTGATGCTGAGTGGATGCAAATCATCCTGGGCACACTCCAGGCATTGTTGTCTCATTTGGTAGATTTACTTATTTGTTTTATTACTGAACTCTATTTAGCTCTAACAAAAGTACTTCCAAATGTGTATATTCTGGGTATACTCATTTTTCTTAAGAGATCACAGAGCAATAAACATACTGACAGTGGTTTCTAGGCCTGCCCTTAAGAGCTGTGATTCAGAGAAACAATTATCATTTAGTTTCAGAGGAAATTAGAAAATAAAATAACTTACTGCTTATAAAATATTTTTAGGATATACTACTGTACATTATGCAAGGACATGTTCTTACTTAAAATTGGCGATCAGAATATTGTTTATGGCTTAAAAATATGCATGGAATTTTTTGCTATCAATTCCTAAATGCTTTTTTGAATATTCTATAAGTACTTCCTATAAAGCTTTTAGTAATCAAGCATTGATTTAAATGTTAAAATAGTGACTATAAATCTGTTGTTATGCCCCATTCTGAGCTTCTCTAAAACCATGCCCTCTAGGCACTTAATTCCTTAGTGCAAATCATGGTAGTGATGAATGGCTCTCCATGCATCAGTTTCCTAATTGGAAACAGGCCTATAACACTGACACATGCTTTGTGTCACTACTGTTGAATAGAGACATGGCTCATATTCTGTCAAAATTACATTTCTAGGTACTAATTATTTTCCTCTTCATGGGATTCTCTGGTATCTCTGTAACACAATTGATGAGAATATCCAAGAAATGGTAAATTATCGCTATTTCAGTGACATCATTTCTTTTCTCTAAAAGTGCAACTACTGCACTGAAGTCGTGTTATTAATAAACCTGATGCTGATTTTAAAGTCAAATCACAAGAGGACTTGTAAGGTGGAAAAGTAGCCCCCTTGCCAAAAGAGAATAGTGTACGTTGCATGTATTTACATTCACATTTGATCATTTGTTAAATGCCTCTTCTTTAGGTGTCACCTAAAAATATGACAGAAGTCACTGGTAGGGAGCTTCTCCATTCACTTAAGTTACCAAATTGTTTAAGAATTATAGCAGAATTGCCTTATGAAAGCAGTTAGTAAATTCTCCAAAGGATGTTTTAAAGAAGGCCCAGGTTTTGAGGTTGGTGATATCCTAGTTGTAAATAAGTCAAAATAACCCTTTTCTTTTCTTAACATGGAAAACATAGAGGTAGTATCGAGAGAGAGAACAGATCACTTTTGTGGAGCATACATTTTGAGGATATCAGCAGCCATCCCTTTTTCTTTCTTTTTGGAAAAGACGAGAAGGTATGCTATTGATTCTCTTCTCTAAAATCAAGGAAATGGGGTAGAAAAAGAACTGTTCATAAAATTCATGTTTATATTCAAGATACAGAGACCGAACTCTCTTCTGCTGAAAATATGCTTGAATATTGAATACATCCACATGACTCATACCCAGAACTAGAGAAAAATCACTGGGAAAGATACCAGAGTAGTATATGTGACAGTGGGCCTGGTGGCGACAGTACCCAGACTTCCCCTTGAATTTCTGGTCCTAAGGGCAATAAAGGATGAATTTTAGTATGTTAGGGTCACAGATGTTAAATAGGACTGCAGCAATGGGATTTCTGGGACACACAGCACCAGAACAGGAAAGTGCACATGCCATGCTTTGTGAGGCTGAGGTGCCTCTGTGGGAGGGGGGGGAGGTTGTGGGTATTATGATTTACCTTGAATTTGAAGACATGGAGACTGGATTAGGGTAGTTGCTTGTGATTGTTGCTGAATCAAGATCAATGGTGATGTCAACATAAAAAAGAAAGCAAACTTCATGGGCACTCACATAAATGAATTTCCTCTCTCCTTTCTCTTATCCCTAGCCCACCCTGACACTAGGGACTAAGGCCAGTTAAGATGGATGGGGGAGACAAAGGAGTGAGCCCAACACACCTTTGCACCAAACCAATAGGGTAACAAGTCCAGTCCATGTCAGAGTATATAAATATTTAATCAAAAATATTTTAAATTCTAAGAATAGATAACTGGCCTTCTGCTGTTTTCTTAACTGAAAGTGTCTGAACCTTAACAGAAATGGCCTGGAATATTATCAAGAGAGCCATCCATCTAGTGGCATAGAAGGGTTTGCCAACTTAGTCAGCTATGTTATGTAGGAAAGAAGGATACTTTCAGGTTTGTATACCAATGAGTTGACATATCTAATAAAAATTATACATTTTGTAGCCTCTAAGGATTTACCATTGGATGTGATAACTCTTGCCACTTAGGCTTAGATGGCCCATATCTTCCCCATTTGTTGGTTCATTGTAGATAAGTGATTAAAAGGTATAATTTAGTGAGTGGAAGGAGTTCTCTGCTTTAAAAAAGTTTGATTCATAGTAATTTTTAATTAGATTTTGTCGATGTGGATAAAATTTACATAGGAATAAAGGATTTTACAGCTAAATAAAAAGATGCTGAAATTACAGTATAGTTCTCCTTGATGAGGAAGGCAAGTTTTAGAGATGTGTGTCTTATTGGTACCCCCTCTCCCTTTTGCAAAGGCAAAGACACTCAGCACTCTGAACTTTCAGTGCACAACAAATGCATTTGAGACCATTTTACTTGTTCCAGTTATACAAAGACACAGATTTTAAAAATTGAAGCTACTGTTCAGTATGTACTTTTAAAAAGGGACCACTTGATAGTGATTATTATCTTTCTTGACCATAATTGAGGTCAAATACTTGAAAAGAAATATAAAAAATCTCTTCTCTGAGAATTTATAAACTTGAATTTGAAGAGCTATCTTTTCCCTTAGGTTGGATGCCATATCTGCCAAAAATTCAACATAAAGATGTGCCTTAGACTTTGTCTTCTATCACTGATCATATTCAATCTATTCATTTGTGGGTCAAGTTAGAGGTTTGGGGCCCAAGAAATTGGTAAATTTAGTTGGATTGCCATATGTTATCTCATGGTATGGTCCAATGTCAGTGGAAGGATATGGAATGTTACAAGGATTCTGTAGTAGACTGTTTTATTGTGACCAGTTGTCTGTTCTCATTCATGTAAAAGTATTCTCCATCTTTGCTCTTGCCATGCCTTCTTGTAGGTAGAGTAGAGGATATTCCCTGCCCTGTTGTCAGACTAGGACAGATGAGTCAGTTTGCAATGGACTGTGAGTGGATTTAAGTAGAAACTTTGAATGTGATTTTGTAGTTGATATGTTGTCTCTTTTTCTTGCCTCTTTCCTGAGAAAACAGTGTGTACCAGATAGGGACTACTCTTCTGCCTAAATCCTGTAATTAGAAGATGTAGCAGATCTATTTCCTATCCGTTTTGGTCCTGTAGTCCATCTGCAGCTCTCATTTAATGTGAGAGAGGGATAAAATGTGTTGTGGTGAGCCATTTAGACTATAAACTTTGTTACCAAAGTTGTCTTTGTAGCCAAAGATAACACATACAGAACATCTGATAATAATGGAAGCCGTTCTAGGGAATCAGTAAATCTGCCTGACAGTGATTAGGTTTGGGGAAGAAATTATGGAGGATCTTGAATCAAGAGTGAGAACAAGCATAGGTATTCTGACCTTACGGGAGAGTAAAATGGTAAAGGGATTTAGTTGGCCCTGGAATACAAAGTGAGATGCTGATGCAGTGGCACTTTATTGATTCACTTATAAACGATTTATGGACTACCGTCTATGAATCAAGTATTGTAACAGGCACTGGAAAAGTAAAGTTACAGCGCTCACTTCTGAGAAAGTCTCAGTCTAGTAAATGCTATTAGTTTAGGGCTAAAAAATGCTAGACTACAGGGGCACCTGTTGGCTCAGTCGGTTCAGCGTCCGACTTCGACTCAGGTCATGATCTCCTGGTCTGAGTTCGAGCCTCGTGTCAAGCTCTGTGCTGACAGCTCAGAGCCTGGAGCCTGCTTTGGATTCTGTGTCTCCTTCTCTCTCTGTCAAAAATAAATAAACATTAAAAAAAAATTTTTTTAAATGCTAGATTACAAGCATGCAAAGGTATAAATGAAGCATAGTTAAGAAAAATTTTAAATTGTGTTGCCTCATGGCGGACTTCTTAAGCAAGGTTCTACTGAGCTGACCTTTGAAAGATGAGGAACAGTTTTGCACACAAAAAGGGTGGGAAAGTATTATAGGCATAGAGAAGGGTATGTGTAAATAATTGTTGTCTAGAACAAACTATAAGCTGTTCAGTTTGGCTAAGGCATTAAATGTTAGCTTGGACTTGGTGTAGAGAGATGAAAATGAACAGTTAGGGGTCAAATCAAGGGGAACATTTTATGCCAAACTAAATAACTTGGCATTTAATCTTGGTAATAAAACTTTATTGGGGAAGATTTTAATCAAGGGAGACAGATGATCTGATTTTCATTTTAGAAAGATCGCTTTGGTAGCTCTTCAAGGGTCAGTTGAAAAGGGCCAAGGTTAGAGCCAGGGGAGAGTAATTAGGAACTCATTCCAATAGTTTTTAGAATTATTTAATGTAAGAGAGTGAAATAGAATTTTCTATGTGATTTAAATTGTAAAATGGGAAGAGTGCAATTCAAATAATAAATACTACTCTGGAATATTCTTCATTTCCCTCACATATTGCAGCACAGAATGCAACAGAAACATTTTTTGACCCTAACTTTTGAAGAACACTCTTTTTTGTTTTGTTTTGTTTTTGAGCATCAGATAAGTAGCTGCCTTTTATGCATCTTTAAATCTTTACTCCTGGTGAGGTGTTTATACTAAGACAAGTACACTGGAATTGAAAACAATTTACATCTTTCTACTTATGCTCACAATGAAGTCTGTGTTCAGTGAGAGTATCAGAAATTCTCCCACGCCTTTTAAGTTCTTCTCTGTTGTTTTTGTTGTTGTTTTTCTCAAGAGCTCATTAAGGTCAGGATATATATGATGAGACCTTACAAGCATAAGAAGGGAACAATCTCACCTGGCCTGACTCTTTTCAAGACCCATTGCTTCGAGGCTATTCATAAATTACCTTCTGGTTTTGAACCTTTGAAGTTTGGGGAATGTGTGGCATTAACAGTGTTTACTTAGCTCCAGATTTTTATCTTTTTACTAGAAAAAAAAATCTTATTCTGTTGTTTCCTAAACAGTATCCAGGTAAAGGTTGTCTTTACTCTTCCAAGTTTACCTCTCCCATTTCATCTATATATTAAAGTCCATAGTACTTCACAGCTTATGATGTAATTATTTTATTTTATGTCTTATACTGACCTGTCTTGGTAGGTAAAAGGCAACTTCTCTGTGTTGTTGATGAGAAGGCTGAGGGCCATTGTGATTGTGATGATGGGGTGGGAACCAGATTCCGTGTCTAATGACTAATTTCTGTGCCTTTCACATTGTTGCTACAGAGCCAGTCCCACCTACATGGAGCTCAGGCTAATGCTAGAATTTTAGCATCAGAAGGAATTCGGGGTCACTCAACTGTTTTTAAGGTGTCTGTTGGCCTCGATAAAAATTTGTGTAAGTTAAAAGTGGTTCTCCTTGGAGGACAGATGGGTCCCCGCATAAATATGGCTTGTCTATAGCAGAACTCTGCATGTGTGTATGTGTGTGTGAAAGGCACAACTTCCAGCTTCCTCCCTGGGAATGTAAACTTATGCCAGAGTGCTTTGCCAGGTGAGTCGAATGCAGGTGAAATTGGATTCTTCACACCTTAGCAGATGCTTTAGTGGAGCACACAACCTCCATGACCCAATGACTTTGCCTGTCAGTGGCAGAAGGAGTCCTAAGAATTTAGCTCAGCTTCTACATCAAGAGTTTCCATTCTTAGCAATCCTGCTTATAACAAACATCTATTTTACCCAGTACTCCCCCTCCTTCTTCATTGCTTCCACGTTGCCTCTTTTCTTTCTCAACACATGACCAAAATGAACACAGTATTGTGCCTTATTTCTCTGCTAGGTTACCTTCTTGCTGTATCTTAGCAAGCTTTGTGTTTTCTCTCACATCAGCTTTTGTTTTTTAAAGGAGCACTAGCCAGTTTTGAGAATATAAATGAAAATATTTTTAAATGAGATAAGGTTTTCCAAACATGGAAAAATGTAATTTTTGTCACACTGGGATAAAATAGAAGTCCTGACAACCAGGCACAAAAATGTTTTTGAACACTTTTTGTGACTTACTCACTTAAACTTTCTTCCGCAAATTATGTCTCGCTAATTCTCAAGATCTGTTTCCGGGAGACAGATATCTCTGCTGTATCAAAGATTCACTGTAATTCTGTGGGTTCCGAAAACAGTATGCTCGAAGGACATCCACACTGAAGTGGTGTTAGAAATATGCCACAAATGAGCTTGTGTCTCAAATTTGCACCCCCATAGGAGGCTGATAATTATTCCTGAGCAACAAATTACTATTTTCTTTATTAAGAGTCTTAGGACCACTCATGTAGCAGTTAGGAGTAAATGATTCGGGTATGGTAGACAATCTCACATGCCCCAACAGAAAATAATTACAATCTTTTTTTTTTTTTTTTAATCTGTAGCAATGCTTTTGAACAAATCCTTAACTCTGTTATAGCTTATGCTAAGATATGGATCCTATATAGACAACACCACAACTCAGTGTTGCCAAATTGAATTTTGACCTTATGATTTTAAACCAAAGCAGCACTGCCTCAATGAAAATCAACATAAAGACAAAAGAAAAATGTTCAACAAGAGCACAAAATAGAGGCCAGTGTATCATATAGCAGTCATACCTCAACAAAGTAGAAGTGCAATTGAATCCCTTCATTTTGGAGACAATTTAACTTTGCATTTTTTTTCTTGAGATGAGAACTTGTAAGGTATACTCTCAGCAACTTTCAAACAGTATTATTAACTATAGTCATCATGCTGTACATAGTATCTCCATGGCATTTATTTTGTAACTTGAAGTTTGTACCTTTTGACCACCTTCCCCTATTTTGCCCACTCCTCACTCCTTGCCTCTAGCAACCACTAGTCTGTTCTCTGTATCTATGATTTAGGGTTTTTATTTGTTTTAAGGTCTCACATGTAAGTGAGATGATGAGATAATTATCTTTCTCTGACAGACTTACTTAGCATAATGCCCTCAAGGTCCATCATTGTTGTTGCAAATGCAAGATTGCCTTTTTTATGGCTAAAGAAGATTCCATTGTGTATATATACATTTTCTTTTCAAATTCTTTATGCATTCTTCTGTCTGTGAACACTTAGGTTGCTTCCATGTCTTGGCTATTATAAATAATACAGCAGTGAACATGGGATATATGTATCTTTTTAAGTTAGTGTTTTCATTTCCTTTGGATAAATACCAAGAAGCGGAATTGCTGGATCATATGGTAGTTCTATTTTTAATTTTCTGAGAATCCTCCATACTTTTTTCTTAGTGGCTGCACTGATTGATATTCCCATCAGCAGTGCACAATGGGTTTCATTTTCTCCGTGTTCTTGGCAATACTTGATATTTTTTGCCTTTGATAATAACCATTCTAATAGGTGTGGGGTCAAGTTAACTTACTATTTTTGAATAATATGCATTTATTGGTATTTTGATATCTCTTGTCTCTATACATTTAAATAAAGTCATATTTTAAAAGTAAAACATCTCTAAAACCATATTTACACAAAAAAAGTAATGAAAACAACATTAAATATTACTCCATAAACCAGAATGGGAAAGAAAAAACACGTGCTTCCCTAAGTTGTTGTTACTGGGTTTTTTGCGTGTTGGTTTTGCATTTGAAAACTTTCAGTATCCCCCAAATTAAGAAATGGACAGCAGAGTGCAAGGCTTTACTTTACTGTACTTTATAAGGCTTTACTGTAGGCTTTCAGTGATTTCTAGGATTCTAGTTTGTCCTATGACAACATCAACAGGTATCGAAAGATCAACAGCAGAGGGATGGTGTTCCTTTTCAGTCTGAAAAGACAATGTCAAAATTAGGCAAGTTAAGAGTGAGCTTGAATTATTAGCTGCTAATGAGATGCTGTGGTTTGAAACATACATTTTGGTTTAAAACATCATAAATATTTTCCTATGTTATCAGGGTAGTCTAACTTATGAAAACTTATAATGTTATGAAAGGTCCTCAGATTTCAATAACTTAAAACAAATAATACTGTGCTTGTTGCTCTTTGTGTTTTCCCTACTCTAGGGACCCTTTACATTTATTAGCAGGTTGATGGGGAATGTAAATGGAGGATTTTACAAGGGTGTTTTAGGCTAAGTCTGTAAGTGGTGTGCATTGTTTCTGCCCACATTACATTCTGTAAGACTCTGTCTCATGGCTGAACTCACAGCAAAGGAGTCTGGGATGCATAGCCAAGAGGAAAAAGGGAAGTGTTTGGTGAACAGCTACCCAAGTTCTGTCAGCCATTACTTCTTTTTATTAATTTTTAATTTATTTTATTTTATATTTGAGAGAGAGAGAGAGTGGGTGAAGTGCAGATAGAGAAGGAGACACAGAATATGAAGCAGGCTTCAGGCTCTGAGCTGTCAGTACAGAGACCAATGTAGGGCTTGAACTCATGAACCGTGAGATTATGACCTAAGCCGAAGATGGACACTTAACCAACTGAGCCACCCAGGTTCCCCAGCCATAAACTTTTTGATTACTGACTAGTATATAACTGAGGTTACTCACTCTCTCTCTGCTCTAGGTGCTCCATTAAAATAAGAACATTTTCTATTTAATTTGTTAAGTTGCTAAAAAAATATGTGAAGGGCTTGAAATTTGTAGGAAAAAATCATATAATGAGACTTAGCATGATTGTTACACTCTGGTTCACAGAGTGTGCACAGACTAGTGAAGGGCTAATTATCTGGAGTTAGCTGATATTACCCTCTTTTCACTGATTATTATACTGTTAGGTCATTGTGCTTTTATATTCATCAATATGTCAGACTTTGTGTTTTAATATGTTTGTATATGATGGAAAAGATAGCCTTTTCTTCATGACATATCTAGTTGTAGACTGATGTGAAAAAGTAATCAGAGATTGAACATAAATTTAAAGGAGATACGTTTTTTGTTAACATTGCAAAAAATGAGTTGGGACAAATTAGCTAATTAAAGTGTATTCAACTTTTCATTTCCCCCCTGATTTAAAGAATTCATATATAAGTTTAGTGTCCACTGTCAGTTACTCAATAACCAATAACTTCTATTCTGGGAAGTCAGCATCTATATTCTTGAGCCCCCAGTTAGAACTGTGGAAAGATCTCCCCACAACAAACTTGGAGCCACTGCTCCTTGCATAAGCACTTGTTTAGAATCAGATTAGGTAATGGATTGGCCATCACACTCTAGGTAATTAGCAATGTCATGACGCTAGAGTTTCCATAGGGGCCACAGTGAGCATCTCCCAGTTCTTACAGAGTTGATACATCCAGATTCAGTTTAGTGATAAACATGGGATCCACTGTCATGCCTCCTCCCAGAGTAGGTCATGTGCACTAGAGCTTATATTTTGGTCTCAGCTAAGGGGATTTGTTGGAGAATTTTCATCTAGGACCTCCTTGTCCTGAGGATGAAGTCCATGCATGCTGCTTCCTAGTCCATCTTTGGCAAAATCCCTGGTCTTTACCATGGCCCTTAGCATGACTTGAGATTTTCAGCAGAACTTGTATTGCATTCATCTTGTTCAGCAATGATAATGGTCCTCAGTAGCATCTGCTCTTGATACTCTGCAGCTGAAATATGGGCTGTTCCACCCTCATTTCAGCTACATTAATTATTTATGTTGTTGATCATTTCCAGATTCCAAAGAACCAAGCCAGAATTAGGCTAATTTCTTTCAACATATGAAAATACAACTTGGTACACAAGCATTTACCTCATGGGGTTGATTTTTATTTCATTTTATGGACTTTTTGCCAGGGTTGGAGCCCACTGTCTTTTCTAGAAGAGACATCCACATCTTTCAGTCCCACTCCCAGGATTATTTTACCCAAACTAGGTTTCCATTAAACATTACTGTTTTCTCCAGCTGTTAATAGATGTAAATTATCCTTCCTCCTTCCTCAACTGTCCCAAAACAGATTTCTGGGGTCAAGTGTATTTGAGGAAAACAGCATATGGTTTGTCTCTCTTGCAACATCACACAACACATTGGTATGCTGCAGAATCAGAGAAATCTTTCATTAAAATACATTTATCTTTACTTTAGAAATATTTTTTTAATACTTACCTAAACATAGAGTATGTTTTAAAACGGAACACTTATGAATAATGGTGCTTGGAATCCCTAACTTTGTGGACCTAGAGATGGAGGATGTTCCTATTGTCCATTTTGCTGCCATTAGATGTTGGAAGTGTTAAAGTATATGATCCAAATTTACCAATGTTATGGCTGAAAGAGCCATCATTTCAGGACAAGTTTTATATAAAGAAATAGTCCTCATAATTTTTTTTAAGGAACACTGTCCTTTTTCCTCTTAGGTAGATAGGATATTTGTGAAAATATCCCCCCCCCCCAAGATTTATGTTCTTTTTTTTTTTTTAACGTTTATTTATTTTTGAGACAGAGAGAGACACAGCATGAACGGGGGAGGGGCAGAGAGAGAGGGAGACACAGAATCGGAAGCAGGCTCCAGGCTCTGAGCCATCAGCCCAGAGCCCGACGCGGGGCTTGAACTCGCGGACCGCGAGATCGTGACCTGAGCTGAAGTCGGACGCTTAAGCGACTGAGCCACCCAGGCGCCCAGATTTATGTTCTTAATAATGAAAGAACATGCAGTAAAGGGAAGAGCATGGCCACTGAAAAAAATATTTTACTAGCATTTAGAAGAGATAAAATTGAAATTTTCTCACTCACTTTTACTTAAACATTCACCTCTCAGGGGCACCTGGATAGCTCAGTCAGTTGAGTTTTTGACTTATGCTCAGGTCATGATCTCAAGGATTGTGAGTTTGAGCCCCATATCAGGCTTGCTGCTCTCAGTTCAGAGCCTGTTTTGGATCTCCTGTCCCCCCATCTTTCTGTCACCCCCCTGCTTGCACATGCATGCTTTCTCCATCTCTCTCTTTCTCAGTCTCAAAAATAAATGAACATTAAAAAAAAAAACACTCAGAAAAAAACCCACTAAAATTAGTGTTTCTATTTTCTAGGCAAGATATGGAGGGACAACCTCTATTCTCTCAGGTAGTAGGATGGGTAGTTTGTTCCGTGATAAAGTGTAGGTCATTGGGAAAGATGAGGAGAATTGGCCTTGTGGCATGTTATGCTCAGGGACTTGCCTGCTTGTCTGCAGTCCCCTTGGTCTAGTGTGCCATGTGAGCCTCTCACTTGTCCTCTACCAGGTCTACAGGAAAAGGGTACTGCCATTGAAGTAACATGACACTGTGTCTTCCCCAGTCTGACAGCATGGTGAGCCTCAGCATGGTGTTAGGCATTTTTCACTTAACAGTCAGGTAAACAACTTAAAGCATTACAGAGTCAGAGTGAACTGACTGATAAATACACTTTTTTGTAAGAAGAAGGAGGCAAGGATGGACAGCCTCAGATTTTGCACTGTAATTTAATTTGGCCAACCCTCTCCATCCCCTCAATTCAATTGGCCCTTCTCCCTTGGTCTCCTATATCACCTCTCACTGAGGAAACTCTACATCTCACACAAGAAAGATAGTTCAGACTTGGGTCTCTTCTTGAAAATCCTAGTGCATCAGACTTTAGGTCAGAATTAATAGAGACTTTTTCTGATTGAGGATTCATCTGATTCCACATAGGTAGAAAAATGGAGAATGTTCCAATTCTAGTTCAGAATAACTATCAGCAAGACTTTGTCTGGCTTTCTACTTTTTCAAGAGCAAAGAAGTGCTACACTCAAGCATATTCTTTTTTATCTTTTCCAGAGTAAAGGCAGGAGAGTTGTACATAAGAAAACCATATACTTTATATGAACTTCTCTATGCCCTACACATTGTTAAAAAATGACTCTAGAATTATTTAGTGAGAATTTTTGGATACCTTCCTGAGTAGATTCTCACTAAACAGGCCATTACATTAGTTGAAAGTATTTCTGAAAATTTTATTTTATTTTTTTAAGTTTATTTATTTATTTTTGAGAGAGAACAAGAGGAGAAGGGGCAGAAGAAGCAGAGAGAAAGAGAGAGAGAGAGAGAGAGAGAATCTTGAGTCGGCTCAGTGCTGTCAGTGCTGAGCTCTATGCATGGCTCAGTCTCGCAAACAGGGAGATCATGACCTGAGCTGAAATCAAGAGTCAGACACTTAACTGAGTCACTCAGTCACCCCTTTGTCAGGGTAAATTTTAAATGGATGACCCCAATTATTACCCACAAATTTTATCCTCTGATCTCCAAATATCTTCCTTTATATAAAGTGGAAAATTATTTCCATTAACTTTTCCACCAGAAGAGTTCAAAATTCTGTGTTTTGGTAAACATCTATAAGTCCTGATAGTCTGCTAATTCTTAGGTTCTTAGAGAAGTTAAATCAAGTCAAATGGTTTTAAATGTTTAAGGTATATACTACAAGTTATGATTATACTAAAGACTTAAATTTTTATGATTACAGAGGAATAGTGTATTTTATATGGTTATACAAGTAAAAGATACTATGCTGGACTTTTAAATTTTTACAGTGGTTTCCTTTAGAGAGTTCTTAAGGTGAATTTATACAAAGGATTCAAACATAGTCCTGCCCTGGTCTCAATATATTTTATCAAACTCAAGTACTTGCTTTAAAATATAAAACAATTATAGAAAAAATTAGAAAAGTTGTAATGGGTGTGGTACTGATAGAAAAATCTTTTGATCATTTGAATGTTAAAAATGCATTTGGAAACAAACAGAAAGCAGAACAGACCCACAAATACAGTGAACTGATGATTGCCAGAAGAGAGGGGCTTGGGGGTTGGGCAAAATGGATGAAGGGGAGTGGGAAACACAGACTTAGAGTTACAGAATGAATAAATCACAGGGATAAAAGGTACAGTACAGGCAGTACAGTCAATGGTATTGTAGTGGTGTTGTATGTTGGCAGATGGTAGCTATACTTGTGGCCATAGCATAATGTATAGACTTGTTAAATCACTATGTTGTACACTTGAAACTAATGTAACATGTCTACTTTACTTCAATTAAAAAATTAAAAAATGCATTTGGTTTAAAAAGAAAATGTTTAAAATGTCATCAAATATTAGATCTTCAAAAGCTAGAACATGATGAGTAATTATCAAAAGATGAACATTCAGAGCCTTATATACCATCCTCAGCTAAGGAAAGAGAGAGGGGTCTGGGTGCTTCAAAAGGTAAGAAGGCAGATCACAGGAAGATGAGACATGGAAATATTTGGTAAAGAAAATTTGCCCTGCCACACAGGGATACTCTAAGGAACAAATCAAAGCATATCTGGTGGAGGGTCCAAAATTTCACTACGAGTAGGGTAATAAAATAACCAAAGTCACAACAACAGAGAGCAAATAACAATCTCTGGAAAAACACCTCCTGAAGGGCCAGGCCCTGGACAGTGTATGACCCTCCTTTAATATAGCAGTGCTCGCAGGTGCAGAGCACACAACAAGCTTTTAAAATGCAGAAGGGACAGAAAACTAGCTAATACGACAAAAAGGAAGAATTCTCCTCAAAAGAAATTCCAAGAAGTAGCAACAGCTAATGAATTGATCAAAACCAATTTAGGCAATATAACTGAACAAGATTTAGAACAATAGTCATAAAATTAATTGCTGGGCTTGAAAAAAAGCATAGAGAACAGCAGAGAATCTATTGCTACAGAGATCAAGGGACTAAAAAATAGTCATGATGAATTAAAAATGGTATAAATGAGGTGCAAAATAAAATGGAGGCGGCCACAGTGTGGATTGAAGAGGCAGAGGGAAGAATAGATGAATTAGAAGATAAAATGGAAATTGAGGAAGCTGAGAAAAAGAGAGAGAAAAAAAATCCGGGAGTATGAGGGGAGAATTAGAGAACTAAGTGATGCAATCAAATGGAACAATTTCTGTATCATAGGAATTCCAGAAGAAGAAGAAGAGAGGGAAAGGGGCTGAAGGTGTACTTGAACAAATCATAGCTGAGAACTTCCCTGATCTGGGGAAGGAAAAAGTCATTGAAATCCAAGAGGCACAGAGAACTCCCTTCAGACTTAATTTGAATTGATCTTCTGCATGACATGTCATAGTGAAACTGGCAAAATACAAGGATAAAGAGAGAATTCTGAAAGCAGCTAGGGATAAACAGGCCTTAACATACAAAGGTAAACACATACAGGTAGTCACAGACCTATCTGCTGAAACTTGGCAAGCCAGGAAGGAATGGCAGGAAATCTTCAATGACATGAACAGGAAAAATATGCATCCAAGAATCTTTTATCCAGCAAGTGTGTCATTCACACAGTGAATTGACACAAGTGTGTCATTCTATTCAGAATAGAGGAGAAATAAAGGTTTTCCCAAACAAACAAAAACTGAAGGAATTCATCACCATTAAACCAGCCCTACAAGAGATCCTAAGGGGGATTCTGTGAGGGAAATGTTGCAAGGACCACAAAGTACCAGAGACATCACTACAAGCATGAAACCTACAGACATCACAATGACTCTAAACCCATATCTTTCAATAACATCACTGAATGCAAATGGAATAAATGCTCCAATCAAAAGACATAGGGTATCAGAATGGATAAAAAAAAAACAAAAAACAAGACCCATCTATTTGCTGTCTGCAGGAGACTCATTTTAGATCTGAGGACACCTTCATTGAAAGTGAGGGGATGGAGAGCTATCTATCATTTATTTTGACTACTGTAAGTCAAAAGAAAGCTGGAGTAGCCATACTTATATCAAACAAACTAGACTTTAAATTAAAGGCTGTAACAAGAGATGAAGACAGGCATTATATAATAATTACAGGGTCTATCCATCAGGAAGAGCTAACAATTATAAATGTCTATGCACCGAATTCAAAAGCACCCATATGTACAAAACTATTAATCACAAACATAAGCAACCTTATTGATAAAAATGTGGTAATTTCAGGGGACTTTAATACTCCACTTATGGCAATGAATAGATCATCTATACAGAGAATAATAAAGAAACAAGAGCCCTGAATGATACATTGGATCAGATGGACTTGACAGATATATTTAGAACTCTATCCCAAAGCAACAGAATGTACTTTCTTCTCCAGTGCCCATGGAACATTCTCCAAGATAGATCACATACTGGGTCACAAAACAGCCCTCAATAAATATAAAATAATTGAGATGATACCATGCACACTTTCAGATCACAATGCTATGAAACTTGAAATCAACCACATGAAAAGTCTGAAAAACCTCCAAAAGCATAGAGTTTAAATAACATCCCACCAAAAAATGAATGGGTCAACCAGGCAATTAGAGAATAAATTAAAAATATATGGAAACAAATGAAAATGAAAATACAACAATCCAAACACTATGAGGTGCAGCGAAGGCAGTCCTGAGAGGAAAATACATTGCAATTCAGGCCTATCTCAAGAAACAAGAAAAATTCCAAATACAAAATCTAACAGCACACCTAAAGGAACTAGAAGCAGAACAGCCAAGACACCCCAAACCCAGCAGAAGAAGAGAAATCATAAAGATCAGAGCAGAAATAAACAATATAGAATCCGAACAAACAAACAAAAACAGAACAGATCAGTGAAACTAGGAGTTTTTGTTTTTGCAAAAATAAACAAAATTGATAAACCTCTAGCCAGGCTTCTCAAAAAGAAAAGAGAGAGGACCAAAATAGATAAAATCACTAACTAAAGTGGACTTATTACAACCAGTCCCTCAGAAATACATGCAATTATCTGGAAATACTATGAAAAATTATATGCCAACAAACTGGACAACCTGGAAGAAATGGACAAATTCCTAAGCACCCGCACACTTCCAAAATTCAAATGGGAAGAAATAGAAAATTTGAACATACCCATAACTAGTGAAGAAATTGAATCAGTTACCAAAACTCTCCTAACAAAAAGAGTCCTGGAGCAGATGGCTTCCCTGGGGAATTCTACCACACATTTAAAGAAGAGTTAATACCTATCCTTCTCAAGCTGTTCCAAAAAATAGAAAGGGAAGGAAAACTTCCAGGTTCATTCTATGAAGCCAGCATTACTTTGATTCCCAAACCAGACAGAGACCCAGCATAAAAAGAGATCTACAGGCCAATATCCTTCCCTGATGAATATGGATGCAAAAATTCTCAACAAGATACTAGCAAATCGAATTCAACAGCATATATAAAGAATTATTCAGTATGATCAAGTGGGATTCATTCCTGGGCTGTATAGCTGGTTCAATATTCTCAAATCAATGTGATACATCACGTTAATAAAAGATAACGATATGATCCTGTCAATTGATGCAGAAAAAGCATTTGACAAAATTCAGCATTCTTTCTTAATAAAAGTCCTCGAGAGAGTCGGGATAGCAGGAACATACTTAAACATGATAAAAACCATTTATGAATAACTCACAGCCAATATCATCCTCAATGGGGAAAAACTGAGAGCTTTCCCCCCGAGATCAGGAACACGACAGAGATGTCCACTCTTACGGCTGTTGTTTAACATAGTTTTGGAAGTTCTAGCATCAGAAATCAGACAACAAAATGAAATCGAAGGCAACAAAACTGGCAAAGATGAAGTCAAGCTTTCACCCTTTGCAGATGACATGATACTCTACATGTAAAACCCGATAGACTCCACCAAAAGTCTGATAGAACTGATACATTAATTCAGCCAAATTTCAGGATACAAAATTAATGTACAGAAATCAATTTCATTTTTATGCACCAATAATGAAGCAACAGAAAGACAAATAAAGAAAATGATACCATTCACAATTGCACCAAGATTTATAAAATACCTAGGAATAAACCTAACCAAAGATGTAAAAGATCTGTGTGCTGAAAACTATTGAAAGCTTATGAAGCAAATTGAAGAAGACACAAAGAAATGGAAAAACATTCCATGCTCATGGATTGGAAGAATAAATATTGTTAAAATGTCAATATTATCCAAAGCAATCTACACATTCAATGCAATCCCAATCAAAATTGCACCAGCATTCTTTTTGAAGCTAGAACAAGCAATCCTAAATTTTGTATGGAACCACAAAAGACCCCTGAATAGCCAAAGTAATATTGAAGAAGAAAACCAAAGCAGGAGACATCACAATCCCAGACCTTAGCCTCTACTACAAAGCTGTAATCATTAAGACAGTATAGTATAGTGACAGAAAAACAGACACATAGACCAATGGAATAGAATAGAGACTCCAGAATTGGGCCCACAAATGTATGGCCAACTAATCTTTGGCAAAGCAGGAAAGAATATACAATGGAAAAAAGATAGTCTCTTTAACAAATCAAATGGTGCTGGGAGAACTGGATAGCAACATGCAGAGGAATGAAGCTAGACCACTTTCTTACACCATTCACAAAAATAAAGTCAAAATGGATGGAGGACTTGAATGTGAGACAGGAAACCATCAAAACCCTAGAGGAGAAAGCAGGAAAAAACCTCTCTGACCTCAGCCGCAGCAATTTCTTACTTGACACATCTCCCAAGGCAAGGGAATTAAAAGCAAAAATGAACTATTGGGACCTCATCAAGATAAAAAGCTGCTGCACTGCAAAGGAAACAATCAACAAAACTAAAAGGCAACTGATGGAATGGGAAAAGATATTTCCAAATAACATATTGGACAAAGGGCTAGTATCCAAAGTCTATAAAGAGCTCACCAAACTCCACACCTAAAAAAATAATCCAGTGAAGAAATGGGCAGAAGACATGAATAGACACTTTTCTAAAGAAGACAACCAGATGGCCAACAGGTACATGGAAAGGTATTCAATATCACTCCTCATCAGGGAAATACACATCAAAAGCATACTGAGATATCACCTCATGCCAGTCAGAGTGGCTAAAATGAACCAATCAGCAGACTATAGATGCTGGAGAGGATGTGGAGAAATGGGAACCCTCTTGGACTATTGGTGGGAATGCAAACTGGTGCAGCCGATGTGGAAGACAGAGTGGATGTTCCTCAAAAAATTAAAAATAGACCTACCCTATGACCCAGCAGTAGCACCGTTAGGAATTTACCCAAGGGATACAGGAGTGCTGACGCATAGGAACACTTTTACCCCAATGTTTATAGTAGCCCTTTCAACAATAGCCAAATTATGGAAAGAGCCTAAATGTCTATCGGCTGACAAATGGATAAAGAAGATGTGGTTTATATATACAATCGAATACTACTTGGCAAAGAGAAAGAATGAAATCTGGCCATTTGCAGCAACATGGATGGCATTTGAGAGTATTATGTTAAGTGAAATAAGTCAGGCAGAGAAAGACAGATATCATGTGTTTTCACTCATATGTGGATCCTGAGAAGCTTAACAGAAGTCCATGTGGGAGGGAAGGGGGCAAAAAAGAAAAAGTTACAGAGAGGGAAGGAAGCAAACCATAAGAGACTCTTAAATACTGAGAACTGAAGGTTGATGGGCGGTGGGGGAAAGGGGAAAGTGGGTGATGGGCATTGAGAAGGGCACCTGTTGGGATGAGCACTGGGTGTTGTATGGAAACTAATTTGACAACAAATTATATTTAATATTAAAAAATAAAATAAGCAAAATATTTACTGAGTCAAAACAAATAAATAAAATAAAATTAGGTTTAGTAAACAAAAAAAAAAAGATGAACATTCAAGAGTGACATCATCTTGAAAACAGGATACAGTGTTCACATTGCTATACTAATTGCACTATTTCTGCCTAAAACATGGGCTACTGTGGATGCTATACTCTGCATCAAAGCATCAACACAAAGACTCAGTGATGCGGATTTATAATCATATTGAATTCAGTTCACAAGACATTCATTTTTTTATTTCTCAGTAAATAGCCCTCACTTATTCCCAATTATAGTATAAAATAGTTTCAATTCCATTAAGCTGGATATTTGGCTTTGTTGGTAGATTTTAAATTTCTGCAACCTGATGGTTAAATGAATTTAACTCTAATTGGCAGTCCTCATTACAGATGTAGCTTATTTAAATGATTTCTGTATAATGGAAGTAAAGTGGAAAAAAAATAAAACGTATTGCAAATTCAATAGCTCTTTATTTATGAAAAGCAATCTTTCCTTACTCACCAACAAATCAAGAAGAAAGAAGAATATGACAAAAAATGATATAACTCAGAAGGAATATTTTAATCTGATATCAAAATTTAAACAGTCTAATGCACAATATATTTATATAGAGACAATTTTTTGTTAGAAATATATGGACAACTTTTGAGTAAACTCATGACCAATTAAAAACCTGAATGATAATATTGTTTTTTAATTTATTTTTTTTATGATATTGCATTGTGAATTTGGTAAAAATTTGATTTTAACTGTGGAAGAAATAACAGAGACATCTTGGGGAAACTTACCAAGTCTTTCTAGAAAATTGAGAGGGTCATAAGTAGCACACACAGGATTCTCTTTATTTTAGTTTGTATTAGGGGCTTGTAAGAATGACGAGTGACAATAAAACATTTCATACATTCAGTATTGTAATCATATTTTCTGTGAATTTTCAGGTGCTTTCTTTTCCCTCTTGTTTCCCAAGATTCATACATCTGTAATTTTAGGATATTTAGGTCATTAATAGGGTGGAAATTAATCTGAGTTGATGTCTCTTCTATCTGTTGCTTACTTTAATATCAGCCCCTATGCCAATTTAAACCCTCAACATCTTGCATCAAGATTACAGGAGGGCTTCCAAACTGCTCTCCTTGACCTTCTTCATTGTACTGTAAACACTGTGACGTGTGAATTTGCTGATTTTAACATGCTTATGTGGTCTCCCTGACTCCCTGAGCCATCTGTCAGCAGCCCCTATGGACAAAAAGGCAGCTTCCCTTTCAGGGCCTCCATGATGTTGTCCTTGCTCTGCTTCTCCCACCTCATGTTCCATGTCTCATGACCTTATTCCCTACACTCCTGTCCTAGCTACCTATCTTTTGACAATCACTTGAATTCTTGAACTTGTTTTAGGGCTTTTTATACTTATTCCTTGTGCCCTGAATCCCCTTTTTTGCCTGGTGGGCTCCTACATGCCTGACTCAAATGTCTTCTTCATAGATGGCTGACACCGCCAACCCCATGCCTCCTCTGGAACTAACCGTGAAAATATGGCACTATTACTGTTGTCTATTTACATCCTAGTCACTGCCACCAGTCGGATGTACTTGAGGACATGAAACCATATTAAACATGAAAATGCATTATTTATTTTTGTATCAATCCAAAACTATACATCTCAGTATATAGTAGTAGGAACTTATAAATAGCTGATAATCAGAATATCTCATACAAATTTCTGATTTTGGTATACTCATAACAGATACCTGCCTTTATTAAAACAAGCCATGTTAAATTTGAGTCTGACTAGCATGTGGCCTGACTTGAACCCTCTGGTTTTTTTTACATTTGTTTAGTTTTGAGAGGAGAGAGAGAGAGAGAGAGAGACAGACAGACAGACAGAAAGAGACAGAGAGAGGGAACAAGCAGGGCATGGGCAGAGAGGGAGGAAACACATAATCGCAAGCAGTCTCCACACTTATTGCAGAGCCTGAGAAGGGGCTCAAACTCACGAACTGTGAGATCATGAGGAGCTGAAATTAAGAGTCGAACATTTAACCAACTGAGCCACCCACGCACCCCTTGAGCCCTCTGTTTTATTGCTGTGTACCTGAGTGGGCAAATAAGACTCTGGAAATAATCCTGATGAATATTTACAAAGGAACTCTGACATTAAAAGATAGAGAAGCAGAAAAATAACAATAAAAACCCAGTAAACAGAGAACTGATAATGTATACTTTGTATTGTTAAAGTGATTTTTATTATTTTGAGCTTCTGTTCAAATCTAATTTCATGTTTCCTGACAAAATATTTAACCATAATAACAGCTGGTTCTGTTACATTAAATGCAAGTACTATTTGTTTGTATATTAACTTGGCATTTGTATCTTCACCAGGTACAGATATTTCAAAATAGATTTGAAAAAATCCTTTAAAATAAACACATGCCATCTGTGGGTGTGGCTGTAGAGTGGAGGGACTCACCTGATCTGCAAAGTTCAGTTAAAATGCCATGTTCAGGGGCACTTGAGTGGCTCAGTCGGTTGAGTGTCCAACTTCAGCTCAGGTCATGATCTCATGATTTGTGAGTACAAGCCCCGAGGCAGGCTCTGTGCTGACAGCTCAGAACCTGGAGCCTGTTTCAGATTCTGTGTCTCCTTCTCTCTTTGCCCTTTCCACACTCTGTCTCTCTCAAAAATAAACTTTATTAAAAAAACCCAAAAAACTGCCATGTGCAGAAAAGTGTCATATTGGTTTGTGAATCAAATTATTCTCCTTGGGGTGCTGTTTTAAAGTAAAAGTTTGAGTTTCAAATTAACATCCTTTTTAGGATATTTTTAGTGCTTGTTGCTTAATTAATGTTTTCAGTATTTCTACCAGAATCTTTAGTGCCCAATATGTTAGAGAATAAGTTATCCATCAGACGTGGAGGCTGCTTTTGTTCTGACAATACCTTTCCCCAAGACAGTGGGAACCATGTCCATATTATGAGGACTCCTATCATGTACTTTTTCATTATTTGAAGGCATATGTATCCAAGTAAAACGAGGAGAGGGCTTTCTCAATGAACTTTTATAATATCTATAATTTTTTTTCTGCTTGGTAAGTTCATTAAATGCGAAAGCTTGAAAAACTAATGCTGCATTGATAATTAAAGAGATTTACCTTTTGAGGCTGGAAATAGATTGATTTAGAATGGCTTTATTTTCTTATTGATACTGCCTGTTTTGTGTGTGTATGTGCATTCTTCCTTACAAAAACTAAAATCACTGGTATGACAGCAGAATTCTGTTGGATTTAAAGGACATATGATGGTGAATATTCAGAACCATCTGACCACAGAAATATGTAATAAGTTGGTGAATTTGTTCCAGTATCTGGCTCTGCATATTTTGTGGTGCTTTCAGGCAGTTTTTTAATTTCATATTTACTGGAACTGCTCTGTCTCTGAAAAGAAATACACATTTCCTTCAGAGAAGATTAGACCACCCACTTTGCACTTGAACCTTATTTTTCTGACCGTAGGAGCATCTTTGCCTTATAGTAGTTACCTGGCAGTTTCCTGGTGCGTTGAAGAGTATTTAATGAAGAAGGATGCGTGCATTTATTAAGGCCAGTGGCCTCACCATCCTGGAAATGAAAGAATATACTTTTGGGAGAGTTTGTGTGGCAAATGATGGGTGGAAAAAGGCAAAACAACAAAGCAACACAACCCATACTTTAAGCCTACTGCTCTTTTAAATTTAACACATACAAAAAAAGAGGAAAGCAAGTGTTTTCTTTACATATAATTTTATTTCAGAAGTTTCAGAAAAGGGTTGCATTACATATTGTTGGGATGAAAAACCTACTTGAAGGGACTTTTAAATAAACTGTAGAAAACAAGGAACATAAGGAGCATGGAAACAAAGAGACTCTCTGATCAACAGATAGCAGTTGTCTCCCAGAGAATAGGAGACCCAGTTCTATTTATTTTTCTTCTCCTGCTCTTTTTCTTCCCTTTTCTTTTCTCTCCACCTTCAAGCAGGAAATCGAAGTTTTGTGGATTCATTTGCACTTAGAATCTGATTCCTCTGCTCCAGTTTATTAGGACTATAGCTTATTACTTGGAATTTATTATTGAAAACTGAACTTCTGATTAGAAGAAGCTGTTATTTTTAAAAATTGCAAGTGGTTCAGTATTCAAAAAGATAAATGTCTACTTGTGACAAAAAATACAAAATAGAGGTGGTTATTTTATTCTTTGACTGAATGAGCTACATACTTTAGAATTAAACTACTTTCATATTGACTACCATTTTGACTACTTTTTCTTTTAGAGAATTGTCAACTTTCTCTTATTTAACTGTGTATATATGTGTATATATTACATGCATATTATACATGTATATAGTGTATATAATACCTCATACTTGTCATTGATGATTTTATATCGTGGAAAAAGCAAAAACAATGATCTGGAATTTATTGCTAAAGTAAAATATGAGGGACTGTGTCAACCTAAGGTCCAATAGGGGACAGAAACTATAATTTGAAGAGGGAAAGCTTAATATAAAGTATTATTAACTCTAATTACAGAGGGAAATAATGAGATTCAATATGAATATAAATAAATAAGAATATAGGAATAGCACATACAAAGAGCAGTCACTAAATTTAGGGCTGAGATAGAGCACTCAGGTGATGAGAGACTGTGGGGCAAACTGAGGGCAAATACTGGCTAACAGTACCCACCCCCCACCTCAACCCCTATGGTGGTATATGTGTGTTATTCCTCAGACACTCCTGGCTGCCCAAGAACAGGGGAAAGGAAAGAAAACAAATGGTTGACTGATAGAGATCACAGTCATGCAGGACACGAGTCTCCTTCAGTTTTCAGATAACTTAGTAAACTACAAGAAAAAGGCAATCTTATCCATAGCCTAAGCTCCAGAAACCTATGGACTCTGTTTCCTGGAGCTCTACTGTCACCCTAATCAAGATGTAAGGGGGTTTAAGTGTTTGCCATAGTGATGAGGGAAACAAAACCAAATGAAAAATTAAATTCCCTTACTGCCTACAATAATTGGCCTACAGCCCATTGACAAGTCCTTGAAACCGGCAGAGTGACCTTCCTCTAGGAGCTCAGTTGCCTCGGTGATGACACTTTGCTAGGTGCAAAATGGAATCTTGGCTTAACATTATCATGACTCCCTCCTCCCCAGGATCTTGTGAGTCTTCTTAAATACATAAAAATTCCTTTGCAAACCTCCTTTAACACCCAAGTATATGTTAGCAATTATACTCCAAACAGATAGCCCCTGACATTTAACTGAAGTGTCTCATGACTGAGGTTTTACCAAACAGTAGTAAAGGATGTTTTCCTAACAACAACTAACCTCTCAAGGTCCTGGAATTCTTGCTTCCAAAATTCCTTAGAGACTTACAGTGTCCCTAACCCCGTCCCAACCTGAAGGTATATAATCAGTCACCCCTCACAATCCCAGCACAGTTCTTCCTGCCCATGGGTCCTGTCCCCGTGCTTTAATAAAACCCCCCACTTTTTTTGCACCAAAGATGTCTTCAAGAATTCTTTCTTGGCCGTTGGCTCCAAACCCCCACCATCACCCCAAAATGCCATCACAAGGAAAAGCCCTACTCTCTCCCTCCTGAGAGGGATGAGATCCAGGCCTGAATGGAGAAAGCACAACCCAGGATCACTGGATGGCTAGTAATTTATTGTAGAAGTTGCTGGAAATGTGCCTTACAGGTGCTTGAAGATGCTTTTCTAAGGGCACTGTCCCATTGATTCATTCTTCTTGGGATTGTCCACTGGTGAATGCTGGGGGAAGCTGCTGGTCTCAGAGCACATCTGGCCTCTGTGTACTACAAGAGCTGGGTACGGGTGTGCCTAGATGGTGCACGGGGACCAGGAAGCAAAATCCTTTGGGGCTGAAATGCCCTCTAATGTTGAAGTTTGGTGCCAGTTGGTGAAGGAAAAAAATATTTGAAGGGCCAATATCAATTTCACTGAAGAAGCCAAGAGGGTGAATCTGGAGCTGAGAGATAATAAATCAGGAGCTGGTACCAAACTTACCAACTTTTTAAAAGGAGGTAGAGGGGGGAAGATTGAGTTTTTGATAAGGAAGACAAAAGAGATACTGGTAGTAACAATGGATGAATGAAGGCTCCATTCAATGGTCTGATGGAGGTGGACTGGGGTGGGTAAGATTGAATAAATTTGTGAAATATTTTAGAATATTTTTAAAATACGGAATTCAATAATTATCAAATAACTCTTAGGTCATCAAGATTATGTTAGGCTCTATGGGGCAACAGAGGAAGACAACAAAGAAGCTTTTAGTGGGGGTTGATGATTCAATGTCAGACACTCTGCCTGACAGTTTGTTCATTTAAACTTTATAACAAACCTAAGAAGCAGAAATTATGTTAGCACCCATCTTACATAAAAGGAAAGTGAGATTCAGAAAGGTTAAGTGACTTATCTAACGCCACACACTTAGCATTTGTTACAAGCAGAATCCAGATCTTGGCCGACTGACTCTAGAGCATGTGTACTCACTCCTCTGCTAAACTACTATATATGGGGATTAAGAAAAAAGTTTCATTTTTTGTCCAGACAAACAGAACTCCAAAACAAGACTTCACCTTGTATTTGTGGAGATAACTCAACATACATGAAACAATCCCTGATGAATTATAGATCTGTGTGTGGCACAAATTACAAATGCTGAGGAATTAAAGAGAAGTACGTCATTGAACACTGGAATAGATAGAGATAGCCTTTAAAAAAAAGTATATTTCTGAGAGAGAGTGTGTACATATGTTTTCTCTCTCTCTCTCTCTCTCTCTCTCTCTCTCTCTCAAAAATAGAGGGGAGGAGCAGGCTCTGTGCTGACAGTAAATCCTGAGATCATGACCTGAGCTGAAATCAGGAGTCGGAGGTTTAACCAACTGAGCCACCCAGCACAGTGCCCCCACCCCCCTCAAAATAGCTTTTTAAAAGAAATCTTGAGTTGGTCATTGAATGTGGAAATTATAATTGGGGACTGGACGAAAGGAAACCATTCCCTTTAGGAAAATAGAAACAGTGCACAGTGCATCATGTACCCATGGACAATAGGGACAACTGGATTCTATTAAAGACTATGCATTTACAAATGTCAATTCAATTTAATTTTTTTTTGCTTCTTCAACCCACTTCAGCATCATAAACAAGGTATAATGACATCAATCACTGGGTTATGATGTGCTGGTGGAAACAAAAATGAGAGCTGTAACTACTTGGTCTTTGTTTTTGAAAGTGACTCATTCAACACTGTATGATTCAGTTTTCTCTGAAATAATCAATTATATAGCTTGTGCTCAAAGAAAAAAAATGTCATTGTATCTGGGAAGTGAAGGTAAAATGTAACATGTTGTAGGAGAGTGACATAAGAATTTTTAATCAAAATTTCTCCTTGAAGTAAAATGTTTTCTGTGGAATCAGAACTGGATCACTCTAAACATGGTATTAGGTACTCATCCAAATGATTATTTTTTTTAATTAAAAAAAAATGCCTATTGGTTTTTGAGAGAGAGATGGGGAGAGCCAGAGAGAGAGGGAGACACAGAATCTGAAGCATGTTCCAGGCTCTGAGCTGTCAGCACAGAACCTGATGCTGGGCTCTAACACACAGACCATGAGATCATGACCTGAGCAAAGGTCAGATGGTTAGCCGACTGAGCCACCAACATGCCCCATCAAATTATTATGTTAAATGTAGAAATGGAGTGTAAATATGCTACAGAGAATTCTTTAATGTGAGGATAGGCCAACTAAGATTGGGAATCTTGTGTTAGAGGAAATAGAGTGGACATAAGTTTACTATGTGGTGAGATTAACCTTCAGATTTATTTCTTGGATATAAGAAATAGCCTATTTATGTTATCATTGAAATCTATAACATTGATTCTTGCTTCTATTTTATTCAACACCAACATTTTATTCAACACTTGCTTCTGTTTTATTATAACACCAAATTAAATGTGTGTGTGTGTGTGTGTGTGTGTGTGTATTAAATAAGCAAAATGAGAATGGAAAAATGTTAAGAAGTGGAAATTAGGCTTAAGAGGACTTTGTGAAACAATAACAATAAAAATGGTGTGGTATTATATATAGAAATGTCAATTTTTAATTTTAACCAAAAACTATTTTTAAAGAAACAAGCAAAATTTCCTCTTACTCTTCCATATTATCATTTTCTAAAATAATTAATATTTAAAAATAAGCAGGAAGGAGAATATATTATAGTAATTTAAATTAAATAAAATATACCATATCATCTTTATTTATTCTCTTTTCCCACCAACCCAATAAAAACCTTTTGTGGGCCTGGTGCTGGTCTATGGATGGGTACTAGAGACTACTGACACACACAGGTGTTTTTCTTTTATTTTTTGATTTAAATTTATTTATTTACTTTGAGAGAGATGGAGACCGCACGAGTGGGGGAGGGGCAAAGAGAGAGGGAAAGAGAAAGAATCTCAAGCAGGCTCTGCATTGTCAGCACAGAGCCCAATGCGGGGCTGGAATCCATGAACCATGTGATCATGACCTGAGCCAAAACCAAGAGTCAGATGTTTAACCAACTGAGACACCCAGGTGCCCCCCGCACAGGTTGTTTTAAATGGATGCTTTTTCTAGTCTGGGGAATGATTAGAGACTTAACATGAGAACAGAGGGGATTGGAAGCCAGGAGTACCAATTACATAAACAAGACTAACTGTGTTATTATTTTCCTTATTTATGTGTCTGGCTTATATAATAATCTGGTCTCCATATGCTACAATATGGAAATAGCTTTACTCTTTTTTCCCCCCAATGTCACTTTCACAGTCCATTCTCCCAGATCCCCTTATTTCTCTTTGCCAATACTTCAAGATTGTCTCTTGTAATTTTAGTGATTTTTCAGCATTAAAGCAGTTTATCTTTCAGTTTCAAAATGTTCTGTCCAGTGTAAATAAAAGTTTTAATCTTTAAACCAACTGAAATCTCCTCTCCTGGCTTAACTCCTAGGATTCTTAGAGTAATAGTGGGGGAAAGACCATGGTCTCTCTTGAGTTCATCTTATGATTCCTCCATGTTAGCTTACTCTGCTGCTTCGAGCTCCTCCATACAGAATAGGGAGAAGGGTAGATTAGAAGGAAGGGCAAAAATAGTCCTTCTCTGTGGATGACTTAGCCTGGCTATCAGTGGGTTCAGCATAGTACACGGCCAGATTCTAGTTCTCTTTTGTATGTTCTTGGGAGATCCTTCTGTATTCCACCATTCTTTTCTGCAGTTAATGATAACTTCTCACATAACCTTTCATATGTCCTTCTAAGCTCCTATACCTCCATTCTTTCTACTGGAGTACCTAGGTCTGGAAGGAAAATATCCCAGGCTCAGTCTTTACATTGTGACTCAACACTGCTAGATTCATGCATCATTGCTCCAGTCAAATCTGGGAGTATGCAAGCCACTCCCACTGATATCCTCTCTCCTTGTCCTGTGATACGGGAAGCTTTAGCCAGCTATTCTCCTTCAGAGTTCTGGAAAGTCTCCAGTCTCAGTCTATATGCTCTTCAAAATTCTAGAGAACCTTGACAACTTTTCCAAGCTCTCTCATTGTACTCAACTATAGTGTCACAGCAGGGTCAGGATATCTAGTTTGTGCAGCTCAGTGAATATTCAGGTTGGATACCTGTCATTCCTTCTGAAGAGCAGCTTGGTGCAGTGACACCAAGCTTATATAGACCATAGCATTCTATACTTCCACAAAAATTTTTAAAGAACCCTCTTTTTATCTGCTGGATGTCCGGCATCTCTTATTTAGCCTGGATAGTGTGGCACTCATTGAACCATTATGGAAACCTTTTATTAAAACTTGCAGTGGTGTGTATAATACACTTGCCTAGAATGTGTGGGAAGTCAACATAGATTGTACTCAGCTTTAGGGCTAAAATCTTTTAGAGGACAGTTAAAGGACTTCTAACAACCATTATGTGTATTGATATTGTTATAATTTTTTATTCTTTGAGTGGAGAAAAAATAACACTGTATATATAATATTGTCATTGGGTCTAGGAAACTGGTGAACATTTGTTAATGTCAAGTTCATAGAACTGAAATAAATTAAATAGTCCAGCTATGTTTGTTTTGAAAATGGGCATATATCAACTATAGAGGGAACATAATTCCACATAATAGAGGACATAGACCACAAGTCCACAACTAACATCATACTCATTGGTGAAAAGTAAGATCGGAAAGAAGACAAGGATGCCCATTCTAACCATTTTTATTTAACATGGTACTGGGACAACTAGGTAAGAAAAAGAAATAAGAGGCATCCAAACTGGGGAGAGGTAAAATTGTCTCTATTTGCAAATAGCATGATATTATATATAGAAAACCATAAAGACTCGGCAAAAAAACCTGTTAGAACTAACAAACAAATTTGGTAAAGTTGCAGGGTACAAATAATTTTGCAAAAATTAGTTGTGTTTTAATGCACCAGTGATGAACTATCAGAGAAATGAAGAAAATCATTCCATTCATATTTGTATGATGAATAAAATACCTAGGGATAAATTTAACCAAAGAGATGAAATATATGTATACTGAAAACTATAAGGCATTGATGAAAGACACTGAAGAATACATAAATGGAAAGATATTCTGTGCTGTGGATTAGAAGAATTAATACCAAAGTGTTCACACTCCTGAAAATGATTCACAGATTTTACACAATCCCTACCAAAATTCCAATGGCATTTTTCACAAAAATAGAAAAAAAAATCTCAGATTTGTATGGAAATACCCTGAATAATCAAAGCCATCTTAAGATCAAAGCTGGAGGCATTGCACTCCCTGATTTAAAACTGTGTTACAGAGCTATAATAATAAAAACAATATGTTATTGTTATAAAAACAAACACGTAGATCAATGGAACAAAATAGAGAGTCTAAAAATAAACCTACATTTACAAGGTCAATCAACTTATGACAGAAGAGCCAGGAATATACAATGAGGAAAGAATAGTCTCTTCAATAAATTATTATGGGTACACTGGGCAGCCACATATAAAAGAATGCAACCAGACCTCTATCTTACACCATACTCAAAATGCAATTCAAAATGGATTAACAACTTGAATGTAAGACTTAAAACCATAAAACTTGTAGAAGAAAACATAGGGGATAAGCTCCTTAATGGTTTTGCAAAGATATTTTGTATTTGACATGAAAAGCGAAGACAACAAGAGCAAAAGTAAACCAGTGTTACTGCATAAAATGAAGAAGTTTTTGCACAGAAAAGGAAACCAGTAAAAATGAAAAGGCAACCTACTCAATGGGAAAAAATATTTGCAAAGCATGTATCTGATAAGAGGTTAATATTCAAAATATATAAAGAATTCATACAACGCAACAGAAAAAAAAACAACAAAACAACAACCCAATTAAAATATGGGAAAAAGAACTGAATAGGTGTTTTTAAAAGAACACATATAAAGATGGCCAAGTACCTAAAAAGGTGCTCAACATCACTAATCATCAGGGAAATGCAAATCAAAGTCACAATGAGGTATTGCCTCACACCTGTTAGAATGGCTATCATCAAAAAGCCAAGAAATAAGAAGCATTGGTGAGGATGTGGAGAAAAGAGAACCTTTGGGCACTGTTGATCGGAAGGTAAACTGGTGCAGTCACTGTGGAAAACAGTATGGAAGATCCTCAAAAAATTAAGAATAGAACTATCATATGATCTAGCAATTCCAGTTGGAGATATATATACACGAAGGAAATAAAATCACTATCTCAAAGAGAACTCTGTACCACCATGTTCACCGCAGCATTATTCACAATGGTCAAGACATGGAAACAAGCTAAATGTCAATCAATGGATGCGTCAATAAAGAAAATTATATATATATGTATAATATATAATATTATACATATAAATATAAATAAATATATTAATATATATACATATTCATATATGTACAGGAATCTTATCATTTGCAGCAACATAGATGGACCTTGAAGGCATTATGCAAACTGAAATAAGTCAGAGAAAGACAAATACCATATGATCTCATTTATATGTGGAGTCTTAAAACAAACAAACAAACAAACAAACAAAAAACTAAAAAACAAACCCAGAAATCCTAGAAACAGAACAGATTGGTGGTTGCCAGAGGTGGGAGTTGAGGGATGAGGGAAATGAGTAATCATGGTTAAATGGTGCAAGCTTCCAGTTATAAGATTAAGTTCTGGAGATGTAATGTATATAATGGCTAATATAATTAATAATACTGCATTATATATTTGAAAGATGCTAAGATAGTAGATCTTAACATTTCTTATCACAGGGAAAAATTATACATGATATTTAATGTCCAAGAATATCCAGTTGAAAAACAGGGCAAAATGGAGGTCACCACATTTTTTCCCACACCTATATAACTCTCTTGTTAATAAACTTACTGTGGTAATAATTTTGCAATATATACACACAGCAAATGATTATGTTGTATACCTTACATTAATACCATGCTATATGTCAATTATATATCAACAAATAAAATTGAAAAGAAAATAAAAATTAGTAAAATGCTCCTCAAAAAAGAATAACAGAGAGAAAAAGAAAATGGGCATATATAACACCATATTGTTTCTGTCAACTGCTTGGAAACTTTAGCCTCTAAAGCTCTTGGTAGCAAGTGGTATGCTGAGACAAGCTCTTCATGTGGGGGTGTGGTCCCCTGCAACAACTTATAAGGGACTCTTATCAAATTCTTAATGAAAATTATTTTAAATGCTTTCTAACTCTGTAAACTCCCTTCAACCCAGGTCTTTGGTGAATGAGTGGTGTGTTTATAACTCTTCTCATAGAATTTAAATTAACATTTTGGAAATAAGTTTTCATGAGTTTTGATTGTTTGTTTGTTTCTTTGTTTGTTTGTTTGTTTGTTTGTTTTAGTGTGTTTTCCATGCTTCTGGGACAAACTCTAACTAACCTCCCTTATTGCCACAGGCTAATACTCTGGAAACAAATTCAATCTAAACACCGAACTTAATGAAAATTAGAACATCATAAAAGAAAATTAATGGCTGCATCCTTCACCCAAGTTTTCACTTGGCAGATTCACCTGGTTTATCATCCCTACTTGAGGCATATTATTAATGATGGCAGCGATTATGAAATATTGACATCTGTCCACTGGATATTATACAGATACCAGAAAACCAATGTCACGTGGCGTTAGACATTTGTGTCTTAACCTGATACGTTTGTAATGGTCTTTCACATAAGGAGATATAAAAGAAAATGTTTAGTTTCATTTTTGTGGTAGCAGTTTAGTGTCCAAAAACATTCACTTGAAAAACAATGCAAGAATGAAGCCACTGAAAATTTTTGCCATGCTACATAACTTTCTTGTAACTCTAGGATAGCAATTTTTTGTACTGCTATATTTAATTTGGAGACATTGGAAATAAATAAATTTGACTAGATGAAACCATAACATATTAATAGTTTCAGATGTGGATAAAAGTAAACTCTGCCCTATGTTCAGAATCTCATAGTAAGCTATAGTGCTATTTCTCATATTATCAGAAAGGCTACCTTCTAATTAAGATTTTATATGATCTAATGTAAAAGCAGTGTGTGCGAAGTTAATAAAATTGCCAAAAATTTTCAACCCTTCCTTTTTTCCCCTATTAAACTGGTAAACTAAGGACATAAAATAGATAAATAAGTTGCTGAAAATCTGAAAGAGTAATATCATTATTGTGATATTGTGTGTCGTGTTGGACTATAACTTAGCAGCCAGTTCAAAAGGGGTCTTATCAGACCAGATCTTACCAGTGAAGCATAGCACTATTTCTAAGGAGATTAACATTTCTTAATAATACATTTAGAAACAAATTTCCTATGTGAGGCATTAACAAGTGACACTGGTTAATGAATTAAAAATAGTGGGTTAAATGGGTTTTATAAAAATTGTAAATAATATTCTCTCTTTCTTGTAATTACCAATAAGAGTCCACGTTCAAATAAAATTAAAAAAATTACCTTCCAACTGAAATTTTATTTATTCTGTGCCTTTTGAAGACAGTTCTTTAAAATGGGCTCTATTTTTCTCAAGCAGTCTCAGGCTCACTAAAATTCACTAAATTTTCTAAAGCAGTCTCACATTCAGTAAAATTTAGTGAAACATAGAGATTTGTCATATATGCCCTTCTCTTCTCCCCACAAATCCACATCCTCTCCTGTTAACATCTGTCACCAGAGTGATAAATTTGTTAAAATTAATTAACTTAAACTGACACATCATCATCACTAAAAGCCCATAGTTTATGTTGGAATATTACTCAGCCATTAAAAAGAATAAAATCTTGCTATTTGTAATGATGTGGATGGAACTCAAGAGTATTATGCTAAGTGAAGTGAATTAGAGAAAGACAAATACCATATAATTTCACTCATATGTCGATTTTAAGGAACAAAACAAATAACATGGGAAAAAGAGAGGGAAACCAAGAAACAGATTCTTAGCTGTAGAGAACAAACTGAGGACTGCTGGAGGAGTGTTGGGTGCAGGGATGGGCTAAATCGGTGATGCGTATTAAGGAGGACACTTGTGATGAGCACTGGGTGCTGAATGTAAGTGATGAATCACTAAGTTCTACACCAGAAACCAATATTATGCTGCATGTCAACTAACTGGAATTTAAATAAAAATTTGGAGATAAAGAATAAAATCTTTAAAAAAAATTTAAAACAATAAAAAATAAGCTTTCAACTAAAAAGAAAAAATATTTGTAATTTCAAGACATTTCATTCTAAGCTTTCCTGGAGTATAGGGCAGGGAAGTGTCACTGCAGAAATAGGCAATAGAAAAATTCTGGAGGGGGCTTGATTATAAATCCTATGTAATAAATTTTGGAAACATCTAAAATAATAACAATAATAATAATGAATGAGAATTACTGTTGGTCCACATTCTTGCCATTGTTTGGTGTTGTCAGTGTTTTGGATTTTTGCCTATTTTATATGCTTCTTTGCCATTTGAACATCTTCTGTGGTGAATTATCTGTTAAGAACTTTTGCCTATGTTAAAATTAGTTTGTTCATTTCTTATTATTAAATTTCAAAGTGCTTTCTATATTTTGGATAACAGTGCTTTATCAGATAGGCTTGTCACAAATATTTTTTCACAGTATGTGGCTTGTCTTCTCACTGTCTTCTCGCTGTTTTCACAGGATCTGGCACACATCAGAAATTGTAAATTTTAATGAAATCCAGCTTATCAATTACTTTTTCACAGTTCTTTTGGTGTTGTATGTAAAAAGTCATTGGCAAAGCCAAGACCATCTGAATTTTTTCCTATGTTATCTTCTAGGAATTTCATAGATTTGCATATTAAATTTAGGTCTATAATCCATTTTGCTAATTTTTTTTTTTTAAGAATATAAGGTATGTGGCCAGATTATTTTCTTTTTCTTTCTTTCTTTCTTTCTTTCTTTCTTTCTTTCTTTCTTTCTTTCTTTCTTTCTTTCCTTCTTCTTTCTTTCTTTCCCTCTCTTTCTTTCTTTCTTTCTTTCTTTCTTTCTTTCTTTCTTTCTTTCTTTCTTTCTTCTTTCTTTCTGGCATGTAGACGTGCAGTTGTTCTAGTTGTTCTGGCAGCATGAGTTGAAAAGACCGTCTTTTCTCTTGTCTTTGTTCCTATGTCAAAGATTAGCTAACTATTTTTATGTGGGTCTTTTCTGGACTCCATTTTTGCCATTACTACACTTTCTTGCCTATTGAACCTTTATAGTAAGCCTTGAAGCCAGCAGTGTCAGTCCTACGATTTTATTCTTCTTCAATATTGTGGTGGCTGTTCTGCGTGTTTCCCCTATTTATGTAAACTTAAGAATCAAGTTTGTTGTATTCACAAAATAACCTTCTGTGATTCTG
Organism: Panthera tigris; assembly: GCF_018350195.1. Lineage (NCBI taxonomy): Eukaryota > Metazoa > Chordata > Mammalia > Carnivora > Felidae > Panthera > Panthera tigris. The sequence goes on along the minus strand of NC_056660.1, from coordinate 162,029,022 downwards.
ACTGGAATTGCATTGAATCTATACATCAAGTTGGGAACTGACATACTGGTGGTAATGTGTCTTCCTACCCATGAGCATGGAATAGCTGTCCATTTGTTTGGTTCTATGATTTATATCATTTGAATTTTTTGTCATTTTTCTCATATATGTTGTACTCTTTTATTATATTTATACCTAAGCATTTCATTTTTGTGAGTGTTAATGTAAATGTTTTGTGTTTTTAATTTCAAATTCCATTTGTTCATTGCTAGCATTAGGAAAGTGATGGAGTTTTGTGTATCAACTATGTATCTGCAAATCTTGCTATAGTCACTTATGTCAGGTACAAACAAGGGCAGTTTTATTTTTTTCTTTCCTGATAGCTACACCTTTTATTTCCTTTTCTTGCCTTGTTAGTTCCAGTATGATGTTGAAAAGGAGAAGTAACAAGAGACATCCTTCTCTTGATCCTGAAAAGTGGCAGGTTTTTAGCAGGTTTGTCATGTATTCATAGAAAATTTGATCCAGGACTTACTTTCTCAGTAAATAGGTAGCCATTTAATAGTCTTATTACCTCTTTGTATGATATGTGTTTGAAGTTAGCACTTCATGGAACAGAGTCCACTCAAATCACCAATAACTGTTTATCTAAGGGTAGAGATAGTAGTGATAATAATAGATCTCCTTATTCTGGCATCTTGCTCTAAAGGAGTTCACCAGGGTCTTACAAGGCACTTTTGTGGTCATTACTGCTTCTACTAGGCTGCTTGCAATCTTGGACCGATGAGCTAGTTCAGATGAAGTGGAAGAGAGCATTTCTTTTTTACCATTAACATAACTTACTTTTGGATTGCATGGTTTTAGACACAGTTTTACATTATACACTTGGTTTCCCCTTTCCTTACTTACATCTCCGTTACTTTTATATTTCTTGTTCTGATTTTCAGAGATGTATTTGGGTTGGACATACCATCATTTGTTGGCCAGTTAAAGCTTCCTTTAATGCAGCCACCCCTTCCTGGTGAAATTATCTGTACCTTGGCGGATGAGTATACAATACATAGATTTCTTAGGGCTTTAACCTCAGGTAGGTCTTCCGGAAGGTAATAATTACCTAAGAGGGGACTGGGGGCATGATGTGCATAAAGGTATTCTTTGCCTTGGATTACTCAGACATGGGCTTAGTTTTTATAATATGCCTTTGATCTAAGTGAACTGAGGAACAAAATAGGCAATCTAAATTAGGATACATTTCTTTTAAATATATTTTGAAAGACAATCTTAGATCGGTTGCTTTTCAATGCTGATCAGACACATATGTTTAATAATTACTGATTGCATCTTTTCTTCTTTTCCTAACATGTACTATTATAGGGCATCCTCTCTCTCTTCTGGCTTCCTAATCTCCAACCTTTTCCTGCTGTGCCTTCTATCTCATAGAGATAGTGTGGTTTGAAGCAACAAAAATGGATTTGGAGTTCTTCTTCTGCTAGGTACCAACACTGTGACCTTAGAAAATTGTTTTACCTCTCAAAATCTCATTTCCATAACCTATAAATAGTCACTGAATAAAAGAAGCCATCAAATGCACATCTTCAATTTCCATTAACCTTTTCCCATACAAATATCCAGGTCCTCTTTATTCAACTTCTTTTCCTTCTATCTTATCTTTCAACAGTAACCTTCTGTATTTTTTAAGTGTAATTCTTTTATTGCACTTTTGTTCCATCAATACTCACATTTTTAGTGTCTCTAGGGTTCAGTACACACACACACACACACACACACACACACACACATATATATGGAGAGAAAGAGAGAGAGAGAGAGAGAGAGAGAGAATGCAAATCAGTACAAACAAAAGAGATTCTACAAAATTATGTTTCATCTTTGGTTGAGTTTTGAATTATGTGAGTTTTTTGTTTTCCTGATGAATGCAACTTCTGTGTAAATAAAAATAATGATTACTGTAAAAGTTTGTTAGATAATTCCTAGAGGAGGTAGAACTTGAGCTGGATCTTGAACAAAGTGATGCACAGGGAAAAAATGTGATGCATGCATAAGAGAACTGCTTGCAGAGAAAACTTGATAAAAACAAATAATTAGCCTGAATGCTTATATGATGAGAAAGTAATGGATAACTGGGTAAACCTAGAGAGCTCGTTAGAATTAAAAAATGCCAACCACAGTGTTGTACACTAGAAAAAATAATATTAAAATTTGTGTGTGTGGTGTGTGCAGTTGACTTGAGGGGGTGGTGAGGTCACAATGTGGTAGATTATTGCAAGCCTCTAGAGACTTAAAAGTAAAATTGCTTTAATATTAAAAATATTAAAATATATAAGTAAGTTCCTTTTTCTCCACATGAAGTTTTAAATGGATGATGGACTAGGTCTAGTATCACTTCTTTTTGTGTGTTAAAAGACTAAGTAATCCATGGGATGGCATTAATAGAATTATTCAAGTTTTAAAAAGTGGATGAGTTAGCACTATTACAGTTACAGGTGATAAAACCTTAATTCAAATTACATATTCAAGGGGGAATATTTTGGTTCATGACACTAGGAAGTTGAAGGGAGTGAATCTCATTAGTTTAAGGCACAAAAGGATCCAAGTTTTCAAAGACAGCATCATTTGAAATTGTATTACTATTTCTCTCCATTGCTCTGCTCTGTCCTCCTTTGTTGTGTTTTATGGTCATGACAGCTATTGCCATGAATGTATGGTAAGGTCACCTGGGTCTCATGCCTATATTCTAGCAGCTACCTATGTCAACATAAAGTGCTTCAGCAAAAGCCCCAATTTTCACTCTTATTGGACTTATTTGTGTGGCATCTCTTCACTGACCTCACAGTTTTAGCTGAGAAACTGGAAGATAGCAATTGATCAAGCCTGTTATAACTCTGTACTTGGTGGGGGTGGGAGAATTGAGGGATGGAGAGATGGCACACACCATCTCTGTCCTTTCCTGTACCATATGGATGAGAATGAGGAGGGCTGATTCCCCCCCCCCCCCACTTTAAAGGAAAGCAAAACAAAACAAAGATTTGTTAAGATTTGTTATCAGTAAGAGTAATGTAGTTAATAGAGCAGAATAAAACAAAACATATATAAGAAGGAAAATGATACGCAAAACAAAACAAATTGAAATGTGACCAATGCAGAAATATCAGTTTATCTTTCTAACTAACTCATTGTATAGATTGCTAAGATTAAGGCAGTTAGCCAAGATATTTAGCTAGTTGTAATAGTCCACTGGAAATTAATGATAGATCCTAGATATCTTTATATTCATTTTTGGTTGAACTTTGAACTTTGTGAATTTATATACACATGCATAGAAAAAAAGATGAGAAAATTCAAGTTTAAAAATGATCAGAATATATGACTTTGCAATATGGGTAAACCAATATCATCTGACTGCCAAATTGAAACAGATCTGTACAGAGTGTGTGTTTTTTGTGTCCCCAAAAGAATGGTTAGCTCACTATGGCAAATGCATATTTTGCCTTATAGCACATCCTAGATACATAGAATTATTATATTGTCCTATTATTTTGTTTTCAATTTATATTTTCTGGTACTTTACAATATGTTTAGTAATTACCTTAAGTAGTATCTTTCTTCTTTGTTGGTGACACTGTAGAAAATAATCTCGTGAAAATTGTTCATAAATAACTATCATAAACCTTAAGCCATTATTATACCAATACAACAACTTCCTGTGTATATTCTATTAATAATTTTGGGAAACTGATGACATCATGGTATTCATTGGTGATTCAGAGAGGGATCATATTTCTTACTGCTTAATGGAAGATGAAATTATACACTGGAAATGAAATTTTCAACTAGGATATTAAATCACATTGCAATTGGTTTAAAATGTGATGACTCTGGTGGGTATAGTGAAATGCAGAGTTATCAGTCTCTGGATTCTCCTATCTATATCATACATTTTCTTAGCAACAAGAATATTCCATTCTATTTAACATACAAACTATCTTTTCCTAGAAGAGATTGTAATTGAAGACCTACTCACTGCTCTTCCTTCTCTCACAGCCCAGCTGTTTATATTGCTCTGAGTTCCAGAATCATTGTGATACTGATGATGTCTGCATTCTTCCCTCTTAAACTTTTGGTTTTGTTTTATAAAACTGTTTTGGAGGTACTTCAATTGGTCGTTTATTCTGCAAACTTCTGAGCATCTTGTGTCTCATTACTGTTTTTCATAACACTCAGGTCGTATTTGGAAGCCCCTTCCAATGATACGCTTTCAATACTTTCAATAGCCCCTAGAACTCTTGGCTTCAATATGTTAGTTCAGGACAATATCAGAAGGTAGCATGCTCATTTTAAGTGAGTTGGCCTTACTTTTTCATCGTAGTTTACTTCTTTGTCCCCTTGAATTTCCTTGTGCAGACCACCAGGATGTTGAGAGAGAGAAATCAGCTTTGTTAGATTAAATCATGTGTCCTAAACAATATCCACCCTGTGCCTTTACTTTATTTGTTTCCCCTTTGAATATTGCAGCCTGAGATCACCATACTTTCTTGCTTAGGCTTTCTGAACTGTAGCTTAATACTTAAAGTTTCACCAGAAAGCACACTAAGCATTTAGTAAAACACACAGTGTGGAATCACAGGAAGCAGGCACAATTCCCATTATTAAGACTGATGATCTTTAATGGTGCTCAAGAGAGGAGAACCTAGCAGTGTTTCCTCATTCCAGCATCTACCAATATGAAATAAATTTTTGGGAGTGCCGCCTGGTTGGCTCAGTTGGTTAAGAGCCGACTTCAGGTCAGGTCATGATCTCACGGTTCATGGGTTCGAGCTCTGCATTGGGCTCTGTGCTGACAGCTCAGAGCCTGGAGCCTGCTTCGGATTCTGTGTCTCCCTCTCTGTTCCTGCCCCTCCCCTGTTCATGCTCTGTTTCCGTCTCTCAAAAAGAAATAAACGTTAAAAAATTTTGAAATAAATTTTGGCAACTGGATGTTGCCTATAGACATATCTTCATGGGCAAGTGCCATAGATTATCCAAGGCTCTGAAGACTCTAAAACTAAAGAAGTCAAGGATTTGCCAAATTTAAGGTAGAAGACTATAGAAGAGTAATGTATCATTGAAGTGTAACACAATTATTTTTATTCTGCTAATTCTTCATATATAAAAATGGAGAAAGAATCTTTTATGTCACTATGTAATTCTGTAATTTGTTACTGTTAGATTTCCTATTACTATAAATAAATGTTTGCCAAGTCTGTAAGAAAGTGTTGAATTGGAATAATTTCAATTTTCCTCAAGTAATGCAATAGAGATTAATTTACTCCAAAGAGGTGATTTGAGGGACAGTACTACAGTGTGTATTAAATCATGAATCTCTGCATTTAACAGATGGCTGTCTGAGGAATTAGACCTGAAAAATTAGCTTTCAGTCTAGAGGACTTGCTGTTTTAATGCCCCTGGAGGAGACATATCTCTCACTGGAGAGCATCTAAGGAGGGAAACTGTCTACAGAATGTGATGTAATCACTACAGGAATAAAATCCTGAGTGTAATTCTGAGCAATTCCTTTCCCTCTGGGTAGACAAAGGCTCTCCATGGGAAGAACAACCTGGTCTCTAACACAAACACACAAAATGTTTAAGATTGCTATTTTGCATTATTTGGAATTACGAATAAGTCTGATGTTTGCTTTGGTTATCAGAAACAGCTATATTAAGTACAGCCTTGAGATAATCTTTATCAGGGAACTAGATTTATTTTCTTATTATCCTCATCTAAGAATTCAAGGATAAAGAAGACAGCAAGAGTGGCTTCCTTCCAGGGTTAAGTCATCCCCACATAAGGCTGATGCTGACAGCTCTGCAGGATTTGCTTTAATTCATCTGAGAACTGAGTGTGAGTGTGAGTGTGAGTGTGTGTGAGTGTGTGTGTGTGTGTGTGTGTGTTTCTGGTAATAATAAAATCAATGTATAGACCAAATAAAAGAATGTAAATGGCTAAAAAACTAAGATAAAAAAGGGAAATATAGTTTATGCTTCATAAACTAAATTAAAAATGAAATAGAAATAATAAAATTGGAGAAGATTTATTTTTAGTGAACTCCTATATTCTGCATTCATGTTAAATTCAAAGCATAATGCTTGGTCAGTATATAAATAACTTTTTCCCCAAAGCTTTGGTGAAGACTTATCTTGAAACAAGAAGACTTTAGTTGAAACGGCAAATAATGTATCCTATATTTCAGAGTAAAATTGCTATGCAAGTTGTCTTCTAATATAGAGATTACTATGTATTTACCAGGCAGTGGAGCTAGAAAGTAATCTTAAAGCTTCTATATGTCATTTCCTAAGTATTCATTTAAAGATAATTAAATGCTTAAACACATAAAACAATGTTGTATGCATGATGTCAGACATGATTATCATAAACCTGCCACCACAGTTCTTAAATGGAGTATAGGGGAAGGGCAGGTAAAGGAGATTTAGAAGGCATTTTAGAACAACTTACAAAGTACAATGGCTGTCTTTTATGTGGATTTTAAAACACTAGGGGTAATTTAAGTACTAATTCAAAAATTGTATTATTTTTTGCGAAGCTATAAATTAGTCCAATTCTTGATATCAGAGAGCACCCCATTGCAGGACACTGGGATTCTTATAGTTACATTTAAAAAATAATTGTGTGCATTTTACTTTATGTTATTGTTTTTTTAACATTTATTTATTTTTGAGACAGAGAGAGACAGAGCATGAACGGGGGAGGGGCAGAGAGAGAGGGAGACACAGAATCGGAAGCAAGCTCCAGGCTCTGAGCCATCAGCCCAGAGCCTGACGCGGGGCTCGAACTCACAGACCGCGAGATGGTGACTTGAGCCAAAGTCGGACGCTCAACCGACTGAGCCACCCAGGAGCCCCTAATTGTGTGCATTTTAAAAGAAAAAGAAGACTTTCCTGCAACCAGTAATAGAGAAATATTGGCCAAGAGCTGCTGCAATAAACAGAACACATAAACAGCAAGTACAAAGTTCAAAACGTTATTTAGGGCTTGTTCTAGAATTGCCTTGAGACTAAAATCTCATGTAATGGGAGAAAATTTGGAAGTCCTACAGCCTGGCAAATTTATCTTTGAGTCACAAAAAGGCAGTCAAGGAAAAAAAATGATTACTGACTGTACAGAAATATTAAACAAAGCATTTTTAGTCAAAAAACTTAGAAAATTAGTTAAAAGTCCAGGGTTAATCCAGATATTTTCCTAAGAATTGTATAAATGTCTAAATATTAAGAATACTGGTAATTTATCTTTTTAAAAATGTTTTAATGATAATACCTATGAATCTATGCTAATTTTCAAGTATTTGGTGATGAAATAATTAGTGAAAAAATTCTGGGAAAGCAATTTAGTGTGTATGTGTGAGCATAGTTCTGTTTGGGGAAAAATTGCGAAGTGGCAGGATAGGTGGCTCACTGCAAAGTCACACCCACTATGCATCCCCTGGCACCAGATACTAAGCAACAACTTCAAAAAGTGTCATCATGACTTTTTGTTTTGAATTCTCAGGAGTAGTCAAATGTATATTAATTTTTAAATTTTGTTTGACTACACAATTTTTATAAGGATTGAATGAGATAAGCATTTATAAGTTTATTAAACAGATACATTCTAGCTTAGTTAGGGTAATGGCTGTTCAGAATTTTAGAAACTGGATAAAAAATAGCTTGTTTAAAAATTTTCATATAGGTAAAAATGATGATAGGACAGATTGAAAACTTTAATGTGGCAAAAGAAGGCAGTACTTCTCTTCATGATAAAGAATGACCCATGAAGTGACTCAATTTTCATATGTATTTTTAAGGCTGAACACACACAAGGGTCAACTGCAATGTAAGACTAAGAATTTCAATGTCTCATTACAAGATTGCCTTAGAGAAAATAAAGTCAAAGGGTGATGTAAGTAAGAAGAGGATATGTGTATGTATCCTTCTAGAAATTTAGGTCATTGACATTAGGAAATTCACAGTATTCATGGTTAAAAAGTAAAGATTAATATCATGTGCCTGTTTGGTGAAAGAAATTCTCAAAATGTATACAAGATAGGCAGGACAAATGTATACAACATCTCAGTCTTCCACAAGATACAAAATAACTTGATCTCTTCAACACAAATATGATTTAAAATTTCCACAAATAATAGCATGGAAATACTGTATTAAAACGTCCTTTTTGATAGTGTTTTCTGGCCTTCCGCACTGTGTCTATTCTGAAATAGACCATCCATGCAGATAAGTATAGAAAGATTCATGCATGCAGATACACATGCCCTTTGTACACATGTTACTGTGCGAGCCTGTTTCTGAAAACACCGTGACATCAAGGAAAAATAAGATACTGAAACAAACTGGTATCTTTGTTGCTCTTCAATTCAGTGCAGATTTCTAGAAATTGAGAAACTACGTTTACTCAGAGAGTGACGATAAACATACAACCACAAAAAAGGGGTACATTTGGAATAGAATGCAAAATCCCTTTGAATATTTAAAATGAACCCTAGGCTCTCAAAGATACTTGGGCTTTTGAAAAGATGCTTGGGGTAATGCATTCAGGCTCAGAAGGCATGCTCCTTCTTCCCTTTTGCTAGGAAGAGTCATTTCCTTCGAAAGTTAAGAGATGCATGGAGTCTAGACATCTTATAGTCTCTGTTAGCTTTTTGATTGTGTAATTGTGATGAGATTTCTTTGGCTGGACTTATTTAAGTAGATATTGGATCACCATTTTGATAAGGTATTATAGGGAGAAATCAAGTAGATTTTCAGTTGAATTCAATAAGACTGGAATTCTCTCCAGCTTCCAGATTTAAATAAAACTAGGAGGTCTTCCTGTTACTCCTCTAAAGAAATGAAATTTTACATGCAGTTTTAGTACTTGGATTCTGGTTTTCTTTTATTCCCTACCCGGCAGCTAAAGTTTTTAAAACGTTAGTTCAGCTTTTCACATTGTTATTGCAGAATTTAGCATGGAAAAATGATCTCTTTTTTTAAAGTATTATAAGTGTTGATGAAATTTCTTTAACACAGTTACATATGTATTATATATACATATATAAGGACATATATATACAGACATCTATAAGTACATAGGTACATTGATTTTCTTCTTCATTGTTTTCAGCAATATATTTTGAAAAGCAAACAGTGGTAGGTTTCTTAGTAACAGTAGTTTACATTGTGTAATTTCTGAAATGTTAGATATATTATTTTTGTTATCTGTAGCATAAAATGCATTACATTAAAATTTTTGATTTTCTAATATATTTTCCAGAGAGAGGAAAACTAGTGTTTCTCTTTTAAAAATTTTTTTATTATCTTTTATTGAAATTTTTTAATGTTAATTTGTTTTTTTTTGAGAGAGAGAGAGAGAGAGAGACAGAGTATGAGCAGGAGAGGAGCAGAGAGAGAGGGAGACACAGAATCTGAAGCAGGCTCCAGGCTCTGAGCTGTCAGCACAGAGCCTGACATGGGACTCAAACCCATGAACTATGAGATCTTGACCTGAGCCGAAATCAGACACAACTGACTGAGCCACCCAGGTGCCCCACGAACTAGCTTTTTTTCTCTCTCTCTGCATAGATTCTTTCATATGTGTGAAGAATAAAAAAGGGTTTGTATTTGTATGTCTAATATAACCTGGTATTAATGGTATGTGAATACCTATCATCTCTCATATCTCCATGTAATACACACTGAGTGCTGCAAATAGAGTATTTAGGGGCTCAAGCCTCCCTTTTAAATGCTTGGAACCTTCTGATCAACTGATAATTAGTCATTAAAAGCTCAGTTGTCCTCTAACAAAGGTTTTAAAAACCTAAGAATATACAGAAATCCCAGCAGAAAAAATGATTGTTTCTAGAGATTGCAGAACCTAACATCCTTGAATTGGAACCATTACTGATTATTAAAACCCTTTTGCCTAGTTCTCCTGCTGTGCGCGGCATCGTACTGTGAAAAGCAGGCACCAGTGTGGCACAGCTGGAAATAAACATAACAGGATTGTAGAGCCCAAAATCTGAGAATTTATAAAACTTTTGTCCCAGAGAATTTAAAGTGCAATAAGTGAATCTAATGGTGCAGGTAAGTTTGCTTATTGACTAGAGTTGAAGGTGTTTTAACTATTTCAAGACATGGAGTCATTTTTATAAATGGTTTTAACAGGAAAATACAGGCTATACTAAAATCTTGGATCTCAGACTGTACCTTCTGTCTTAAAATTTCTTTTTTTTTTAAATTTTTAAATGTTTATTTCTTTTTGCTAGAGAGAGAGAAAGAGAGAGAGAGAGCAAGTGAGCATGAGCAGGGGAAGGGTAGAGAGAGAGGGAGACACAGAATCTGAAGCAGGCTCCAGGCTCTGAGCTGTCAGCACAGAGCCCAACACAGGGCTCAAACCCATGAACCGTGAGATCATGACCTGAGCTGAAGTCAGATGCTTAACCAACTAAGCCACCCAGGCACCTCTAAAATTTCTTCCTGTGCAGGTCATCTTAGAGGTCCTTTTGTGATTTTCGATAGGAAATATTTTTTACTTTATCTTATTTGAAAACCAAGAATATTGACTTCTTGTCTCGTCGATATTTTGTTTCCTCTCTAGGATAAGATACTAAAGCCAGACTCATTATTTATTTTGGGTTTTTCATATATTCAGGGCTTACTGTAAGTATCTGAAGTGGTATAAGTATCTTGTGAGTTAAAAATACATTGGGCAATACTGAAAACATTGGTCAGTGCGTGCAAAGAATATGTACAATACAAAGGTTTTTGCTATGCCCATTTTGGAAATGATTGTGTTACAATAATGGAATTTGTAACTTATTTAAAAAATTTAAAGTCATGAAATTTTTTTCAGGAGCTGTGGGATGCACATCTATTAAAACTTATACCTCAGGAAAAAATTAGACTGACCCGTGTTTTAAAAACTTAAAGAGACCCTGGAGGCTATAAAAAAAGAACATACCTATGACAATTAATGCTAAAACGTATGCTAATTAAATGAACATTCAAGCCCATGCAACACTGACAGAGAATTGTGAAGAAACAGGACACAAAACTGAACAAAAACATAAAAAACAACTCTTGACCGTTAAAGCATTATTAGGAAATAATAAAATGTAGAACTTTCCATGGAATTACATAGCATACTACTACAAACAGTAACAATTTTATATAATACTCTTACGCACATATTTTGTATTGGGTGCAATGTTTTAAATATTTTATGAAGTAATAAAATTTCCATAAAACGTGGTGAGGAAGATACTATTTTTATCCCCTTGTATGAAGATAAAGAAAGGGAAGCACAAGGGGCTAGTGACTTGCACTTTGTTTCCCAGTTGGAAAATTGCACAAGCATAAGGAAATACAAATGGAAAGCATTTATAAGCTTCAGAGACTAGTTGAGAAGCCGTTTTGTGGCTGAACCTATTATTGCTGCACTAAATTTAGAAGTCACCATTTGTCTCATGGAAGCTTACTAGCATAGCTATATTGGCCATTTATTGCTTTTAATATAAAATTAGCCTAAAAAAATTTACCTTGGGTAAAATAGATTTTTCTTTAATTAAAGGGTCAGTTGTCCAGCTTCCATGTCAGGTCAGAGAAAAGACAAGCATCTATTTTTTGTTTCTAAACTATGCTTAAAAGGAAATATATCGGTGACATTCTTCTGGAGCTGATTCTTTTAGATGACTATAGGACTCCATCATGGCATCTCTCTGTTTGTCTGTCTCTCTCTTTATCTCCCCCCTTGCCCCTCAGCCTACCCAATCTCTCAACCTCTGTCCACATACACATTGTGTAAATACAAGGTTAATCTAATTTGAATCTGATCTTTTACAACTCTGCTTATCCCTAAAGGCTGGAGTGAAAACATGGGACCAACACTAGACCAAACCTGAAAGAATGTTATAACTAGTGATTGAGGTATTTCTGGGTTAGGGTAAAGAATATACCAGGGGGAAATCTATACACCAAAGAGCAGTTTGTCAACATTTGTATAGAAAAGAGAAGATTGATGGATTGTATTTGTATTTATGTTATTGAAACTGGTCATGCACTCTCGCTTTGCCTACCTGATGAGAAGACTATAAAAGACTCTTCTCTGTGTGACACTTTTATTGAGATAGATGTACCTCACTCAGATCTTGGTGGTTCATGTTCTGAAAATGAAGTGCTTCATCTGAAATGGAAGAAAGACTCTGAAAGCTGTTGGGAAGTATTTGACTTCTCAAATGTTTTCTTGTGGTTTCTTCACTTGTATCTTCTAACTTTAACTTGTAACTTTTGGCAAAGACGTAGAGAAAAGGGAACCTGTGTATGCTGTTGATGGGAATATAAATTGGTACAGCCCCTTGGAAAATGGTAAGGAGGTTTCCCAAAAAATGAAAACACAGAACTGTCATAGGATCCACTAATCTCACTTCTGGGTATTACTTGCAGAGTGAAATCACAACCTCTGAGACTTATCTGCACTCTGTGCGCATTGCAGCATTTTTCATATTAGCCAAGGCCTGGAAACAATGGAATAAGTATCCATTGACAGATATATGGCTAAAGAAAATGAGGTATATGCACAATAAAATACTATTCATCCATAAAAAAAATACAAGAAAATTTTGGGGGCATCGGGGTGGCTCAGTTGGTTAAGCATTTGACTTTTGATTTTGGTTCAGGTCATGATCCCAGGGTCATGGGATTGAGCCCCACGTTTACCCCATGCTGAGTGTTTCCCCATGCTTGGGATTCTCTCTCTCTGTTGGCCCTTCCGCTGCACTTTCTCTCTCTCACTTTCAAAAGAAAAAGAAAAAAGAAAAAAAAGGAAAGGAAATTCTGCCATTTTTGATAGAATGGAAACATGGATGGACCTTGAGGTTATCATGCTAAATGAAATAAATCAGAGAAAGACATATACTGTGTGATCTTCTATGTGGAATCTAAAAACTGAACTCAGAAACAGAAACTAGAATACTGGTTGCCAGGGGCCTGGTGGGTGGGGGAAATGGGGAGATGTTGGTCAAAGAATACAAACTTGCAGTTATGAGTAAATTCTGGGGATATAATATATAGTAATGTGAATATAGTTAATACTGTATTATATACTTGAAAGAGAGAAAATCTTAAATGTTATCACAAAATTGTAGTTATGTGAAGTGATAGATTTGTCAACTAACTTTATATTGGTATTTTATAATATATACATGTGTCAAATCATCATATGGTACATTATAGAAGTTTTTTTAATGTTTATTTTTGAGAGTGCAAGCAGGGGAGAGGTGTAGAGGGAGGGAGACAGAAAATCTGAAGCAGGTTCCATGCTTTAAGTTCAAAGCCCTTTGTGGGGATCATACCCATGAACTGTGAGATCACAACCTGGGTTGAAGTCAGATACTCAACCAACTTAGCCACCCAAGCACCCCAATCATATGGTACATTATAAAATTACACAGTGTTATGTGTCAATTTTATCTCAAGAAAGCTAGGGGGAAAGTTTTATGAAGTCTTTTGAGTTCTTTCAAAAATCCAAATACCAATAGTATGATAAATAGATATATACATGTATATGCATATATATACATACTCATATATATACATATTTTCAAATACACATACATATGCTTTATTTATTTATGTTATTTATTATGTAATTAGTGATTGCTTGTTAAAAGCCAGACACTAACTGAAAATGTGGTGTGTGCAGCACAAACAAGATGTGGTTCTGCCCTGAGCTACACAGACTTTTTTTTTTGAAGATTTTAAAGTAAGCCAGTAACTGTGACATTAGGTAATAATGACTCAATGCAAAAGAAGAGTCACATACATAGTAATAGGGTTATGAATGAAAAAAAATGATTTGGTCATATAATAATTGAATATAATAAAACAGTCCTTCATAACTTACCGTCAGATGGTTGAGCTAACATCGTTTTTACACTATGTTCTCACCCAGCGGGTTGCAAGGTCTCAGTCCAATCACTTGGTGTGTCTGATCTCACCTGCACATTAGGGTTCAACCATTTCCTTCTGCACTAATAATACTCAAAGGCATTTCTCTCATCTTGATCTGTTTTTGACGCTCCACTGAATTTTTTTCAGATGATATCAACTGATCTAAGGCAGTTTGGTTACAAACAACTATTTGAACTAGTGAAAGTTAGTTTCAGACCAACTTCTGCCATACATATAGAAATTATTAGTAAGCAAGTACGAAGCAGTTTATGTGACCCATTGTCTACACTTAGAGTTTGGGTTCTCTACCATTTAAGATGTTCCTTGCAGGGAAAAGGTCCCTGTGGGGAGATGTGAATATATTCCAGAATGGTATTTTGCAACCTATTTATCATGAGAGACCATTCTATTTTTCTTATTTCTACTTTATCCTAGACTAAAATGCTTTTGTAAAATATGTCAGTGTTTTCACAGTGTAAAAATACATAGTTGTGATTTTAACAATGAATGTCCTTATATTAAGTCATCTACTATACTGATTAAAGGATTTATTTTAACCTAAAAAAAACATTTCTAATATTTATTTTTCAAATACCAAAACAATAAAGGAGGGAAGGGGTGCTAAAGCATTTGTAGCAGCCTCTAGGACAGCCCTTTTTGTTGAAAAATATCTGGCCATCCCTGGAGAATGAATTATCAGTCATGATAAATGACTATCCTAGGTTGGTAGCTAAAACATAATACTATCTAAAATGAACTGTTCAAAAGTAAATTATAGTTACCATCACCCATGGTCTATTATCTCAAGCTCTGTGAGTCTCACACTCAACTCTTCATACCTTATAAACTTTGTTCTCCTTCTGTATTTTGTTTATAGAACTCTTAAGTTCATTTATAGTGGTAACTCCTGTTTCTCTGCTGCCTGTCTTTGACATATTTGTTCCATTTTAAAAAGACAGAATGAAGTGAAAATATAGCAGACTGACTTAACTTCTAAGTATGTAATTGGTCCTCATACCTAAGCATCTAAAAATACTCATTAGTTGAATCTGCTAACTAGATGTAGGTTTCTAGCTCAGAAATGAAATAAAGTCACGTTCTGAGTTAATCAGAATTTTGTTTTGTTGATTTCCCCCCCTAAATTGGACCAACTCCATTTGTTCTTGATAGGATTTTGATTTCTGTCACTATGTCAGCTGATCATAGGTGTTAAAGAAGCTTGAGTCAATTGCCATATCTGTCTGTACTGTCCAATGAAAATACTAGTGAGTATGGGTAGAGGTTTGGGGCAGAATTCTTCTGTGTTACAGATCCAATATCTGTGCCTTCTGAAATTTGATAACAACTCTAGGTTCTTATAACACTGTACTTCTCTGATTTACAAATTGTGCTACCTTCGAGGTGCCTGGGTGGCCTAGGAGGTTAAGCGACTAACCCTTGATTTCAGCTCAGGTCATGATCTCATGGGTTTGTGAGTTCGAGCCCTTTGTTGGGCTCTGCACTGACAGCCCAGAATCTGCTTGGTATTCCCTCTTTCCCCTCTCTCTTTGCCCCTCCCTCACTCAATCACCCATGTGCACTTGCTCTCTCCCTCCAAATGGATAAACTTAAAAAAAAAAAAAAAAAACCAAAAAACTTGTGCTACTTTCTACCTACTTAACTCAGTACATCTGCTTATTTTTCCACTACTTGGATTAAAGACCCATGTTAAGTCCTTTTCTGAATATCTTTTAAGTCTGCTTTCAGATCTGTTCCTGCCTTTTAAAGCCAGGATATGGTACTTGGCAAGAGGTAAATTAAAGTTTTGGCAAAAGCTATATTTACTTGTAGTATGTAACAATTCATATTCATATTTGCAGGGCAGAGAAGATAGACTATTTTAATAAACAAGAAATCAGGAGTAGAAAAGTCCTTTGGTCCATTTGGAAAAGTCCAAATGGCCATAGCAATCTTTACAGTGCTCTCCCCCATTGGTATCTCCAGATTTTTAAAAATGATGGTAATTATTACTAGCAGGCTAAAAATTTATCACATAATCACTGAAATTCTTAGGTAGGGTAATATTTATTCTTAGTGTGGTAGCTATAGTGATTGTTTTATGCCTGTGCCCATATTATATAGCTACGTGGAAAGGTAATTTATTTTAGACATAGGGTGGGATGTGGGGGGTTATATTTTTTTAAAGTTGGCCACAATGATTATTCTCTATCCCCTCCTCTTATAACTGGGTGGAACTTTTAAAAACTATTGATTTGTATATTTTTACTGTTATAAGCAATAAAGTATACTAAAATTGATACTATGTGATTTTTGAGGTTATGTCCTAAAATTTGGTGCTACTTCTGCTTTGTGCTCTAGAATACTCTTGAAGCTTCCTACTATTATATAAGAACTGTTATTTTCTAGAGATTTCCATGGTGTGAAAAAAAGCTAAAATTAGCTGATGTGCAGAGAGACCACATAGAAAAATCTTGAGCAAAGAATTAAAGCAGAGTCTGTAACCCATTTGTTTTCTGATTAAGGAGTTGGGAGAGATGTTTCCAGGGAAAGAAAGATGACCCCGTCTAATTTCACCACAAATAAATCACACCCTGTTAAATAGGAAAATAATACTTCGTAGGAGAAAAGCCCTGCTCTGTAGAAAGCACCTCAAGGGTGTTCCAGGTATATGGTTGCTTCTCGTAAATAAACCTATACTCTAGATTTATGAGACATGACTCTTCAGAGAATACAATATAAGCTATACTCTGATGTGATAAGCAGATGTTTTGTGACATAAACACATTCTGTTGTGTTAAATAATCTAAGGGGTATCTGTGTCCTTTGATCGCTTGTATCCTCGAAATTAGTGAAATTTGTACTGGGTAAGATTTCTGATTTGAGTCTCATTTGACAATCTAATGCTTTATGTTCAGTTTAAAATGTCACATTGTCATATTGTAGTAAAAATTAGTATAATTCAGGCTTTCAATTCTGATACCTTAAAACTATACTTTAATATATTTTTTAATTAAAGATAGATTTAATGATATTCTTTCTTAGTAGTTGGCAGAGAAAATCTTTTCTCTTTACCTTTCTTCCTCCAGAGAATTCTTGGTGGCATTATTTTTCCTATTCCAATCTGTATTTAATATAATTTTGTCATGTCCTGAACTGAGACAGTTTTATTGGCAAAATATCATGTTTGTAATATTGGGGTTTCCTACTCTGGTACATGAATCTTCCCTCTGTTTTTCTGTCTCTTTTGTTTTTTTATATACATATTTGTATTTTTATTTAGTGAATGCCTATGAATTATTTCTGTTTAAAAGCATAATATGTATTTAATTGTAACAAAAATTCACATAAATTTGTATAAAGAAGAAAACATTGCAGTTTTCTCCAAACTTTTTCATTGTCCCTTTACTGTTTTATCATTCACTGTGCCTCCTTCCACAACCATTTTATTGTGCTGATACCAATATAGACAAACACATACACAAATACACCCACACAGAGGGGTGTTTATTTCCTTAAAATGATATTATCAAATTTAGATGTATCCCATTCTATTTTCTGGTTAGTAATTGCTGCTACACGGAATAGGTTTTGCTTTCATAAAATGTAGTTTCCTGTCATTTTCAGGTAAATTATCATATGTGAATAATGCTAAAATTACATTCACATTTCAACTCTTTATGTCTATTATTCTCTTTCTTGTTAATACTTTAGCTAGGCCTTAGAGAAGAAACTTGACTGCTAATGAAATTGAGAAACATTCTTGAATTTTTTATGGTCTCTCATTTTGTTGGTAATGTCAATAATTTGTCTTTTATTATTATCACAATAGACATCAGTGTCTCTTCCAAAATTATCAAATTTTTTGTGGCATAATTAAACAATAATTAGAAACTTCATCAAATATAATATTACAAGGACATAATATTTGAATAATATATAACAGAATAAGTTGTTTTGTTAAGCTTACCAGTGTTTGGCATTCTTTTCATCTTAATATAAACACTACTAGTTTATTTTTTTTTTAATTTTTTTTTTTTAGACCAAAGAGTTTTATTTACAGAAAGGTCATGGAGAATTAACAAAATTTTATGAACACAATTTTGTTAGCAATAATAAACAGAAACAGCATGGTTTAATATATATCACTTGTTATATAATACACATTAAGATATAGTTTTCATGCTACACTTATCCATTAGTTTCTGTTCCAATTTTTAAATCTAGAAATAAGGCAGTACACATGGAACAGATTTACTACATGCTTTTAAATTACGATTCCTTCTATATCAGATATTGTCAATTTTAAAGCCATCTACAAATTAAATGGCCTTTCCATTATAATTGCTAAATTTAGAGATATAAGCACCAAATGGAACTCAAAATACATAAAATAAACTGTCACAAATTCAAAAGGAAAACATTACAGTAACAGTATCATAAATTAACAAAGAATACTGCAGAAGTAAGATACATCAAAAGTTTATTATGATTAAGTCTAGAATGTTTTTTACTTGCATTCTTTTCCATCGAGTTGAAAACACCAAGGTACTAATTGAATGTGAAAGGACCATTTATAAATTGTAGGTGGCATGTGTCATTTTATGGATGAAAGGAAGAGGGACTATGTGCTTTGATTTGCAAATAATGTTCTTTGTCCAAGTAATCCTCAGTGTTTCCGTTATCCTTGAATGACCAGATTCATTAAGTACTGTGTGAAAAAAGAGACCATCCTTTTACTGATGGAAGGCTTCTAATCTTATTTGGGTTGGATCTTCTGGATGTCTCAAGGCAATTCCATTACGCAGGAGCAGCTCAATATATGGTGGCCAAAAAGAATCACTAATTTTGACATATGGATCATGTGGAACATCAAATAATCTATTTAAAAGAATCTCTAACATTTCATGCAGTGTTATCAGCTGTGCAGTTGATTCTTGAATGTTTGTCTTTTTCTTTTTCTTTTTAACATTTCTATCAGGCAGAGGAAAATGATCTTCCAGAAATTCATCCAAGGTAATCAAGAGCTTTTCCTTATATTCTTTTATATCATGCGTTTTAGTGTTCAGCTCATCTAAGATTCTTGATTCAGAAATTGTCACAACCTAATTTTTCAATTCACTGTGCAGTACATTAAGAGATTCCAATATCTGTTGTTGTTCCTCCAACCACTGTTGCTCCCTTTCCAAGTCTTCCTTTAACTTTTCATTCTTTGACTGAAGAGTAGAGAGTACCAATTCAAGATCATGTCTCAATTTTTGGAACTCTTCTTCTCCTAATGTTACTAGAACTTCTTCATTCAGAGGAACTATTTCAGGATTTTCTTTCTGCCATTGACTGAGTTCAACAGTCAAACATTTCACTTGCATAATTAATAATGACAGCTGAGCATTTGAATCAGTGAGTGTCTCAGTTCCAACAAGTGATAATTTTTTCTGACATTCTTCCATGTCTTTCCACATTTCGTCACATTCCTTAATAAGTTCTTCTTCAGCATTTGTAACATCTTCCATATCTGTACTACTATCTGGGTCTAGATCTTGCTGATTCACTGACATGTGCCTTGTGATATTTTTAGCCTTATAAGAAAAAAAGCTGTGTGACGTTGGGCAAGGCACTTAAACTGTCTCTGCCTCGGTTTCCTTACCTCTTAACCACCACACAGCCACGGACTGCAGGCCACCTCCTAAACACTACTAGTTTAATTACTGTTAAAAATGGTACTTGTTTTGTTTTTTATCTTGTTTAGGGTTTAAGTGAAATGTTCAATGCACTAATTCCTATTTGTTGATTAAAACAGTAAAACTTTAAGTTTAATTCTGTGTATACCTTTGTGAAATAGCACATATAAAGATAACATATATTAAAGATAACATAAGAAATCATATATTAAATATATATTTTATTAAATATCATGTTAAGTAAATACACATATATATACATCTATATAGTCTTTAATTTCTGTAAAAAATTGTTTTTAATGTTTATTTATTCCTGAGAGAGACAGAGACAGGGTGTGAGTGGGCGAGAGTCAGAGAGAGAGGGAGACACAGAATCTGAAGCAGACTCCAGGCTCTGAGCTGTCAGCACAGAGCCTGACATGGGGCTCGAACTCACAAATTGTGAGGTCATGACCTGAGCCAAAGTTGGACGCTTAACCGACTAAACCACCCAGGTGTCCCTTTAATTTCTAAATAGTATATATTCAATTCAGTTAGAGTTAATTTATATGTTATTTAGTACTCTTAAAACATTTTCACTGTTTTGAATTAATTGAGGTTGATTTTATTTGTTTTGAAAAAAGACCTTAATTGTTTCCCAGTGAACAGGTATTGTCTTGTATTATATTTGTCTTTAGGTGTTTACTGAGATTTTCTTTATATGCCACTATAGAAATAATTTTAGTAAATGCTTCTTGAACATTAGAAAAAATATATACTTTTATTTGTAGGTCACAAAACTAAATAAACACACACACACACACAAATGTGCACATTTAAAATCAGTCTTTACAACACCAACAGTCCTCAATATATGGTCCATGGCCCCATATGGGACCTAACACACTTTCAAGAAGTTCACAAGGTCAAAACTATTTTGACTACCACCAAATCTCATCAGGAAAGTCCTGAGCATTGGGAAACTCCAGCTCAGGCTGGCAGATTCAAGTTTTCCAAAGTTCTAATTTCCCTTGAAAGAGAAAATTTTTATCCTGACTATAATACTGCCAGTTATTTTCCCTTTCCCTGAAAATAATGTTCATGGCTTCAATAAAACATTATTAAGTGAAACTGACTTTTTAAAAAACTGTGCGTGATGGAAAAGATTCTATGAATAGAAGTACTTTTCTGATATTTGATACAAGTACATTTGATATTAACAAATGTAATATTTTGATTATACCAAGATTCTTAATAATTAGATACCATCACAAATGTTAATTATGTACTACTTGGCATTAATTATTGAAAGAAAATAGCTCCCTTTTTGATTTATAAAACAGTAGTAGGCAAATATGAGTATGCATTTATTATAAAATATTTAAAATATTATACAAATTGTTGGTGAATATAAAAGTCTAATTGCTACAATATATTCCTTAAATAACATGTTTACATGTATAAAATAGATGTCCAAATCTGTGATATGACTAATTTTCAAAAACAAAATGTACAGTTCAATGAACAGTTTTGTTTTCTTTGGGGAAAACACTAGATAGGTTATAGATGAGAATTAAAAGAGTCAATCTATCAAGAATGACATTATAATTATGGCAAATGTCTTAGTAGAAAACATGAATTGATTCTTATACTTAGGATCTGTTTTCCCTTCAGTCCAATTTATCAGCTTGGCAAGTGTGAATAACCTTCATGGCTTTCTAGTCTTGTTACCTCTTTAAACAAGAAGAAATTTTATATTTTACTTTTTCAGACAAGACATTTAGCAGATCCATTCCAAGCAGGAAGTAAAGAAGACCACAAATATAAACAAAATAGTATATGTTAAAGCTGTCTTTCCAAGGGATGTCAAACTTTTGAGCCAAATTTCCCCAGTAAGAAGATGATTAAATAGTCAAATCTGTTCACACTCATACCCTGCTCATAACAGTTTCACGTAAAATATATAAATAAGAAAGCTAACATGTTATTTGAATTTCACACCTAATCTCTACTAGATGCCAAGGTGTATTAAAAATAAGTGCTTCGGACATGGTAATTATATTCACCAGACATGTGTAAACATGTAATTGACCCTAATGTTCTCAACTTTCAAACTTAGGTAACGGTGTGAGTGATCCATGTGTGCTAAGGACATGTAGTAGTTTCACTCCTAGGGGGATCATTTCTAAATAACTTCCAAAATAAAAATGTTCCCAGTGCACAATAGGCAGGATAATATATGACAAAAATTGAATGGATGCATGCATCTCAGTACTGGATGAAGCAAAAAAAACACATTTATTGCATAGCACATAGTAATCATTGTGTAAGGCTGCAAATGGGAGACTGAAGGAGGTATGCAAAATACATATATGGCATAATTCATGCCCTCTACATTTACAACTTAGTTGACAAGGATGACCTTGTCTTCCTGTATAACAACAATTAGGTGTCAGTCCAAGTGTTGCAGGGGAAAAACCCAATGAGCATGTGGTGAAAATGCTAAAAGAAGGCTTAGCTAATCAGAAATGATGTTTTACTGAATAATATACTCATGTTCACCAGACTTTCCTGAATGCCACTGTGAATATTCCTAAAGGTCTCTACTAGAGACTGTTTATACAATTTCTTTTAGAATATTTTATTAAAACCACCTTTTACAATTTGCCTTACTCAGAAATCTCAAAAATACATTTTTGCCCTTTAATCAACACCATAGGTATCATTGTATGTGCAAATTTATTGACTTTTTCTCCCACATTTTTATTTAAATTCCAGTTAGTTAACATACAGTTTAATATTAGCATCAGGTGTAGAATTCAGTGATTCAGCATTTTCATACAACACCTGGTGATCGTCACACGTGCCCTCCTTAATCCCCATCACCTCTTCAACCCTTTTCATAGGAATCTAAAATCTACCTACATAGGATACACATATAATACTTGCTGACTGTGAACATGATTGTTGTTTATTTTATAGAACTATATATAAATTATTAGACATCTCAAAATGTTTATTTGTATGATGGCTGGGGGAGGTAGAATAATGCCCTCCCCCATCAAGGCGTCTATGTTCTAAACCCCAGAACTTGGGAATGTTACCTTACATGACAAAAGGGACTTTGCAGATGTGACTAAGGGTACTAACCCACAGATGGGGAAATTATCCTGAATTATATAGGTGGTTCCAGTTTAATCACTCAAATCCTTAAAGAAGAGAGCACCTTTGCTGACATAGATGTTATAGAGATGGGAAAGGAGAAGAAATTTCAAGCAGGAGAGAGACTTGATCTGCTGTTACTAGCTTTGAAAATGTAAAAGAGAAGCATAAACCAAGAGATTTGGGCAGTTTAAAGCTGGGAAGGCCCTCGGCTAATACCTAGCAAGGAAATAGGGATCTCAGTCCTATAACTTCAAAGGGCTGGAGTCTATGACCCAAATGAACAGGAAATGGATCCTCCCCTAGGTCCTCTAGAAGGGAGCACAGCTCTGCCAAAGACCTTGATGTTGCTCCACGAGACCCATGTTGGATTTTTGACCGACAGAACTATAAAATAATTTTGCCTTGCTTCGGCCACTAAATTTGTTATGACAGTAATAGAAAACGACTACCTTTTTCTGTCCCACTGCACTTGAGGGATAGAAGACTCTTATCAGTGATATTTTGCTATAGAATTTCTGTGTTCATTTGTGCTCATTGAAGTGTCAGATTTACACATGGCATTCAAATGTGTGAAAAGCCAAATAAACCACTTTAATTTTTGTGATTAATTAAGTATGAATTGTCATTTAGCATGCCTTGCTGTTCTTGTGATTTCCGTCATGCCTGCTGGTTTACCAAGGCCCCAACCTTGCTTGTATTCACATACTTAGGGGGTTGAGTGCAGGCAGGATTTACACTGTGGTCCTTGCTTTTGATACCTCTGCACATACTAGAAAAAAATGTGTTCTGAAGATTTGGCATTTCCTTTTGCTCCCAAAGGATATCATGTGAAGGTCCTGAACTTTACATTAAAATGTTTATCTGTCTTGTCAAGCTGAAATGTAAAGTCCTCACTGAATTAAGCATAATAGAGTCTTGGACAGCACTTTACCTTTTATAAAAATAATTAATTCACATTATAGGCATATCAAAAATCCAAACATAACAGTTCACATGAACATTTTGTCCTGATAAGTGTTCTTTCAAGAGACTTTCTCAACTCATAAATTTGAACAATTTAATAATCAGAGCTATTGTGAGAATAATCCATTATTACTGCCAAAAATAAGACATGTGAAAAATAGATATTTTTCTTATTTGCCTATATTCTAGCAATATATTTTGCTATTTTAGTCAGTAGAAAAAAAGATATCTAAAAGAGAAACTTCCTTATAAAAGTGTGAAATGCTATATTTTAAATGAAATACCTGGTTTTAAAAAGCAGCTTTTTTTCTCCCCATTGGGAAGATGGTCTCTCTTTATCTAAGTGTTGATAACATAGAAAGCTAATTTTTTACTGTTGGAGGAATTCATTTGTAAGGGGTGTATTAAATGGCCTCATGTTTATTCTAAATCTTGACTCTTTTTAAGCCACATCATGAAAATATAGACTGCTATTATCAAAGATTATTGATGCCTTTCTTTGGCATTTTCTATTTCTTAAAAAAATTCATAGCAAACACATGTGATAGGCACATGGATGGTTTTCCATTCTGTAGTTTACTGAATTCCAAGAATGTACAGTAACATCTGTGACCTATGGTTTGGTTCTTCTGCTTATCTGTCATCAAAATTACACCAAGTACTCTTTCCCCTTGTGAAACACATCACCTGGTATGCTTTGAGTTGGGGTTTAGTATAATTAATTTGAATTTAATAATTTGATTATTTACTGACATGATGCAATGAGCAAAGTGCTGTGGGGGCAGAGTGCTGGACAGTATGAGTTTTGAAAATGAAGGAGACCTGATATTCAGGAGCATACATGGCCTCAAGAAATGTCTCAAAAAAGCTAATTGCTTTTTTTGAGTAAGAGTTATGGTAAAAGTTATATTCAGTAGGTAGAATGCCCCTCAGATTTTTGGTTTGGGGTGTTCTTAAAACCTTTTGGCACTGAGAAAGGCACAATGATAATCACCTTAAACCACAAAAATTGATGGGCTTTTTCTTTGCTACATGTTTTTTAATCTACCTTTAAGTATCTTCCTCTTCCCCACTTTTTAACTTTTATTAGTAACCTAAAAGTATAATCATCATAAATTTCAGCAACAAAATAGGCTACCATTCTCTCTTAATGAATCTTCACTATAAACAGATCTTGTAGTGATAATAATCCTCCAGTGATATTTTCTCAAGTCACTTTTAATGCTTAAGCAGCCAAAACATCAAACTTTCAAATGTCAGTGTACAAATGCAGAGAGTTCCTATTTCTGCTTAGGAAAATGCATTTTTGGATGTGTGGATTAGTTTTCCTGTATTCCTCAGTATACATGTAATATTCCTATATAATATAGTCATGTCAGATTCATTTTAATCTTCACACTAACTGAGAGTTGCCAGGTAAAATACAGGACATCTAGTCAAATTTGAATTTCAGACGAACAGTGATTTTAGTGTGTTCCATACAACATTTGGGACATTCTTATATTAAAAAATTCTTTATCTGAAATTCCAATTTGTGATAAATCATACCCTAATTGCTATTTCCCTATTGTTTCATAAGTGAATGATAGAATACTTCCCCCTTGTTTCCTTTAGTATAAGGTGTTTAATTTTATCACAAAGCATAATTGTTAAAATTTTTAGTGAAATGTTAGAGAAATAATTGAAAGTTAGAAGGTAACATGAGAGAATTGTTAACTACTTGACTTGATGTACAAGCCATATAATAAACCTATTGTGTTCTGCAGTAAGTTTCTAAAATACATGATTGAGTAACTTATGTAAGGCAGATAAATAAAACTGTGGAGACAGAAATGAGCCATCAAGATAGGGGATTGTCATACTTAGTCACCTGTTCAGCCTACTCCCTAGTGTGGACTCAGGGAATTTGCCACAGTTCCCACTCCCACCAGTCATCCTGGGCTTCATCCCATTTCACTGAGTTTACGTGTGTGTGTGTGTGTGTATGTGTGTGTAGGTAGGGGGCTTAAGTCTAAGTTGGGAAAAAACTGAAAAAAGTCCTGGAGTGTGGAAAGCATGTCCTGCTTGTTGGTGCTTTAGCCAAGGGAGGAGCTGGATTTCTAGCTGGAAACTATAAATCTCACCAAAAGTTGATCCATGTTGTAGCAGCAACTTTGGGCAATGGATCTTGCGATGAGTGCACCAAACCAAGTGGAGATTAAATATTGTGTAGGCAGGGCTCAGATCTATGAAGCTCCAGGTTGTTTGAAAATACTGTTTATTCTGGACATCTACTTCAAAACCAGGATTTTTTCTGTAGTTTGAGATATAGTTGAGATACTGCACCATATAAGTTGAAGGTGTACAGCATAATGATTTATATATATTGTGAAATGGTTACCATGATGAGTTTAGTTAACCATTATCTTATATAGGTTCATAAAGAAAAAGAAAAAAAGTGTTCACAAGTTGGATTTTATTACTTAGGTGAAAGCATAGTATTTAAGATTTAGCATTTAGGCAGATGCCCTCCATCATTTGACTCATATTTTTGGGTTGTTGAAATTGTCAAACATGATATCTCAGTTCTATAAAATTATAATTTACAAAATCTTTGGGAAATTCAGTGAGGAATTTGTACAGTCATTTATTTCTAAAATATGAGTTCTTTGTTTTGAAAAAATAAATTTTAATGGGTTGGTATTTTCTTTTTTTTTTTCATTTCCTCATACCTAATGGTTGTCTCTGTTTTTTGCCCTAGATTATAAGTGATCCCATGTATTCTAAAGTTTTTATTTTATTTTAAAAAGTGATATATGTATAATTCTTAATAGCACATTTTAATGTTGCTGCGTGCTATCTACATTTGTTACCTTTGGTGATTAAAACTGGAAGACAGTAGTAGAGGCCTGGATTTGGGTGCTGTGGGAGAATGGTATGTTCACTGGTGGTAGGAAGGCCAATGCCAGGAGCTTTCAGCCCTCTTTAGAGACAGATAATGAATTTTTAAATGAGTTTATATTGATGTTTGTTATTTTAACCTAAATTACAACATTCCCACCCCTTCCTGTTATAAAATTCAATCCATTTATCCTTTTTTTGAGGTACCAGCTCTCTCCTATTACTGATAATTTTCCTTTAAAAACTATAAGAGATCATGATCTTCTTTGTTTATCGAACTGCATTTTTCCAACAATAGTTCATGTTCCTGTGTTTATTCCATCAAGATTTAGATGCATAAACACGTTAACATGAAATATTGAGTACTGATTATTGAATTTCTAATATAATTTTGAAGTGTAGAAAATTACTTATTAGTCAACTCTCTTTTTTTTAAGATCTATGCTAAAATGCAGTCTGAATGTAAGTGTTTGACTTACTGCTCAGACTTAAGTCTACTATGAGCACACACCTGCAGGGTAGCACTGTGACCTCAGCCAGCTCAGCTTTCTTGAAGGAGCAGGTTAATGATAGAGTTGGGCAGCTCTTGCTCTGTGGAATACATGGTTGAGTGGCAACTACCAGAAGCAGGTGGCTAGGGAAGTTCTATTTCAAGCAATGATGAATTGTCCATTTTCCCCCTAATCATATGGTGAAGAAAAGGAGCAGAAGCATGAAAAATAAATACATAAAATGAAGGACACTGGTGGAGTACAAGGACATTTGAAACAAATGAAATGGAGATGGGTTAAAAGTAATTCACGAGTTTGTGTGCAGATAGCTGTTGGTACAGGCATTCAGGAGCACTAGCAAGTGTCATAACCAACTAGATATTAAAGAACCAGAGAATAGTGCACACTGCCTACTAGGAAGATCCTCTCTCACCATTGATTCGGCCAAGAAAGAATGAATGAATGAATGATTCAATGAAGAAAGGGATGCTTTAATGAGTCACTGAAATGGTTTTAACTCACTTGAATACTGTCAAGATCTAAAATCATGGAGGTGTAGCTGAGAAGTCATGGGTGATTCAGTTATGGATATGCTAGACCTTATTATAATTACATTGTGTTTTATTTTAACCTGCACCCGTTTTGTCCAGTAACAAAAGTGACGGCAGGCATGACAATGAAAGTGCAACACTATGTATGTTTCAAAAAAAGCACTTTTTTTCTTCCCTCCCCCCCCCAAATTCATGGTTATTAAAAAATAGAGCAATATATGACCTACATAATGTCAGGGATTAGACCTATGAGCTAAGACACTGAAGCTGCTTCTGGATAGTATACAAGATTAGTCTACAATATTTTTTGCAAAAATTTCTATTGTATTTTAGCAAATGCCAGGACACCGTGCTACGTGGTAGAAAGCACTGGTGAATATAGTAGACATGATGTTTACATTTTAGAATTTATATTTTAATGAGGATTATAGTCAGTACTTAAGTTAACACAAGAGAAAATGTAATAATTTGTAATCACTGATATTAGGAAGAACAGTTACCATGTTAGAAAACAACATGTGAGTGTTGTGTGTGTACATGATTTCTTTATTAGAGAGATTTACGGTAAGCCAAGTTTAGACAGAAATAGTGTGTTCTCTGATCCATAGATACATGATCAAAATGAACTCATGAACATATATTCCAGAATAAATTTGCTGAAGAGAACATGGCATTTCTAGTTCAGTACCACGTGATCATAACATACTTAAATATCTTTCATATTATTGTTTGTGTCCAGACCAAACTGAGTAGTGATAACAATTCTTAGAAAACACAAAGTAATAAAATACTAATAAATTATTATATGTTCAGTTTATCTAAAGGTTTGACATTCCATACATTTCAAGTAGAAAATCAGATATTTTAGTGCATGAGGACAATGGAAAGCACAGTATTTAATTTCCTGCATGAACACAAAAAATCTTTGCTTTTAAATGGCTTCCTTCCTTCCTTCCTTCCTTCCTTCCTTCCTTCCTTCCTTCCTTCTTTCCTTCCTTTAATTGTTTTGCACAGTGACTACTTTATTTTACAATGGTAGTGTGTAATTTTCTTAGTTGGATTTAGACCATTTCCCCAGGAAATGGTTTGAAATATTTCCATTAATTTTAAGCTTTGCATTTGCTTCATCAGTTTTCAATTCCATGTCAGCAATAACCTTGTCTCTGTGCTACAAGAAAGAAGGAAACAGCTATTAAAATACTTGCTTATGTCCCAGAATTGCTTCAAATATGGAAAAGTCTTGTACTGATTGATAGCAGGCTTTCTATCAATGCAAGAAGCTGTCATTTGTAGGATTAATATCATTATTGATAATAACATGCAGTTTGAGTTAAGTAAAAACATCAGAAGTGATTCTAGATATATATGAAATGTTGGTAGCTTTGTAGGCTAAGGAAAATGACATCTTTGGAAACAGTTTGCAAAAAATGAAATAAACATGTTACCAAAAAGTAGAAGTTAGCAGCAAAAGCATAGGCCTAAAACACTGTTCATTTTTCACTATGAAATTACATAGACTTTAATGGAAAAAAGTGCCAACCACAAGATGAGATAAAAATCACACTGGAGAACAAAACACAAAAAGTATTTTTCCTTAAAATTTGTTGTTAAGGAGATGGCATTTATGAAAAGAATCTTTAAATGCATTACAGTTATTAGTGGCAATAGTATTTGTTATGCAGGAGCAACATAGCAAATGCATGCTAATCATTTTACATGTATCCTTTTCATGACCCAACTGATGCCTGGGAAGGATAGGTAAGTTGACTAATGTCACAAAGCCACTATGTGCTGATGTCACTGAGTAATGTTGGGAGCTTTCCATGTGTACATGAGTTTCATAAAATGTATTTGGTTTTGCTATTACAATGGCCAAGATTCATAATCTTTCCTCATACACACACAGATTTATTTAAGTACAGGGCTCTAATTATCTTATAGAATCTGCTTCTTTCCCTTACCTTCCTATGTTAAGAGCCATTGGTGAATCTTCTGGGATACACATTACTATCATTCATTATGCTTTCTACCTGGGAGGTACTATGCTTAATGCCAAATTTATTTATTTTTCTTGCAGCTTTACTGAGGTATAATTGAAATAAAACATTGTATAAATTTAAGGTGTACAACATAATGATTTGGTATACGTATATATTGTGAAATGAGTCCAATAAGGTAATTTAAAACACCTATCACTTCACATAAACCTCTGTCTTATGCCAGCATCTCATTCCCATCCCCATCTTTGAAGACTTCCTGTGTCTTTGCAGACAATGTTTAGTCTATACCCACATTTATGTGTTCAGAGCCTCTCCCTTCATTCTGTCTTGTCTCTCTACAACTGAGGTTATATGCAGAGCATTTGGGCATGCACACTACCATACCACTTAAAGATGTATTTTCATTTTTTCTCAGTATAATTTTTAGAAAATTAATTTTTAAAATTTGTTTATTTATTTTTAGAGAGAGAGAGAGCATGCAAGCAGGAGAGGGGCAGAGAGAGAGGGAGAGAGAGATAATCCCAAGCAGGCTCCGTGCTGTCAGCGCAGAGCCTGACATGGGGCTCGAACTCATGGACTGTGAAATCATGACAGTGTGAAACCATCTGAGCCTCCCAGGTGCCTCTGGAAAATTAATTTTGAAGTGCAAAATCAGCAATGGGAAAAAGTATTTTTTTCCCACAAAATGAAATCCTATGGAGAACATTAGGTCCATTTTTTTACCCTCCCCCCAAGCCCAATCCTCTGTCTCCTGAGTGGTCTATAGAGACATCACTTTGGCATACATCCTTTCAGACCTTTCTTTTCACATTTATATATTAAATACACACACACACATAATTTGTTACAGTTAAATATAAATACATACATATGCATTTGGTTACTTGCTTTTCACTCTGAGGTGTGCCTTAGAGCTCTTTCTTTCTGAGTGCCTAGCTTTGGATTGTTTTATGGGCTCACTCCTCTGGGGACATTTAGGTCAACATTTGCAATTATGACAGATACTGCTGAATTGCCTTTCAACATCTGTGTACTGATTAGCCCTGCAGTGTGTGATAGGACTAGTGTCCCTTTTCCCTCCTTTTGGATGGCTATATTGTACTCCATGGTATGCATATACCAAGATTTATCTAAACATTTCCCCATAGATGGGTATTTATAGAATTTTTGGTCTTTTCCTATAATACACATTATGTAGTGAACATCTGAATTTTTAAAGTACCCTGATTTTCGCTGACATGTGTGGATGTCTCACCATTCTTACAAGTGTTGTTGCTGAATCAAAGGTTATTTGAGTCTGTAATTTAATAGCTCTTGGCAAATCCACTCCTACAGATTTTGAGAGTGCCGATTTCCTCCTATTCTCACTGGCAGGGTGTGTTATGGAACTTTAAAACTTTTTCCAATCTGATGGGTGAAAATATACTTTGTTACTGTAATGAATATCACTGCAAGTGTGGGTAAATTTGTATCCTTTTAACATGTTGGCCAGCCATGCACATTTCTTTTTCTGTAAATTGTCCATTTTCATAATTTGTCCTTTTTGCTTTAAGTTTTTTTCTTACTGATTTGTAAGAACTCTTCTAATATACAGAAAATTAGTCCTTTTTATTTTAAGCAAAAACTGTTCCCCAGATTCTTTTTATTCTGCCAGCTTTAATGCTAAATATTTTACATAAACTATTGTATCACATAAACTCTGCAGAGTTAACATAATTTCCAATTTGAAGTGAAGAAACTGAAGCTTAGAGAGCAAGTTACTTCCCCAAAGTTACAGAATAATTAGATGGTAGAGGTTGAAAAAGTGAAAATCAGCCATCACATTACAAAAGTTGATCTCATGTGCTGACATATAATAATGGTGGTGTTGCGGGTGACAAAACCAGTCCACTAGTATTCTTTCCACTTGGGAAAAATAAGCAATGTAGAAATAAAGTGCAATAATACACTTTCCTGAAACAAAGCCACATCTTGTCAAATATATAAAATTCACCAAGTGGCAACTGAGAGTACAATCATTACTTCAAGTAAGAATAATTTTGATGCTATGACGGTAGGTGAATATTTAATGATAAAGAAGTTGTATATATAATTGTAAAGTATCTCCCACCAATTACATATTAATTGAATAAAAAAAAAACCCAATAACTTTACGGTGGGTAGATGGGGGAACCACCAATCTTAGGACAAACCAACAAACCTACATGTCTCCTGGTAATATGTACCGATGAGGGTGCAACATTACTTCTCCATTTTCCTGCCAAAGTGCATAATCTCAGTCTCAACAAGGGGCAATATTACTCACATCAAAGTTGAGGGACGCTTAATAAAAATATTAGTTTGTACTTTTAAAAAATATTAAGGTCATTAAAAAATGTTAAGAGATACAGGAGTTAAAATGGTGGAGTAGCAAGGGGACCTTGGATTTGTCTTGTGCCTGGAACACACCTAGATCAACATCAAACCATTTTGAATACCTAGGAAATCAACCCATCTGAGAATTAACAGAACAATCTGCATAATTTGAGGGAGAGAATGGGCAGGTAAGTGATGTGAAGAGATGAATGGGGGGAGAGAAGAGCTGGTGCTGCAGAGGGGAGGGAGCTGTTTCCACAGAGAGGAGAAAAACAGAAGGGGAGAGCAGAGTGTCAGACTTACACAAGAAAGCACCCCCCCCTGCCCCCGAAAGCAGCTAGAGAGAAAGAATGAAAACATGCACACGGGACACCCCAAAACCATTGACAGGGGAGAAGGAGAATACTGCCAGTTTTTTATAATGGGAGCACAGAGTCTGACGTTTTAAAGGTCATCCTTTGGTGGTGCTCTTGTGAGGAAAAAGGATGGAGCCCAGGGAGTAGGCAGCACAGTCTCAGAATCCCTTGGGTCCCTTGGGGAGAAGCTGTTCCCCTGCTTGGAGTGTGTTTGGCATATGCCCTCTCCTCAGGCAAAAGACACAGAAGACACTATTATGCTGCCTGTATAGGAACAAAGATTCCAGCTGCGGGCAGTAAACATGGGTACCGGTTGTGCTTTGTGATTTACCATAAACTCTGAGCGGCTACCGCTGCATGGGGTGTGACTATTTCCTGGGACAAGCCAGCCCTGGCCACAGCACAGTGAGACCCTGCCCAAGAAGATCACTGCAGGTCCCAACCACAGGGATCTCTGAAGTGTCAAGTTTTGAAATACAACCACACCTGAGATAAAATTCTGGAGAGCGGCACTGCCTGGTAGGTGTACAGCTTGGACATAGACAGGGAAGGTAGGGAGCTGACAGAATTGGAGGACACAGGAGGGGTGACTGATGGCTCATCTGTGAGGTTGCGAATTTCCTGCTTTGAAGACTAGGCGGTGAGGTGAAGCCATTTTCACCGTTACCCCACCAGCACTGATGGACCTCAGTGAGCTAAACAGCACCACCAAGTGGAGGACGGCGTAGTTACACAAAACCCTACCCACCTGCAGCCTCCAGCTCCTCCCCTACAAGACCAGCAAAAATCCCTTCCACAAGCTTGGTCTTCTGACCATAGACTGCTGCAAAGTCTCAGCTCTAGGGGACACTGGATCTAGCTTCATTTGGGTTTTTTGTTTGTTCTTTTGTTTTTTGTTGTTGCTTCTAGTTTTGTTGTTGTTGTTGTTTGTTTTCTTTTGTTTCTTGGATAAAGAGCAACATTTAAAAAATTATTTTATTTTTAATTTTTTTCCTCTCTTCTTTTCTCTTTTCTCTTTCTTTCTTTTTTTTTCTATAAAGTTTCTCTTAAGCAGACAAAAACACCTAGGATCTAGCTTCTTTTATTTGATTTGCAATTTTTTTAAATTTTTATTTCATTCTATTATTATTATTTTTTTTCTTCCTCCAAAATGACAGGATGGAAGAGTTCACCTCAAAAGAAAAGAGGAAGAAATGGTGGCCAGGGATTTAGTCAATGCAGATATAAGTAAGATGTCTGAACTAGAATTTAAAACAACAATTATAAGGATTCTAGCTGGGATTGAATAAAAGTATAGAAGACACAGAGAATTCCTTTCTGCCGAGGTAAGAAAACTAAAATCCAGTCAGTTGACATTAAAAATGCTATAACTGAGATGCAAATCCAAACAGAGGCCATAAAGATGAGGATGGGTGAGACAGAGGAATGAATTAGCAGTACAGAAGATAAAATTATGGAAAATAATTAAGCTGAAAAGGAGAGGGAAACAAAGGTCAGGGATCATGAAGGCAGACTTATGGAATTCAGTGATTTATTAAAATCTGATAACATTTATATCATAAGAGTCCCAGAAGATGAAGAGAAAGAAAAAGGGGAAGAAGGTTTATGTGAGTAAATTATATGTGAAAAATTCACTAATCGGGGGAAGGACACAGATATGAAAATCCAAGAAGCACTAAGAACTCCCATTAATTCAACAAAAGCTGGCCATTGCCAAGATATATCTTGGTAAAATCCAGAAAATACACAGACAAGGAAGAAATCCTGAAAGCAACAAGGGAAAAAAAATCCTTAACCTAAAGGAAAGACAGATCAGGTTTACAGCAGATCTTCCCACAGACTCTTGGCAAGCCAGAAAGGAGTGGCAAGATATATTTAACATGCTGAATGGAAGAAAATATGCAGCCAAGAATTAATTATCCAGCAAGGCTGTCATTCAGTAAAGGAGGAGAGAGAAAGAGTTTCCCATACAAAAACTAAAGGAATTTGTGACCAGCTAAACCAGCTGTCCAAGAAATTTTAAGGGGGACTTTTGAGTGGAAAAAAAAAAAAGACCAAAAGCAACAGAGACTAGAAAGGACCAGAAAGCATCACCAGAAACATTAACTCTACAGGTAACACAATGGCACTAAATTTGTAGCATTCTATAACCAC
The DNA here is from genome assembly GCF_018350195.1 of Panthera tigris. Lineage (NCBI taxonomy): Eukaryota > Metazoa > Chordata > Mammalia > Carnivora > Felidae > Panthera > Panthera tigris. The sequence continues at coordinate 161,994,477 of NC_056660.1, read as the reverse complement.
TGAATATAAATGGACTAAATGCTCCAATCAAAAGACATAGGTATCAGAATGGAAAAACAAAAGACCTATCAATATGCTGCCTAGAAGAGATTCATTTCAGACCTAGAGATACCTGCAGATTGAAAGTGAGAGGGTGGAGGACCATATAGCATGTTAATGGATGTCAGAAGAAAGCTGGAGTAGCCATACTTACATCAGACAAACTAGATTTTAAAACAATGTAACAGATAAAGAAGAGCATTATATAATAATTAAGGGGTCTATCCATCAATAATATCTTACAATTATAAATAATTATCTCCCCTAACTTGGAGGCACCCAAATATATAAGTCAATCACAAGCATAAAGAAACTTACTGATAATAACACAATAATAGTAGAGGACTTTAACACCCCACTTAGAGCAGTGGACAGAAAATCAATACGAAAAAAATGGCTCTGAGTGACACACTGGACTGGATGGATTAACATATATATTCAGAACATTTTATCCTAAAGTTGCAGAATGCACATTCTTACCAAGTGCACATGGAACATTCTCCAGAATAGATCACATACTGGGTCACAAATCAGCTTTCAACAACTACAAAAACACCAAGACTATACCATGCATATTTCAGATCACACTGCTATGAAACTCAAAGTCAACCACAAGAAAAAAATTCGAAAGCACTTAAATACACGGAGTTTAAAGAACGTCCTAGTAAAGAATGAAAGGGTTAACCAGGAAATTAAGAAATTTAAAAAATACATGGATGCAAATGAAAACACAGCAGTTGAAAACCTTTGGGATATAGCAAAGGTAGTGTTAAGAGGAAAGTATATTACAATTCAGGCCTATCTCAAGGAGCAAGAAAGGTCCTAAATACACAGTCTAAACTTGCACCTAAAGGAACTAGAAAAAGAACAGCAAATATAACCTAAAGCCAGCAAAAGGGCATAATAAAGATTAGAACAGAAATAAATGATATAGAAACAAAAGAATGGTAGAACAGATCAATGAAACTAACAGCTGGTTCTATGAAGGAATTAACAAAATTGACAATCCCCTAGCCAGACTCATCAAAAAGAAAAAAGAGGGGTGCCTGAGTGGCTCATCCAGTTAAGCCTCCAACTCGGCTCAGGTCATGATCTCACAGTTCATGAATTTGAGCCTGCTTTGGATCTCTGTCTTGCTCTCTCTCTCTGCCTTTCCCCACTCTCTCTCCCCCTCAAAAATAAACACTAAAAAAAAAAAAGACCCAAATAGAATCACGAATAAAAGAGGAAAGATCACAACCAACAGCACAGAAATACAAACAATTATAAGAGAATACTATGAAAAATTATATGCCAACAAATTGGGCAATCTGGAAGAATTGGACAGTTTCCTAGAAACTCGCAAACTACCAAAGCTGAAACGGGAAGAAATAGAAAATTTGAACAGATTCATATCCAGCAAAGAAACTGAATCAGGAATCAAAAATCTCCCAACAAACAAGAGTCTTGGGCCAGATGGCTTTCCAGGGGAATTCTACCAGACATTTAAAGAAGAGTTAATAACTATTCTTCTCAAACTGTTCCAAAAAATAGAAGAACAACTTCTAAATTCATTCTATGAAACCAGCATTACCTTGATTCCAAGACCAGACAAAGACCCCACTAAAAAAGGAGAATTATAGGTCAATATCCCTGATGAACATGGATGCAAAAATTCTCAACCAGATATTAGCAAATCAAACTCAACAGTACTTTAAAAGAATTACCCACCATGATCAAGTGGGATTTATTTCTGTGCTACAGGGCTGGTTCAATATTTGCAAATCAATCAATGTGATACACCACATTAATAAAAATAAGAATAAGAACCATATGATCCTCTCACTAGATGCAGAAAAAGCATTTGACAAAATACAGCATCCATTCTTGATAAAAACCCTCAACAAAGTAGGGACAGATAGAACATACCTCAACATCATAAAGGACATATACAGAAGATCCACAGCTAATATCATCCTCAATGTGAAAAAACTAAGAGCCTTTCCCCTATGATCAGGAAGGAGACAAGAATGTCCACTCTCAGTTACTATTTAACACAGTACTGGAAATCTTAGCTTTAGCAATCAGACAATAAAAAGAAATAAAAGGCATCCAAATTGGCAAGGAAGAAATCAAACTTCTACTATTTGCAGATAACATGATACTCTATGTAGAAAACCTGAAAGACTTCACCCAAAAATTGCTAGAACTAATACATGAATTCAGCAAACTCAAAGGACATAAAGTCAATGTGCAGAAATCTGTTGCATTTCTATACACCAATAACAAAGCAGCAGAAAAAGAAATTGAGGAATAAATTCCATTTGCAATTGCACCAAAAGCAATAAGATTCCAGCAGTAAACCTAAGTAAAGAGGAAAAGATCTATACTCTAAAAACAATATAAAACTTATAGAAAAAGTTAAAGATGACACAAAGAAATGGAAAAATATTTCATGCTCATGGATTGGAAGAACAAACATTGTTAGAATGTCTATACTACCCAAAGCAATCTACACATTTAATGCAATCTCTAACAAAATACCATCAGAATTTTTTCACTGAGCTAGAACAAACAATCTTAAAATTTGTATGGAACCACAAAACACCCTAAATAGCCAAAGCAATCCTAAAAACAAACAAACAAACAAACAAAAAACTGGAGGCATTACAATTTTGTATTTCAAGCTATATTGTATTGGCACAAAAACAGACACATAGATCAATGGAACAGAATAGAAAACCCAGAAATGGGTCCACAACTGTATGGTAAACTTATCTTCAACAAAGCAAGAAAGAATACCCAATTGGAAAAAGTCTTTTCAACAAATGGTGTTAGGAAAACTGGACAGCGATATGCAAAAGAATGAAACTGGATCACTTTCTTACAGCATACACAAAAATAAGTTCAAAATGGATGAAAAATCTAAATGTGACACAGGGAACCATCAAAATCCTAGAGGAGAACATGGGCAGCAACCTCTTTGACATCGATTGGAGCAACTTCTTACTAGACACATCACTTTAGGCAAGGGAAACAAAAGCAAACACAAACTATTGGGACTTCATCAACATAAAAAGCTACTGCACAGCGAAGGAAACAATAAAAAAAAACTAAAAGGCAGCCTATGGAATAGGAGAAGATTTGCAAATGACATGTCTGATAAAGGGTTAGTATCCAAAATCTGTAAAAAAAAACTTCTCAAATTCAACACCCCAAACCAAATAACCCAGTTAAGTAATGGGCAGAGACAGGAATGGACACTTTTGCAAACAACACATCTAGATGGCTAACAGACACATGAAGTGATGTTCAACATCACTCATCATCAGGGAATTACAAATCACAACCACAATGCCACTCCTGTTAGAATGGCAAAATTAACAAAACAAGAAACATATTGGCAAGAGTAAGGGGAAAGGGGAAACCTCTTGCACTGTTGGTGAGAATGCAAACTGGTGCAGCCACTCTGCAGAACAGTATGGAGGTTCCTCAAGGAATTAAAAATAGAACTGTGCTACCAACTAACAATTGTGCTATTAGGTATTTACCCAAAGGACACAAAAATACAGATTTGAACTGGTACATGTACCCCAGTGTTCATAGTATTATCAACAATGGCCAAACTATGGAGGGAGCTAAAATGACCACCAACTGATGAATGGATAAAGAACACACAGTATGCATATACAATGGAATATTAGCCATAAAAAATAATGAAATATTGCCACTTGCAATGATGTGGATGAGGCTAGAATGTATTATGCTAGGCAAAATAAGTCAATCAGAGAGGGACAAATACCATATGATTTCATTCACGTGTGGAATTTAAGAAACAAAAGAGATGAACATACGGGAATGGGGGGAAAGAGAAGAGAGGGAAACAAACCACAAAAGACTCTTAACGATAGAGAACAAACTATGGGTTGACATAAGGAGGTGGGTGGGAGATGGGCTAGATGGGCGATGGATACTAAGGAGGGCACTTGTTTTGATGATCACTGGGTGTTGTATGTAAGTGATGAGTCACTGAATTCTACTCCTGAAACCAATATTGCACTGTATGTTAAATAATTATAATTTAAATTAAAAAAGGAAAAAATAAGTTAAGAAACTGCTCCACATACAACAGACTAATGAAACATGACAACTACATTTAATGCATAGTCCTGGATGGGATTTTTGATTGGAGAAAATAGTTACAGTACACATTTTGCAACAGTGTGTGAAATTTTTATATGGACTGTGGATTAGATAATTGCATTGCAACAATATTAAATTTTCTGATTTTGGTAATTGTACAATGGTTATGTAAAAGAATACCACCATTCTTAAGACACAGGAGTATTTTGGATAAAGTGATACAATATCTGCAATGTGTTCTTAAATTGTTACAAAAGTATATATGTAGTTAGCTTTCTATACATACATACTTGGGTACATTTACAGACACATACATAATACCTTGTGGCTAACCATTCACGTGATTAGATAAGAAATATCTACACTTGTTTACTTAATGATATTATATTTACTGGTTAAAATATACTTTTTACAATTATCTCAGTAAATATTTTTCTGTTTTTGGTTTCATATAAATGTGATAATATGCCATCCCCACATTGCTAATCATCTTTCGGGTTAATATGTTTCTATCTATATTCACATAAAGGACATTTTTTATATTACTATGCGTGGATTTTGCTTCAATAGCTTTCTAGAAGATGGGGCTGACTTCACATCTGTATATTTTTTGGCTGGGCGATTCAGTGTTTACTATGCATTAGAATCATTTAGGAATTTGTTAATGTCAAGATTTTGATTGAGAAGGTCTGGGTTGGAGCCTAGGATTCCTCATTTCTTCCGAGTGTGCAGGTTATGCCCTTTGTGAAGACCACTCTCTTGAGACTTTATGTATTTCCTCATCCCCCTCACAATGAATTTCATGAGGAAGTATGAGCACAACATAGGCACAACTACATTTACTTCAGAAAAGGTGAACTGGGGAGTTATTTCATTTTGAATATGTTTTGATGAGGAAAAAGATTGGAGTAGAATGGAAGAGCAAAGTGAAGTTGCTGAATAGAATTGTAGCAAAGTTTGGAGAAACAATTTGTGCAATATAGCAACTGCAGTGATAAAATGTGTGCAGACATTTCTCAGGAAATGTGACCCAGACCGATGCACTCCATTATCCAGAATCTTAATTTCTTGCTTAGGAGAGGTTTTTGCAGGGTTCCATACCACGAAGAAATGCACCCAACATCCAGCAATTCCTGAGGCTCACCTACATAGAACAAGTTCAAGAATATTTTCTTGCGTAAAAATTGTCCTCGTTTAATTTGACTCTCTTTGTATTTACCAGCTGCATTTACAATTCTATAGTTATTACCATTTAAATGCAAATGACTCTTTGGTTTGCTTATTTTTGTTTTCTCTATCTTATATTTAAAAAAAAATGTGAACCCTGAGTTATCTGTGGTTTGTTGGTTAACTTGGAAATACAATAGTGGAATCTGTGCTCTAGCATATAGTGTGCAGAAGATAAAAGCTAAACACACAAAAAGACATCTGATCTACTTCATAAATCCGTCTAAAGTATGTTTTGCATTATGGATGTTTCTGTCAGTCACTTGTGTTAGTTCCATAGAATTAGAATCTTGTCTCCTTTGTAATATCACTGATGACAGGCTACTCTTAAGAACAGAAAAGAATTGAATTCTATTCTGTTCTTCAGGTTTTCTTTTCTTCCCTTGGATATTTATAGGTGTGTTATTTACAGCATAATTTCATCTATTAGTTATTTATGTGGCTTCAGATCTCTATCAGACACAAGCAGTATATCACTAAAGCATCTAGATTACATCATGATACATATCATTTGATACCTTAGAATGTTTCATCCTTTTTGTTTTGACAAGGCACATATATTTTATTGTGAATTCTTTTTAATAGTGGAAAGACTTCTAATGCGACTCTAGTGAAATTAGAGGGAAATATATGTATCCTGATACATCTAATAAAATAATGAATATAACTTCCACTCGTTCCTTATTAGGAGAGTGTGTTTTTAAGTCACATAAAATTTAGACATTAAAAATAGTATGTTTCATAGTAGTAAATTTCACCTCATTGATTTATCTCAAAATGTGCAGTTTAATTAAATTAAAGGTGCATGATTCCACTTCAGAGAATATAAACTAATGTCCTGCTTAATAAAAAAATTTAATATAACATCTTCTCATCTCAGCTTTTTGTGACATGTATATAATGAGAAGAACAAAAGTTGTTGGGTGTGCTGCTAAGAATATCAAAAAGAACCGGGACATAATAATTACAAATTAATGTTAAGGTTAAGAGAGAAAACCAGGCACGGTTGACTGTAAGTTAGGCAAGAAATGTAAAATAATGTTGGTTCTTGACTACCAGTTCTAGAGGGTTCTGCATACTGCAGTGAGCTTTCTAGAACTCTGGGGAAGACTTGATTCTGACCCCATCCTGTTCTTTCTCATGCACCTTATGTGTGATATGGGAGAAACACATATTCATTCATCTTCTCAGAGATTTTTTCTGATTTATGATAACCTGTAAGTCAGTCTTTTGTGAGAATATCATGTTGAGTAAAAATTTCCCATGCAAATTGATAATATAGCTGATACAATTTCAGGGAGGAAAGGGAGAGAGGTATAGCAAGGAAGCAAGAAAAATTAACAATGAAATGAGAGAAAAATAGATAATTGGAAAGAGGAGTTTTTAACTATTACCAATAAATACTTGTTTGGGAAAATAATTTATTGACCTTAGAGGATAAATGAATTGAAAGAGAAAAAAAATCATAATGTCATTAGCAAATTAGGGATCTCTTTTGATTCCTTCTGCTGCTACTTACACAATTTCTCTTTTTTCCTATACAGAAAAAGTTTTTTAAGACATTGCAGCAGCATCTTGTGTTCTAGGATTTGAAAACTTCTGTGGTTATAATTTTGTACATGATATTCAAATATCAAAATATGTAGCATCTTTATTTTCTACAGTTTGTCCCCTCCACTCCCTTTCCTCCCCCAACCCTCTCTGTCACTCTTGCTTGGTTTCTTTTTCCTTCCTTCTTCCCTTCCTTCCTTCCTTCCTTCCTTCCTTCCTTCTTTCTTCCTTGCTTTCTTGCTTTCTTTCAAGATTTAACCTTGCTGAAAGCAGGTTGGTGGGGGGACTGGAAGGTAATAAACTTACCTTTATTTTAAAGAATGTCTTTTTGATTAATCAATTTCTGTTATAGCTTTTTGGTAAACATTTGAGTTACAGACTTTCTTCTCTCCACCGTTTTTCTAGCCAAAAGAAATCTTGACAAAGGAAAACTTTTTCATCTCTATTCATGTTAATGACCATCTCAACTATTTCTAAACTATAAACTAAGGTATACTTTTGTGTGAGACTAGATGCTGAGATTCACAAATAGATTTGCAGATTTGGCAATCCTCTAGAAATATTTTCAGAATCGACTAGGAGTTCTCTCTAACCTATCTAGGTATTTCTCTACTCAACCACTTTCTGAAGATAGTGGGAATGAACAAATACTTGGTTTAACCTCTTTTCTCCTCTAATTTCCCTCACACTTCTTACTGGGTTGGGATTTTAATATTGTCATGGAAATTGAGTGTGATAGGTGAAATGATTATTTGAAACATGGCACTAATTAAACTCTGCTCTTATGTGTGGTTACAGGTTCTGGTGGAGATGCCCATTTGTGATTATGCTTTTCTTCTGGTAGCCTAAAACCATGAGATGCCTCTGGCTATAATATTTATAATCTATGAGAGATTTATAGAGTAGTATGAAATGAAGAGTGTTTATATAGTCTAGCCTCTCCTTCTTAAGCAGTAAAATAAAATTATTTAAAAGTACCATGGTCTGGGGCACCTGGGTGGCTCAGTTGGTTAAGCTGATTTTGACTCAGGTTATGATCTCACTGTTCCTGGGATCCAGCCCCACATTGGGCTCTGTGCTGACAGTGTGGGGCCTGCTTTTGGGATTCTTTCCCTCCCTCTTTGCCCTCCCTGGATTGTGCACTTGTGCATGCATACATGCTCTCTCTCACAAAACAAATAAGCAAACATTTGTATTTTATTTATTAAAACTTTTTAAAATGTTTATTTACTTTTGAAAGACAGAGAGGACAGAGCACAAGTGGGGGAGGGGCAGAGAGAGAGAGAGACACACACACACACACACACAGAATCTAAATCAGGCTCCAAGCCCTGAGCTGTCAGCACAGAGCCTGACGTTGGGCTTGAACTCATGAACTGTGAGATCATGACCTGAGCTGAGGTCAGATGCTTAACTGACTGAGCCACCCAGGTGCCCCTAAATAAGCAAACATTTAAAGAACTACCATGACTTGTTTGTATACTAAGGAAGAAAATGCATTTAATTAACTGCTAAAATTTTAAGAAAATGGCTCACTAAGACTACTACTACATTCTACATGTGACATTTTTGTAAAAAAAAAAAAGAGTTAACTATTTCAACAGCTTTTTAAACACAAAGTATATTTCCACTTAGAAAAATGGTTTAATAGGATAAATGCTCGTGGAATTTATCAGTCAACATGCCCTAAAACAGCAACATCTTTATCATTGAATTGACATGTTTATTTTTACTTTTATATAACCTAAACAGTAAATATGCCTTTTCTTAAAATTTTAATATACAATTTTCTAAACTTGAGAAATGAATACACTATAAAATTAAATTTCATTTTTTGTTGTTACTTCAATAAATTGAGAAACTTTTTTCTCCTTTTTGATGCTTAAGGTGAATATTGCAAAACTCCAAATTGGTATATTTACTTAATAATGAAGATATTACTTTTTAAACGTTTGAGAGAGAGAGCCTGTGTGCATGAGCAGAGGAGGGGCAGAGAGAGAGAGAGAGAGAGAGAGAGAACCTTAAGCAGACCCCGACTGAGCCACCCAGGTGCCCCTCAAGATACTATTTCTGAAATTTATCTAGTATTTTTATCATTCTGTTATTTTAGTAGCTTTATTGTTCTGTTTATCAGTTTACATATCCCTAAAGTCAATTGTTGAAAGTGTACAATTCAGTGATTTTAGTAAATTAACACCCCAGGTACCACATCCCAGGATACACTTCCATCTGAGGCCAAGTGGTTGGTCACTCTTTACATTTCAGTCATCCTGAGATGGCCTCCTCCTGTTTACAGTTAATCACTCCCATTCTCAGCCTGAGAAAATACTCCTTGGTATCTGTTTCTATAAATTTGTCTTTTCCAATCATTTCAGACAAAAAAGTATACATATTCTTTTGTATATTCTCAGCTCTTTCACTTAGAATACTATTTTTGAGGTTCACCCATGTTGTAGCATTTATCAGTACTTTTTTTTAAATTATTGAATATTATCCCATTTTGTGGATATACTCTCTTTTATTTTTTTTCTTCAAATGATCACCTACAGGTAGATTATTTCCACTTCAGGCTCTTATAAGTGGTTAATATTTCTGGGAATAATTTGCATACATGTTTTTGTGGACTTTGAAACACTTTTCTTGGCTAGATTCCTAGAGGTATAATTTTTGGGTTTATGTTATGTTTATGGTGTGCATAAGGGTCTTTTCTCTTTCTCTTCCACCTTTGTTTTTTTCCTTGCAAGTGTACAACCAACTGTTCCAGGGCCATTTATAAAAGAATATGCCTTTATTTAAAAAAAAATTAATGTTTATTTATTTTTGAGAGAGAGACAGAGTGAGAGTGGGGGGGCGAGAGAGAGAGGGAGACATGACTTGAGCTGAAGTTAGACGTTCAACCGACTGAGCCACCCAGGCACCCCAACCATATTTTTCCCTTATTAAATTGTATTGACATCTTTATTGAAAATAAATGACTTTAAGGTAAGGGTCTGTTTATGAACTCCCAATTCTGGTCCGTTGATCTATTAATACTATGATTATACACTGTCTGCATTATTTTAAAGTAAGTTAAAATCAAATAATTCTCCAATGTGTATTTCTTTCTTTCTTTTTTTTTTTTTTTCAAATATGTTTTAGCTCTTCTAGTTCCTTTGTTTTTCCACATAAATTTTGGGATAAACTTTTCATTTTCTACAAATAAGCATGTTGAGATTTGATAGAGATTGCACTGAATTTATAGATCAATTTGGTGGTAATTGCCATTGCGACAATAGTAAGCCTTCCAATCAGTGAACATAAAATGTCTTTTTATTTGATCCTAATTGTCTTCTCAATGTTTTGTAATTTTCAGTATATACGTCTTACATTTCTTTTGTTAAATTCACTCCAAAGTAGTTTATTTTATTCTGATGTTATTGTGAATAGAACTGTTTTGTAATTTTATTTGAGATTGTTGCTAGTATATAGAGATAAGTAGATTTTGAATATCGAACTTGTATCCTGTGACTTTGTAGAACTCATTTATTAGTTTTTGTCATTTTTTTCCCCTTACCATTTTTCTACATATAGGATCATATCCCCTGTAGGTGAAAACATATTACTTTTTCATTCTGATCTGCATGCCTTCAGTGTATTTCTTTCAAAAAAATTTTTTCCCACCAACTAAGACCTTTAGTACAATGTCTGATAGAAGTTGACACATGGATATCCTTGGTTTGTTCCAGAGACTAGTGGGAAAGCATTCCAGTGTCTTCTTGCCAACTTTGCCTCTTGTGGGATTTCAGCCATTTCTCATGCAAGGTCAGTCATTTATCTTATTGATGTTCCATGAATTGGTCCGTTAAATATATATTTTCAAATTTGTTGGCATCATGTTTTTCATATTTTCACAATACAAAAACTGAATACTGAAACAACTAGCTTGGTGTTGAAAATAATTAAGTTTAATATAAGATATAATGAATTAACATTCTAAGGGAAAGTATGATATGAGGGAGAAAGAGAAAAGTATTAATAGAAAAAATAGCAAGCTTAAGACAATATTATAATAACAAAATCCAGAGAGATCATATAAGAAGGCTGAGATGAAAAATAAAATTTAATCCTGAAGGTTGTAAATTTAATGATCAGGATAGGACCTTGAATTTGGTACATTAGGAAAAATAAAAGTGTTCATATATTTTCTCTGAAAATATATGCCTTATAATTCCATAGAGATAACAGTAATTAGGGGCTTGAATAAGAAAGACTGTGTGTATAAATTATAAATGAAGCCAAATATAATATTTTGGTCAAGGGCATACTTTGATAGAGAAGACATTAAAGTTAAAATAAAAGTTTTATTTTATTTTGTTTTAATATGTATTATGTCTTATGCATATAAAATATATAACATGTTTCTTATAAAATATGACATATAATGTATAATTATATAATATATATATTACATATTTGAATGTCTAAATGCCTACCATTTGATATATTCTAAAAGCCAGCATCTCAAAGTTAGGCTGAGGACCAGTAGCAGCAGCACCCCACCACATGAGCTCTTATTAAAAATGCAGAACCTCAGGGCACCTTGGTGGGTCAGTGAGTGGTGTCTGACTCTTGATTTGGGCTCAGGTCATGATCTCATGGTTGTAAGATCAGGCCCTGCATTTTTAAGAAATGCAGAACCTGAGGGGCGCCTGGGTGGCTCAATCGGCTAAGCGTCAGACTGGATCAGGTCATGATCTCTCAGTTTCTGGGTTTGAGCCTTGTGTAGGTCTCTGTGCTGACAGTTCAGAGTCTAGAGCCTGCTTCAGATTCTGTGTCTCCCTCTCTCTGCCCCTCCCCTGCTCATGCTCCATCTCAAAAATAAATAAATGTTAAAAAAAAAAAAAGAAAGAAATGCATAACCTCATTTCTAAGCAAGATGCAGAACCTTGGACCAACCAAGATAGCAGAATCTGCATTTTAAAAGATCCCTATGGGGGATACAGGAGTACTGATGCATAGGGGCACTTGTACCCCAATGTTTATAGCAGCACTCCCAACAATAGCCAAATTATGGAAAGAGCATAAATGTCCATCAACTGATGAATGGATAAAGAAATTGTGGTTTATATACACAATGGAGTACTATGTGGCAATGAGAAAGAATGAAATATGGCCCTTTGTAGCAACATGGATGGAACTGGAGAGTGTTATGCTAAGTGAAATAAGCCATACAGAGAAAGACAGATACCATATGGTTTCACTCTTATGTGGATCATGAGAAACTTAACAGAAGAACATGGGGGAGGGGAAGGAAAAAAAAAAAAAAGAGGTTAGAGTGGGAGAGAGCCAAAGCATAAGAGACTCTTAAAAACTGAGAACAAACTGAGGGTTGATGGGGGGTGGGAGGGAGGGGAGGGTGGGTGATGGGTATTGAGGAGGGCACCTGTTGGGATGAGCACTGGGTGTTGTATGGAAACCAATTTGACAATAAACTTCATATATTGAAAAAAAAATAAAAGATCCCTATGGGATCTGTGTTTGCATTAGAGTTTGAGAAGTCGTGATTTAAAGTATTATGCTTTCACCTAGCAACTACAGTATCTTCTCGAGAGGAAGTATTTACCAAACCATATGGTACCCATTGTGGGTATTAAATTATCCTTCATGGAAGAGTCTCACAGTCTAGTAGGAAAGTCAGGCAGGCGGATATAGTGATAGTTGGACTAACACAGTGCTAAGGAAACATGGAGGGGACATTAGTTGGCTTCTTTGTGACTGCCAGAGAAGATAGATCAACATTTTAATTGGACCTTCAGAGATGGGGAGTATTCCCCAAGTCTTCAACTCTTCATCAACAAAAGGTAGGTGGAACTCACAGTCATAGCCATTGTCTACACAGCCTCTGACAACATCTTTACCCCTGCACAATGGAATCTTCACTGCTTCACATTCCACAAGGACCACCCTTTTGCTAAAACTATTTAACTTAATTCCACTAGGATTCAACTCATGATATTTCTGCAGTTGCCACAGAAAGCCTCAGACTTTCTCATACCTCCTGGGTGGTCTCCTGCTTGTCATCTAACCCTGAAAAATCCCTTTTCAATCCCCTTCTCACCATCCCCCTTTTGAGGGTCCTCTTGGTCCATCAGTAGCAAAACCTCATCAACCTCCTTTTTGAGCATTTCCTTTAGCATTTTACTCTAAAAGGAACCTGGATCTCCACTAATGATACTTTTGTTTACTTGTTTTTCTTTTACCCCTATATCCACTAGTCTTAAAGGTGGAGTACTTTTTCTTTGTTTCCTCATTGATAGTTCCATACCTCTCTTCTTCTATTTTCCTTGCAACCATCTTGATTCTTTTCTTCTTTTCTTTTTTTTTCTGTCTTTTGTTTCATCACTTCAATTCTTCATAGTGTTAAAATCTAGAAGTATCTGAGCACTTGTTTCATCTCTCAGTGATTTTAAACATTATTTTATTGTTTTCTCCAAATCTACTCGTGTCTTCTTTTTTGGTGATTAGAATACATGTGGAGAGGATCCTGCCCACTCTGGCCTCCCAGTTTCTTTAATCCCCAGTTATTCCTTCGGTTAAACCCTAGACCATGTCAATTCCTAAACCTGTAACCTTTCCATAATTTCATTTTTATACATCTCATTATTGATTACTCCCCCTTCCTTCTAGTTCATTCCTCTAGAATTATATACCCAACAAACTTTTACCTAACTGTGACCTCCCATCCATGGAGTCTACTAGTCTCATTGCTGGAGACTTTACATCAGCCCTTGTGCCTTTTTTTCCCTCTTTCTACACTCACTCCCTTGGTGATTTCATTACATCTCATGCATTTAAATATTATCTGTATGCTGGGGCTCCTGGGTGGCTCATTCAGTTAAGCATCAGACTGTTGTTTTCAGCTCAGTTCATGATCTCACAATTGTGAGATAGAGCCCCATGTCAGGCTCCACTCTGAGTGTTGAGCCTGCTTAACAGTCTCTCCCTCTCTCTCTGCCCCTCCCCCAATTTCTCTCTGTCTCTCAATCAACATGACCTCTATGCTGATGGTACCCAAAATAACGTCAGCTTATATTTTTCTGTTGAACTCCTAAAGTGACAGATGGAGGCAACTGTTTTTGCTTTCTATTTGTTGATTTGTATATTTCAGTTTTGATAACAGTTTCTGGAACATGGTAGGCCTACAATAAATAAATGAATAGATTATTTGCCCCCCAAAACAAAGAAGTAAGAATACATGGTTTACTGAAATAATTTTGGGTAGTAGTATGTGGTTGAAATGAAAAGTGCCTGTGTATATATAGGGATGAGGCTATTGGTTGAAGCTGATTTTAAGGAATTTGCACTTTATCATTATCATATACATATTCTAGACCATATCTATATTTTTAACACTAATAAGAGTTCAATAAATCAAAAGATTAAGTCTTTAATAAAAGATACTTTGTTATTATAGTATTTTAGTGTTTTATAGAATTGTAGAGCCATACATCATCCTCAACAGGGAATTCATAGCCTGAGCATTCATAGTATGAAGTCAGTTATCTGTTATGTCACACTTATTTCTGTGAATTTAGTAAGCAAAAAACCTGGCAAACTATCACTGTAGAAAAGTATTATAGTACACAACAAATATAGGAAAAACATAAAATGTGCATGGGCAGATGTATTTAGAATGAATAATATAGAATGGATTATCTTGAAAATTTTAACTTGTCAGCATGAGAAAATCCACACTTCTGTGTGCTTCAGTGAAGCACTTCATAAGATTTCAGAAAGTATATGATACTTTAAATTATGCACTTTTATTTCACAGTAAATATATTCATGTGGCTCTAATGAATGACCCATCTTGTTATACAGTAGAGAAGAATGTGAAAAAAAATTGGACAGACTTCATTGTCAGAACCCCATGTTTTCTGGTTTAGAACATCATTAAGCTCAATATCACTCTGAACTGTCATTTCCCTTCCTAACAGCGCATGCACAGAATAATGATTGCCAACAGGTGGGGGTTAATTAATCGGATTTCTTGCACGTGGGCTACAGGTGGAGAGCTGTGCTTCCCTGAAGCAGTCATACCTGTCTTTACATGTCCCAGCACTTGGTGTACAGTGTCGTAGAGAGAGCAGCGGAATTATATTAATCAAATTTTAGTTTTTATCTCGTTCCTCTTAAAAAATATGCCCAGATATTAACTACATAGTATCCTTGGAAAAGTAGTTTATGGTTACATCTGTGAATAAGGTGTTCGTTTATACACAAACTTACTGTGTTTATTACACGTGTGTACATGTTCTACTACCCAGACTACTTGAAAACTGCTTCTGTACTTTTTTTGTTTTATGTGATTTCAGTTAATATACTCCATGGGATTAATTATAATTCTCTGGTCCGTGTAGTAAAAGAATACCAACTTTGAAAATAGAGACAATAAATCCCCATAGTAATATCACCAGTATTATAAAGGGATATTCTCAATATGTTTACGCAAAAATATTGACAATTTAGATGAAATGGACAGATATAAATTATTAATCTTCTATCAAGGGCTGGATCTGACTTCACCAGCCCTTGAATCTGGATTGGCCATGTGACTTTTTGAGCCAATGGGGCTTCAGTAAAAGTAGCAGATGCAGATGCTTGAAATATATTGGACATTGAGGTTGTTTTGTTGTTTTTATTGAAAGTGGAAATCTTAGCCACCAGGTGAATAATATAGGGGTTTGTGAGAGGATGAGAAGGCATGTGGAGCGAAACCAGCATAAGTGGGAAAACAGTTTGCCAAACACCATACATGTGAGGGAGGACTTCATCAATCATCCAGCTTCTCACTGCAGAGCAGCTGACAACAGAAACATGAGAAGGTGCAATAGAACCTACCCACCCAAGACCATCTAGATTGTAAAACCACCCAGTTAAATGCAGAATTACAAGATAATTTAAATGTTATTTTAAACCACTAAGGTTTGGGATTATTTGGTATGAAGAAATAGCTATCTGACAAAGTAATGTGTTTCTTAATTGATACTCTCTTTACTATAAAAATAAGCAAAAATAACAAAAGCTGTCCTTTGCTTATAAATTATGGCTTGTCATAGTCTGATTAAGTTAATATACTACATACAATGTCCTATCCCCATTTCAGCTGGAAGTCGAGAGAGCTGAAATAGAGATGGAAGGAGATTCTCGATTTAGGGGTAATGATTAAAAGATGAAACATGTCAAACCACATTTGACCAATTCAGCAAGAAATAAAAAGACATCACAGATCTTTATGTACAAAATGACCCATGTGGAAATATGTTTCAGAAAGAGTTTAGGATGAATGGTAGAATTTGCCAAACAAGTATACTCAAAACCATAAAAACATCATTATTTTGTTTTATTTCATTTTGTAAGCATCACACCAAAAAGACAATTAAAAACTAACATTCATTTAAAATTCTACCATTGTACCTCTTCATTTAAGAGATTAGTGGAGGAGGGAGGAAGGGAAAGAGTATGTATAGGGATGTGGTAAAGGGGAAATAAAGGCAGGAGAACACGTGGTAAGGCTCTTACACTGATGTGAGCAAGAAACAAGAGTCTGTGTTATAACGTGGCAATGAGAATTAGAAGCCTATGATTGGTTCAAAAGAATTGTGTATGGATCCTTAGCTGCAGTACAAAATCTGGTGTTAACAGTGCCGAGCTAAATGAAGTAATTTTTTTTTTTTTCTGAAAGAAACAAGATCAGAGCTTAAATTAAATCTAGAAAAAAGAAAATCTTTAGTACCTATTAAAAGACCTAAATTGTCCATTTTGTATTAGTTTATATTATTTATATTGTGTTAAAACTCCATTAAAATCATACTTTGAAATAGTTTTAATAGTATTTCTGTCTTCTCAATCTATTTTTTTCTTTACCTCTTGGATCTCCTGTCACTCCTCCTCCTTTGCCTCTCCTACCCTTTTCTTCCACCTCCTTAATTTTCTTTAGCATAATTTTTGGTTCTAATGCGGATTTATATCCCTCTGTTTGCAGTAAGCTATGGGATACAGCCTATGTGGTGGTGAAGAGAAGGGACCAAGTGGTCATGCCTACATCCCAGCACCTACGAATTTGGTAAGCTTGGGCTTGTGATGGAAGTTTTCTGTAGCTTTCCTATTCATATGAACAGAGTAATAATGGAGCTCACCTTACTAGGTTGTATTAAATATTAAGCAAGTTAGTACATTTAAAGTGTTACATTTAAAGTTCTTAGGACAGTAATCACTCAGTAAATGTTACTGGTTAATTGGTTCTATCCCTATACTTAATAGAAAATGCTGGTGTAATTGATAGAATTTGCATCAGTGTATGCCGAACAAATATACTCAGAACCATAAAAACATTATTATTTTATATTTCATTTTGTAAGCATCACACCAAAAAGACAATTAAAAACTAAACTTCATTTAAAATTCTACCATCCTAACTCATCATATACCTTCAGTTTTTCTGAATTTCTTTTCATTTTTTCCCATATCCATGCAATTACATATTTTGCTTAATTTCAACTTTTTCACTCTAAATTAATTCTATACTTCCAATTAATATTTCATGATTATTATTTTAATATCTGAATAGGGTTTTTCTATAGTCACAATTTACCTGACTCAATTTATTTTTTTTCATAATTTTAATGTGTAAATGAGGATATTTATAGTGAAATTTTTCTTTCTCTTACTTTATACTCAGATTTCTTTTTACTAAATTTAGATTTGTAATAAGAATTATCCCACAAAAATTACAAAATGGACAGCAAGAAATTTAGATGAACAAACTATATTTGAAATAGCATATTCAAATAGAAATATAAGACAATAATATAATTTTATCATAATTTGTTTCATAAAAGAAGACCTACTACTTAGACTGAAAAATGGATGCATCATTAAAATGCAACAACTAAAATTTGAGTATTTGAATTTGGTTAAATATTTTTAAGACAGAGAATGGTAATTCGTCACCTAAAATATAATAGAATTACCTTTAATATTATGCAGTGATGAACACTAGTACTCACTAACATCTAATTTTCCTCTCTTTCTGGATCTATAGGGAAGACTATATTTTTCTGCTCCTTGATGTTAAGCTGGTGATAGATTCTTAATTCTGTCCAACGGGCTGTGAGAAGTGATTGGGTTTGCTTCTGGGGTAAAGCTTTTACTTAGAGGATTCTTTCTTTTTTGTTGCAATGTACAAGGTGGACTCATGGTCCAGATAAAAAAATGCTAACAAAAGGCAGCATAGCTTCCACGAGGTCTCTGTGTGCAGGGCAGAGTCATTCAGGACATGCACTGGAATGGGAAGGGCACATGCAAAATAAACATTTGTTTGCCGATTCCTCTGTTATTTGGAATTTTTTGGAACTTTTATAGACTCTGGTCACTCATTAGTTGACCAATACAATACTTAACAAGGCCTCACGTATTTGCCAATTTAATCAAATAATTCTTTCTAAAAAATTTCCCTATTTTCCTTCAAACATAAATTACTTAATGTGATCCTCTTTGAATTCATAACCTGTAGTAACATTTTACTTTCTCTTTTCTGGTTCTCTTGAATAGATGATCTTTTGTCAGTTCTTTTAGTTTTTTTTAACATTTTGAAAATATGTTTTAAGTTTATTCATTTTTGAGAGAGAGAGAGAGAGTGTGTGTGTGTGTGCAAGGGAGGGGAAGAGAAAGAGAGAGAGAAAGAATCCCAAGTAGGCGCTGCACTGCCAGCACAGAGTCTGATGGGGGCTCCAACTCCTGAACCATGAGATCATGACCTGACCCGAAACCAAGAGTCAAATGTTTAACTGACTGAGCCACCCAGGTGGCCCTAGTGTTTTTTTGTTTGTTTGTTTGTTTTTTGTTTTTTGTTTTTTAACATTTTCATACTTGAAAATGTCAAAAATAAAAATTACAGCTTTATAAAAAAAATAACACAAGAGTTTCAATAATGACTTTACACAGTATTATGATTTCAGATTGACAGTTAACAATCCCCCGTTTTTAAACATTTCTGAATATTTATATATTTTATTTTTTAATGTTTATTTATTCTTGAGAGAGAGAGAGACAGAGACAGAGTGCGAGCAGGGGAGGGGCAGTAAGAGAGGCAGACACAGAATCAGAAGCAGGCTCCGGGCTCACAGCTGGCAGCACAGGGCCCAACGTGGAGCTTGAACTCACAAATGGTGAGATCATGACCTGAGCTGACGTCAGTCGCTTACCTACTGAGCCATCCAGGCTCCCCATCTGAATATTTATATCAATGGTATAATAAAAAGGATTGTATCCATGAGAAAGTGTGATAAAATATTTTATTAGTTTATCCATAAAGTATTCTTTTTTAGTAAAAATATTTTCTTGCAGCTAAGTAATGGGTTAAAAGTGTAACACATTATGAAGTCTGAAATGAAGAAGTTGTTGGAATATGGATTATGAAAATACTTCAGAGCAAGAATATATTCCAATAACTTGATAAAAATTGCAAGCCAATTACCTGCAAAAATAAAAAAAAACAATTATGTTTGATAATTTAGAAATATAAATGTCACAAAATGTGCAATTGTTTTCAATTTCATCTCTCATAACCATATAGACTCAATTATAGTTTTCCATTATACAAGACTAATTAGTTTCACAAAAACTGGCATCTTTGCAATGCAAGGTATCATAATTAGGATTTCATGTTTTAATTTGTAAGTGTGTTCCCTTTGATTTACTGCCATATGCTTTATTATTTTAGATACATATTTTGAACAGATATTTCTGAAATAATCAGTTTACTCCTTCCTTTGAACTACATTTGTGTTTAATCAGAAAACAAAGGCTGTCCTTTTTACAAGAACATTTAAAACTAAGAAAAAAAATGATAAAGAAAAGTAATCTTCTAAGATCTAGAACAATTAAAAAGACTTTCCATCCTGTATGATTTCAGTCATCTTTGCTGCTTTTTGTCCCGGAAACCTTCCTACTAAGTTATAATTTTATCTCCACTTTGAAGAAAGATTATTAGATAGTAAAACATATAAAACAAAAGAAATGAATGAAATAAAACACACAGCAGAGCAGAATGAGTGAGGAGTAAGATAATATGTTGATGAATGTTTCATTAGGCAATATCTTACCTCCCAAATTGCTACATTGCTAAATTGGATATTATTAATGTGAACAAAGTGTATTTCACGGGATGCTAAAGCATACAGATACTTTCTTGAATTCACACAGGTTTAAATCTAGTTTGATTGAGGAGACAAGAAAACAGCTAGTAAATATGAGCAATACTGGTAAGGCCACAATAAAACTATAAGAAACGAGTAATCAGTGGAGGGAGAAAAAATTGTGATATGACCTGGGTTAGTTCATGTATGCCCTTTTCCTACAGCTGATGATAAAATCAACCCTTTCATAAATAACTTTAATTATGAATTTAGGTGTCAATATAGATATCCTCTTTATATTTGATATGTGAACCCAACTATTTGCTGCTAATATAGGCATAAAGACTTGTATATAGGAAGAGTTGATATATGCACATGGTAAATGGATGATATTTGAATTAAGATAGGTTCACCTTTCTAACATAGTATAAATCTGAAAATACTCAGTTGTATGTTGTAATTAAATCTCTGGGAATATTCCTTTCTGAATAAATAATCAATTCAACTGACTAGAACACTTACATGTAAGCATTGGTAGAATAAATATTACCAGAGCTTAACTTTTTGCTAATTAAACTAAACTTAGTGTTTGAGTTTTCTTGTCATTTGAACCTCAGAAATTTAAGTTTAGGTGCAAGTATCACATTCTCACAGAATGAAAATTGAATATCAAAACCAGTAATCCTAACGGTAAGGAAGTAAAACTCTGAGATTAAAAAGATTGATAGCAAATGTTTGAATATTTATTTTTTTTAATTTTTTTAATGTTTATTTATTTTTAAGAGAGAGATAGAGAGACAGAGTGTGAGCAGGGGAGGGGCAGAAAGAAAGAGAGAGAGAGACACACCCACACAGAATCCAAAGTAGGATCCAGGCTCTGAGCTGTCAGCACAGACCCAGACACGGGACTCAAACCCATGAACCATGAGATCATGACCTGAGCCAAAGTCAGGCACTTAAGAGACTGAGCCACCCAGGTGCCCTGAATATTTATAGTTTCTAATACGTTGGAAGATATATCTTGGATTTTAAATAGTACTCTGCTATATTCACACTGCAACAGTGGTTTATTTGTTTTAAAATTTTTAAATTATAATGGAAAATGACAAGAAAATAGGCCATTGTTGAGATTTCCTAGTGCATTGTTTTGTGGAAACTAAAATATGATTAACATAGATAAAAATAGATTGAGTTCTTTAACTTGAAAAATGTATAAAATAAAGAGGTCCCTGAATGGTTTTTAAAGTTCAGCATATCCATTCATCAGTTGATGGACATTTAGGCTCTTTCCATAATTTGGCTATTGTTGAAAGTGCTGCTATAAACATTGGGGTACAAGTGCCCCTATGCATCAGCGCTCCTGTATCCCTTGGGTAAATTCCTAGTAGTGTTATTGCTGGGTCATAGGGTAGGTCTATTTTTAATTTTTTGAGGAACCTCCACACTGTTTTCCAGAGTGGCTGCCCAGTTTGCATTCCCACCAACAGTGCAAGAGAGTTCCCATTTCTCCACATCCTCTCCAGCATCTATAGTCTCCTGATTTGTTCATTTTGGCCACTCTGACTGGCATGAGTTGGTATCTCATTGTGGTTTATATACACAATGGAGTACTACTTGGCAATGAGAAAGAATGAAATATGGCCTTTTGTAGCAACGTGGATGGAACTGGAGAGTGTAATGCTAAGTGAAATAAGTCATACAGAGAAAGACAGAGACCATATGTTTTCACTCTTATGTGGATCCTGAGAAACTTAACAGAAGACCATGGGGGAGGGGAAGGGAAAAAAAAAAAAAGTTAGAGAGGAAGGGAGCCAAATCATAAGAGACTCTTAAAAACTGAGAATAAACTGAGGGTTGATGGGGGGTGGGAGGGAGGGGAAAGTGGATGATGGGCATTGAGGAGGGCACCTCTTGGGATGAACACCGGGTGTCGTATGGAAACCAATTTGACAATTAAAAAACTAATAAAAAAATAAAAGGTAATCATGAAGGATCCGTGTGGTGACATAAATGTTCTGTATCTTGGCTGTCATTGTCAATATCCTGGCAATGATATTGTACCATAGTTTTCCAAATGAAAAATTAGAACTTCTCTGAAGAAATAAAATGTATTGAAAAGAACCAAATAGAAATTATAGAACAGATACTGTACTATAGATTTGCAATGTGTTTCCATTGGGGGAAACTGGGTGAAGCATACATTGAATCTCTCTTTTGATTCCTTACAACTGCATGTAAATCTACAATTATCTCAAAATAAAAATTCTAATGAAAAAATAAAGCTAAGCATATATTTAATATTGATCGTCTTTTTAACAAGACTATTTATTAAACCTGAACACTCCTTTCCACATAGCTGGCTATATAATACAACGTTTACTGTACAAAAGCTAATACTTTATTTTTTCTATACAATTTGAAATAAAATACGAATTTGAACTTTTCTTTGCTTCTGGCTACCATTTTCAGAACTTCAAAAGAAGGTATTCAAAAGAACAGGGGGAAAACTCTGGTCACGTATTTTGATCTGATGAAGATCAGTTCAGTCTGGTTACTCAGCCAAATGTGGAAGGAAATAACACCAGATATTTTATTTGATTGTCTTGACCACATAATTCTTTTGAAAGGCTTAATCCAGAGATCCCACAAGTAAAAAGGAAAAAAAAGTATGTTTCCATAATAAAATTTTCTTAATCATATATCTGAGTTGACTTAATTCGTTTTAGAACTTAAGAGAATTTCAGTTTCTAGTCTTCCATTGTCTGAAGTCTAGTCTTGAGTTTTCTTCCATTGTTAACCTTCATTAGAAAGTATCCTTCCCTTGATTATCTTTCAAAAAATGCATAATTAATATATTTCTAAAGATGGATGATAAACTATTCCTATCATAACAGTTAGAAATGTATTTTTTCAGTATAGTAGTGTTAATTTGGACAGTAGATCATCATTTCTGTTGATAATCTTGAACCATGTGTTTTATAAATTATACTTATTATATAAAATAACCTTGGGAAATTAATCTTTCCATGTTATTCATATGTACACTTCACCTGAAAAGGACTTTGATTTCACTTCTTGGGAATTACTGGAAAATGGATTTCCCACCTAGAATTCTAGCACATTTATAAACATGACCTAGTAGTGGAATTTATGGCATGTAGTCCTTCTGTTGAGGATTTCTGTGTACATAAAATTGCAACTGGGTTGCTTTCTTCTGTGTAAAATAAAGTGATTGGGAAAGACTACTGATTTGACATTTTAATTTTAGCACAATATATTTTTATGAAAATAAAAGCCTCCCTTTTCTTTCCATGATGTAGAGTCACATCTGCCAACTCCGAGGATGAAAATCACACAATTGGTAGACCAGGGGAATCAGTGAACTCCCAAGTCTTTCCCAGCTAAGCAATCTATGATAATTTATAATTTAAGTTAATGGAAAATATCTCTAGCTTTTCAGCATGTTGCCCCTGGTTTCTTTTCTGGAATGCCCTCTTCAGTGACATGGAAGTTTCTCCAGAACCCATCCTCCAAAACCAAGCTCAATTCCCTTCTCCCAGAAAATTTCCTCATCCTCCAATTAGTTTCTCCAGACCTTATACTTCTCTAGTCTATAATCCGAGTTGACTCTCAGGAAATGTTTGCATAATTGAGTTGTGGAGAGGAGAAACAAGAAAAACATCAAAACCAAAATTTTAATTAAAGTCCTTGTTACTAGAAAAGTCAGGTGACTGGAAAAGTACAGAAAGAAGGCTTCCACAGCCACTAAATTTACTGTGCCACAAATTTTGATCACCAAATCTTTCATTAACAGCTGGTCGTCAAAACCTCTATGTTGTTAATGATTTCTGCTTGATGTTATACCATTCATTTCATACTTTGTTTTGTTGTTGTTGTTTGGTAGTGGTAAAAATACATCAGTTGGCATTTTAATTTAATACTTCAAGTTTCACACATCGGCCCCAGTTAGATAATATCTTAGCTCTCAAAAAGAGAAACAGCAAAGTTTTCACTGCAGGGAGTCCAATGGGTCCCGTTCTACATTAGGCCATCAACTTTGTCAAGAAAACAAATGACTCAGAAATGTGACCTGGAATGAAAGTCAGTCTTCACAACATCCTTGGACATTTGAACATGCTTTAATTCCTTGAGTTTATTTGTCTAAAATCCATCTCACAAAAAGGTTCTGCCTGTAGGAAACCCAGAACTCGCCTCCGGACTCTATGAGAGGGTAGAGAAAAGATATTTGAGGAGAGACCAGAAATGCAGTTTTGATTTAGCTGCATTACAGTAAGGAAAGGGAAAAAAAGTATTAACATAAGGTAACAAAAATAATGTGCAAAAATCATGAAACAGGCATGATACCAGTTACATCTATCTTAAATACTCATTGTGCTGGAGGATGGTAAGTATCAATACAGTGTGGACATAAGACTTCCAAATGTTGAGCAGAGAAATGCCAACCTGATTTATCCTTAGGAAATCTAATGATGCTAGTAAGTAAGTAATGGAAATATTCATTAAAGATAATGAAGGACTTGGTGATTCAGTACAAAAAAAGAGTATTTTTTCTTATTAGAGAAAAAGCAATATGTATTGCATTCACAGGTTTACATTATTTTATAGATTTATCAAGATCCAAAGAGAAATGGTTTTGTTCGGGGAAGAGAATTCAATGTTTGAAAATAAAACCTCTCTAAATTATTCTTCCACGCATGCTGAAACAAACAAGAAATGTCTGACTCATTCACATCATATAAGAAACACTTACTATAAAGCTTAAACCTATAAAAACCTGCAACAAAATATGGAAACAAATCTTGTGACATTGAATTATCAAGATTCCTCAAATACAACTCCAAAAGCACAATTCATAAAGAAAATCTTCATAAACTGAGCTATAGCAAAATTAAAAACTTCTGTTCTTTAAAAGACACTGTAAAACAAGTAAAGGCAAGTGAAAGAAAATAGTTGCAAAACACATACCTAGTCAAGGACGTGTTTTCAGAATAGAACACTAAACATAATCTCTCCAGAAGCTCTCACAATGCAATAATAAACAGAACACCAAATCAAAATTGGGCAAAAGATTTGAACACATGATAACAAGAAGTTTTAATTTGCATTTCCCTAATGCCTAGTGATGTGGAACACCTTTTCATGTGCTTATTACTCATCTGTATATCCTCTTTGGTGAAACATCTGTTCACATCTTTTGCTCATTTTCTAATTGAATTGATTGTTTTTTAAATATGAGTTTTGAGAGTTCTTTATATATCCCAGATGCTAGTTCTTTGTAGGATATGTGGTTTATAAACTTTTTCTACCAGTTTGTAGCTTGTCCTTTCATCTTCTTCAGAGAGTTCTTCATCAAGCTAAAGTTTTAACTTTTGTAAGTCCACTGTATCATTTTTTTCCCATTAATGGACTGTGCTTTTTTGCCTGGTCCTAGATCTTGAAGATTTTCTGTTGTCAGAGACAGGGACTCTTGGTATTTAGCTGGAGTAGGGTGGGCATTGACAAAAAGGTTCTTTGGTTTTGTTTCTTTTTTGGCCTGTGGGAACAGGCTTTTCCTGGGGGCTTTCTTTCTGTACCTGTTAGCTCTTTCAGGTTGGATGTCATGCAAATGCTCTGTCTGGCTCAAATGGGAGACAATATGAAAAGCGAAGGAATTCAGTGACGCCAAGTCTTTACTTAAGTCAAGCAATCTTCAGGCAGCCCACCTCCTTCTTCCCAACTTTGAGGGACTTTCTATGGTATTCTTTGAGTCCTAGCATGACCTTATATGACATTTTCCTGGAGCAGTCTTTGGTCATTCCATTGGAAAGTCTGGATCTAAAACTTTCCCCTCATTCTCAATAGATTTATTAATAGTAGTACAATTTGTATTCTCCTTAAAGCATCATGTGTCAAAGATCTGTGAGTATGTAATATATGGGTTTCAGTATTTCAAGGGTGGATTGATGCCAGATATACCATAATATAGCTTGGGCTGTCAAATTGTATTTTTCACATAACATCACAAGAGAAATAGGTATTTTAATTTCTAAAACCTCTACTTGTTGCAAGACATCATGACTACCTCCACTCATTCCTTAATTAATATATTTCAGCCAAATTTCCTTTCAAACTCCTGTAGTCTCCTTATTAGTTTTATTGTTATTCTGAATTCCCTTCAGTTTGTCTCTGACCTAATGTACAGACACACTCAAATAATAATCTAATACACCTTACTTGCACTTGGCGGGATAGGACACTTTTTACAATGCTCTGTAGAGAAGACATGCCAGTTGGCTACCTCACAATTCAAGGTTCTCAGAGAATACCCAAACGTGCCATGCTAGGACTGCTCTAAAAACAATAAAGCGCCATTTAATGATTATATATAGTGATGTAATTAATATAGCAATGACTAAGCACACTTGAGTATTTCTTGAATGTTGAAAAAGGTAGCAAGTGATGTATCATTTTAAAATAAGTATCAGAGGGTAGGAGTTCTGGCTATGACCAAGTGATGAATATTCTCTCAGTAAATACTCTCTGTAAAAGCAGCTATCAGCCTATACCAAGTGGACAGGAACCATTATTTCAGCACACTGGAATTTGACCAAAGGCATAGAAAAGCCTGAGAAGTATTTACCTTTAAAGATAGCCTGAACATCAGACAAAGTATAATAGGGAGCCAGCGACAAAGCAGAACTGTGGTTTACAGAGTATGGCAAAAACAGGGCAAATTTGTGGCTTAAAGGCAATATCTAAGTATATATGTATTGAGCTACCCAATAATAATAGCAACTGAAAAGCACAATCCAATTATGGCAACATTGATGGCAAAGTTTTTCTTCCTCCTAAATTAAGGGGAACCCAGTTATCTGTATGTTCATGTGCATTAGGCACAGGGTTAGGAACATGATAGAAATGCATATATAGGAAGCAAAAAAGGCTCAGAAGAAAGAAGGGTCTATTTTCTCCCTAAGCTTCAAGAACAGGAAGAAAGACTTCCTGGACATGATACTGCCCAAAATCCCAAAGTGGAGAAGACGAATGCCTATGGTGAAAAGTGTGGGCTATTTCAAGTAAACGGCCACAAGGGCAAGAGAGAGGGGTATACAAGTATTTGGCATACCCTTCTGTGTAGCATGAGAGGAAGTGAATTTTAGAGGTAATTTGGCACTAGATCAAGATGGCCTTTTATACCTTGTTATAGAGTTGGAGTTTTTCACTATAAGAATAGAGGGCCATTATTGAAAGGTTGCTTACTGGTGAGTATTGTATCAGATGTGTGCATTAGAAATGCCAATGTGAGGGGCTCCTGGGTGGCTCAGTTGGTTAAGTGTCCAACTTCAGCTCAGGTCATGATCTCACAGTTTGTGGGTTCGAGCCCCACATCGGGCTGTGTGCTGACAGCTCAGAGCCTGGGGCCCCCTTCAGATTCTGTGTCTCCTTCTCTGCCACTCCCCTGCTCACGCTCTGTCTCTCTGTCTCTCAAAAATAAATAAACATTAATTTTTTTTAAAGAAATGCCAATCTGAACCCTGTTTGGCTGGGTTAGAATTAGGGAGACCCCTTGAGGAGGTTGTTAGCATGAACCAATTAGTGTAGGAGGAAAGTAGATTCTTAGAGCAACTCTTCTTTAAAGCTGTTTGGTCTTGAGCCCCATTACACTATTAAAAATGATTGTTGGTGCAAAGAACTTTTGCTTTTATTCCCTTAAAATTTTCCATAGAAATTAATACAGATTTTTAAATTATTAATTTTAATTAAATTATTGAATATAAAGCTATTTACAGAAATGTCATAGTTTTATGAAAACATAAAACATTATGAAATAAATTTTCCAAATTAAAAATCAATGCAAAAAGTGACGTTATTTTATAATTTTGTAAATCTCTTTAGTGTCTGACTTAGGATAGCTGGATCCTTATATCTGTTTCTGTATTTAGAACAATCTTGTTTTAGTTGATAGATCTGAAAAAAATCTGGTCTTACACAGACAAGAGTTGGAAAAGGAAGGAATGCTTTAATAACTCTCTAACATAACTTTGGATATTCTTCTTAAATACCCCACTAAAACTTAGGGGTAGTTTATTAAACTTTAGCTCCAATTGAAATTGAACACTATATCAATAAATTTACACGTTGTTACATTAAAATCCATTGGTCGTCTTTGTGCTTTGAATGGATCTTCTCCCCATGAATTATAACTCAGAAAGTTTTTTTGGAAAATACTGGTTCAAATGACATTATTTTCAACTTTCAAATATTGATACATTTTATTATGTGATATTTTAAGAAATTATATTTATTACCTCTGATCTCATCAGAATAGCCTTTAAGTATCTAGAAGCAGTCAAGCTAATAGTAGTAAATATTAGTTTTCCAAAATTATAATTTTTACTTGAAAGAAAGCTCAAATATTATCAATGGCAGTATAGATTCTCAGTTGGTTTACTTGAAGACACATGCTCACATTGTATATTTTTGAGAAAATGACTGACAAATACCCAGGTCTGAATAACTATAGTTTTCTGTCATTCTGTCAAGTAAACATTATGTTCTGTGAAAAGTGATCTCAAAACTCACACAGTGGTTTTCTTCTAGATCATCATTGTACTGCAGTATACAACAGAAATGTTTCATGTGTGCTTCCCATTTCTCTCAGGCAGACTATTGAAAAAAGAAGTACTTATTGGTAAGATTTAATTAAATTTTAATTTTTCATCAAGGACATTCTTAAGTAAAACTGGCTTTGTCTTTTTTCTGTGAATTCAGGAAAGTGAAGAATAAAATGACTTATAATGTACTTTGGTGCTACCATCTTCATTGCTCATAAGCAGCCAGCATTTTCCCTACCACTGCTTTTACACCATTAGTTACAAATACCAATATGATAGAGAAAACAATAAAATTATTTTGAACTCCATAATCCGTGGAAATGTATCAGAGATTATTGGAGACCATAGACCATACTTTGAAAACCACTGACTTAAAAAACAGCAGAAAAGAATCAGGGAAGAATGGATGTAAGAGATTTGGAAATATAAACTTTATAAGAACTGTCTTTTTTGAAAAAAAATCTCTCTCAAGTTGCCTACGTAGGTGTATTAGAATAACATTAGTGCAGACTTTTATTGCGTGTGGTTTTGTCTTTTTTTCTTCTTTTCAAATGGCTTCTATCATTTGCCTAACTGATCTACCTAAAGGTTTGTGAAACCATCCCTATCTTTTTCTGTACTTACTCAGAATCTCCTGCAGTACTGACCATGTCATAATTAACTACACAACCAATAAGACCCGATTAGTTCGTAGCTCTTGAAACAGACTGAAAAAAAAAAGGATAATAGATTTGCACTCTTATGCAACCTAACATTATTATATTAGGCACAACTTTTTATTATTTTTAAATTACTCTGAAATTGAGACATATTCAAATATTAAAATTAAAGCTATTGGCATACTAATTACTTTCCCACTTAATTATAATAGCACAGAACAAATGGTAGGGTTTGCACAGTAAACAAAAGCCTGGAAGGATAATATCTTCCAGTTAATTATTACTTTAAACATGTGTCTCTCTGTTTGTGACCTATTAGGGTTGTAAGTTTTGCATATTACTATATTTTGAGCCAAGTTTGAAGATGGTAAGAACATAACAAAAGACACAATTATTTAGACATAGGGCTTTATTTTACCACAAATTATTTAAAAAAAGAAAGGCCTCTTATCTCTATTCTAGGAATAGTTTTGTTCTAATCTCAAGCCCATGACCTTGGACACACATCATTTAGTTGCCATGTACTTTATCAGACTCATCTATAAAAAAGAGGTAAAACTAGATGACTTGTCAACTCCAGTCTTTTTCTTTTTTTAAATAAGGTACAATCATCAATCCATGACCATGGTGACCAAAATGATTATTATATGTTAACAGTCTGTGATCTATTAAAAAGTGGATAAATGAATCAGTTTGGTCACCATTGCAATGCTGTGGTGATTTTTTAATCTCTTCTGGGCAGATCTTTCAATCTCTTCTGGGCAGATTTTTGCAATTCATTCATACAGATAACTATTAGATGCAACTAGTTTTCTTTTTTCTTAGCAAATGTAAATATTCAGATCATATTTCTATATCCATATTAGAAAATGGCGGCTTAATTTCTACACTTTTCCCCATTTTGCTATTGATTTAGCTGTGTAAATCCAAAACTGATTTTGTAAAGGAATAGACTAAGCTTATTGAGTCAATGTATGATGTTTTGGAACCTGAGAACGTTCTCCAAACTGAATTTTTTGATTTCTAATTATACACTGTTGATTAACATTAGAACGGGTGGCACCTGGGTGGGTCAGTTGGTTAAGCTTCTGACTTTGGCTCAGGTCATGATCTCACAGTTCATGGGTTCGAGCCCCACGTTGGGCTTTGTGCTGACAGCTCAGAGCATGGAGCCTGCTTCAGATTCTGTGTCTCCCTCTTTCTATGCCCCTCAGCTGCTCGCACTATGTCTGTATATGTCAAAAATAAATAAATATTAATAAATAAATAAAATTTAGTGTTGAAATATAAGAAGAAAATAACAAGTAAGTACTAATAACTAAGAAAATAAAAAGTAAAATAATCTCTGTATGAGGAAGGGTCTACTTTAGTGGTTTTGGATGATAAATAGATAAATCTAAGTCTCCTTCTAGAGTGGTAAAGTGTTTTAAGAAATCACATCTTATGGGGGAATTGAGAATAACTTTTAAAGTAGGATGGCAGACCTGCTATGAGTTCCTTGACAATTTCATTCAGTCTTATAATCTCCTTACTAAGTACATAATGCATGACCAAAAAACCATGAGAGTGGTGAGCATAGAGGATGTGTCTCTTTCTCTCTCTCTTTCCTTTCCCCCCTTTCCCCATGCCCCCCACCTTCTTCCACCTATCCTTTAACATTTGGCTTCCATTATAATAGGCAGCTGTGCATGGTTGGGTAAAAATTGGACCCTCGTTCCAAACTTAAACCAGAACAATGCTAAAGGCATTCAAAATTGACATTTCTCACCCTTATCAAAATGGAACTTGAGAACTACTCTGTTATCCCTACATGTAGACAATAAAGCTTACCCTGCACTTGCTTCTATAGTTACCCTATGAAGTCATTTTATCACTAATAGTATAGGAATTGAATGTACAGCAGTTTTTGAAATAGCAACTAGTAGTTACTATTTCCCTTTGTCACTCAAAGAAATTCTGATTTTGTTTTAAATGAACCACCTTTTCTGTCTGAGCCCAGTGTCCCTGGCAGAGTTGACTTTATACCCAGCATCAGTGTGTGACTGCCATTAGAACTAAGCCAACCGGCACATCTAGGCGGAGTGTTTCAAAGAAAGTTTCTGACCTATTTTGGACCAGCTTCTCCCAAAGCTCTACTTTTATTGGAACTTATTGTGAAGACAGTATCTCTCTCTTCTGCTGTGGTTATAACTGAGTAAGATAGAACCCTACAGCTATATAGCAGACATCTTTTCCTGTAAGAGAAGAAAGCGTATAATCTCTGATGGTGGTGTGAATGGTATAAAATGGTTGTCATAACCGAATTCACAATGAAAAGTAAAATTTTCCTTGAGCCACTTTAAGTAGGGCATCTTATTTTATATTTGAAATTTCCACTCTAATAAATATAACATCACATAAACTCTCTGCTTTATTTACTTTTATATTTCATTTGTACATTATCTTAATGGGATTGTTTTTTACTTCTGTTAAAATTTGTCCAGTGTCCCTATGAACTGAAGACACACACAGAAAATATTTGTATACATAAAACATATCATAAAAAAATAATTGGGGATCTCTCAAACAACTCATTTAGTTATTAACACAACCAAAAGAAATATAGTAGTTTACTTTTAGTCTTTGTTAGGAACATGGTTTCTTGGAGGATTTTAGTTTTATTTATTTATTTTTTTTTTTTTTTAACGTTTATTTATTTTTGAGACAGAGAGAGACAGAGCATGAACGGGGAGGGGCAGAGAGAAAGGGAGACACAGAATCGGAAGCAGGCTCCAGGCTCTGAGCCATCAGCCCAGAGCCGGACGCGGGGCTCGAACTCACGGACCGCGAGATCATGACCTGAGCTGAAGTCGGACGCTTAATCAACTGAGCCACCCAGGCGCCCCGAGGATTTTAGTTTTATGTTATCAAATTCAAATTTTAATATTCAGTTTCAAGGAATATTCTGTATATAATTATTTTTGAATTTTTTTCTGTATAGGTCCTACTCTAAATGAAGTAATATTTTTAAAAAGTTGAATACAAAATAAATGGTAAAGACGTAGTATGCACACAGAAGTTTCTTGAGAAGTTAATTTGGTCCTTTTTCCTGTCTTGAAAAATTATTTTTAATTATAATAAATGTAGCTTACGTGAAGTTAGAGCTAGCTATTTTTTTAAATTTTTATTAATGTTAATTTTGAGAGAGAGAGAGCGAGCACAAATGGGGGAGAGGCAGAGACAGAGGGGAGAGGATCCCAAACAGGCTCTGGGCTATCAGCTCAGAGCCCTACATGGGGCTCAGTCCCACAGACCCTGAGATCATGACCTGAGCTGAAATCAAGAGCCGGGAGCTCAATCGACTGAGCCACCCAGGTGCTCCGTGTTACAGCTAATTATATCAAAACTTCTAGCTATGTATAACCTTTAACATTGACCTTGAAGTAGTTTTTCTAGGTTTTGCCAAGAGAATATCTACCCATACTTTAAATATTGTAGCTTTCTCAACCTTGAAGAAAATACATCCTCTGAAACCTCCATTATTGTATTTTCCTTGGGATGGAGCAATTTTTTCTGACAGAGTACTTGAAGTGGTAGTTATATGTTGATACTGAATAGCCTGAGGCTTAGAAGTCAGTGCTAGACAAATTCTTATTATCTGCACTCACCAAAAATAGTTATGGCAGCAAAAAATTAATCATATGCCTCATTTCAGGAAGATGAAGGGCAAAACTGAGGAAGTGAAGCTCCTCATTTCAGATTTTGGAGCAGAAGTTAAAGGTAGGGAAATAATGCATGGAGAAAAAGTCTATATCTCTAAAACATGAGATTGGTTAATAATCATATGAGCATATAATACCACGATACTTTTCTTCATTTAGACAAACATTTCTCAGAGTGTAGTTCTCACACTGGTTACACCAGAATCACCTGAGGTGCTTGTTAAAGATACTATTTCTTGAGCTATTTTCAAGCTGTTGATTCAGATTATCTTGGTTGGCCCTGAGTGGTCTGAATTTTTAATAGGAACCTCCAGGCGATTCAATAAACGTTGAAGTTTGAAAACTGCTGACTGAGAGCTTGGGAATGACTGGGCCACAGTCTACCTTTTTTCTCCTGATGGGAGCTACATTCCTCCACTTAAGATGGAATTTTATACAGTTTACAGTTGCATACACTGTTTCTACAAAACTTCCCTTGTACACCAGACTTCGACTTCTGTATGTCAGTTGATGAAATAGATTAAAAGCAATTGTATGATAGAAATGTCTTCCAGATGAGGTGGCTGGGTGTCTCAGTCAGTTGGTTAGGTGTCTGAGTCTTGATTTCAGTTTTGGTCATGATCTCAGGATTCATGAGATCGAGCCCCGCATCAGGCTATATGCTGACAGCATGAAGCCTGTTTGGGATTCTCTCTCTCCCTTTCTCTGCACCCCCCACCCTCTCAAAAATAAATAAATAAACTTAAAAAAAATTGCCTTTTGGCTAACAGTTCTGCTTCACCAGAGTCACTTTATTTGTCTTCACAGCATTGCTGTTGTGCTTACGGGAATGTTACTGCCTTCATCCCATATGTAGTAAAAAGAATGTAAAACAAAGGGATTAAAAGTGATGATTCTCAGAGGAGTAATGCATATCAGAAAGAAGAGATTACTATAACTACTTTAAATAATTACTTTTAATACTATCCTTACATAAATGTTATTAAATTTGCAGGACAAAATAAAATAAATAAAATGAAGTGTGTATATGACATGTTAGAAGTACATTTTTCGAAACAGTGAAAAAACACATTTTTTTTCTCTCTGGGATTGGAATCTACCTACCTATCCACACATATATATGTATATATATAATTCTAACTCTGCATCTCTTCCAGGAATTCATTGTGCATGAAATTAAGAGATCGCCTCTATAAATATTGGGGTTTTATTCATTCAGCAAATATTTATTGAGCACCTACTACATTGCAGGTAATATTTTAGAAGCAGTATATGTTGTAGGAACAAAACAGAAATAATAAGGCCCAAGGCCTTCTAAGACCTTGATTCTAGTGGAGGAGGTGAGATAGTCAACAAATCATCAGTAAATCTCTGTCAGGTAACAATAAATGCTGTGAATAAAAATAAAGCAGAATGGCATGTTGTATAGTGTTGTCAGGGAAAATTTCTCTGATAACTTGACATTTGAATGGGAACCTGAAAGATATGAAGGAGTAACCCAAAAAGCTGGTTATGGCACTTTTTAAAACTGGATTACGAGAGGATGGTTTGGTAAAACATTCCTGAAAAATAAAATACAAATCCTATCTATCACTTCCTTGATGCACACAAAATATTTTAATTCCACATGCCAGTGTAATGTAACAAAGATGATAGTCACAGTTTACACAAAACAAATGACTGAAAACTCAAATATCAAGACAGTAACTGATTTGTGATGTAATTTATGAGAGCTTTTAGTTATAGTTTGTAGGGCAGACAGATCATAAGTAGTAGTATGTTTGTTACTACCATCAAGCTACTTTTTTCTGTTTTAGAGAATCAAGTACTCTTGCTTTCCATCTCATTGTCTGGCCTTCTCATTTTTGTATACTTTTATACAAAGGTAAGTAAGGTTATTATTGTTTTTCGATTCCAAGTTGGAATGCTCTTTGTACAGGTTGTTATACGGATAAAAGAAGCTGAAATGAAGTAA
This sequence comes from Panthera tigris, assembly GCF_018350195.1. Lineage (NCBI taxonomy): Eukaryota > Metazoa > Chordata > Mammalia > Carnivora > Felidae > Panthera > Panthera tigris. Next base: position 161,959,410 of record NC_056660.1, on the reverse strand, counting down.
ATATTAAAAATTTTTAATAAGGTTATTTAAAGGATAAAACACATCTATAATTTTTTTAAATATTTATTTAATTTATTTTTTTAATTCACATCCAAGTTAGTTAGCATATAGTGCAACAATGATTTCATCAGTAGATTCCTTAATGCCCCTTACCCATTTAGCCCATCTCCCCTCTCCCACCCCCTCCAGTAACCCTGTTTGTTCTCCATATTTAAGAGTCTCTTATATTTTCCCCTCCCTGTTTTTATATTATTTATGTTTCCCTTCCCTTATATTAACCTATTTTGTATCCTAAAGTCCTCATATGAGTGAAGTCATATGATTTTGTTTTTCTTGACTAATTTCGCTTAGCATAATACACACTAGTTCCATCCATGTAGTTGCAAATGGCAATATTTCATTCTTTTTGATTGCCTAGTAATTCTCTCTCTCTCTCTCTCTCTCTCTATATATATATATATACACACACACACACACACACACACACACACACACACACACACACACATCTTCTTTATCCATTCTATTGATGGACATTTGGGCTCTTTACATACCTTGGCTATTGTTGATAGTGCTGCTATGATCATTGGAGTGCCTGTACCCCTTCTAAACAGCATACCTGTATCCCTTGGATAAATACCTAGTAGTGTAATTGCTGGGTTTTAGGGTAGTTCTATTTTTAATTTTTTGAGGAATCTCTATACTGTTTTCCAGAGTGGCTGCACCAGTTTGCATTCCCACCAGCAGTGCAAAAGAGATCCTCTTTTGCCACATCCTTGCCAACATCTGTTGTTGCCTGAGTTGTTAATGTGGGCCATTCTGACAGGTGTGAGGTGATATCTCATGTGGTTTTGATTTATATTTCCCTGATGATGAGTGATGTTGAGCATTTTTCATGTGTCGTTTGGCCATCTGGATGTCTTCTTTGGAGAAGTGTCTATTCATGTCTTTTGCCCATTTCTTCATTGGATGATTTGTTTTTTGGGTGTTGAGTTTGATAAGCTCTTTATACATTTTGGCTACTAACCCTTTATCTGATACGTCATATGCAAATATCTTCTGCCATTCCGTTGGTTGCTTTTTTAGTTTTGCCAATTGTTTCCTTCACTGTGCAGAAGTTTTTTATTTTGATGAGGTCCCAGTAGTGTATTTTTGTTTTTGCTTCCCTTGCCTCCAGAGACATGTTGAGTAAGAAGTTTCTGTGGCCAAGATCAAAGAGGTTTTTTCCTGCTTTCTCCTCTAGGATTTTTATGGCTTGCTGTCTTACATTTAGGTCTTTTATCCATTTTGAGTTTATTTTTGTGTAAAGTGTAAGAAAGTGGTCCAGGTTCATTTTTCTGCATGTCACTGTCCAGCTTTCCCAGCACCACTTGCTGAAGAGACTGTCTTTATTCTTTATAGGATATTCTTTCCTGCTTTGTCAAAGATTAGTTGGCCATATGTTTGTGGGTTCATTTCCGGGTTCTCTATTCTGTTCCAATTGATCTGAGTGTCTGTTCTTATGCCAGAACCGTACTGTCTTGATGATTATAGCTTTTAATACAGCTTAAAATCCATGATTGTGATGCCTCCATCTTTGGTTTTGTTTTACAAGATTGCTTTGGCTATTCAGGTTTTTTTTTTCTGGTTCCATACAAACTTGAGGATTGTTTGTTCTAGCTCTGTGAAGAATGCTGGTGTTCTTTTGATAGGGATTGCATTGAATATGTAGATTGCTTTGGGTAGTATTGACATTTTAACAGTATTTTTCTTCCTATCCAGGAACATGGAATATTTTTTTCCATTTTTTTGTGTTTTATTCAATTTCTTTCATAAGTTTTCTGTAGTTTTCAGTGTATAGATTTTTTTTTCCTCTTTGGTTAGATTTATTCCTAGGTATTTTATGGGTTTTGGTGCAATTGTAAATGGGATTGATTCCTTGATTTCTCTTTCTGTTGCTTTATTGTTGGTGAATAGGAATGCAACCGATTTCTGTGCATTGATTTTATATCCTGCAGCTTTGCTGAATTCATGGATCAGTTCTAGAATTTTCTTGGTGGAATCTTTTGGGTTTTCCATATAGAGTATCATGTCATCTGCAAACAGTGACAGTTTGACCTCCCCATGGCCAATTTGGATGCCTTTCATCTCTTTGTATTGTCTGATTGCTGAGGTTAAGACTTCCAACACTATGTTGAATAACAGTAGGAGAGTGGACATCCCTGTGTTGTTCCTGGCCTTAGGGGGAAAGCTCTCAGTTTTTCCCCATTGAGGATGATATGAGCATTGGCTCTTTCATATATGGCTTTTATGATCTCGAGGTATGATCCTTCTATCCCTACTATCTTGAGGATTTTTATCAAGAAAGGATGTTGTAATTTGTCAAATGCTTTCTCTGCATCTATTGAGAGGATCATGTGGTTATTATCCTTTCTTATATTGATATGGTTAATTACATTGATTTGCAGATATTGAACTAGCCCTGCATCCCAGGTATAAATCTCCCTGGGTTGTGGTGAATAATTTTTTAATGTATTATTGGATCCGGTTGGCTAATGCCTTGTTGAGGATTTTTGCATCCATGCTCATCAGGGAAATTGGTTTGTAGTTCTGCTTTTTAGTGGGGTGTTTGTCTGGTTTTGGAATCAAGGTAATGGTGGCTTCATAGAAAGAGTTTGAAAGTTTTCCTTCCATTTCTATTTTTGGAACAGCTTCAAGACAATAGGTGTTAACTCTTCCTTAAATATTTGGTAAAATTCCCCTGGAAAGCCATCTGGCCCTGGACTCTTGTTTTTTGGGAGATTTTTGATTACTAATTCGATTTCTTTACTGGTTGTAGGTCTGATCAAATTTTCTATTTCTTCCTGTTTCAGTTTTGGTAGTGTATATGTTTCTAGGAATTTGTCCATTTCTTCCAGATTGCCCATTTTATTGGCATACAATTGCTCATAATATTCTCTTATTATTGTTTGTGTTTCTGCTGTGTTGGTTGTGATCTCTCCTCTTTAATTCTTGATTTTATTTATTTTGGGTTCTTTCCTTTTTCTTTTTGATCAAACTGGCTAGGGATTTATCAATTTTTTTAATTTTTTCAAAGAACCAGCTTCTGGTTCATTGATCTGTTCTACTGTTTTTTTGTTTTTTTTGTCTTTTGTTTTGATAGCATTGATTTCTGCTCTAATCTTTATTATTTCCTGTCTTCTGCTATTCTTTTTCCAGCTTTTTAGGGTGTAAGGATAGGTTGTATATCTGAGACCTTTCTTCCTTCTTTAGGAAGGCCTGGATTGCTATATACTTCCCTCTTATGACCACCTTGCTGCATCCCAGAGGTTTTGGGCTGTGGTGTTATTATTTTCATTGGCTTCCATGTACTTTTCAATTTCCCTTTTAACTTCCTGGTTAGCCCATTCATTCTTTAGTAGGATGTTCTTTAGTATCCAAGAATTTGTTATCTTTCCATATTTTTTCTTGTGGCTGCTTTCGAGTTTCAGAGCATTGTGGTCTGAAAATATGCAGGGTGTGATCTCAATATTTTTGTACTTGGTGAGGGCTGATTTGTGTCCCAGTATGTAATCTGTTCTGGAGAATGTTCAATTTGCAGTGGAGATGAATGTATATTCCACTGCTTTAGGATGAAATGTTCTGAATATATCTGTTAAGTCCGTCTGGTCCAGGGTGTCATTCAAAGCCATTGTTTCCTTGTTAATTTTCTGCTTGCATGATTTGTCCATTGTTGTATGTGTGGTGTGGAAGTCCCCTACTATTATGGTATTATTATCAATGAATTCCTTTATGTTTGTGATTAATCGATTTATATATTTTGTTTCTACCACATTGAGGGCATAAATTTTTACATCATTAGGTCTTCTTGGTGGATAGACCCCTTAATTATGATATAATGCCCTTCTTCATCTCTTGTTACAGTCTTTATTTTAAAGTCTGATTGTCTAATGTAAGTATGGCTACTCCAGCCCTCTTTTGTCGACCATTAGCATGATAGATGGTTCTCCATCCCCTTACTTTCAATCTGAAGGTATCTTTAGGTCTGAAGTAGGTCTCTTTTAAACAGCATATAGATGGGTCTTGTTTTCTTATCCATTCTGTTACCCAATGTCTTTTGATTGCACCATTTAGTCCATTGAAGTTTAGAGTGAGTACTGAAAAATATGAATTTATTGCCATTATGTCGCTTGCAGAGTTAGAGTTTCTCGTGGTGTTCTCTGGTCCTTTCTAGTCTTTGTTGCTTTTGGTCTCTCTCTTTTTTTTTTTTTTTTTCTTTTTCGTCTTTTCTCCCCTCAGAGAGTCCCCCTTTAAATTTCTTGCAGGGCTGGTTTAGTGGTCACAAACTCCTTTAATTTTTGTTTGGGAAACTTTTAATCTCTCCTTCTATTTTGAATGACAGCCTTGCTGGATAAAGAATTCTTGGCTGCATATTTTTCTAATTCAGCACATTGAATATATCCTGCCACTCTTTTCTGGCCTGCCAAGTTTCTGTGGATAGGTCTGCTGCAAACCTGATATCTCTTCCCTTATAGGTTCAAGACTTTTTTCCCCTTGCTGCTTTCATGATTCTCTCCTTGCCTGAGTATTTGGTGAATTTGATTATGATATGCCTTGTTGATGGTCAGTTTTTGTTGAATTTTATGGGAGTCCTCTGTGCTTCCTGGATTTTGATGTCTGTGTCTTTCCCCAGGTTAGGAAAGTTTTCTGCTATGGTTTGCTCACATCTACCCTTTTTTAATGTCTTCATCTTTTGGGACCCCTATGATTCTGAGGTTGTTTCTTTTTAATGAATCACTGGTTTCTCTAATTCTTAAATAGTGCTCTTTTGCCTTAGTCTCCCTCTTTTTTTCTGTTTCATTATTCTCTATCAGTTTGTCCTCTATGTCGCTGATTTGTGCTCTGACTCATCCATCTTTGCCTCCATGGCATCCATTCGAGATTGCAGCTCAGTTATAGCTTTTTTTATTTAATCCTGAGTAGCTTTCATTTTTTTTATCTCCACAGAAAGGGACTGGATTTTGATTTGTTTTTGACCCCAGCTAGTATTCTTATTATCGTGATTCCATATCTGGTTCAGACATCTTGCTTGTATCTGTTTTGATTAAGTCCTTGTTTGTTGTTTCTTTCTGCTCTTTCTTTTGGGGTGAATTCTTTTGTTTCATCATTTTGAAGGAAGAAAAGGAATTAATAAGGTAAAAAAAACCCCTAAAATTAAAAAATTAAAAACAACACACACACACCCAAATCAAACAAATGATGCTAGATCCTAGGTGTGTTTTAGTCTAGTTATTGAAAGGTGCTTGATAGATTAGAGAAAAAATAAAAAGAAAAAAGAAAAATAAGAAATAAATAAAAAGGAAAACATTTGAAAATATGAGAAAATGAATACAATGAAATAGAATAAAATTAAATGATGGAAGTAAAATAGATTTTGAAAAATGTTCTAAAAAGAAAAAAATATATAGTAGAGAAAAATAAAGGAAAATATTTTTAATAAAAATTGAAAATAAAAATAATTTTTTTTCTCTTTCTGTATTGAAGAAAAAGAAAAGAAACGAAAAAGAAAGAAAAAAAGAAAGAAAATTGATTAGATCGACCAGCAAACAGACTGAAAAAGGATTGAAATTACATCCTTTTCGCCTAGAAGTCAAGCTATGAAGCACTTTATAGTCTGTAAACAAGCTGCAGGAGTGATCGGTGCTCCTGAAGAGCTAGGTTGGCCCCATTGGGTGGGGCTTAGTGTCATGGCTCCTTTCTCCACTAGATGGCGCTGCTTAGCTTACTAGCGTGGATTGTTGTGGTGCTTGCAGGTGTGTATGCACAGGTGCCAGAGTTGCGAAAATGGCGTCACCCAGCTATCCAGTCTGTAGTATCCGGATTCTGTGCTCTCCCCAACCAGCAAATATGCACCCGTCCTTTGTCTCCAGCCTCCGTCCACTCCCTGCTTTTACATTGTGACCAAGCCGTGGGGTTGCCAGGCAGCACCTCCCTCCTGAGTTTTATATCAGATGCGGCTGTGTTTCCCGACCCCTCACTTCTGAGGGACTGCGGCTTTGACCCGCTGAGATCCTGTGGGTCTCACTGAGCAACGGCCAGGTGCAGGCTGCACCCAGAAATGTTTGTGGGACCATGCTGCTGCCGATGCCCAGAGACTGCGGCTGAGTGCCAGCCTGCCCCAGAAAAAGTTTGCGTGATCATGTAGCAGCAGCGTTTCAGGGATTTTGGAAAATCACAACATACATCTGGCACCAGGCTTCACCTTTAAGGACCTTGTTTCAGCACCCGCAAATGTGGTTGTTCTTTGGGGTTCGCTGGGACCAGGTGGATACACAGCTTCTACCAAATGCATTTCAGCAGTGGAACTGCTTCTCTCGTGTGGCCCGAGGACCTTCTGGACCCCATTCTGCTCCTGGGGATTCACCCTTCTCACCAGAGCACTGCCAGGTATTGAGCTGTGGCGTTTCAGACTCTGTGCTCCCCGTTTATAGAATCTTAATGGAATTGAAACCCTTTCCTTCCTCCTTTCTCCCTTTTTAGTTCAGTCCCTGCAGCTGTTTCCACTTTTCCATTTTCTCTCCAGCTGCTTTTTTTTTTGGGGGGGGGGTGCTTCTCTCGTACTCTCTTCCCATCTCAGTCCTCTCTCTGCAAGCAAAAATAGCTCCCTGCCTTCTGCGGCTTCTTGCTCCCCCAGTTCACCTCTCTGCACTGCGTACCTGCCGAGTTCTGTGGTTCAGGTTGTGCAGATTGTTGTGTTAATCCTCACATCAGTTCTCTAGGTATGCAGGATGGTTTAGTGTTGGTCTGGCTGTATTTCATGGACACGAGACACACAAACAACTTCCATGCTGTTCTGCTACCTTGGCTCCTCCCCCCATCTATAAATTTTTAATACATGCTTTGAAATGTATTTGAAACAGAGGATGGTGACTTTTATTTATAGCCAACTTATATGCTTCACCATTGTCTAGCAGACTATCACCGATCTTAGGGATATTAAGTTCTGTCCCACTCTAGTATATAATATTAACATTTTGAGAAGAGTAAATTTAGATTATGAAGTCTCTGGATAAAGATGTCATGCTCCCCTGAATTTTCTCCTCATAAACACAGAACAGGAGGGATTTTCAAAATTTTCATTTAGCATATATAAAAATATGCCTTCATAAAAATTTCCAAATTTATAAGGATTTCATTAAGATGATCAGGCTTTGTGTTTTCCACAGAGGAATAAGAATTCTCCCTAAGAATACCAAAGTTAGAATTCCTAAATCTTCCTTTGCTAGAGAGGCATTTTCAGCAAACCATGCCTCTGAGAGTTGTTGAATACCAAGCATTTCCAAAACACATGGTAGTGATTTCTAGATTAACATGTTAATTGAAGCTTGGGAAAGCAGTATAATTAATGAGCTCTTTAATTATGTAGGCTTCTTTAAAAAATTATCCATTTGTTCTTGGCCTCAACATGCAGTAAATACACAATAAATTAATTGGATTGCATGGATTTTTTTTGTGGACAGAGTAGGAATGTGATAGTTCCAAAAGCTTCCTGAAAATCTTAGAACCATGAGAATGTAGTGATAAATATATCATTGTGGTCGTATAAAACGTACAATGTTTTTATGATAATTATTCGTATATTTTTGTGTTATTGGGTATTTTTTTTCTTTTTGGAATAAATACATCATTATGCAATGCCAGAAGAAAGTAGATAGATATTTTTATGGGAAATAAATGCTATAGTTTCTTTTCTTTTTCTTTCTTTTTTTTCTTAATTACACTTATTTCTATATTATTCTTCAAGATTTACATTCAAAGCTAAATCAGCAATTTTAGCATAAGGAATATAAAATTTTAATATGATATTAAGACCATTTACCTGGATATAACTGGGTCATAACTTTTAATGTGGCTTTTGGTGTAGTAGTTTTCCCATTACGTTTCTATGTAAGAATCTCATCTTATCAAGTGGAATTTTTCCATTCCATAGCATAGGTGATGAAAGCCATGAAATCAGTGACCTTATCATTTAAGAAACTGGGACAGCATTCCCTGATTACCTGGGAAATAGCAAAAAGGTGGGTTTTTTTTTATTTTTAGATACAATTTATATTATTTCACCCAGAAAATAAATTCTGAATAGATATCCCACAGTTGGTTTTGCTCTTAAAGGCATGTGTGTCACTTTATGTGTTCATGTATCTTCCTTCCCCAAATACTTTGTACAGATATAAGAAACAGTGACTTAGGGAAATACATCTCTGTATATGCTATCATGTTGTTTGTTCACTGCAGATACATTAATATTGACAAGGGAGGAAGAATACGTTTGGTCTAAGTAGGGATGAAAAAGGTGGCAATACACACATGGCTTCTGGCTGGAGCAGAGTTACCATGAGCCTCAGCCTGTGAGATGATGAAATGTTCACAGAGGACGTGACTGCAGCAGCCTGTGGTGTATGTTTCCTTGGTAGAAGGTCACTCAGTCCCTAACTGTGCCCCAGAAGAGAGGAAACACACCCCTAAACCATTTCTGGTTCGTCTTCCTCTCATACATCCATATACATTTTCTTTTATTCTGTTGGGTTAATTTTCAAGGGTGAACTGCTAAAGCCACTGAAATTTGCAAGGATGTTAAAAGATGTAGATTCCAATAAATAATTATAGTGCCTCCTGAGTATCAGTGTAAATGCTTCCTTATCACCTTAAATTATGACAATAGAAGGTGAATCTGGTTAGCAAACCTGGAGAAATAAATATTTAAAGAAAATGAAAACTCAGTTTAGGCTTAAGAAATATTTTTCAAACCTTCATTTTCAGACTCAGAAATCTTTGTGGCTGTGAATTCCTTGTGGAAATTCACTATGTGTCACACAACAGGGCATGTGGGGGGAGCCCACCCAACACTCTTGTTCCCTCATGAGGCTATTTTGTATGTCTATAGTATCCAAGGACTCTGCTACACAATTTAAAAAGCAATGGCTTATAACGTTAAATTTTTATTAAATACCAGTTTTGACAATGACGGTGATGATGATTCAATCTTTGTAACACAAGTAACAATTTTGTTTAAATTTAACAGATGTTATTGATTACTTACTATGTTTTAGTCATGTTGCTGTGGGCATAACAGTATCCTTTAGTTTTAACATATTTTTACAAAAGTTTACATTTTATGGAATTTTCCTGCTATAGAAGCTTTTAATTACACTTCTTGGTTTACTCCTTGAGAACAGTTAGTTGTTTCATCTGTTATTTTTCTTGTAATTTTTGTGTTGGCTTCTAAATGAGATGACAATAGTCTTAGCTCAGGCTGCTATAACAAATTATCAGACACTGGGTGGTTTAAGCAACAAATTTTTATTTCTCAGTTCTGGAAGCTTGAAGTTTGAGATGATGGGGCCAGCATAGTTGGGTTCTTGGTGAGTGCCCTCTTCCTGGTCTACAGCTGGCTGTCTTAATTGCTGTGTGCTCGGATGGTAGACAGAGAACTAGCTAGCTCTCTAGCCTCTTCTTTAAGAGAGCCTTGATCCCATTCACCAAGGTTCCATCTTCATGACCTAATTATCTCTCAAAGGTCCTGCCTCCAAATAAATGCCATTTATTTCTCACTTTGGGATTAGGGTTTTAATGTATGAATTGTGGCAGGACACAAACATTCAATTCATTGCAATAATATTTTGTGTACCTTGAATAAATTGATTAACTGGATGCAGACAGGAGAAGAAAAGGTCTACACAACACTGATGTGTGCAAATATTCCCCAAATTTACCTACATATGGAAATACAATCTCTTCAGTAGCCTGTTAATTAGTGGTGTGAACTCTGGTGTTAGAAGATTAAGAGTTCAGGTCTCAGCTATAAGATGTACTTTAAGTCCCTAGGTTCACTCTCTTCCTAGTTTTAACAACTCAGTAGGCATACCCAACTACCCATTGCTCAGGCCTCAGTTTCCAGTAGCATCCTTAATTACTCTTCCTTGTGCTTCCCCCTCCATGTGCCATCCTTCTGACAGAGTCCAAAGCATACCTTCATTGCCCATCTTCATTTCCGCCACTGTCATCCAAGACTTGAGCACATTTCTCTGCATCTCTTTTTCCATTTTGCATTTGCACCCTTGCTCTTGTACTATCTGTTCTTTATAATGCAGCGATTTTTTTTTAGGTTTTTAATTATTATTTTATTTATTTATTTATTTATTTATTTATTTATTTGAGAGAGAGAGGGCTTGCGCATGAGCAAGGGAGGGGAAGAGAGAGTGAGAGAATCCTAAGCACACGGAGCCCGACCTAGGGCTCAAACTCACAAATTGTGAGATCTTCACCTGAGCTGAAATCAAGAGTCAGATGCTTAACTGATTAACCCAGGTGCCACTATAATGCAGTGATTTTTAAAAGTCATGTGTCACAAGCACTCTATAGCATCCCTTAACTTTTACAATTCACATGAAATCTGAGCCTTTACCTCAATGACTGGTCTGTTGCTTTGTTCTCTTGTCATTCCTTTCTTCCTCTAAGCCAAACTGGCCTTTCTTCCCACACAGTCCCTCCTCATGACCTTTTCATTTGCTCTTTTCTCCCTGCAAAGTGAAATTTCTCTTCATCTCTGCAGGTCTTACTTTGTCTAGTCAATCACATACCACTTAAAAGGCCACTTTCTCAAAGAAATCTAACTCTTTGGTCAATTAGGTTAATTGCATATTTTGATTCTTTGTATAGTACTTGCACTATGACTTTGTTCAATTAACCTTGTTAAGTAGAGCCCCAGGGTGCCAGAGGGGGAGGCCACAGTTCAACAAAAGACCACAAGAGATATTGAGATAGAGAGGTTTATGACTCACAAGTCCTGGAGGAAGTTACCTCAAGGGGCCATGCAGGGACATCAAGGCAAGGTGCAGGCAGAGAGAGGCAGGTCCTGGGGCACATGTGTTTATTAGCATCCTGGATGCAATGTTTTGGGGGTCCTGGGCTAAGGCCAGATTGGTCAACTCAAACCAAAAACATTAGGGTTTTGGTAAGCTCTGTGGGGGTCTTATCTAAGCAGCCCACAAGTGGAAAGCCCTGGGAGGCAGGGGAAACTTTTTATCATGAGGGCCATTGGGGAAGTCACATTAGAAATTTACATTTACTTGTGACTATGCACTGTTATCTAGAACAAGTGTTGCATGAGGGGGCTAGTGTTGGTTTAAAGGTTCTGCAAGCCAAAAGAAATGGATGTTGAGCAATAATAGTACCATGTGTCGCGACCGGCGAGACAAACACCAAGGTCAGTGTCCTGAGGGTAGGGGAATGCAAGAAAAAAGAGAGAAGAGAAAGTTTGGGAACAGGAGGGTCCCCTGGGCTGATGGCCCAAGTGATGACTTTATAGTTGCTGTACACAGTCTTTTATATCCAGACTCTTATGGGTCAGGCCATTCTAAGAATAAACAGGTTTCACATAATCGCTGCCCACCAAAACATTTAGTTCTGTGTTTCTTGTGCATTTTCTAGACGGGTCACAAGACCTTGTTGATAAGATTGCTAGCAAAACACAATTCCCATGTTTGTTTCTATCTGACTCGGGGTAGAAAAAGGGAGGTAGCATTACTGCCAACACCTGCAGACCACAGGCTTCAGGAATTAACTTTCTCAACCTTGACAAGGCTTTCGTATGCCCTTGAAAGTGGGGGAATGGGAGGGGGAACCACCGGGTTGGCTTGAGTCAACAGGGAACGTTGCTCGACCCGGTCTCAGCCTGGCACCAGGGCCCGGCCCCCCACAACCATGGAGTAGTTTAGCTAAACTCTACATCTTGTCTTTTTTGTTATTTCATTTTCTTGGCTTGCAGATTTGCTTATTTATATTGTTTGTCCTCCCCTACTAAAAAATAAACTCCATGCAAGAAAGTTACAAATCTTAATCATTGCAAAATCTCTAGTCCTCTAAAAAGAGCAAATAGTAGACTCTCAATTATTATTTACTATGAAAAGAAAGAAATCCTTACATATAAAAGGCCATCATAATGTACTCATACTTTTAGGGATATTATTAGTATTATATGATAGCCATATAGAGTTTAGCAAAATCTGGCAAGTGTTAGGAGCTCAGGAAATGTTAACATTGTTATTGTGTCATTATTCAATAGATCAAGAGAGCGAGGCCTAGTTAGCCCCTGACTGGAACCAGTTTTCTCTAGGTTAGTCCTTTCTAAAATGACCTGATGGCTATATAGAATTTCTAATGCTCTGAAAAACCAGGTTCTGTACACCATTTACATCTTTAACAAAGATCTTAATCTCAGTGGTCCCTCAAATTTCAGTGGAAATTTCATAGTATTTTGTAATATTTCAAAGGGCTTGTGCTTCTGTTACTTTGTTGTTTCACAAACCCCCAATTCCATTTCTTAAGTCAATGAAGAAATAGATGGCCATAAGTTTAAAGTGATTTGCTTTATCATCCTGTTTTCTTCTCAATGTTTAAAAATCAGTTTTCTAGGACTCTGTTTCTTAAGGTCATGGCTCTTTGAATTCCATCACTCTTGATCAATGGAACTAACTATTTCTTTACTTTTGATTGCATTTTGAGTTGATGGCTCCAGGAGATAGTTGTTGAACAGTCCATAATATATGCCTGCTAATCGTTTTTACTGAGCTCTGAGCACAGTTCCTCATGTCAGGACTTTTAAGGATATGGGGTTAGTGGGTGGGTGTGGTCATAATTTACCAAATAAATATAAAATTGAGTCCTTGTTCTTAAGAAGCTGAAAACAATTGGGTTAAACAAGGCTGATATCCACAAGGAAGTAAACACTGTGAGATCAAGGAACATCTCCGCAGAATACTAATATCCTTTGTGGTAAAGAAGATATGCTATGAAGAAAAAAACATGCTTAATATAGTTTAGGAAACTGTCACTTAGGAATATATAAAAACTGTTAGTCTGATGTCCTTAAGTTTCAAAAGTAGCATAACGTAGCCATATCTATGCAAATGTCAAGTGATCAGGCATCTTAGTAAAGTGAAGCAGTGCTGAATTTCATGTTCATGTTCCTATCAGAAAGCTTTACTAAAAATGTCTCATTCTGAACATTTTGTTCCTCATATTTGGTTCCCCAAATGCTGGTAAGGTGATGACTATTGCATCTGTAGTCCAGTCCTTTATGACAGATGATCATATTTTTAAACTACAGAAAGCACATTTTAATCACAAATCACTCAAATATGCATTTTGTACATGCACATAAAACAGATTCTGACTCTGTTATTGAAACCCTAAAATATGTATTTCATAACGAATATTGCATCTTACCAAAAGCTCATTTTTTTATTGGAGATTGAGCAGGAGTGTGGACTGTTTGAAGTTGAAATAAAACCACTAGATGGTGCTCTGTATCACAAATAACAGAGAAATGTCAGGCTCTCTTAAAGAACATGAACCTAGTGTCACCAAGGCAACCTGAGTAGCTTGGTCTAGTTGCTTTTCCTCATGCTCCCCCTTTTTTTTTCCGTCTACCCCTTCTATCCAAAGAACTGCTTTTCCTTTTTTATGCACATGAATTTACATTACGTCTATGGGGAGGCGGGGAGGCGGAATGGGGAAAAGAAAAAAAAAATACCATTTTGGAGTAACCAGTATGTGCTAGTTACTTTGAGGGTAATACAATGGAAGTTCTATGCATGGTCTGAAGTAGCTTACACACTCAGGATACAAATCATAAAGGAAAAAAATATTACAGAACCATGAAATATCCTGATTAATACTACATATGAGCTATTCTTTGTTAAGTACAGTTTGACCAAGAAGGGACATTATCATGAGTTAGAAGATAATCTAGATGGGCCACTAATAAATGGGTTACAGGGGACAATTTATTTTTTCTCCCTAGTGTTAATTTTGTCAGATGTTTGGGTTAAACTAAGTGATCCCTGTGAGTCCATGCAAGGTGATATGATAGTTCTCATCTCTAGAATTCTAGGGTTGCATGAAAGGTTATGTTAGGCCACAGTAGTCAGAAAAGCTGTGTAAATGAATAGGAAGTCATAATGCATATTTGAAAAGGCAAAGTCTGAAGAAGAGACTTAGGAGAGGAATCTGATATTGACTACCACCCAGACATGTACAGACCTGAAATGTGTTTATTTCAGGTGCTTCCATAGGAAATTCACTGTGTACACTTGGAGATTCATGGTCCCTCCCAAGTAATTGAAGAGGAAGCATGGCCTTAAACACATAAAGGTTTAGATTGTAATAAACATAACCGTCAGTTAGCCCCTGACTGGAACCAGTTTTCTCTAGGTTAGTTCTTTCTAAAATGACCTGATGGCTATATAGAATTTCTAATGCTCTGAAAAACCAGGTTCTGTACACCATTTACATCTTTAACAAAGATCTTAATCTCAGTGGTCCCTCAAATTTCAGTGGAAATTTCATAGTATTTTGTAATATTTCAAAGGGCTTGTGTCTCTGTTACTTTGTCTTGTTTCACAAACCCCCGATTCCATTTCTTGAGTCAATGAAGAAATAGATGGCCATAAGTAATAAAATAAACACATAAAGGTTTAGATTGACTTTCCACCAAGTTCTTTGAAATTATGGTGTCTGCTAAAGTAAAATGACAAAAGAATAACAATGGCATATATTCATGCAAAAAAATGGTGTAACTCATTTTTATCAATGTAGCTTCTGAGGACACCCTGCATCATCACCTGTGGTGTTTATTGAAACTGTATCTTCTTGGGCTATACTCAAAACCTACTAAATTAGAATCTCTTGGTGAGTTTTGAAAATTCTCGTTTTTGACAAGGTCCTTAGAAGATTCTGAGGGGCAACATGAGTTGAGAACACCTGCTATTACCTACAAAAGGGCATTAATAATTTGAATAAATAATGTACAATGGACAGGAGGAGTGTCTGAAAATAATATTCTGTCTCTTTCTAAAGAGGAGAGAAAGCCTGGAAAAGACTATCCACTGAGACAATGAAACAAAGGACTTATAGTTCATTTGTTTCTCTAGGTCATTAAGTTTCAAAAAAAACTAGCATTGTTTTAAAGTTTCTTTATTTATTTTGAAAGAGAGGGAGAACGAGTACGCATGTGCGCACATGAGCAGGGGAGAGGTGAAAAGACAGGGAAAGAATCTCAAGCAGTACATTTTTCCTCCTTCAGTAATTCACTTAAATATCTATTAACTAGTACCCTATGTAGGATACAATATTGTTTTGGGCCACATACAAGAGGATGGGAATTTAAACAAATGTTTTAAAAGTACAAAGGGCATTAATTTAGAGCTCTCCCTTGACTCAACTCTGAGTTTCCTATCACACTTACAATAGACCTCACCGTGGAGTCACCAGTAATGGGCCCTGCTTTAAAAATACCTGGGAGAATTTTTTTTAAATGTTTCTAGTTCTATTTAGTTCTGTAATATTATGATGCTCTTATCAATTTATATGTCATTAGCTATTAAAAACAAAGTGTAATTACTAGATAATGAAAAAGTAAAATTTCTGGGGAAATGTTACCATATAGTAAGGGAGATATAACTGGCCAAATATTTGGAAAAGTGCGATTTTCACCGACAGTAATTAAAAATATTCTTCTTGAGTGGGTAGATTTATGACTATATGTTAAATAAATCCTGAGGGAATTGGTGGTTGTAACCCTTATTAAGCTTGTGCCTCAGGAGAGATATTTTCCAAATTATTCCATGAGGCTAACATTATTTTGATACCAAAACCTGTCAAAGATTATGAGAATACTTTAGTAAATCCATGAACACAGATGCAAAAATTCTAATAAAATTTTAGCAAATTAAATTAAACAAAAGATAAAAAAGATTAATACATGGAGGCCAATGGGATTTGTCCTGGGAAAGCAAGGTTGTTGTAACACTTGAAAAATCAATGTAAATTGCTATGTCAAAATACCAAAAAAGAAAAATCATATGATTAACTCAGTAGAATTAAAAAGCACTTGACCAAATAAAACACACATTCTTGAAAAAAATTGTGAACAAATTAAGGATAAAAAGCATCTTGATAAAGAACATCTACAAAAATCCTAGAACTAACATCTCACTTAGTAAAAACAGGAATGCTTTCTTCCCAAGATTAGAAAAGAGACAAAGATGTCTGATTGCACCATTTACTTTAAACACTATACTAAAGTTTTTGTCCAGTACAAGGTGGGGGTGGGGGGTGGGGGGGAAGGAATCAATTTTGGAAAGCAAGACACAAAGTTATGTTTTTCTGGTTTTTTTTCTTCCCATATATTCATCTCTATATAAAAGCAATTTTCAAAAAAAAACAACTAAAACTGTTCAGTAAGTTTCTTAGCAAGTTTTCAATATCAGTATACAAAAATCAAATATATTTCTGTATGCTAGCAAGGAATAATGAGAAAATGAAACAAAAACACATTTAAAATAGCATCAGAAAATGAAATAGACCTAAATCTACAAAAAAAAAAATAAAACAACTATATCCTGAATATTATAAAGAATTGCCAAAAGAATTAAAGTTCTTAACTGATGGAATGATACACCATTTTTATAAGTCACAAGACTTCCACCAGATCCCTGGAGATCTAGTAGCAATGTGACTACAGTTAACCATACTGTGAACTTCATTTTTAAATAAGCTTTTATTTTATTTTATTTTTTAATTTTTTTTTAACATTTATTTATTTTGAGACAGAGAGAGACAGAGCATGAACGGGGGAGGGTCAGAGAGAGAGGGAGACACAGAATCTGAAACAGGCTCCAGGCTCCGAGCTGTCAGCACAGAGCCCGACGTGGGGCTCGAACCCACGGACAGTGAGATCGTGACCTGAGCCGAAGTCGGACACTTAACCGACTGAGCCACCCAGGCGCCCCAAGCTTTTATTTTAGAATGTGTTTAGAATGATTATAAAAATTGAGAAGTTAATACCAACTTATAATATATCCTACACTCAGATATCCTTCTTGTTAACATGTTATTAATAAATATGTCAGATCTAATGAACCAGTATTGATAAATTATTATTAACTAAAATCCGTACACTTTTCAGGTTTCCTTAGTTTTTACTTAGTAACCATTTTAAATGAGAATTCCACCTAGGATGTCACGTTATCTTTAGTAGTTATGTCTATCTCCTTAGTCTCCTCTAGACTGTTACAGTTCTCAGACTTTCCTTGTTTTGGATGACATTGGCAGTTTTAAAGAGTATGGCCAGGTATTGTAGAATGGCCTTCATTCGGGATTCATTTATGTTTTTCTATGATTAGGCCAAGTTTATGTGTTTTTATGAGAAAGACCACAGAGGGAAAGTGCTATTTTGGTCATATCATAAGAAGAGTACATGCTAACGACATGCTTTATCACTGTTGATGTTAGCATTACCTGGCTAAGATAATGTATACCTTGTTTCTCCAATGTAAATTTACTCAGCTCCTGCCTCTTTACTGTAATCTTTGAAAGTGTACAGTCTACATTTAAGGAATAAGGAGTTATATTCCACCTTCTTCAGGGGTGAGTATCTGCATAAATTATTTAGAATTCTCTGCAAAGTTCTGTTCTCCCCACTTATTTGTTTATCCAGTCGTTTATATCTGTTTAGACTCATGGATGTATATTCTACACACTAGGTTATAATCTAATACCATTTTATTAATTTGGTTGTTCAGATTTTTTTGGCTTTGGCTACTGGGAAGTCTTTCATTTGGCTCCTGCCTCTTTTGACACACCCCCATTATTTCAGAGTTTGTTTTTGGCACTTCCATGTTTTATGCTATTATAAGATGTTTAGGCTTTATCTTATGTATTTCCTATCCCAGTCCTAGACTCAGCAATTTCTCCAAAAGACCTTGGTTTCTTTCATTGGAGAATAGTATTCAAAACCAAGATATGAGTATTAGATGTGCTTAGTGCTACTTGTGTATCATTGCTTCCATGCATTTCAGCTCACAGAGCAAAGAAATATGTGTGTATATGAACCCGTGTGCATCTGTATTTCTGCATGTACTCATTTGTATCTACGTTAAGCTAAATGTGAGTTCATGCTGATGTTTCCAACTCTACCAGTACCATATGAAGCATTCTTTCCTTTTTCCCTCACATGTCTTTAACCTCCCATTACAGTGGGAACCTGGCTCCTATCATCCTCTTAAACATTAATTTTCAGTTTATGTACATGTATAGCGCTTTCCAAATTGTTAAACTGTAATGCAGAGGACACAACTTTACAAATTGGAGGACATTGCTTTTATACAGTTCCTTTGGCTTTGGTCTTGCAGTCACCAATTACTTCCAAAATTCCTTGCACCAGGAACTTCCTTTTCCCCATATCCCTTTGGTGAGGCTATTTATAGATTTGTCATATTGTTAGATTGTGTTGTCAAAGTCCGAATTTCATCCTGAGACTTTCCAACCTCCTGAAGGATTTTTAAGATTTACATAATTAAGGTTCATTTCTTTATGTGGTAAAGTTCCATGGGTTTTCACAAATGCATGGTGTCATGTATCCATCATTAGGGTAGCATAGAGAATCATTTTGCCATTCTAAAAAGTCCCCTTTCATCTATTCAACCTCCTTTTTCTCAAAACCCCTGGTAAAAATTATTTGCTTTCACTATAGTTTTACCTTTTCTAGGATATCATACAAGTGGAATTATACAATATATAGTCTTTAACTTCATTCACTTAGCAATATGCATTTATCTATGTTTCTGCATAGCTTGATAGCTCATTAACTTTAATATTAAATAATACTTCATTGTTTCTATTTTCATTCACCTATTGTATGACATCTTTGTTTCTAATTTTGGGTGATTATGAATCATGTTACATATATATTTTTATAATGCATATTTTTCTGTCAACTTAAATTTTCAAAAACTTGGATAAATATCTGACAGTGCAATTGTTGGATTATATGTTAAGATTATGTTTATCCTAAGAAACTACCAAACTGTTTTCCAGAGTGGCCATGCCATTTTGTATTTCAACTAGCAATGAATGAGAATTCCCATTACTCATCAGTACTTGCTATTGTTCTTTTTTTGGATTTTAGTCACACTAATAGGTATGTAGTTGTCTTCCTAATATCTTTAATTTGAAATTTCCTAATGAAAAAGAATGGGGACAAGTTTTTTTTTGAACCTTAGAACACACAATTTATTTTGGGTCTGCTAACAGTAGGAATGATGATTGGGGTGAGTGCCATGCTTAATTGGTTCTTTTCTCGTATCCCTCTCTTTATCTTAAATTATCTTGCATTATTCTACACTTTATTTATTTTTACAGGAGTAAAATTTAATAATTTATCACTTATATGTAACACCCAGTGCTCATCAACAAGTGCCCTTCTTAATGCCCTTCACCCATTTAGCCCATCCCCATCTCCCTCCATCAACCCTCAGTTTATTCTCATCATTGAAGGTCTCTTATGATTTGCTTCCCTCTCTCTCGTTTTTTTTTTTTCATTTTTCCTTCCCATATGTTCATCTGAGGGGAACATCTTTTCATATGCTTATTTGCCATCTATGTATCTTTTTTGTTGAAATGTCTTTTCAGATCTCTTGCCCATTTTTTTCAGTTAAGTTTTTTGTTATTGTTGAATTTCAAGAGTTCTTTGCATATTTTGGATACAAATCATACATGTGATTTGCACATATTTTTTCCAAGCTTGTAGCTTGTCTTCATTCTCTTAACAGTGTCTTTTGTATAATAATTTCTTTTTAAAATTTTCATAAAGTTCAACTTGTCAATTTTTTTTTTTCATAGATCAAGATCTGGCTAGGAGTCAGGCTAGCTTTAATGTTCATTTTAGTTATAGATACCAGAGTCTTCAAATTGCTCGAATATCCTTGTTTTGGCAATTCTCCTTGTCTTTGAGACTTAGCTCTGTACTGTTACTGAAAGAGAGTACATATCTTCCAACTCTTTCATTTGTAATACACTATTATTATACTGGAGACTTGGCACAATGGCAGGATGTGAGGTTGAACATTCTAAAGTATTCTGATTTAGTCTCTGATTTAGTGACTATGTCTTGGGGCTTTAGCCTTCACAAGTGTTTTTGTTACTCCTCTTGTGATATATAACTATATATAACTTTTTTCTCCTGTCATGTGCCAAATGTGTGTGTGTGTGTGTGTGTGTGTGTGTGTGTTTGAAGTTCTCTGTTATAGTTTGTTGTTTGTTTTGTTTTGTTTTGTTTTTTAATCCTCTTAAGTAAAACAGGAAGTCTGGAGGGGTTGGAGAGTGGAGGAATTATCATCCTATGCCTGGCATAAGGTTTCAGAATTGTGTTCTGATAAAGTCCTTTTGTTATGGATATATCTGCTTATGTTTCACAGTAGTTATTCTTCCTCTCCCCAGCCTGGACCAAGGGGATATTTCTCAATATTTCCTTATTGTGAAACCATAATGAGGTCCTAAAAGGAAAGCCTAGGTTATATGTGAACACATCCTCTCGCCCCAGTAAAAAAAAAAAAAAAAAAAATGCAGCCCCTAGAAATGTTTCACTCTCATTGAGCTTCTGGTAACTTGCCAAAATTATCGCTTAAATATCTCTACCAGTGTATGGCTTCAGTGGCTTCTGCTGAACAAGTCTGGTTGCATGTGCATTACTCTGGATGTCTGGACGGGGGTGGCATTTTGCTCTGTGATCTCAGTTTTCTGATCCACAAAATCACTGATTTTCAGTTTCTGCACCTTTCTCTTAATTTAAGGATGGAGTCCAATTTTTTGCAGTTGGAGCTGAAACCAGACTTTCTTTTTTTATTCATTTTTAACAAATATTTGTTGAGAACCTGTTTTGTGCATGTGAGTCTTAAGCACTAAGGATATAAAGGTAAACAACTGTACCCTTATGACCCCTAGAATAAAAAAAGACATTAAGTAAATACAGGCATATCTAATCAATCTTTATTTTTACTTTATAAAAATAAATAATAGAAGATAAATATAATTAAGGGGAAACGAGGGATACTATGAAAATGCATGTTAAGGTGACTGCACAATTGGTCACCTTATGCTGTATATGCTATAGTATCAAGAAGTTCAATCAAATTAAGTTACTGAATTGCCATAAATGTAAGATACCTACATGAATCTATAGAATGTTTGAGCAGCAATCAGGTGAGAGAGGAGAGAACTGATTTCTTCATTTATTCAAGATAATTTTTTAATGATTATTAGGCTCGTTGCAATTTTTGGAATATGATATAATACATGAGAAAAATGTTAAAATGATTTACTATAAAGCATATGTCAGCTTAATTCTTTTTGAGGAATCAAAAAGAACCTTTTTGGGCTGAAACCTGCTAATGGAGATCAAGTAAAATGTATGTTCTAGTTGAACATCAGATTTTTTGGGCAAAGCAGTTTTATGTAAACAATTTTTAGCATTAGCTTTTAAAAAGCCTGTTATCCATTAGAAAAGTAAATTGCATTATTGTAAATGTTAGGCATTTCCCAGAACAACTGAGCACAAAACCATTTATCAACAATGTCTTCTACAATTATTCATAAAAATAGATTTTAATACATGGCAGGATTCCTGGGTAGGTCCAGATATAGAATGTTCTATTTAAAGATTAAACTGGAATTTGTTTAAAAATTTTTCTTAATGTTTATTTTTTGAGAGAGAGAGTGCAAGTGGGGCAGGGGTAAGGGAGGGGGGACAGAGGATCCAAAGCAGGCTCTATGCTGACAGCAGCGAGCCCAATGTGGGGCTCGAACTCATCAACTGCAAGAAAATGAGCTGAGCTGAAGTCAGATTGTCAACCGACTGAGCGACTCAGGTGCCCCAAACTGAAATTTTTAAAGCAGCATCTGGTCCTGGACTATTAAATTCCAGATAATGAAGCCAGTGTTTCTTGGCTAACTTTACAGCTATCAAATGAACAGATTTACTGAGTTCTCACAATAGGCTTAGCCTTATGGTAGTCATTTTGGTGTATATTAGAAAACAAAGTTATGGTTCCTATATTCTAATAGAACACATTATTTGGAGAAAATATGTACAATTCAGGAAGTTCAGTAATAAATACTTAATTGTTAAATTGAGATAGTAAGTTCAAAATGAGTTTATAGAATGAATAATGGAAGGAGACTTCATGATTAGATTGAGGAGCGAGGACCTGTGCCAATTTGACTTAAAATGCACTTAGATCACCAGAAGGGAGGAAAGGATATATCATTCAAGGCAAGGGTCCAGTCTGTATGGAGGTGGAGATAAGATAAATAATCTCTGAAACGATTACACTAGGAACCTAGGAGGGTCTGCATCATGGAGCAGAGAATCACTCCAAGTTTATTTTGTTTCTCAGGCTAGAAACTACTCAGAGGAGACGTGTGTAGACTCATTGATTATTTGGACTTAATAATAATAATAATTAATAATAATAATTTTGACATAATCAGATAAGTCCAATCCAAAATATTGCCAAAAACAATAACCTGGCTGGTTGATGGCATTTACTCAGCTGATTTAGTTTCTTATGCTCAAGTAAAATAGGACAATTCAGTAAATGAAATTTTGTAATTTCAAAGGCACAGAATATTTATCTCATCTTTAACAAGATCAGTAGCCCCATTTTTTACTTATTTACTCTTAAAAATGGAGTGTCAAAATAAGTCATTGGCTATTCATTTTAGTGTGAGAATTTTAAGAGAGGGCACTGGTTCTCATAGATCACGCAGGCAAATTATTGGTAAATGATTTGTAAAATATTTGGTATAAGCTAGCCTTTAATATGTACTAAATATACTAAAAACTATTTAGTATATAGCCAGCTAGAGAACTGTATTTTTTTTGTGTGTGTGTGGATTCTGTGAAGTAAGAGACTTTTTTATTCCCTCCAGAGTGCTACAGACATTTGTTAACCATAGGCAATAAACACACTATACGTTAACAACAAAATAACAAATTTACCTACAGAAATGCAATTTAGTTTTGAAAATAACACAAATATCCTGCCCAAACTCTGCAGTTGAGTCCTTTTCTGGTTTTTGATATAAAGTGTCTGAGTACAGAATGAAACAGAAAGCCATGCTGAGAGGGGGCCGGGAAGATCAAGCTGTCAACAGAAAAAAAGATATTTGAGGGGCGCCTGGGTGGCGCAGTCGGTTAAGCGTCCGACTTCAGCCAGGTCAGGATCTCGCGGTCCGTGAGTTCGAGCCCCGCGTCGGGCTCTGGGCTGATGGCTCGGAGCCTGGAGCCTGTTTCCGATTCTGTGTCTCCCTCTCTCTCTGCCCCTCCCCCGTTCATGCTCTGTCTCTCTCTGTCCCAAAAATAAATTAAAAAAACGTTGAAAAAAAAAAAAAAAAAAAAAGAAAAAAAGATATTTGAGTACTTCATGGAAGAGAGAAGATGAAAACTCCAGCTTTCTCACAGGTGACAGGGAGGAAAGATTGCTGCATCACCCACTGCTCAGTGTTGTTTGGAGGATGATAACGAGGCAGAATAAAGCCAACATGACAAGGTCTTTTCTCTGAGTTGCTCACAAAACCAACTGTGACTAAAGAGCACTATGAGCTGGCCACGGAGCTGTACCATTTGGAGCTTGTTTCCTTTTGTTGGTTTTCTTTGAGTCTTGTTGTCAGCTGGGCAAACTTTTGACCTGTGACCCTGCAAGCGATCCACTGAACATGCAGGAATCAGGATGGACCATTGGGCTTATATTCCTTAATCTTAGCCATAATTTTCATGTCCTCACCAGAGGTGACATAAAAATACAACATAACTCTTCTGGAGGTCTCATATTAATCAGCAGAATTGACATTACACATTAATCACATTTTCCTGGTATTATTTAGTTCCCTGCAAAAAGGAGTGTAAGATTCTATTTTAAAATCATGATTCATGTGTAAAGTCCATATAATAGATAAGGTACTTTAAAGACATTTAAATGAAGTAGCTCTGTTTATACTGTATATAGTAATACTTTTTAAGATATATTAAGTAAACAAAGATACTCATAGTGATGTAGGCAGGCCATGTCCGAGGACCCAGAGGGGTATCCCAGAGGACCAGCCAACAGGGTCCTTGTCTTCACGCAGGATGGAAATCAAATGTGAACCAGCAGGAGGTGAAAGCAGAGTTGATTGAAGATATATACAGAGAGATACAGAGTGTCCTGGAGACTCCGAAAGGAAAGGACATGCTTTTTGTCTTTGTTCAGGGTCTGGGGGGTTTTATTGAGGAAGATGGTCTTGTGTACGTGTCCCCTCAGGCATCCAGGAACTGGTTAGAACAAAGATGAGGGCACAGATGTTATTCCTTGGAGGCAGACGGCCTTGGTCTAGAATACCATGTGATTGCTTCCTCAGGTCATTCTCATCTGGTCCTTCCTTAGATGTTCCCTAGAGAAATCATTAACCCCTTATCCCTTACAAGGAAGACATATGCTATTTGCATTACAAGGCGTGTGTAAAGTGGGGTAAGGGTACAGCTCCTAGCAAGAATAGAAGCAGGAAAAGGAGCAAAAAACAAAATTTTAGGGAGTCCTTCAGTTTCCTTGTCTCAACAGTAAAGAATATTTGTGTAGAAAAGTGATAGATAATGCACATATGTTATCTGTCTCTGGAAGGATTATAAAAAACATTTTCCTCCACCATGTCATGCTGCAGGCAGACAGGGAAGCTGAAGTGTGTGGTAGAAACCTTTGACTTACAGTTCTGTGAGTCCCAACTTTGAACAATGGTATAAAGACTTTTTACATATAAATTTCTTAGATGATCAAAATTATTTTCAAATGTGATATATGCATTTGGAAAAATTTCAGAGAATACCGAGGGCATACAATACAAATATTAATCTTCAGCTATTTATTATTGAAATTTCAAATTCAGAGGCTGATTTTTCTCCTATCTATATTTACAAAATGCTACCATATTCTACATTATCTCCTGGGGAAGTTATAATCATCATGAAGTTTCAAGAAAACCAAACATTATGTTCTTAAAATTTCATAGATGTTATAGGAATTATTTGTGCAGGAGTAGTTGATTGACTGAAATATATGCAAGATAGAAAAATAACAATTACGGGAGTGAATATATAATGTTAGGTAGATATCCATGGCTGTAGGGTTTTTTTGTTTGTTTGTTTGTTTGTTTGTTTTTTACTTCTGTCATCTATAATCTCTCCTTATGCTCTTCTCCCCTTTTTAACTCCCTCTTTTACTTTCCAAACAACACAGAAGTTATGAGTATGGTAATATTTAATCATTTTTACTCCTCTGTTTGCTGCTGACAGTTAAATAAGTCATATTTAATAATAGGTTAAATATTTGATGACCATTGACTACTACTTGATACTAGCAAATATCTGTACCTTCGAGTAATAACTGTTTTGTTTCCTCTTGCTGCTTTTGAAATTCTCTTTATCATGACTTTTTGCCATTTTAATTAGTATGTGTCTTGTTGTGGACCTCATTAGGCTGGTTTTGTTGGGGCTTTCTCTGACTCCTGGATCTAGATTTGTTTCCTTTCTCCGATTAGAGAAGTGTTTAGCTATTATTGCTTCAAATAAATTTCTGCCCCCTTTTCTCTCTCTTCTTCTGAAATCTCTATAATGTGAATGGTATTAGGCTTGATGGTGTTGCTGAGTTCCCTTAACTTGTTCTCATTTTTTATTATTGTTTTATTTTTGTCCTGTGCAGTGTGAATGCTTTCCATTCACTCCATTGCATTCCATTCCAGGTCACTGATCCATTCTTCCTCTTCTTTTAGACTACTATGGATTCCCTCTAGTGTGTTTTTTATTTCAGTTACTGAGTTCTTTATCTCTGCTTAGTTCTTTTATTTATTTATTTTTTTTGTCTTTATTGAAGGTCTGAGGTCCCAAATTTTCTTCTCAAGTCCAGTAGTATCTTTATGACCTTTACTTTAAATTCAGGCATATTGCTTGTGTCTGTTTCATTTAGCTCGCTTGCTGTGATTTTGTCCTGTTCTTTGTTTTGGGACATGTTCCTCTGTCTTCCCTTTCATCTAATACTCTGTGTATGTTCCTATTCTTTAGGAAAGTCAAGTGTGTCTCTTGCTTTTGAAAGTAGTGGCCTTGGGGTGCTTGGGTGGCTCAGGTGGTTGAGCGTCCAACTCTTGATTTCAGCTCAGGTCATGATCTCACGGGTTTGTGAGAACAAGCCCCATGTGGGGCTCTGTGCTGACAGCACAGAAACTGCTTGGGATTTCCTTTCTCCCTCTCTCTCTGCCCCTCCCCTACTCGTGCTCCGACATGCATGCTCTATCTCTGTCTCTAAAAAAAAAATTGTGGCCTTGTGAAGAAAAGGTCCTGTATTGCCCTGCAGTGTAGTGTCCCCTGTTCCCCAGAACCTGGCACTGCTGGGGAGTGTCCCATGTGTGTTTTGTGTATGATGCTGCTTTGGTTGAGCCACTTTTCCCTTCTGCTCCATCATCTTCAATGGTGCTTTTTTGCCTGTTGTGGACAGGGTTTGGTCCCTGTATTGTTAATAGGCTAGTCTGGGGCTGCCTTGGGCTTGAATTGGATCAGATCAGGCATTTGTCAGAGCTGCTGTCTCACTGAACCACGGGCACTCTCCCTGTGTTGTCTCTTGAGTTACTTTCTTTGGTGAGTGGGTCCTGCAGTGGGACAAGATATCTGTCCCCAGCCCACTGCTGGCGCTGCAGTGGAGCTGGTGTGTGTGATGATCTTCCTTTCTCCCCAGAGAAGGAGTCAGTTTGGAGGGGTGCAGGCCTCTGTCAGGCTGCTTACAAGATGTCAAATTTGTGATGCTGCTGTGGATGGACTCCTATTGAGGGTGTGTTGGAGGGGGCAGGTGTACAGGAGACCAGGGGTGGAGCACACGGTGCTAGTAACATTTGTGCTAGTCTGCAGCGGGAGGGGACATGTAGCCCTTTTGGAGAACTCCTGTGGAAGCCTGGTTGGAGGCACTGGATCTGCAGGAGAGTGTGGGAGTAGAGAGTGTTCTTGCTGGTTCCTACAGGGTCCGGGTATGTAGGCTGTGGGGTGGGGAAGGGAAAAGGTGCATGCCAGCTCTTTTGTTCTTGGAGAAGTCTCCTGAAGATCCCTGCCCCTCCAGCACATATCAAGATTGGTAAGTAGATTTCCTTCCTGTGTTCCTCAGTTAATTTTTTTTTTAATTTTTTTAACATTTATTTATTTTTGAGACAGATAGAGACAGAGCATGAGCAGGTGAGGGTCAGAGAGAGAGGGAGACACAGAATCCGAAACAGGCTCCAGGCTCTGAGCTGTCAGCCCAGAGCCCGATGCGGGGCTCGAACTCATGGACTGTGAGATCATGACCTGAGCCGAAGTTGGACGCCCAACCGACTGAGCTACCCAGGCGCCCCTCCTCAGTTAATTTTAAAACTACTCAGCTTGTGCTGTTTCTCAGCCAGGTTCTTTGTTCTGTTGTCTTTTTAAGGGCCGGGACTCAGTGTCCTGTTGCCCACCGGGTTTCCCAGAGCTGAGCCACCACTTTAAAAGTTCCAGGTGTTAAGCCCCACTGATTATAAAAACTTGCAAAACTAAGATCCTCTGGTTTTCAAAGCCAAAGGTCATGGGGATTCATCTTCTCATTTCTGGTCCCCCAATACTGAGGTGCCTGAGGGTAGGGTCTTCTCCTTTCCTTTTCCCATGCTTGCAGTGATCTTCCCTTCCAAGGACATTCTTATGGGCCAGTTTGTTTCCTGCTGGCATTTTCTGCTTTTCTTATCAGCATTCAGTGTGGCCTCTTCTCTGCATTTAGTTGCGGATAGTCTGTTCTGCCAGTCTTCCAGGCATTTTTTGGATTGTTTACACTGATGGGGGTGTTATCTAGTTGGGTCCATGGGAAGAAGTGAGTTTAGGATCCTTCTATTCTGCCATCTTCCCCGGGAGTCTAGAGATGAAATATTTATCAGGATTCTTAATGTTCATTATTGGCCTTTGTTAAAAACTGCTTTATAAATCAATTATATTTATCTGCAGTTATGCTTCTATTTCATAAGCATCCATACTGATGGAATTGAATATGCATGAACTATGAGTAAAAAAGTATGTTCTTGAAATCTATAGTTTGCCTTTATCTTTTGTGTTTAAAACTAGTTTTGTTACAGTATGTACTGAACTTAAAAAAATATTTTGGTTTGTTGTTTAAACCAGGTCATGAGCTATTGTCATAAGCTTATTAGTTGGTAAAATGGTCTTGTGACACAAGAGGTAGCTTTTGCTACTTTGCAAATAATGGAATAAATAAGAGGGCAGTATACTTAACTCTGAATTTTTTGACCTACTTATATTTCTTTACTGTTTGCCTTGTTTAAAAAAAATAACGATTAAAAAGAGAAAACATTTCTGAATTTATATTTGCTTTATCTATATTTATCTTTGATCTTGCATGTTAATCATATGTAAAACGTTGTAAAGAGAAAATAACTATTGACTTTAATGAGCCTAAGATATACTGTACTTGTTAAAGTAACAAATATATGATTATAAATGTAATTTTTAAAAATTTTTAATGTTTATTTATTTTTGAGAGAGAGAGAGAGGCACAGAGCATGAGCAGGGGAGGGGCAGAGAGAAGAGAAGACACAGAATCTGAAGCAGGCTCCAGGCTCTGAGCTGTGAGCACAGAGCCTGATGTAGGGCTTGAACCCACGAATCATGAGACCATGACCTAAGCTGAAGTCAGATGCTTAACCGACTGAGCCACCCAGGCGCCCCATAAATGTAATTTTTAAGAACATTTATAGTTTTGGGTATTTCATCCTGGATTAATATTTTAATAAAATCTGGTTGGAAGGATACTTGTTTTCTCCATATTATTGTTAGATTTCTGTATTAGTGCTTTCAGTATGCAAAAGACCAATTAAAACAAAATAAAACACTTGACTTAAGACCAGAGACTAAATTATAGGAAACAGGCCCTATTCTAGAGCTTTTAAATAGAAATAGATTTAGCCTAGGGAGAATTTATGTCTTACAAAATTTTGAAGGGGCTGTAGGAATGGCTCTGGACACCAGGAATATCTTTTTGAACAAGATCACTGAACGGGTACTTGGGTAAAATTCTCCCTCTGGTAAGGTGGAGAATCAGGATGTTGCTTTGGAAATTGTTAGACTCAAGAACTCACTGTCCTAGTTTCAATCTATGATAGAAAATATCAACTTCCCACCCTGCCCCCTCCACCACATCTGCCTCTTGAAACTCATAATGCCAACATATAGACAATTATATGTCATTACAAACCACTGTAGTGCCTCTGTAATGTCACTTGAGAACAGCAATCAACAAACGGAGAAATGGTCTCTGCTTCATTGCTGCCTTTGAAATGTAGCTGCAAGGGAGTGTGGATGATTAGTTTTCAGCTTAGCGATTCTTTAGTGCAGAAAATACACTATGGGAAATTCAAACGGATGTTGAATGCCCTGCCATATCCACTACATTCATATTTGCCGGTCTCTACTAACATTTTAATATGTTATGGTCTCAAAGAACATAGTGCTCAGATTAAACTATTATTCTGATGCAATGTGAATTCTTTAAGAGCAATGATTTTATGTTGTTTGTGGAACCTCAGAACTTGCGGTAGGACTTGGTAGTGTAATGACAAATACAAATTAAAAATAAGAGGCTTAGTTTTTCATACTGAAAATGAGAGGAGGGACTTCTCTCTCCTCTCTTTTATTAGAGGATTTACTTTAAAAACCTGTAATTTTAGGTTCATTCACTATCTTTTGGAAATATATATTTATTTTTTTCAGAAGCAAAATAAACATTTTGTTAGCTTCATAGGCCAGAAACAGATTTCTCAAGGACCTGAGAATTATCTCTTTAGAATGTAAACATTTAAGAAATATAGTACCTCTTAGTTTCTGTGGAAATATTTTTTTCTTTGTTCATTCTTATCCTACATATACTACTCTCAATATATTTTCTTATAAATTGTATTTGCTCCATGAGTGTTTATTTAAAAAGTAATCACTGAACTCTGTTCAAATTAATTTAATTCAAATTACTCTATTTTACTTTTACCTTACTTTTACTAATTTATCATTAGTATGTGGTTGCACATTTTATTTTATTCCATATTCCTTACTCTAAGTATTCAAGTTTCGTTGCCTGTATGTGAATCCCCATATGGTTAACAATACTCATCTTAAGGCATTTCAGTGTCTAAAACTATTTGCTTTCCAATATTTACTTATGCTTGTTGCCAGTGCTCATCACATATTATTTTATTTTCTGACCCCATAGATGAGCCTTTGTGTGTTATAGTCTGTTGAAAACAATGTCAAATTTAAGCCTAATATGTCCACCGATCGGTTCTGGTCAAGCTGATATTGCCAAAAAACCAACCAACCAACCAACCAACCAAAATGTAGTCTTTGGCAGAAATCAGGTTTGAATCCTGGAAATATCATTGATTAAAATCAGTTTCTCAGGGAGGTATGAGAGCAAACTGTATCCTGAGGAAGGGCCTAGGGAGGCCCCTCCACATCACTGCTGGAGCTTGGAGAATGGGCCAGTAATGCAAAAAGCTGAGACCATTTTAAAGATATTTCTAGCTATTGGTGAGAAAGCTTTTTTTTTTTTTTTTTTTTTTAATGTTTTATTTTTGAGATAGAGAGAGACAGAGCATGAATGGGGGAGAGGCAGAGAGAGAGGGAGACACAGAATCGGAAGCAGGCTCCAGGCTCTGAGCCATCAGCCCAGAGCCCGACGCGGGGCTCGAACTCATGGAGCGTGAGATCGTGACGCTTAACCGACTGAGCCACCCAGGCGCCCCGAGAAAGCTTTTTAAGAGTATTTGCTTCCTTTTTGATCCATGGACAATTTAGATTTTTCCTCATTAGTTTCATTCAGAGTTGGATTCTTAGGAAACCTTATGAATTATATTCTTCCTGAATCCCCTTATGATAGAGATGAAAGCAATTCCTGTGCAATTGGGAAGGTCAAGCTCCTATGATAAGTCTGTTCAGAAGATTAAGAAGATCCATCAATGCCTCAGTTACCTCAAGGTGCTAGGTAGAACTGGGAGCATTTCTCACATTAGAAAATGGAAATTAGGGAAACCCTTGGTAGAGTATAGAATGGAAGGGCTCCTCAGTGGCTTGGTTGGTAAAAAGTCCAACTTCGGCTCAGGTCATGATCTCGGGCTTCATGGGTTCGAGCCCTGCATCGGGCTCTGCACTGACAGTTCGGAGTCTGGAGCCTGCTTTGGATTCTGTCTCCCTCTCTCTCTGCCCCTCCGCTGTTCACACTCTGTCTCTATTTCTCAAATATAAATAAACATTAAAAAGTTTTAAAATATAGGGGCACCTGGGTAGCTCAGTAGGTTAAGTGTCTGACTTCAGCTCAGGTCATGATCTCAGAGTTCGTGAGTTCGAGCCCCGCATCAGACTCTGTGCTGACAGCTCAGAGCCTGCAGCCTGCTTCAGATTCTGAGTCTCCTTCTCTCTCTGCCCTTCCCCCTGCTTGCACTCTGTCTCTTTCTCTCTCAAAAATAAATAAACATTAAAAAAATTAAAAAAAAAACACTTAAAAAATATATATATAGAATGGAAGTTTGTCTCTCTTGGTCTTCTTAATGCTTCAGAATATTTTTAATACAATGAGGGCCCCTGAATGATAGCAGGTGATATAGTGTCCCATGGGAAAGGCTGGCAAAGAGCAGAAAAATAAGAAATCCAGGCCTCCTGAGGACCTGCCAATCTTTGATTCCAGTGTTTGTCTCAAAACTGTCTATTGAAGAACAAAGCCTTTACACCTTGGGGCAGGATAGTTTTAAAGCAAGACATTGTTTAACAATTATCTGCACTTAATTTTCAAGCCTTCTAGTATGTCTAATCACTACCAAGGAAGTCAGGAAAAGGTATTTTGCATACAACTTGGGTTAGAGTATGAAAGAATTATGCTGTTGTTAGTTTGCGTGAAGTGGTGCGATATTAAGTCTAATCACACTAGGTGGATATGTAAAGTCTTTAACTCTATATCGAGTTAATGTTTATGTATATGGTGTAACAAGAGTGTCCATAAGTGTTCTTTTGTATGTGGCTGTCCAGTTTTTCCAGTGCTATTTACTGAAGAGCGTATCCTTTCCTCATTGTATATTTGTGTCTCCTTTGTCATAAGTTAATTGACCATATATGTGTGGGTTTATTTTTTGTCACTCTATTCTGTTTTGTTGATATAGGTGTCTTTTTTATTGACTAAATTTCACATATAACATTGTGTAAATTTAAGGTATACAGTGAGTTATTTTGATATATTTATATATTGTAATATGATTGGCACTGTAATGTTTATCACATTATATAATTATTGTATAATATTGTCTACATTCGTTATATTGTACATTAGATCTCTATGGCTTTACTACTCATTAAAGGGTTTAAACTATTTTTCTTTTAATTTTTAAAATTTATTTTGAGAGGTAGACAGCGAGCAGGGGAGGGGCTGAGGGAAAGGGAGAGAGAGTATCCAAAGCAGGCTCTGTGCTGTCAGCACAAAGTCCTATGATGGGGCTTGATCCCACGAACTGCGAGATCATGACCTGAGCTGAGATCAAGAGCCAGACCCTTAACTGACTGAGCCACTCAGGCGCCCCTAATCATTACAAGTTTATACCTTTAAACACTATCGGTCTTATCTTCCCAGCCACCATCTTCTGGTAACCACCATTGTATTCTTAATTTTTTAAAGGTTTGGGTTTTTTTTTTTTTTTTTTTGGATTCCATATACAAATTATATCACATAGTACTTACCTTTCTCTGTCTGACTTACCTTAGCATAATGTGTTCAAGGCCCATTCATGTTGCAGAAAATGGCAAGAGTAATCCATTGTGAATATATATACACCATATGTTTTTGATCCATTAATGGGTTGTTTCCAAATCTCAGCTATTGTGAATAATGCAATGATAAAAATGGGAGTGGTATATCTCTTTGAAATCCAGGTTTAATTTTCTCTGAATGTACATTCAGAAGTGGAATTGCCAGATCATATGGTAGACATATTTTTAATTTTTTGAAGAACCTGCTTATGGTTTTCCATAGTGTTTAGATCAACTTACATCCTTATCAACAGTGTAGAAGGGGTGCTTTTTACCATGTCCTTGCTGACACCTGTTGTTCTTGACTTCTTGATGATAGATACTCTCTAACTGGTGTGAGGTGAAAATTTCATTGTGGTTTGGATAGGCATTTCCCTGATGATTAGTGATGTTGAGCATCTGTTCATGAGCCTCTTGGCCTTTTTTTGCCCTCTTTGGAAAAATGTTTCAGTTCTTCGGCCAATTTTAAATCAGATTTTTAAAATTATTATTAAGTTCTGTGAGTTTGCCATATATTTTGGGCGTTAAGCCCCTATCCAATATATTGTTTTTTTAATTAAGTAATTTGTTTTTAATGTTTATTTATTTTTGAGAGAGAGACAGAGCACGAGCAGGGGAGGGGCAGAGAGAGAGGGAGTCACAGAATCTGAAGCAGGCTCCAGGCTCTGAGCTGTCAGCACAGAGCCCGATGTGAGGCTTGAACCCACAAACCATGAGATCATGACCTGAGCCCAAGTCGGATGCTTAACCGGCTGGGCTGCCCAGGTGCTCTGTTATCCAGTATATTGTTTGTGGAAAATTTCTTTTATTCTGTACATTGTCTTTTCATTTTAATTGTTTCATTTGCCATGCAGAAGATTTTGAGTTTAATGTATTCCCTTTCATTAATTTTTGCTTTTGTTGTTTGTACTTTGGTGTCCTGTCAAAAAAAAAAAAAATCATTGCCAAGACCAATATTGATGAGCTTGTTTCTTATGTTTTCTCCTAGGAGTTTATGGTATCGATTCTTATGTTTATGATTTTGATCCATTTCAAGTTAATTTGTGAGTGGTATGAGATAGAGGTTTCCTTGTTCCACCTGTGTTTCTCTAGTTTTCTCAGCACCATTTGTTGAAGACACTATCCTCTCCTCATTGGCTCCCTTATCACATAGTAGTTGACCATATATGCTAGAATTTAATCCTGGGCTTTCTATTCTGTTCTATTAAACTATGTGTCTGGGTTTTGTGCAATCACCTTACTGTTTTTATTACTAACACTTTGAAATATAGTTTGAAATCAGGAAGTGTGATACCTTTAGACTTTTTCTTTTTTTCTTAGGATTGTATTCACTCCTCAGGTTCTTCTGCCGTTCCACACAAATTTTAGAATTTTTTCTTCTATTTCTGTGAGGAATGCCTTTGACATTTTGATGGAAATTAAGTTGCATCTGTAGATCACTTTGGGTAGTGTGGCCAGTTTTACAATATTAATTCTTCTTATTCGTGAATAAGGTATGTAAAAATATGGAATTCTTCACAAATTTGCATGTCATTCTTAAACAGGGACCATGTAAGCTCTCTGAATCATTCCAATTTTGTGTACGTGCTGCCAACCAAACACTAGGGATCTTTTATAGAAGCAGATTTCTTATAGCATGCCCACTAATGGAGGCCCTAAAACTTAGGGCTGTCATTAGTCCATAAGGAATCTTTACCTGAATTTAACAAAGTTCACAGACAAGATCCAAAGCCAAGGTGCCTTGCTCTGAGTGTGGAATATTAGCTGGATTTTACCTTTGTATACCCATTTTTTCTAGGTAGGTTAGTAGAGCCCACAACCTAAAGAACTCACTGTATAATACCTGCTAACTCTTCTATTTTTATTTAGTTTCATGCCAATTAGAAGAGGTTGGCAATATAACTTACAGAATAGGAGATAAACTCTTGTGGTATTGTCTCAGAATCTTGCCCTGTTTAAAACTCATGGCTGCTGTGCAAAAAGAAAAATAATTCATAGGAAAGTTATATCCTTTGTTGTAATTTGCACACCTTTAAAAACAATAAAAAGAAACTGTTATGAAAAAGGACAAGTGGAAGCTCTAAGAGAGAAGGATTTAGTCTTTTGTATATTTCTTACATACTTGCTTAATAATTACTATGTTGAATTGGAATTATGTGTATATTTTTTGCTTACTCCCAAATACTCTCCTTAAAGCAAGGAGAATGTGTTTCATATTTGAATTCCAAGCAAAGAGTACAGTGCCACATAGTTGGCATTTAATGAATACATAATACTCATTTTTCACTATTTTACTTCCTTAAGGATTACTAGTGGAAAAGATCTGAGATGTAAATTTTGAAATAGCAACATAGATTCTTTTTAATGTGACAAACATAGAAGGATTGTTTTCTATACTCATCCATTTATTTCTAAGACTACTACATCTTGGAAGTACACTTTTATAAAAATTATACCTTACAATACTTTTAATAAATATTATAATTAATAGTTAAATTTTTAATGCCAAGTCTTTAACTTTACTTTTATTTTGTTCTATTTTACTCCCAGACTTTGAATGAGGCAATAATGTCAAGTCCTGTGTCAGTCATTATTACAGTTCATATTTGAACAATATGTAGGTTAGGGGAATTACGCCCTGTGCAGTGGAAAATCTATGTATAACTTGGGACTCCTCAAAAACTTAACTATGAATAGCCTAAAGACCAGAAGCTTTACCAGTAACATAAATAGTTGATTAACATGTGTTTTTTGTGTGTGTTATATGCATTACATACTGTATTCTTACAATAAGGTAAGTCAAAGAACAGAAAATATTATTAAGAATATCACAGGGGAGAGAAGATACATTTAATAGCACTGTATTGCATAAAAAACAATCTGGATTTAAGTGGACCCATGTAGTTCACATCCATGTTGTTCAAGGGTAAACTGTATAAGATATTAAGGGGTTACTTTTTGACTCTAAGTTCAGAATTGTATTGCTTTAAGTTAGAAATATATGAGAATAATTTTCACTTGCATTTGAGTTGCATTTGTTGAACATTTACACATATGCAACATATAATTATTATTGTATTAATATTCACTAAATACACACTGATAATGTAGATCTATGATAAAATATAATAACTTGACAAATTGTAGCTTGGCTTTGGAATAGAAAAATGGACTGGAATTCAAAATTGCCTAGAATAGAAGTAAACATTGGAAGAAACAACAGACTACATTCAAAGTATGATTGTATTTAGCCCACAATAAACATACTTGTACGTCATCCAGTGTTGCACTTACTATTTACATAATGCATGTGGTGTTCGTTTGTTGTCCTTCTGATCTCATGAAAAGTATTCTCATGTGAAGGGCCTTATAGAATTTTTATTTTTAAATTACAGTATAGTAAAAATAGAGTTTAAAACATTTGATCTTATTCTATCCCAGAAGTACCATGATCTCAAGGCAACGATTTGTAGTAATACAATAAAATAAAACTCTTTCCTCCTCTTCTATCTAGGTTTAGTGCCTACAATAGGAAGACACCTTTTGTAGCATTGCCACTGAAAGTTACCAGGTTTAGATTCTTTCCACATGCAAGAAAGCTTCATTGTTGGTGATAAAGAATCAAGTAGAAAATTGGAGGCTTGGATAAGAAATTCTCCCTGTTGACTTAGCACAAGTGACCATTTTTGTTTGGGGACTGAAATAAGCTCCTTATATCACTCTTAAAGAAATGCTTATAGTGTAAATAGGTCATTCACGATTCTTCAGATATGAGCTTTGCAAATGGAAGTAGTCTATATTTAAATCTAAAAAGAACTCATGACAGAATGATGCTAACTATGGAGTTTAAAATGTATTATGTCTTTTATAGAGAAAAATATAAAGCTGTCCCTGACTTCCTGTGGTAATTAGTGCCTCTTTTATGGTAGCATGAAATGCTCTAATGGTAATGTTGTGTGAAGTCATTTTGGTCTTTATCAAGTGCTAAAATTACTTTGGATGTTGTCACTAAAAATAGTGCGATATATAGGTGTGTCAGGCACTCAAGGTGCAGCCCTTAGGCCTATGCCTGCCTGAAATGGGCTTTCTTTTGAGGTTCAGATTAAAGGCCTGATTTTGTAGTTTCATCCCTCTCACTAAGGAAAGGTCATTGACTGCTATTCATCCAGTTGCTTTTATGGAGGTGACAAAGAGAGTGTCCAAAAAAAAAAAGAAGGTCAGGATGGAGGAATGAGGGAGGAATTAGGGAGACACTTGAATGTTTTTGTTTATTTTGTTTCTCCCTACTTTTATCTCTTAACAAAGATTAATCTAGTAAGTTTACTAAATTTGAAGACTGAAATCATCCTTTTAAGCTTTGAAAAGCAAGAGAATTCTCAATTCTATTTTTATATATATGTGAAAAAAGACCAATGCCAGAGGAGAAGAACAAACAAAACAAGATAAAAGGAGAGAAAGGGAAGAGAAATAAGAGAGGGAAAAGTTTTCTTCAAACTTCTGTATTGTTAGAGATGGTGAGGTTCTGTCTGTTCTTTTTCAACTCAGTTCGTCTATTATGTTCTTTCTTTTGCAGGAACTGTTCATGCTTGTCTTTGCTCATTTCTGTCTTCTCAGTTGCCTTTCTAAACTTTCATCATTATGAAAGCCCTCATGTTACACTTTACAATTATCATCCTAATGATGACTGCTAGCACCTTCCCTTTATTTTTGTTTCCATTGTATAGTTAAGGCTAATGTAGCTGTGGGCACCATCACCTTTCTAAATCTGGGCATGGCAGCCTCCCCTACCCCAAGAAAAAGAGTTTCTTAGAGTTTTTGTCTGAGAGAAAATATTGAAGTAGAGCTAAATGTCACATGATGATGGCCAGTTAGCTAATCTATTTCTGGGAACACATTATCTTTTAAAACTTTGCAATAATCCCAGATTATTCAGGTGGAGAAAGTAGCCCTGATTTTGGAATAAAGTCTGAGATTGCAGTTAGGAGCCATAAGAGTAAATTCATAGTAATAGAAATGGATTTAAAAGGAGAATATTTTATTCACTCAGTAATGACAGTTCTAATTGTTCAACTGACTATTTTCACTTTCTCAGAAGATGACAGGACGACAACATTCATAAGCCTAATTTGGCATTATTGTGGGATCGTGGGGCTGAGCTCTGGCAAATAGGAATGTGAGAGGAAGGGATGTATCACACGTCTAGTTTCAAGCATTAAGAGTTAGTGTGTTTCTTCCTTTCTTTGTTCTCTCTCTGGCCCTGCCTGGGCAATTCTAGAAACCCTGGGGAGCAGACATCAAGAAATTGAGGGAAATCCCTGACTAGCTGCATTGAATTTTTCATAAATGAGAATTTTTATAGTACTAAGTCCCTGATATCTGAGGACTTGTTACTATAGCAAAACCTACCTGATTCTGACAATTACATTTAATACAGTATTGTGGCACATACTGTCAATTAAATGATAATTATTATTGTTATAGTATTATGTGAACCTAGTGGGAGATGAATAGTTATGTTTCTTTAATTAATAATGAGGGGCACCAGGGTGGCTCAGTCAGTTAAGCGTCCAACTCTTGATTTCAGCTCAGGTCACAATCTCACAATTCTTGAGGTCAAGCCCTCATTGGGCTCTATGCTGACAGCACAGAACCTGCTCAGGATTCTCTGTCTCCCTTTCTCTCTGCCCCTCCCCTGATCATGCATCTCTCTCTCTCTCTCCCTCTCTCAAAAAACAAAACAAAACAAAACAAAACAAAAAAACAGAAAAAAAACAAAAAACAACAACAACAACAACAACAAAAAACACATTTAAGGAAATTGATAATGATATGTGAAAATGGAATGAAGACATAATAGCCAAATATGATGGAATAGGCAGTTAAATCTTTTGGTTTACTATGTGGTATATTTTAGAATGGGAGCAATGGAATCATTTTCATTTAAGTATACTGTGTCTTTTTATTTATGCAATGTCACATAAGGAGCAGTAATTATTGCATAATTTTCTGAACTACAACCTGAAGAGTTAAAAAACTAGTTTTAGAAGGATAGGGAGAGAAGTGGAAAAAAGAAGAAATAGAAGAAAAAAAGAGGAAAGATTAAAAATTGTGTAATTATATTACCTTCCTCAATAGACTTCTATTGCACAAGTGTATGTTTTCAAAACTACTAACTGGGGGAGCTGAAATTACTGAGTATATAAATGATCCAAATAATAAAGTAGCCCAGTAGTGTGTATATATACCACATCTTCTTTATCCATTCATCAGCTGATGGATATTTGGGCTGTTTCCATAGTTTGGCTATTGTTGATAATGCTGCTAAAAACATCAGGGTGCATGTGCCCCTTCAAATCTGTATTTTGTATCCTTTGGGTTTTGTTATCCTTTGGGTTTTGTATCCACTTTTCATTCTTACCAAGTGTAGGAAGGTTCCCCTTTCTCCACATCCTTGCCAATATCTGTTATTTCGTATACTGTTAATTTTAGTCATTCTGACAAGTTTGAGGTGGTATCTCATTGTGGTTTTGATGTGTATTTCCCTGATGATAAGTGATGTTGAGCATCTTTTCATGTGTCTGTTAGCCATCTGGATACTTCTTTGGAATGTCTGTTCATGTCTTCTACCCATTTCTTTTTTTTCATTTTTCATTTTTTTATGTTTTATTTTATATTAGAGACAGAGAGACAGAGAGAGAGAGAACATGAGCAGGGAAGGGCAGAGACATGGAGACAGAATCTGAAGCAGGCTCCAGGCTCTGAGCTGTCAGCACAGAGCTTGATGTGGGGCTCAAACTCATGAGCAGTGAGATCATGAGCCAAAGTCAGACGCTTAACCTACTGAGCCACCCAGGTGCCTCACCTTCTGCCCATTCTTAACTGGATTATTTTGGGGGTGTTGAGTTTGATAAGTTCTTTATAGATTTTGTATACTAGCCCTTTATCAGATATATCATTTTGCAAATATCTTTTCCCATTCTGTAGCCTGCCTTTTAGTTTTGTTGTTTCCTTCACTGTACAGAAACTTTTTATCTTGACGAAGTCCCAATAAAGTGCACTATGTTCAAAGTTAATAAATAATAGATTGGAGGAAGATACTTGTATATCTAAGATCAACTACAAATCAATGCCTGGAATATGAGAAATTATTATGAAAATAGCAATTCCAGTTCAAATATGTGTGAAAGATATGAGAAGGCATTTTCAAAAGATTAAAGTAAAAAGAACTACCAAGCAAAAATAAGGGGAAGTCATAGAATTATTAGTAATCATAAAATATCACTTTAGAACCATTAGAGTGGTTGGTATTAGGGTGATAAATAATGCTAATGCAACAATATGATACAAAACTTCATGTACATCATGGAGTGTAGGTTGTTGTAGACATATGGACAGTAATGTATCATTGAGTCAGTTGATGTATACATATAAACCATGATACAGCAGTTCTTATATGGATATAAAATCCCAAAACATCCTCCCATAAAGTCAGAAGGAGAAATACTGTGTGTTCTTTTAGGAAGACTTGGTTGAGGACTAAAATGAAGTAAGGAGGCAGCTTAGGTGCAAAACTTGAGGCACTGACTCTCAAGGTCAAGTAGGACATGAGCACAGGGTAGTGTACTTGCTCTGAGAGTGAGAGCATCCTTAAATTTTGTATCCGTTGCCTTGTGGGTAACCCTATTCTATTTGTACCCTAATTTCAGGAGGCAAATTGGAGTCAAATTAGGTGTATATCATTGTTTTTTTTTTTAATTTTATATTATGTTTTATTTACTTCTGAAAGAGAGAGAGAGAGAGACAGAGACAGAGAGAGTCAGAGACAGAGAAAGAGAGGGAAAGAATCCCAACCAGGTTCCATGCTCAGCATGGAGCCTGATGTGGGGCTCAATCTCACAATTGTGAGACCATGCCGTGAGCTGAAACCAAGAGTTATATGCTTAACTGAGCCACCAGACACCCCAAGGTGTCTGTCATTTGGGGAGTAGGTAGATGACATGGGGTAAATGCAAAAGATGGAGAATTACACATTATTTAGAAGGAATGGATTAAAGATAAATACAGCTATAGGAGTAAGTTTCAAGTTGTTTAATTAAAAGAAAATAGGAAATATCATTACTGTGTATTATTTTGAAAATGAATGTATCAAATGGTATTTTATTTAAGAAGGAAACATTAAATAAAGTCAAAATAAACCTATTGAGAGGAAAATTAAGATAGTATAGCCTATTTAAAAATTTTCATAAAGCAATGTCTTTAAATTGATGAAGCTAAAATGTGTTTTTGTAATCATAGAATCAAAAATATGAGGAGAAAAGGTTTATGTCATTCAATAAAACTCCAGCATATACCTTTAGAGGTTCCTCAGAATAAGTGTCATATCAATTTCTCAATCAATTTTAAAACTAAAACTGCAAAACTGATGTGAGGGCTCTATCATCTATTTTGCCCAAAGACGTTGTTGAGCTCAGTGCAGATTATGAACAGTTTAAAATATAAAACAATGCTACAAATTGGATTAAAAATGGATGATTTGGACACATTCTATTATTTTTTTAAATGTTTATTTTTGAGAGAGAGTGCGAGAAGGTGAGAAGCAGAGAGAGAGGGAGACAGAGAATCTCAAGCAGGCTCTGTGCCCTCAGTGAAGAGCCTGACGTGGGGCTCAAACCTGTGAATGGTGAGATCATGAAGTCAGCTGAAATCGAGACCCTGATGTATAACTGACTGAGCTATCTAGGTTCCTGATTTGGAGACATTTTAGCAGAAGTAAAAGTTGGAATTCAATGTTGTCGTCCATTTTAAGTCAGACTTTTAATAACTTTGTCAACCTTTACTATCACACCCTGGATGAGAATAGTAACTGAAAATGAGAACTTTCAGTATAGCAGAGAACTGCCAGATATCCACAAAGAGATACTGACTATTTGGAAGTGATCTCTAGTGATACCAAAAGAGACACTGTGGTCCATTACTGGCTATAATCCAGCTTTCTGATTGTTTTCCTTTTCTCATTTACATTTTCAATGTGTTGTTTTATAAAATATAGCTGTTAATTAAATATCTCCTATATCTCTAAGGAAGTTGTTGCATACCTGGAATTGATAAATTGATTTGAAACTACTTTTAAAATGTTTATATTCCTACATTTAATGCTACTGAGGGTTGAAATAGTTATGTTTGGAATATGTTTTAAGAGAGAACAGTAAAATAAAATCATAATCTACATTTCCTTGCAAAAGAGATAGTAACTGTCAGTATGAGTTTGTTTTCAGTCCTATTTAATTTGGAAACTAGTTTATGTGAATACCCATAGCAGAAATTTTCCTTAGCCAGAATACAGAATGGCATAATGTCTGATTTTAAACAACTTTATTTTCTAAGTAGCACAGCAAATTGCTACACTTCCTTCTGTAAACTAACTTTTAATTGTATAATAGGTTGGTCAGTGGTATAGTAACACCAAAATTAAATTTACAAGATTTATAAATTACAAGATTTAGAATTTATAGATTACACAGTTTAGATGATTTATAGACATCAGGTAACATCGTGTGCAGAGTGTTAACATGGTGGGTGCCACACTCATTTCCTTTTCCTTGTGCACAGATTACATGTTCATTAGATTACTCTGATGTCCATATTCTAATTTGAGACAAGTGGAATAGATTTTTTTCCAGTCTTGTGGATGGTAAGCCACACAGCTAGTGCAGTGCTGCTTCCTGGGTATGCTAGAAGATTCTCTATCCAGCCTGCATGCAGGTTCTCCCATTCCCTTGATGCACGACTCATAAATGTGAGGGAAAGATGTATCAAGGATTACATAGTAAGCATCATCTTTCCTTTATTGCAAATACACCACTAACTACAACTACTTCTGTTACTAATATTTATTAAATATTTATTCAAAAATATTTATGTAGCTATTATATGTGTGTATATATATATATATATATATATACACACACATACTATATGGGTTATAATACTGCTATTTAGTATAGCAGTATATATGTATAGTGTATACATATATACACTATATGGGTTATAATACTGCTATTATACAGGTAAAAAATAAAGTTTGGAGAGGTGAGGTGATTTATTCAATGTCATACTTGCAGGGTTAAATGAGGCGCATTCTAACTTATGAATCCACATTTTTGGAAAATTATAAAGAAAAGGCTATTTACCCTTTAAATGTTTTATTAAAACTTTTTTATTTCACCACAATTATATAGTTTTTTTAATACTTTCTCTGACATAAACCAGAGACTGGAAACCACTATGCACTGTTTCTGTGTACATACTATACCCATTTTCCATAAAATGAAAGTTGTACTATAACTCATGATTTTATATTTCAGTGTCTGATGCTTTTTTAAAAATGAGATACTTTCTAACTGGAAGCTACAATTTTATTATTTTAAGAAGTTGATTCATTCAGTCATATAACTAACATTGATTTCACTGCTGTTATTTTTGTCCCATTTGATAATCATATGCATCTTATTTAACATTCCAATACTAAGAAAAAGTGACTGAGTTAATCCTATAAGAAGCCATACTTCATTTAAAATGTTAGAGAATGATGTGCTGCTTTACTTTATTAGGTGAAAATTCTAAATTATTATTTAAATGCATTCATTTGAAAATTAAAATTAATTAACTGCATTCATTAAAATTACACTCACCTATAATGATTGACTTGATGAAGAATATTATGATTGAGTTATAGTTATGCAAATGCCATTTAATTTTCATGAATTAAATTATAACCTCATAATCACAGTAAAGTTACTCAAAATATATTGTAAAAATCTAATCATGCAATATAGAGTATATATAGATTTTTGTGTATATTTAAGTGTTGTTTATGACTAGGACTTACTAATTTCTCTAATAACACTTAGTATCTTTATAGAGAGTCATGAGTCCTTGAATTTATGGTGGTTGCAAGAGATCTATGCATGGTGTTATATAAAATATTACAAGACTAAGTATGCCATGTATGTAGTGTATGGTCTGTACAAAGTTCAGTGGTAAGCAATGTATTTGTATCCTCCCCCCAAATTCCGTGAATCTGAAAAATTTTTCATGAGGGTTTCAATGGACAAGTTGCATTCTAGATACTGGGAATGTAGCACTGAATCAACAAACAAAAATCTTTGTCTTAGTAGAGAATTCTACTAAGTAGAAAATTCTACTTAGTAGAGAATTCTAAGTGAGGAAAACAAAATATATAAAATAAACATATATATATTTTACATTGTGTGTGTGTGTGTGTGTGTGTGTGTATTTGTTTTAAACAGTAAAGGGAGTTAGAATCATAAATATAATGGAGAGAGGGAAAAATTTTAGGAAGGGTTCAAGAAAGTTCTCATGAAGAAAGTCAAATAGGACTGAAGACCTGAAGAAAATCAGAATGGAAGCCAAATAATTATCTTGGGAAGAGCTTTCCCAACATAGGAACAAATGCAAAGCCCCTGAGATAAGACTTTGCCAGCACAGACAGACCCAATGAGTGGGAGAGCTGTGTGAGAGAAGTTAGAGAGGTAACTTGCTCCAAATCATGCGACACAGGTGATAAATGGCCAAAGCAAGGACTTAAATTTTAAGAGATAAATAACAGGCAGTTCATCAATCAGATTAATGAATACATA
This sequence comes from Panthera tigris, assembly GCF_018350195.1. Taxonomy (NCBI): domain Eukaryota; kingdom Metazoa; phylum Chordata; class Mammalia; order Carnivora; family Felidae; genus Panthera; species Panthera tigris. Next base: position 161,914,998 of record NC_056660.1, on the reverse strand, counting down.
AATAGAGAAGTAGATGAAAAAATTTATTAATAAATAGATACTCAGTTATTTAGTTATTCCTTCTAAGAACGTGTTCAGTCTATTTTGATGCCTAAAGCAGTGGATGCTTATTATAGAAGAAAGAAACTGAGTAACTAACCATGTATATAATAACTGCCCAATATTACACCAAGTATTAGCATCGGAGTTAGATACAGAATTGAATGCGCTAGAGAACCTCTAGAATCATTAGAAGAAACTATATCCCTGAATTTATTACTTCCAAGATACGAATATGAACTTTGAGGAATACTTTTACATTATACTCTAATAATGACAGTGAGCTTTAAAGCGCATATGGGTTTAATACTTATATTCTGGCAGCCTCTTACTGTAGATCTGATCCCTTTTTATAGTTCAGCAATATTTGACTCTTCAGTTTTATAAAGAACTATGTCAGCCTCTGTAATAGCTTGTTCTGTACTAGTACTGCTCACAGTTTGTAAACAGGAAGTCAAACACAGAGCAGTAAACAGTAGTTGGGGAGATCCTGGCCAAGTGGATGAGAGAAATGGCAATCTTCCCTTCAGCAACTGAAAATATATTTATTATAACAAATATTGAGAAGTTGAGCCCTAAGAAGTTATTTTATTTAAAGATTTTTTTCTTAATGCTTTTATTTATTTTTGAGACAGAGAGCATGAGCAGGGAAGGGGCAGAGAGAGAGGGAGACAGAGAATTGGAAGCAGGCTCCAGGTTCTGAGCCATCAGCACAGAGCCCGATGCGGGGCTCGAACTCACAGACTGTGAAATCATGACCTGAGCCAAAGTCGGACACTCAACCGACTGAGCCACCCAGGCACCCCCTAAGAAGTTATTTTAGTGTTCTGCAAGAACTAGTATGAAAGCCAAAGTAATTTTTCCCCCCACATTCAGAAATTTGCAGGATTTACTAATTCTATCTTCCCAAATGTAAAGGTTCTTTATTTTTGTCGTGCCAATTTCTTGATTTTTGTCAATGACTTTTAGCCAAAGACCTCCAGGGAGACATTAGAAGCGAGCAAGTCGGGTACCCACTCACACCGATGAGGGGGGGCACACACCATTGGGGAATGTTGAATATCTCATTAAGAGGTATTAGAAAGAATCTGTTTTAGGATTTAGTTTTGGTCTAAGAAGAGTGGGCTCTCTGTAATGGACACTGTCAGAAAGCAGGGCAATTCTATGATTGGGTAAAGGAGTAGGAGATACTCATTTAGTAAAAAACAGTGTTCATTTTCTTGTGGATGTTATGGTGACCATGTTTTCTTTGTACTTAAACAAAATTATGAAGTGACTTTTTTTCTTTTACTCATATGTGTCTCAGAGTTACCTGGTGTTAGGTTGGTATATTGTGAGATTATTTATCAAATGGGGGAATAAATGGCCTGGATGTGTCAGCCCAGCTTCTGAATGTGAGGAGCTCTTCTCTCTCCCATCTTTTCTCACATTTCTCAGAACTTTCTAAGCAAGGAAAATTAGCCTACATATTACAGACATGTGTAACTTTAATAAACTATAAATCATATACAAAGTCTAAAATTATCTCACTTGCTGAATATACAGAAGAAAGGTGATTCTAAATTATTTAATACTAAATTTCATTCTAGATTATTTAATAAAATCCTAAATAATTTTTAATTTTGAATATATCATTTTAATAAGCTCTTTCTTCTAATGGCCATGAAATTATTTTGAGCAATAAAAATTTCTTCACTTACTAGAAATAACATTTTCTATTGCAATAACAGTCTTTCCTGTTTGTGCTATTTTTGAAAAAGACTTAACAGAATATCATTGTACTGAATGTACTAGACATTATTATGAAACATTCTGTGAAACATAAAATATATTTTACATTCTTTACATTTGACTATGTTATGTGGCTGACATTCTTTGCAGCTCAATATCCTCAGTTTTAGGACTAAAAATTCTTCAATATATTTTTATCAGTTAATATTTTCATCAGTTTTCCCCTTCTAAATCTATATTTTTGCCACATTTTTATAAAAACCTACAACTGTTTCAAAAAATCTTTTAAAAGCTGCGAGAAAGTAGTAAAAAGAGTTTATACTTCTCACCCGGTTTCCCCAATTAGTATGCCACAGTTGTTATAATAATCAAGTATAATTATTAAAGTTGACATTTTATTCATATGCTTTTATTTTTTACCTAGTGTGTAGGATGCCACTCAGTTTAAATTACATTTAGTCATTGTATCTCCTTAAGCTTCTCTTGGCTGTGACACTTTATCAGATTTGTGTGTGTATGTGTGTGTGTGATGGCTTTGGCAGTTGTGAGGAGCATGAGTCAGGTATTTTGAAGGACGCTGATCTACTGGACTTTTCTAATGTTTCCCTCATGAGTAGACAGAGATTGGGTTGTAGGGAGGAATATCACAGAAGTAAATTGACATTTTCATCATATTATACCAAAAGTATGCATTATGAACGTGATTTGTCATTGTTGATGTTGATCTTAATGATCCGGCTAAAGGTAGTATTTTCAGATTTCTCCACTGTAATGTTATTCCCATCTGACCCTTTCCTCACCCCATACTGTACTCTTTGGAAGAAAAGTCACTATACACAGCCCAGTCTTAGGGAATGGGGAGTTCTCCTCCCCTCCTCAAGGCAGAGTACCTATATAAATTACTTGAAATTCTTTTGCATAGAATATTCATCTTTTCTTCCACTTTCATTATTTCATAATTGATTTATTCTAGTATGAATTCAATTCTAATATTGCCTTTTTTCCCCCCTCAAATTGTTTCAGCTTTGGCCATTGGGATCTCTTTGAGTTGCCTCCTGTGTTCCATTAACCTATGCATATCAAATGTGTGTATTGCTATGTATTTTTCTTTTGTTGGTATATTTCTGTTTTCTGGCATAACACGATGCCACAGGCTTGTCTTCTAAATCTCCTAGTGAAGTCTACAATCAGTCATTTTCCCAAAAAGCTCTGGTTCCTTTATTAGAGAGTGTATTGGAAATGAAAGTCTCAATGCTGGATATCCTCATTGGTATTGGGTTATCATTGCTTCTAGATTGCTCAGCTGAAAGAGCAAGGAAATGTTATGTCTGTTTAGTAGCCTATGTACATGCACAGATCTATAAATAGGTGACTATCCATCATAGTGATATCTTCAACTCAAGTTTAATATCACATCAATCATTCTGGACTACTCTCGCTTATCTGTAAATTTCCACTCCAACACTAAGAAACGTGGCTTTTACATCTATAATGCATTTAATTGTTCAGTTCTAATATGCATTCATAGCAGTATCATAATTTTTACCTCGTGCTCACATGGGACACAACTTTAAGAATCTGAGTACAGTCTTCTTTGGTTAATTTTGTCCTTAGTCTTACAGAAGCAACTCCTATCTACAGTTAGTAAGGTCAGCACCTTTACCCTCAAACCAACTTCAGTAATGTTGTTTAATATGCTTGTAATATGGAAAGATTCTTTTGTCACAGTCTCTTTTCCATTTTCAGAACCTCCTTTTTAAATTTGCATATATTAAGATTTGGTTTTTATGTCACAAAGTTCAAAAGATTTTGATTAATGCATGATGTATCATATAATTTTGCCACTCCAAAAAAATCAGCTATTCATCCCTTCCCTCCTGCCCCCAATTTCCTGGCAACCTCTGAATATTTGATCATTTCTATACATCTTTCTGACCTAGAATGGCATATAATTGACACTATATTTCATATAGCTTTTTCAGTCTAGTTTCTTTCACTTCAAAATGTGCGTTTATGATTCTTCCATGTCCTTTTATGGCTTAATAACTCATTTTTATATCACTGAATAATATTCCACTGCATGGATGTACCACTGTTTCTCTATTTGTATAATAATGTACATCATGGTTGTCTCATATCCTGACAATACAAATAAGCCATTACGTTTTTGTGTGGACTTGGGTTTCCAAGTCAATAACTAGGAGTGTGATTGCTGAATTATTTGGTAAGATAGGTTTAAATTTCTAGGAAGCTGACAAACTTTTCCAGAGTAACTGTGCCATTTTGCATCCCTGCTAGTAATGAATGAAAATTCCTCTCTATATCCTTGCCAGCTTTTGTTACTGTCAATTTTTTGGATATTTTCTTTTCTCTGTGTAGTGCTCTTTCATTGTTTTCAGTGTGTACCTCCCTAATGACAAATGATGTTAAGCATGTTGCCCTATGTTTACCTTACATCTATTCAACTTCTTTGAAGAGGTATCTGTTTACATCTCTTGACCAATTTTTAAAATATAATTTATTATCAAATTGACTTCCATACAACACTGAGTGCTCATCCCAACAAGTGCCCTCCTCACTGCCCATCACCCACTTTCCCCTCTCCCCCATCCACCTTCAGTTTCTTCTCTGTGTTGAACAGTCTGTTATGGTTTGCCTCCCTCCCTCTCTGTTTGTAACTTTTCCCCCCCTTCCTCACCCCCACGGTCTTCTGTTAAGTTTCTCAGGACCCACCTATGAGTAAAAACATATGGTATCTGTATTTCCCTGACTAACTCATTTCACTTAGCATAATACTCTCCAGTTCCATCCACATTACTGCAAATGGCCAGATTTCATTCTTTCTCTTTGTCAAGTAGTATTCCATTGTATATATAAACCACATCTTCTTTATCCATTCATCAGTTGATGATATACTCTTTCCATAATTTGACTATTGTTGAAAGTGCTGCTATAAACATTGGGGTAAAAGCATCCCTATGCATCAGCACTCCTGTATACCTTGGATAAATTACTAGCAGTGCTATTGCTGGTCATAGTATAGGTCTATTTTTAATTTTTTGAGGAACCTCCACACTGTCTTCCCGAGCAGCTGTACCAGTTTGCATTCCCACCAACAGTGCAAGAGGGTTCCCTTTTCTCCACACCCTCTCCAGCATCTATAGTCTTCTGATTGGTTCATTTTAGCCACTCTGACTGGTGTGAGGTGGTATCTCAGTGTGCTTTTGATGTGTATTTCCCTGATGAGGAGTGATGTTGAATATCTTTTCATGTACCTGTTGGCCATCTGGTTGTCTTCTTTAGAAAAATGTCTATTGATGTCTTCTGCCTATTTCTTCACTGGGTTATTTGTTTTTCGGGTGTGGAGTTCGGTGAGTTCTTTATAGATTTTGGATACTAGCCTTTATGTGATATGTTATTTGCAAATATCTTTTCCAATTCTGTTGGTTGCCTTTTAGTTTTGTTGATTGTTTCCTTTGCTGTGCAGAAGCTTTTTATCTTCATGAGGTCCCTATAGTTCATTTTTGCTTTTAATTCTCTTGCCTTTGGAGATGTGTCAAATAAGAAATTGCTGCGGCTGAGGTCAGAGAGGTTTTTACCTGCTTTCTCCTCTAGGGTTTTGATAGTTTCCTGTCTCACATTGAGGTCTTTCATCCATTTTGAGTTTTTTTTTGTGTATGGTGTAAGAAAGTGTTCTAGATTCATTGTTCTGCATGTTGCTGTCCAGTTCTCCCAGCACCATTTGTTAAACAGACTGTCTTTTTTCCATTGGATATTCTTTCCTGCTTTGTCAAAGATTAGTTGGCCATCCATTTGTGGGTCCAATTCTGGAGTCTCTATTCTATTCCACTGGTCATGTGTCTGCTTTTGTGCCAATACTATACTGTCTTGATGATTACACCTCTGTTAGAAGCTAAAATCTGGGATTGTGATGCCTCCCACTTTGGTTTTCTTCTTCAATATTACTTTGGCTATTCAGGGGTCTTTTGTGGTTCCATACATATTTTAGGATTGTTCTAGCTTTGAGAATAATGCTGGTGTAATTTTGATTGGGATTGCATTGAATGTGTAGATTGCTTTGGGTAGTACTGACATTTTAAACAATATTTATTCTTCCAATCCATAAGCATGGAATGTTTTTCTATTTCTGTGTGTCTTCAATTTCCTTCATAAGCTTTCTATAGTTTTCAGCATACAAATCTTTTAGATCTTTAGTTAGGTTTATTCCTAGGTATTTTATGCTTGGTGAAATTGTAACTGGGACAAGTTTCTTTATTTCTCTTTCTGTTGCTTCATTATAGGTGTATAAAAATGTAACTGTTTTTTGTAACACTGGTTTTTTAACCTGCGACTTTGCTGAATTCATGTATCGGTCCTAGCAGACTTTTGGTGGAGCCTATCGGATTTTCCATGAATAATATCATGTCATCTGCAAAAAGTGCAAGTTTGACTTCATCTCTGCCAATTTTGATGCCTTTGATTTCCTTTTGTTGTCTGATTGCTGATGCTAGAACTTCCAACACTATGTTAAACAACAGCGGTGAGAGTGGACATCACTGTCGTGTTCCTGATCTCAGGGGGAAAGCTCTCAGTTTTTCCTCATTGAGGATATTAGCTGTGGGCTTTTCATAAATGGCTTTTATGACAATTAAGTATGTTCCTTCTATCCTGACTTTCTCGAAGGGTTTTTATTAAAAAGGGATGCTGTATGTTGTCAAATGCTTTTTCTGCATCGATTGACAGGATCATATCGTTTTCTTTTCTTTTATTAATGTGATGTATCACAGTGATTGATTTGTGAATACTGAACCAGCCCTACAGCCCAGGAATGAATCCCACTTGATCGTGGTGAATAAGTCTTTTGATATGCTGTTGAATTCGATTTGCTAGTATCTTGTTGAGAATATTTGCATGCATATTCATCAGGGATATTGGCCTGTAGTTCTCTTTTTTTGCTGGGTCTCTGTCTAGTTTGGGAATAAAGTAATGCTGGCTTCATAGAATGAGCCTGGAAGTTTTCCTTCCCTTTCTATTTTTTGTAACAGCTTGAGAAGGATAGGTATTAACTCTGCTTTAAATGTGTGGTAGAATTCCCCAGGGAAACCATCTGATCTGAGACTCTTCTTTGTTGGGAGATTTTTGATAACTGATTCAATTTCCTCACTGGTTATGGGTCTGTTCAAATTTTCCATTTCTTTTTCTTTGAGTTTTGGAAGTGTGTGGGTGTTTAGGAATTTGTCCATTTCTTCCAGTTTGTCCAGTTAGTTGGCATATAATTTTTCATAGTATTCCCTGATAATTGCTTGTATTTCTGAGGGATTGGTTGTAATAATTCCATTTTCATTCATGATTTTATCTATTTTGGTCCTCTTTTATTTTTGAGAAGCCTAGCTAGAGGTTTATCAGTTTTATTTTTTCAAAACAAAAAAAAAACTCTTAGTTTCATTGTCTGTTTTTGTTTTGTTTTTGTTTTCTGATTCTATATTTTTCATTTGTGCTCTGATCTTTATTATTTGTCTTCTTCTGCTGGGTTTGGGATGTCTTTGCTGTTCTGCTTCTATTTCCTTTAGGTGTGTTGTTAGATTTTGTATTTGGCATTTTTCTTGTTTCTTGAGATAGGTGTGGATTGCAATGTATTTTCCCATCAGGACTGCCTTTGCTGCATCCCAAAGGTTTGGATTGTTGTGTTTTCATTTTATTTCCATATATTTTTTAATTTCTTCTCTAATTGCCTGGGTGACCAATTAATTCTTTAGTAGGAATGTTCTTTAACCTCCATGCTTTGGGAGGTTTTCCAGACTTTTTCCTGTGGTTGATTTCAAGTTTCATAGCACTGTGATCTCAAAGTGTGCATGATAGGATCTCAATTCTTTTATATTTGTTTAGGACTGTTTTGTGACCCAGTATGTGATGTCTTGGAGAATGTTCCATGTGCACTCAAGAAGAAAAAATATATTCTGCTGCTTTAGGATGTAGAGTTCTAAATATATCTGTCAAGTCCATCTGATCCACTGTGTCATTCAGGGCCCTTGTGTCTTTACTGATTTTCTGTCTATATGATCTGTCATCTGTCCATTGCTATAAGTGGAGTATTAAAGTCCCCTTCAATTACCACATTCTTACCAATAAGATTGTTTATGTTTGTGATTGTTTTATATATTTGGGTTCTTCTGAATTCAGTGCATAGACCTTTATAACTGTTAGCTCTTCCTGATGGATAGACCCTGTAATTATTTTATAATCCCCTTTTCATCTCTTGTTACAGCCTTTACTTTAAAATCTAGTTTGTCTGATATAAGTATGGCTACTTCAGCTTTCTTTTGACTTCCAGTAACATGATAGATAGTTCTCCATCCCCTCACTTTCAATCTGAAGGTGTCCTCAGGTCTAAAATGGGTCTCTTGTAGACAGCAAATAGATGGATCTTATTTTTTATCCATTCTCATACCCTATGTCTTTTGATTGGAGCATTTAGTCCATTTACATTCAGTGTTATTATTGAAAGATATGGGTTTAGAGTCATTGTGGTATGTAGGTTTCATGCTTATAGTGATGTCTCTGGTACTTTGTGGTCCTTGCAACATTTCCCTCACAGGATCCCCCTTAGGATCTCTTGTAGGGCTGGTTTAGTGGTGATGAATTCCTTCAGTTTTTGTTTGTTTGGGAAGACCTTTATCTCTCCTTCTATTGTAAATGACAGACTTGCTGGATAAAGGATTCTTGGCTGCATATTTTTCCATTTCATAGGATTGAAGATTTCTTGCCATTCCTTCCTAGCCTGCCAAGTTTCAGTAGATAGGTCTGCTACTACCTGTATGTGTCTTTGTATGTTAAGGCCTGTTTATCCCTAGCTGCTTTCAGAATTCTCTCTTTATCCTTGTATTTTGCCAGTTTCACTATGACATGTCATGCAGAAGATCAATTCAAGTTATGTCTGAAGGGAGTTCTCTGTGCCTCTTGGATTTCAATATCTGTTTCCTTTCCCAGATCAGGGAAGTTCTCAGCTATGATTTGTTAAAGTATACCTTCAGCCCCTTTCTCTCTCTTCTTCTTCTTCTGGAATTCCTATGATACAGAAATTTTTCCATTTGATTACATCACTTAGTTCTTTAATTCTCCCTTCATACTCCTGGATTTTTTCCTCTCTCTTTTTCTCAGCTTCCTCTTTTTCCATAATTTTACCTTTTAATGTACCTTTTCTCCCCTCTGCCTCTTCAATCGACTCTGTGGTTGCCTCCATCTTATTTTGTTCCTTATTTATATCATTTTTAAATTCATCATGACTATTTTTTAGTTCCTTGATCTCTGCAGCAGTAGATTCTATGCTGTCTTCTATGCTTTTTTTCAAGCCCAGCAATTAATTTTATGACTATTATCCTAAATTCCTGTTCAGTTATATTGCTTATATATGTTTTGATCAATTCTGTTTTTTTTTTAATTTCTTTTAACGTTTATTTATTTTTGAGACAGAGAAAGACACAGCATGAATGGGGGAGGGTCAGAGAGAGAGGGAGACATAGAATCCGAAACAGGCTCCAGGGTCTGAGCAGTCAGCACAGAGCCTGACGCGGGGCTTGAACTCACAGACCGCGAGATCACGACCTGAGCCGAAGTCGGATGTTTAACCAATTGAGCCACCCAGGCGCCCCTGTTTTGATCAATTCTTTAGCTGTCACTTCTTCCTGGAATTTCTTTTGAGGAGAAGTCTTTGTTTCATCACTTTGGCTAGTTTTCTGTCCCTTGTGAATTTTAAAAGCTTGTTATGTGCTCTGCACCTGAGAGCACTGCTTTATTAAAGTCAGGGGTGATACAATGTCCAGGCCTGGCCCTTCAGGAGGTGTTTTTTGAAGAGTGTTACTTGCTCTCTGTTGTGACTTTAGTTATTTTATTTCCCTACTCGTAGTGATGTTTTGGACCCTCCATCAGGTGTGCTTTGATTTCTTCCTTGAAGTAGCCCTGGAAATGAAAACAAACAGACACACAGGAAAAAAAAAACATTCAAACACAAAAACAAATCAAACAAACAATCCAAAAGCAAAAAACCAGAAACACCAGCTACAAGTAAAGAACAGGGTGGAGGTGGTGCTGATGGAAGAGTACATACAGAGAGAGAAATGATAGGGGTCGGGGGGGGGGGGGAGAAAATAAACATTGACCAGGCAGAGAGACTAATGGCTTAATCCGAGAGAGAGGGAGAGGGAGAGGGAGAGAGGGAGAGAGGGAGAGAGGGAGAGAGAGAGAGGGAGAGAGAGAGAGAGAGGGAGAGAGAGAGAGAGAGAGAGAAACGAAAATAAAGAAGGAGGCAGGGACAAAGAAATCAAGATAACGTTCCCCAGACAGAGAAACTATACAGCTTGATTATTCCAGAGAGAGAGAAAGGAAAGAAGGAAGTGTAGAACATGTATCAAGAGAATGGATAAATATTTCTGCTTAAACAAACCACCAACCATAGTGACCAGCCTAGAAGAAGAGATAAGAAAAGAAAGGAAGGATAGATCTAAATAACAAGAATTGTCCTAGAATTAATCCAGGCAATGCAGCAGCACTTGTCTGGAGGAGGGGCTGTCTGGTTCAACACCATTTATCCCACTCCAGTAGTTATGCAGTTACCCATTTCAGAGTGTCTTGGTTTGGTATAGACTGGTCCCACCTCCACTGTGGGCCCTGCTGACCCATCCCTGAGGCCCCCACCTTAGTGGTTGTGGGGAGAAAAGTAGCGACCCCCCAGTCTCTTCTTCATGGACCCGGTATCCCAAATCACTCTGTTTGAGCCATCCTCACTGTGCTGCGGGGGCAGATGAGGTGGTCTGTCTCGCTCCCCTGACTCCCAAGATCCGGTGCTTGGCTGGGATTTAAACTCCTGCTCTGTGCGCCCCGGCACTGGGGAAGTGCCTCTCTCTGCCACCTGATATGTGGTCCCAGCTGCTTTTGTTCTGTACTGCAGCACTTCGGGGAGGGGACTGCTTTCTCCTACTGCAGACTGCACCCCTCACCTACCACCAAATCCGGGGGTGGCTCCCCTCCTCCATAGGTGCGCTAACAGGGCAGCCAGCCCCAGTCCAGAGAAAGTCCCACAGTTAGAGATGGGATCCCTCTCTCTCCTGGTCGGAGCTTTTCCTCTTGTCCAGATACAGTCCTATGCTTCCCCAGCCACTCTTTCTCTTCCCTTTGTCTCTCAGCAGAAGGAGATCCCTTCCCTCCATGCCTACCCAGGTTGTTTTATTTCCTCCAGTTCACAATCACCCACCTATGGCCTGTCAGCTTGTGCCAGTGTCTCTTTGGTAGACTCAGACTCCTTTCCTCCCAGACTTTTGGGGGTTCAGAGTCCTTTGACTTCAACCCTTCATTTGAGAGAGGAGCAAAGTACAGATCCCTCTACCTCTCTGCCATGTCGGCCCCTTCCCCTATTTTCTTGACCAATTTTTAAATACCTTGTTTTCTTAGAATTGAGTTCCAAGAGTTTTTTTTTTATATTTTGAGTAAAAGTTAATTAACAGTTGATTTCCAAAAATTTTCTCCTAGTGAAACTTTGGCTAGCTATTAACCCCTGTGTCTGGTCTTTAATTCTCTGAACAGTGTCAATTTAATAAAGTCCAACTTTTAATTTTTTTCTTCATTTGCCATGCTATTAGTATTGCTCACATTTTTTTAATTAAGGTATGGTTGACATACATTTTATCAGTTTCAAGTGGGTAATATGATTTTTGTGTATATTGTGAAATGATCACCACAATAAGTGTAGTTAACATCTGTCACCATATATAGTTACCTTTTTTTGGTGGTGAGAATATTTAAGCATTACTCAGGCAGCTTTCACAGATGTAATGTACTATTAGCTATAGTCATAATGCTATATACATTACATCTCTACAGCTTCTAAATGGAAGTTTGTACCTTTGACTCTCCCTTCACCAATTTTGCCCAATTGCCACCCTCCACCACCAATCTATTCTCTGTAGCTATAAGGGTTTTGTTTTTTTTTAAAGATTCCACATATAAATGATATCATGTTGTCTTTTTCTGTCTCACTTTTTTTTATGTAGTTAATGTCCTCAAGTTCCATCCATGTTGTCACAAATCGCCCCATTTTTTGTGGTGAGTGATATATTCCACCGTGTGTCTGTGTGTTTAATTTTCTTGATCCATTCATCCACTGATGCACGGTTAGGTTATTTTCCTATCTTGCCTATTAACAACAAGCTACAATGAACATAGAGGTGCATAAATCTGAGTTAGTGTTTTCCTTTATTTTTTTTTCGGCGGGGAATACCCAGTACAATTGCTGGATTATTATCCTAGTTCTATTTTTACTTTTTTGAGGAAACTCCAACCTATTTTCCATAATAGCTGTACTAATTTCCATTATGACTAATAAACAAGGATTTCCTTTTCTTCTTATCCTGAGAAAAACTTATTATTTCTTATCTGTTTGATAATAGATACCCTAACAGATGAGAAGTGATACTTCATTGTATTTAATTTGGATTTTCCTTATGGTGAGTGAGCTTGGGCATCTTTTCATCTGTCTGTTGGCCATCTATATGTTTTCTTTGGGAAAAAAAGGTCTACTCATGTCTTCTACCCATTAAATTTTTTTTAATGCTTATTTATTTTTGAGAGAGAGAGATAGAGCATGAGCAAGGATAGGCAGATACAGACCTGAAGCAGGGTCCGAGCTGTCAGCAAAAAGCCCAATGTGGGGCTTGAACCCATGAACTGTGATATCATGACTTGAGCCAAAGTCGGATGCTCAACCACCTAAGCCACCAGGTGCCCCTCTTCTGACCATTTTTAGTCAGATTATTTGGGGTTTTGGTGTTGACTTGCAGAAGTTCTTTAAATATTTTAGATATTAACCCCTTATATACAAGATTTGCAATTCCAAATGATATAAGTAATGGAGATATGTAAAAAGTTTCTTGAGGGGAAGAAGAAGGATAGCCTGTATGCACTTAGTTTTCTTTCCCTTTGCCACATTACATTCATGTGGTATCTACATGTTTTTTTTAATATGAAATTTATTGTCAAATTGGTTTCCATACAACACCCAGTGCTCATCCCAAAAGGTGCCCTCTTCAATACCCATCACCCACCCTCCCACCCCCCATCAACCCTCAGTTTGTTCTCAGTTTTTAAGAGTCTTATTCTTTGGCTCTCTCCCACTCTAACCACTTTTTTTTTTCCTTCCCCTCCCCCATAGACTTCTGTTAAGTTTCTCAGGATCCACATAAGATGAAAACATGGTATCTGTCTTTCTCTGTATGGCTTATTTCACTTAACACTTTCCAGTTCCATCCACGTTGCTACAAAGGGCCATATTTCATTCTTTCTCATTGCCACGTAGTACTCCATTGTGTATATAAACCACAATTTCTTTATCCATTCATCAGTTGATGGACATTTAGGCTCTTTCCATAATTTGGCTATTGTTGAGAGTGCTGCTATAAACATTGGGTACAAGTGCCCCTATGCATCAGCACTCCTGTATCCCTTAGGTAAATTCCTAGCAGTGCTATTGCTGGGTCATAGGGTAGGTCTATTTTTAATTTTGGGGGGAACCTCCACACTGTTTTCCAGAGTGGCTGCACCAATTTGCATTCCCACCAACAGTGCAAGAGGGTTCCTGTTTCTCCACATCCTCTCTAGCATCTATAGTCTCCTGATTTGTTCATTTTAGCCACTCTGACTGGCGTGAGGTGATATCTGAGTGTGGTTTTGATTTGTATTTCCCTGATGAGGAGCGACATTGAGCATCTTTTCATGTGCCTGTTGGCCATCTGGATGTCTTCCTTAGAGAAGTATCTATTCATCTTTTCTGCCCATTTCTTCACTGGATTATTTGTTTTTCAGGTGTGGAGCTTGGTGAGCTCTTTATAGATTTTGGATAGTAGCCCTTTGTCCGATATGTCATTTGCAAATATCTTTTCCCATTCCATTGGTTGCCTTTTAGTTTTGTTGGTTGTTTCCTTTGCTATGCAGAAGTTTTTATCTACATGAGGTCCCAATACTTCATTTTTGCTTGTAATTCCCTTGCCCTTGGGGATGTGTCAAGTAAGAAATTGCTACGACTGAGGTCAGAGAGGTCTTTTCCTGCTTTCTCCTCTAGCGTTTTGATGGTTTCCTGTCTCACATTCAGGTCCTTTATCCATTTTGAGTTTGTTTTTGTGAATGGTTTGAGAAAGTGGTCTAGTTTCATCCTACTGCATGTTGCTGTCCAGTTCTCCCAGCACCATCTTTTTTCCATTGGATATTCTTTCCTGCTTTGTCTAAGATTAGTTGGCCATACGTTTGTGGGTCTAGTTCTGGTGTTTCTCTTCTATTCCATTGGTCTATGTGCCTGTTTTTGTGCCAATATCATGCTGTCTTGATGATTACAGGTTTGTAGTAGACGCTAAAGTCTGGGATTGTGATGTCTCATGCTTTGGTCTTCTTCTTCAAAAATACTTTAGCTATTCGGAGTCTTTTGTGGTTCCATACAAATTTTAGGATTGCTTGTTCTAGCTCCGAGAAGAATGCTGGTGCAATTTTGATTGGGATTGCATTGAATGTGTAGATAGCTTTGGGTAGTATTGACATTTTAACAATATTTATTCTTCCAATCCACGAGTATGTAATGTTTTTCCATTTCTTTATATCTTCTTCAATTTCCTTCATAAGTTTTCTATAGTTTTCAGCATACATATCTTTTACATCTTTGGTCAGGTATATTCCTACGTATGTTCTGATTCTTGGTACAATTGTGAATGGGATCAGTTTCTTTATTTGTCTTTCTGCTACTTCATTATTAAATGTATATGAACGCAACTGATTTCTGTACATTGATTTTGTATCCTGCGACTTTGCTGAATTCATGTATTGGTCCTAGCAGACTTTTGGTGGAGTTTATTGGATTTTCCATGTGTAATATCATGTCATCTGCAAAAATGAAAGCTTAACTTCATCTTTGCCAAATTAGATGCCTTTGATTTCCTTTTGTTGTCTGATTGCTGATGCTAGCATTTCCAACACTATGTTACACAATAGCGGTGAGAGTGGACATCCCTGTCATGTTCCTGATCTCAGGGGGAAAGTTCTCAGTTTTTCCCCATTGAGGATGATATTAGCTGTGGGCTTTTCATAAATGGCTTTTATGATCTTTAAGTATGTTCCTTCCATCTGGAATTTCTCGAGGGTTTTTATTAAGAAGGATACTGAATTTTGTCACATGCTTTTCTGCATCAATTGACAGGATCATATGGTTCTTACCTTTTCTTTTATTAATGTGATGTATCATATTGATTGATTTGCGAATGTTGAAACAGACTTGCAGCCCAGGAATGAATCCCACTTGATCATGGTGTATAATTCTTTTTATATGCTGTTGAATTCGATTTGCTAGTATCTTATTGAGAATTTTTGCATCCATATTCATCAGGGATATTGGCCTGTACTTCTCTTTTTTTACTGGGTCTCTGTCTGGTTTGGGAATCAAAGTAATGCTGGCTTCATAGAATGAGTCTGGAAGTTTTCCTTCCCTTTCTATTTTTTGGAATAGCATGAGAAGGAAAGGTATTATCTCTGCTTTAAATGTCTGGTAGAATTTCCCAGGGAAGCTATCTGATCCTGGACTCTTATTTGTTGGGAGACTTTTGATAACTGATTCAATTTCTTCGCCGGTTATGGGTCTATTGAAGTTTTCTATTTCTTCCTGTTTGAGTTTTGGAAGTGTGTGGGTGTTTAAGAATTTATCCATTTCTTCCAGGTGGTCCAGTTTCTTGGCACATAACTTTTCATAGTATTCCCTGATAATTGCTTGTATCTCTGAGGGATTGGTTATAATAATTCCATTTTCATTCATGATTTTATCTATTTGGGTCATCTTCCTTTTCTTTTTGAGAAGCCTGGCTGAGGTTTTTCAATTTTGCTTATTTTTTCAAAAGACCAACTCTTGGTTTCATTGATCTGCTTTACAGTTTTTTTACATTCTATATTGTTTATTTCTGCTCTGATCTTTATTATTTCTCTTCTTCTGCTGAGTTTGGAGTGTCTTTGCTGTTCCGCTTCTATTTCCTTTAGGTGTGCTGTTAGATTTTTGGATTAGGGATTTTTCTTGTTTCTTGAGACAGGACTGCATTGCAATGTATTTTCCTCTCAGGACTGCCTTCGATGCATCCCAAAGCATTTGGATTGTTGTATGTTCATTTTCATTTGTTTCCATATATTTTTAAATTTCTTCTCTAATTGCCTGGTTGACCCATTCATTCTTTAATAGGGTGTTCTTTAACCTCCATGCTTTTGGAGGTTTTCCAGACTTTCTCCTGTGGTTGATTTCAAGCTTCATAGCATTGTGGTCTGCAAGTGTGCATGGTATGATCTCTTTTACATTTATTGAGGACTGTTTTGTGACCCAGTATGTGATCTATCTTGGAGAATGTTCCATGTGCACTCGAGAAGAAAGTATATTCTGTTGCTTTGGGATGCAGAGTTCTAGAAATATCTGTCAAGTCCATCTGATCCAATGTGTCATTCAGGGCCCGTGTTTCTTTATTGATCCTGTGTCTAGATGATCTATCCATTGTTGTAAGTTTAGTATTAAAGTCCCCTGCAATTACCACATTCTTATCAATAAGGTTGCTTATGTTTGTGAGTAATTGTTTTATATATTTGGGGGCTCCTGTATTCGGCGCATAGACACTTATAATTGTTAGGTCTTCCTGATGGATAGACCCTGTAATTATTATATAATGCCCTTCTTCATCTCTTGTTACAGCCTTTAATTTAAAGTCTAGTTTGTCTGATATAAGTATGGCTACTCCAGCTTTCTTTTGACTTCCAGTAGCATGATAAATAGTTTTCCCTCCCCTCACTTTTAATCTGAAGGTGTCCTCAGGTCTATATTGCATCTCTTGTAGACAGCAAATAGATGGGTCTTGTTTTTTTTATCCATTCTGATACCCTATGTCTTTTGGTTGGCGCATTTAGTCCATATACATTCAGTGTTGTTATAGAAATATATGGGTTTAGAGTCATTGTGATGTCTGTAGGTTTCATGCTTGTAGTGATGTCTCTGGTACTTTTTCTCACAGAATCCCCTTTAGGATCTCTTGTAGGGCTGGTTTAGTGTTGACGAATTACTTCAGTTTTTGTTTGTTTGGGAAGACCTTTATCTCTCCTTGTATTCTAAATGACAGACTTGCTGGATAAAGGATTCTCGGCTGCATGTTTTTTTCTGTGCATCACATTCAAGATTTCCTGCCATTCCTTTCTTTCCTGCCAAGTTTCAGTATATAAATCCATCAGTAGTCTTATCAGTCTCCCTTTATATGTTATAGCATGTTTATCTCTAGCTGCTTTCAGAATTTTCTCTTTAACCTTGTATTTTGCCAGTTTGACTATGATATATTGTATAGACTATCGATTCAAGTTATGTCTGAAGGAGTTCTCTGTGCCTCTTAGATTTCAGTGCCTTTTTCTTTTGCTAGATCAGGGAAGTTCTCAGCTATGATTTGTTCAAGTATACCTTCAGCTCCTTTCTCTCTTCCTCCTCTAGAATCCCTATTATACAGATATTATTGTCTTTCATCGCATCACTTAGTTCTCTGATTTTCCCCTCATACTCCTGGATTTTTTAAAATCTTTTTCTCAGCTTCCTGTTTTATCATAATTTTATCTTCTAATTCACCTATTCTCTCCTCTGTCTCTTCAATCCGAGCTGTGATCACCTCCATTTTATTTTGCAGCTCATTTATCACATTTTTTAGCTCCTCCTGTTTCTTAGTCCCTTGATATCTGTAGCAATAGATTCTCTGCTGTCCTCTGTACTTTTTTTCAAGCCCAGTGATTAATTTTATGACTATTATTTTAAATTCATTTTCTCTTACATTGCTTACATCGTTTTTGATGAGTTCGTTAGCTGTTGCTACTTCCTGGAGTTTATTTTGAAGAGAATTCTTCCATTTCATCATTTTGGATAGTCCTTGGAGTGGTATGGAACTCCAGGGCTATTCCCATGCTCTCTGGAGTAACTTGTGTTGGTGGCTGGGGCCGCAGTCAGACCTGATGTCTGGCCCCAGCCCACCACTGGGGCCACAGTTAGACTGGTGTGTACCTTATCTTCCCTTCTCCCAAGTGCAGGACTCACTGTGGAGTGGTGAGTGTATATATACATATATACACTCACTTGTGGCCCCTGTCTAGGCAACTTGCACACTGCCAGGCTTGTGGTGCTGCTTCTATTGGATCTGGTGTATTAACCAGTGTGGATCCACAAGGTGCACAGGAGTGGGAGGGGCAGACTCAGCTCACTTTGCCTTCCGTGGTTCACTTCATGAGGGGCCCTGAGGCACCAGGAGGGAGGCAGACCCATCAGAGGGATGGATCCACAGAAGCACAGCTTTGGGTGTTTGCGTGGTGCAAGCAGGTTCCCTGAGGGAACTGGTTCCCTTTGGGATTTTGGCTGGGGGATGGGTGAGGGAGATGGTGCTGGCCAGCGCCTTTGTTCCCCGCCAAGCTGAGCTCTGTCCTCTGGGACTGAACACCTCTCCCTCCCGGTGTCCTCTAGCCCTCTACATGTTGTCTTTAAGCAACTGATGACAGTGTTGTCCCTGTAGGAGTTTTTGTTCAGAATATCAAGTTCTGCAATGGCAATCATCTTAACCAGTGTACAGGTTATTAGTGATCTTATAGTAAAATTCAGAAAAGTTAAGAGCCAGCCCCAGGTGGATTGTGTGTGTAGAGTGCATCTCTTTTTTGCCTTTAACAAAAGCCCCATGGATACTCCTTGGAAACTATCATTTTTTTTTTTTTTTGATCATCATCACATGCTGCTTCAACAAATTGTTCCAGAAGTAATCTCCCTTAATTTTCAGAAAGAAGACATGACTCTCTGGATTAGTTGCATTGGCTTCAAATACTTACTTCCCACTTACATTAATGTGTAGATCATTCAGATAGAAAACCTCTAAAAAACATGATTTTCAGTGACCCATATATACAACATATAATCCAAGACTACAGAATACACATTCTTTTTAAATGCATATAGAAAATTCTCCAGCTTAAGCCATATGTTAGGCCACAAAATAAGTCAGTAAATTTAATAAGACTGAAATGATACCAAACATCATTTTAACTACAGCAGTATGAAACTAGAAATCAACTATAAGAAAGTGAAAAAAAACCGTGGAGATGAAACAACATGCTGCTAAACAATCAAAGTGTCAATGATGAAATCCAAGAGGAAATTCAAAAATACCTTGATACGAATGAAAATGGAACTAGAATCAGCAGTTCTAAGGGAAAGTTTAGGGGGATAAACACCTACCTCAGGAAAAATGCAAAATAAACATTTAACTTTACACTGGAAGGAACTCAAGAAGGAAGAACAAACAAAGCCAAAAGTTAGAAGGAAGAAGATAATAAAAATCAGTGGAAATAACACTAATAATAATTAGTGGAAATAAAACCAAAACTAAGTAAATATAGAAAAAAAAATCAGTAAAACTAAAACGGATTCCTTGAAAAGACAAACAAAATTAATAAACCTTCAGGTAGGCTCACCAGGTAAAAAGTAGGGAGAGCTCAAATCCAGAGTGAAAGGAGAGAAGTTATAATTTACAGCACAGAAATATGTTAGGTACTATGAACAATTCATTGCCAAACAATTGGAAAAATTAGATGAAATGGAAAAATTTTTGTAAATACACAACCTTCTAAGATTGAATCATGAGGAAATAGACAATTGATTTCAAGTAATTAAACTGAATCAGTAATTTTATTTATTTATTTTAATTTATTTTGACAGCATGAGCAGGGGAGGGGCAGAGAGAGAATCCCATGCAGGCTCCATGTTGTCAGGCCAGAACCTGATGCAGGACGTTTCCCTGGAAATGGGAAATCATGACCTGAGCTGAAATCAAGAGTCGGGTGCTCAAGTGACAGCCATCAAGGTGCCCCTGAATCAGTAATTTAAAAACTTTCCCAAAAGACAAAAAAGTTTGAGACCAAATGGTTTCACATGTGTGTTTTTCAAACATTTAATTAAGAGTTCATACTGGAGTACCTGGGTGGCTCAGTCAGTTAAGCCTAGGACCCTTGGTTGTGGCTCAGGTCATGATCTCACGGTCTGTGAGACTGAGTCTCACATTGGGCTGCACACGGAGAGGATGGATTTTGCTTGGGATTCTCTCTCTCCTTCTCTTCCTGTCCCTCCTGCACTCATGCTCTCTGTATCAAAATAAATAAACTTCCCAAAAATAAAAAAAGAGAAAAGATTACATATACTTCTTAAATTGTTAAAAAAATTTTTTTGAAAGCCCAGCATTACCATGATAGCAAAACCTGACAAAGACATCACAATAAAAGGAAATTACATGCCCAGTGTCCCTGATGAACAGATGCAAACCCGTCAACAAGATATTAGCAAACCAACTTCAATAATATATTAAGAGGAAGATAAATCATGATCAGGTAGGATTTATTCCAGGTTCAACATCTGCATATCAATCCATGTTACAAACCACATTAAGAAAATGAAGGATAAAATGCAGATGATCATCTCAATACATGTAGGAAAACCATTTGTAGAGGAAAATTTCAAATCTATACCTATTCCCATGAAACATCTAGATTATGAAAATTTTGTATGAACAAAGTTTGATGAACTAATAGCCTGGTGACTGAGAAGATACAGCAGAGTATCAGAGCATTTCAGTTTAGTTTTAGGTTTGCATGACAAAATCAGGAGCTGTGAGGATTCATTCATAGAGCGACATTTACAAAGGCTTCTTGGCATGCCCAGTTTATTTTTCTCTCCCATCATTCTCAAGGTGATGTGACTTACCTGTCCTAGAACAGGCAAATCCTTTACAAGGTCCTCTCCAGGATAGTCTCAGTGGTGGCATATGATTTTTCCCTTGAGCATAGTAATTGTGCAGTATTCATGGATGTTGCAAAATGAGATCTCTGTGCCAGAAACAAGAGAAAATATTCTACAGCTGTAATGCATCTGGTCTATTTACATTTGGTGCCAGGCTTCTAGCTACTTACAAAGATGATTTTTCTTTGTTACCGTCTAGATTCTCCAAAGAACTATTTCCAAAAAACATTAAATGTGTAATGCGATGGTGTGACCTGTGTTCCTAGTATATGACAAATAACTTCCATCCTGATGCTTAAAAGACAAAGGCTCTCAAGCATCTCAGCTATTAATTGGAAGCAATCTATTTTAAGAATTCTCCAGCCACTTGACTATGTAGTGCTCCTATGGTTCAAAAGCGAATGATTTCCAATATCTAGAGTATCATTTTGCATAAAAATGTATAGCAACAATTATACAGAATGTAAGAGCATAATTTAGGTTATAATGCAACATTTTTTGAATGTCTAAAAATTGGACATTATCTTTTGAAGCAGAGGTATTTTTTTTTTCTATTTTGAAATACTGGAAAGATAAGTTTGTTGGCAGTGTTTTCTCACTTTTTCTTGTGATATGAATGTAGATGCTGTTCAAACTGGAAACTTTGTTGGTGGTATTACTATTTCAGAAAGGATAATCTTAGAAATTTTGTTAAAAGTAAACTTGATTTATTTATCAATGCAGGCATTGATAAAATGCACTTATAGAAATATTCCAATTTTTGTGTCAGAATAGAAAATACAATATTCCCACCAATGAAATAATTCTATTTGAGTCATTTCATGAGTTTGCTGGGTTCTTTAATAGGAGTCCTTTATAAAACCCTCTGGTAAGACTTATTCATAACTAAGTAATACACTTATTCTAAGATATGCACATAGCAAAAAAAAATTACTTAAGCTACCTGTTTGGTTCTGCAAAAGTAGTTTTTGCTTGTTTATTTATATTGTGTGGCCACTGTGTATATTGAATAATAGTTTTCAAGTAAATGGAAACAGTGTCTTGATGAGGAGGCAAATATTTTCTTTCAATTTACCCAGAGGCACCATGTGGGTTAGGAGATTTTAGTTTTTATTATTTTAGGTTTTGAACTTATGATTGTTACTAATAAAAAGCTTTTATGTATTTATGTTACTACTAAAAGCTTTGAGAGTAGAAATTTACCTTGCTTTTTCATTAGCGGCAACTTTGGGGTTACTAACTTGCATATTGTAAAAATGCACAAATACTGGCTAAACTTTAGTCAAATTAAACTAAACTTGGTAGGGCAGAGAAATCAAGATTTAATAGTAGGTAGATCCAGTTTTCTCTCCAAAGCTAACTCCTTGTTCCCTTTCCCACATGGACCCCAGCAGAGGGAAGCTAGGCAACTCTCAACAGTTACCAGCTAATTTTCACTCCAAGGAAGGAATCTAGTTGTTGTTGTTTTTAATTCACCAAGTTGTGTGACCCAACCTTAGCCTGCCCTGCTCTGTGGGTTAGAAATGCGTCCCTCATTTCATTCATGAAGTGACCCCAGCCAGTGACTCAGCCACAGGCATTCCTATGGTAATGACCTTCCTTGTTTGGGTAGCTTTATTTTTTTTTAGCTGCAAATTTCCTTTTGCTTAAATTCAGAGATTAAGTTCTCTTCCTGGGAAGTGCCTCTTAAATTAGAAAAATTACATGGTGAAGTCCTCCTTAATATTTAATATGGCCAATTCTTCATAAAACTTCAGTGTACCATAATGTTCCTTTTCAGAGGACTTTCTCCTTTGTTCTTTGGTTGTATGTTAGGGTGTTTGTCTTTCATTAATAGGTCTTTCCAATGTCTTTCTCAAATTCCAATTTTACAGTATAGAAGAAATGGCCTGGCAGTTGAGTAGTGGGTCTCTTCCATACATAGCATATTTACTTGACATTTTCCCCTCGATGTTAGCTGCATCAAAGCATTTCTGTATCTCAAGACACAATTTCCGATTGATCTGAATGATAACTGATTAGATCAATAGTCAGGTACCAACAATTAATGCAGTCCTAGATATTAACTCAGACTGCTCATTATAATTAAAAAAAATTATTTCAATTATAATGTAGCTTTTCAAATGACATGATTGAACATTAATATTGGTAACCATAGAACCTCAAAATTGTGTCATAAACCAAAAAGGATTAATGAGCCCGGGGTGGGGGGGTGGAGGGGGAAATGGTTTCATAACAACACAGAATCCAGTATAGTGGATACAGTTTAATGTATAATAGAATAGGGATTATTCAGGTCATTTGTGAAATAGATGATCTATTTTTTTTCTTTTTTATGTTTTTCCTTCTCACTAGCTGTGTGTATAGGGTGGGGGAGTGAGTCCTCAGATTTGGCGTAAGCTGTCCACACCCTGTGTGTATACCAGAAGGGGATATTAATCACAGATAAATTCTAAGTATCTTATGCTTCCCCCACTCAGTCATCAGCAAAGGCTAAACAAAATTTAAAAATAATAATAAAGAGAGCTGGAGAGTCATATTCTACCTTGAGAGTGACTGCATGTTTACCAGCCTCCAAACATTCTGCTGAGGATGCTTACCTGTCCTTCGTGACTGAGTAGTGAGCCACCTGCACAAAAACCTAATAATATATCACACCAGGAAACAGCAGGCCCAGCTCCCTGCATAAGTCACACATAGGGAAAACACATTCTTTTCATTTCTAAAATTTTTTCTTTCATTTCCTCCCTTATATTAATGAGGTGATTGAGCAAATTAATCTGTAAATCCCTTCAGGAGAAAGCATTCTAATTTTCTTTTAAGAACTTCTATTGTTACATAAGAATATCTCATTAAGCTTTACTTTTTCCTAGGGAACAGGAAGGCAGCAGGTGATAAAAGAACGAAAAAGATTTTTTAAAGTTATGTTTTTTACCAAAGAAAATTAAAAAGTGTTAAATACACTTTTAAATTATGCATTTTCTTAAAGCCAGGAGTTGAGCATCTGTTTGACTTCCTTTCTAGAGGCTTTTTATGACAATTTCTTCTCTATACAGTAGCAGTGTGAAATGCTTTGACATTATTAAACCTGCTAAAGCCTATTCCCAAGTTTAGGACTTATCTGGTAAGCTGAATAGTTTCCCTTTTGAGTACAATTATGTAGAAACTTCTCATCTGAGTTTTAATATCTTACATTTATCATTTTTATTCAGGGCTCTAAAGTAGAATGATTTTTGTAGCCTTCAGGCAGAGATATTATAAGCAAGATGAAGAGTAAAATCAAATTCTTGTTGTGTATTTGAAAGCTTAACTTGTTTGAAAATATCATACAAACTGGTATTCCTGAAGGAAACACAATAGTGGATGTTAAGTTCCCATTCCTTTAAATTCTTGTTTGTTATTTTCAAATGAAACTTGTCTTTCACATTTAAACATGGTTGCCCCATCACATATCAAGTATTTTTACAATCTATTGCTAAAATGTTGGTAGATTCTTAGGATTTTGAAGTGGGTAAAACATTTATGCAGTGTCTCTGATTTTCTTTTCTCCTAAGATCATTATATTCCCCTTCTCCGTTTCACATCAAAAAAAAAAAAAAAAAAAAGGTCAATTCAAGAAAGGGTTATAATGGATTGACAGTAATTAGTATGAAAAGCATTTTCCTGTCAGCACTGTCATCTTCCTTCTCAAAAAGTCAGTGTTACAGAATGGTATATCTATATTCATAATTTGGTCAATACATTTTAGTAACACACATAGCTATATATAATAGTAATGGTACTCTGAGCACTGATGAAAGAACTTATAGTTTTGTGATCAGTATGACTTTCTTTCTAACTGGAATCAGACCATATGAATTTTCAATGAACTTTTTTTTTTTTATAGGAGTTGGAGAACTTGCCTTGGTTATACATAAAAATGTATTTCATTATACAGGATTTTTAACAGTATGCTATATTTTTGTACCATGACATAAAGAACATTTTTGTTAGTGGATATTTAGTTGATCCTCAAGGTAAGTTTAGGCTTTTCCAACCCCCCACCCACCTTAATAACATGAAAGGGAGCACAGTCTGGGCACCACAAGGGGCCTGTGATCACAGCAAACACCAGGTCCTCTTGCCCACATCTGCCCTGGATGTCCTGGGGCACAAGGAAAAAGAAGTCTCCTTTTAAAAGAACAACTAACATTGAAAGAGCCAATCCTAGAACTCTGTCAAGCAGGGAGCTGCTGAAAATCTCTCCTGGTGGGAGGGGCTGATGGTCTACACTTCTCTACCTTGAAAGCACAGATCAGTGCACAGTCCAGGTACCATAACCAGCCTGCCTCCTTGGTAATTCCATTGCCCTTAGCCCACAGCAACCCTAGCTATCCCACCAAAATCATCACAGGGCCATGGACACTGGAACACTCCTAGTTAGGATTCACCACAGCTGCAGCCTTTGTGTCAAGGTGATACAGGTACAAAGCACCACAGAACACTCCAGGCCCTAACTATTTTGGATATAGATGTCTTGCTAAGGCACCCTGGTGAAGGGTTCTGGTACCCAGAACCCAACAGGGTGCCCCCTGCACAGAGTGCTTAGGAATCTCCAATCCATGCCTTCTTCAGTTCTGGCCAACCCACCAGGATCCCTCAAGTTGCCTTCACTTTGGCAGGACAGCTGAAGCTAGAGTCCTTTCAGCATATAGAACCCTGGGTCTCCATGGCCTGCACCCACTTCAGCTTTAGCTGTCCTGCTAGGGTGTCCAGTGTGTGAAGAGCCACAGGACTCCCACCCCAGAACAGCTCCAGCCAACCAGTGAAATCCACTAAGTACATACAGTCTATATAGCCAACAACCATACATGAGACATTGCGTCAAATTTAGGAGAAGCAGCTCTTCTGTGAAACCATAGAAACACACACAGAACATCAAAAAATGGGGAGACAGAAGAATGTATTTCAAAAGAACGAGACCAAGTCTCAGGAAAAGAACTAAATGAGATGGAGATAAGCACTATGCCTGATTAAGAATTTAAAGTAATGATCGTAAAGATACTTAGTAGGCTGGAGAGAAGAGTGAAGGAACTCAGTGAGACCATCAATAAAGAGACAGAAAATATGAAAAGAGAACCAATTAGAACTGAAGAATACAATATCTGAAAAAAATACAATAGAGGGTATAACACTAGCAGATGCCTAAGTATGTTAGTCTTCTGGAAGACAGGGTAATAGCACACAAACTAAACAGCAAAAAGAGAAACAGATTTTTAAAATTAAGACAGGTTACGGGATCTCTTAAATGTTAAGTAAATGCATATTGACATTATAGAGGTCCCACAAAAAAAAGAAGGGAAGGAGAAGAACACTTTTTTGAAGAAGTATTAGCTGAAAACTTCCCTACCCTAGGGGAGGAAATAGACATCCAAGTTCAAGAAGCACTGAGCGTTCCAAACAAGATAAACCCAAGGAGGTCCAAACTACCACACATAATTAAAATGTCAAAGGTTAAAAAGAATTTTAAAAGCAGCAAGAGAGAAGCACAATGTTATTGTACAAGGGAAACCTTATGAAACTACTGTTTTTTCAGCAGAAAATTTGCAGGCCAGAGGGTGTGGTATGACTTATTCAAAGTGTTAAAATAGAAAAAAATCCTATAACCAAGAATACTTTACCTAGCAATTTTGTCATTTAGAATTGAAAGAGAGACTGGACACCTGGGTGGCTCAGTTGGTTAAGTGGCCGACTTCAGCTCAGGTCATCATCTTGCAGTCTATGAGCTCAAATCCTGTGTCAGGCTCTGTGCTGATAGCTTAGAGCCGGGAGCCTGCCTTGGATTCTGTCTCCCTCTCTCTGTCCCTCTCCCACTTCTGGTTGCTTGCTCTCTCTGTCTCTCAGAAATAAACATTAAAAAAATAAAAAAAAAATAATTGAAGGAGAGGCAAAAGTTTAAAGGAGTTAATCACTACTAATCTAGTCTTACAAGAAAGGTTAAAAGGACATCTTTAAGTGGAAAAGAAAATGCCATAATTAGATGTAAGAAAATTATTATAAAAAGACATACAAGATGATGGCATATACATAAAATGTGGATAAATTAAAAAAAAGTTTAGACTGTTTGAACTTCATCTTAATATAGACCAGTATATACTTAGGATGTGCTATATCAACCTCATGGTAACCACAAACTCAAAACCTTAAGAGACACACAAAAAATAAACAGCAAGAAAGCCAAACATAACACTACAGAGACTCATCAGTCACAAAGAGAGCAAGAGAAAGAGAAAGAAATGGGAAAGAACTACAGAAACAACAATATGGCACTAAGCACATACTTGTCAGTAATTACTTTAAATGGAAATGGACTAAATGCTTCAATTAAAAGATATAGGGTAGCAGAATGGATTAAAAAACAGAATCATATATATGCTGCCTACAAGAAATTTACCTCACATATGGAGACACATACAGAATGAAAGTGAAGGGGTAGACAAACATTTACCATGCAAATGGAAGCAAAAAAAGAAAAAAAGTCATGGTAGTGATGTCTCTATCAAATAAAATAGAGTTTAAAACAAACATTGTAATAAGAGACAAAGAAGGACGTTATTTAATGATAAAGGGATCAAACAAGAGGATTTAACAAATAAATTGAAAATAATACATTAATAGTAGGGGATTTTAAACACCCACTTCCATCAGTGGATAGATCATTCAGGAAGATCAATCAATAATGAAACAGCGTCTTTGAATGACACATTAGACCAGAATGAACTAATAGATACATACAAAATATTCTATCCAAAAACAACAGAGTACACCTTCTTGTCAATGCACATGGAACAATGTCTGGAATAGAACACATGCCAGGTCACAAATAAAGTCTCAGTAAATTTAAGAAGACTGAAATCAGAAACAAACCCATGCTCATACAGTCAATTAATCTATGACAAAGGAGCCAAGAATATACAATTGGGGAAAGACAGTCTCTTCGACAAATGGTGCTGAGAATACTGGACAAATGAAAATGGACCACTGTCATACACCATACACAAAAATAAACTCAAAATGTATTAAAAACCTAAATGTAAGATGTGAAACTATAGAAGAGGACATAGGTAGTAATTTCTATGGCATCAAGTGTAGGAATATTTTTCTAGTTAGGTCTCCTACAGCAAGGGAAACAAAAGCAAAAATGAACTATTGGGACTACATAAAAATAAAAACCTTTTGCACAGAAAATAAAACCATCAACAAAAGCAAGAGGCAACCTACTAAATGGAAGAAATATATACATTCAAATGATATATCTGATAAGGGGTTAATATACAAAATACATCAAGAGCTTCTACACTCAACACCAAAAAAAAAAAAAAAACAGTATTATTAAAAAATGGACAGAAAACATAAACATTTTTCCAGAGAAGACATCCAGATGGTCACAAGACACATAAAAAAGATGCTTGTCACTAATCATCAGGGAAATGCAAATCAAAACCACAATGACATATCACCTTACGCCTGTTAGAATGGCTAAAATCAAAGACAAGAAATAACAAGTTTTGACAAGGATATGGAGAAAAGGAACCTTCATGTACTGTTGGTGGGAATGCAATGTGATACAACCATTATGGAATACAATATGGAATTTTCTCAAATAGAAATAGAAATATCATAGGATCCAATAATTCCACTACTGGGTATTTACCCAGAGATAATGTAGGCATTAATTCAAAAAAGATACATGTACCCCTGCCTTTATTTCAGCATTATTTGCAGTAGCCAAGAAAAGGAAGGAACTTAAGTCTCCATCAACAGATGAATGGATAAGGAAGATGTTGTATATAGGTAATGATTATGCAGCCACAAAAAGAATGAGATTTTGCCATTTGTGACAACATGGATAGACCTAGAGTATACTATGGTAAGTGAATGAAGTCATTCATATGTGGTTTTAAATTAAAAAAAACCACACACAAACACACATAAAAAACACAATTATATATATAAATCATGAGAATTGATGGTTGCTGGGAGAAGGAGGGTCACGTTATGGGCAAAATGGGTGAAGGGGAGTGCAGATACAGGCTTCCAGTTTTGAAATCTATAAATAATAGGAATAAAAGTCACAGCAAATGGAATGTAATCAGTGGTACAATAAGAGCATTGTATGGTGACAACTGTAGCTACACTTGTGGTGAGCAGAGGATAATGTATGGAGAAGTTAATTCACTATGTAGTACACCTAAAACTAATACAACATTGTGTATCAACTCAGTCAAATAAAAAAATTATAAAAGTAGGGGCACCTGGGTGGCTTAGTTGGTTAAGAGTCCAACTTCTGCTTAGGTCATGATCTCGCGGTTTGTGGGTTCGAGCCCTGCTTTGGGCTCTGTGCTGATAGCTCAGAGCCTGGAGCCTGCTCCAGATTCTATGTCTCCCCCTCTCTCTACCCACCCCTGCTCACACTCTGTGTATCATTGTCTCTCAATAATAAATAAATGTTTAAAAAAATTTTAAATTATAAAAGTGCAACATTTTTCTTTGCATCAATTTTAAGATATTTTAAGGAAGCATTTCTGAGTTTAAAATTATGCATATTTGAAGAAGATGGCTGCGCAGGAGGACGCTGGGCTCACCTCATCCGGCTCATCACTTAGATTCCACCTACACCTGCCTAAATAACCCAGAAAACTGCCAGAAGACTAGCAGAATGGAGTCTCCAGAGCCAAGCGCTGACAAGAGGCCCACGGAAGAGAGTAGGAAGGGCGGAGAGGCGGTGCACAATGCACGGACTGGCGGGAGGGAGCCTGGGCAGAGGGGCAGCCCGCCGGCCAAGCAGAGACCCCGAGTCTGGCTTGCAAAAGCGGAGGGGCCGGATGGAGTGTGTTCTGACAACAAGCGGGACTTAACATCTGGAAGGTTATAATTTAACAGCTCTGCTTGGAGAACCAGATTGCTGGAGGACAACAGGAGGGAGAGTTGTTGAGCCCCAGATGACAGAGCTCAGCTTGGCGGGGAACAAAGGCGCTCGCCAGCGCCATCTCCCTCGCCCATCCCCCAGCCAAAATCCCAAAGGGAACCAGTTCCTGCCAGGGAACTTGATTGCACTGTGCAAACCCCCAATGCTGTGGTTCTGCGGAGCCACCCCTCCAGCAGGTCTGACTCCCTCCCAGTGCCACAGGGCCCCTCCTGAAGAAGATTTCTGAAGGAAAAGCGAGCTGAGCCTGCCCCTCCCGCCCCTGTGCACCTTGCCGATCCTCCCCAGCTAATACGCCAGATCCCCAGCACCACAAGCCTGCCAGTGTGCAAGTAGCCCAGATGGGCCATGCCACCCCACAGTGAGTCCCACCCCTAGGAGAGGGGAGGAGAAGGCACACACCAGTCTGACTGTGGCCCCAGCAGTGGGCTGGGGGCAGACATCAGGTCTGACTGCAGCCCTGTCCACCAACGCTAGTTATTTAAGACAGCACAGAGGAAGTGCCCTGCAGGTCTGCACACTCCAGGGACTATCCAAAATAATGAAACGGAAGAATTCCCCTCAAAAGAATCTCTACGAAAAAAAGACAGCTAATGAACTGATCAAAAAGGATTTAAACAATATAACAGAAAGTGAGTTTAGAATAATAGTCCTAAAATTAATCACTGGGCTTGAAAACAGTATACAGGACAGCATAGAACCTATTCCTACAGAGATCAAGGGACTAAGGAACAGCCAGGAGGAGCTAAAAAGGCTATAAATGAGCTGCAAAATAAAATGGAGACAACCATGGCTCGGACTGAAGAGGCAGAGAGAGAATAGGGGAACTTGAAGATAAAATTATGGAAAAAGAGGAAGCTGAGAAAAAGATAAAAAAATCCAGGAGTATGAGGGGAAAATTAGAGAAGTGATGCACTAAAGAGAAATTATCTATGCATAATTGGTATTCCAAAGGAGGAAGAGAGAGGGAAAGGTGCTGAAGGTGTATTTGAAGAAGTAATAGCTGAGAACTTCCCTGATCTGGGGAAGGAAAAAGGCATTGAAATCCAAGAGGCACAAAGAACTCCCTTCAGACGTAACTTGAATTGATCTTCTGGCACGACATATCATAGTGAAACCAGCAAAATACAAGGATAAAGAGAAAATTCTGAAAGCAGCTAGGGATAAATGTGCTCTAACGTATAAAGGGAGACCGATAAGACTTGTGACCGATCTCTCTACTGAAACTTGGCAGGCCAGAACGGAATGGCAGAAAATCTTCAATGTGATGCACAGAAAAAATGTGCAGCCAAGAATCCTTTATCCAGCAAGTCTGTCATTTAGAATACAAGGAGAGATAAAGGTCTTCCCAAACAAACAAAAACTGAAGGAATTCATCACCACTAAACCAACCCTACAAGAGATCCTAAAGGGGATCCTGTGAGACAAAGTACCAGAGACATCGCTACAGGCATGAAACCTACAGACATCACAATGACTCTAACCCATATCTTTCTATAACAACACTGAATGTAAATGGACTAAATGCGCCAACCAAACGACATAGGGTATCAGAATGGATAAAAAAACAAGACCCATTTATTTGCGGTCTACAAGAGATGCAATATAGACCTGAGGACGCCTTCAGATTAAAAGTGAGGGGAGGGAAAACTATTTATCATGCTACTGGAAGTCAAAAGAAAGCTGGAGTACCTATACTTATATCAGACAAACTAGACTTTAAATTAAAGGCTGTAATGAGATGAAGGGCATTATATAATAATTAGAAGGTCTATCAATCAGGAAGAGCTAATAATTATAAATGTGTATGAACAGAATCAGGGAGCCCACAAATATAGAGAACAATTAATCACAAACATAAGCAACCTTATTGATAAGAATGTGGTAATTGCAGGGGAGTTTAACACTCAACTTATAGAAATGGATAGATCATCTAGACACAGGATCAATAAAGAAACAAGGGCCCTGAATGACACATTGGATCAGATGGACTTGACAGATATATTTAGAACTCTGCATCCCAAAGCAACAGAATATACTTTCTTCTCGAGTGCATATGGAACATTCTCCAAGATAGATCACATACTGGGTCACAAAACAGTCCTCAATAAATGTAAAAGAATTGAGATCATACCATGCACACTTGCAGACCACAATGCTATGAAGCTTGAAATCAACCACAGGAAAAAGTCTGGAAAACCTCCAAAAGCATGGAGGTTAAAGAACACCCTACTAAAAATGAATGGGCCAACCAGGCAATTAGAGAAGAAATTTAAAAATATATGGAAACAAATGAAAATGAACATACAACAATCCAAACGTTTTGGGATGCAGCGAAGGCAGTCCTGAGAGGAAAATACATTGCAATCCAGGCCTTTCTCAAAAAACAAGAAAAATCCCAAATCCAAAATCTAACAGCACACCTAAAGGAAACAGAAGCAGAACAGCAAAGACAGCCTAATCCAGCAGAAGAAGAGAAATAATAAAGATCAGAGCAGAAATAAACAATATAGAATGTAAAAAAACCGTAGAGTAGATCAATGTAACCAAGAGTTGGTTTTTTGAAAAAATAAGCAAAATTGATAAACCTCAGCCAGGCTTCTCAAAAAAAAAAAAAGGTAGATGACCCAAATAGATAAAATCATGAATGAAAATGGAATTATAACCAATCCCTCAGAGATACAAGCAATTATCAGGGAATACTATGAAAAATTATATGCCAACAAACTGGACAACCTGGAAGAAATGGACAAATTCCTAAACACCCACACGCTTCCAAAACTCAGTCAGGAGGAAATATAAAGCTTGAACAGACCCATAACCAGTGAGGAAATTGAATCAGTTATCAAAAGTTTCCCAAAAAATAAGAGTCCAGGACCAGATAGCTTCCCTGGGGAATTCTACCAGACATTTAAAGCAGAGATAATACCTATCCCTCTCAAGCTATTCCAAAAAATAGAAAGGGAAGGAAAACTTCCAGACTCATTCTATGAAGGCAGTATTACTTTGATTCCTAAACCAGAGACCCAGTAAAAAAAAGAGAAGTACAGGCCAATATCCCTGATGAATATGGATGCAAAAATTTCAATAAGATACTAGAAAATCGAATTCAACAGCATATAAAAAGAATTATTCACCATGATCAAGTGGGATTCATTCCTGGGCTGGAGGGCTGGTTCAACATTCGCAAATCAATCAACATGATACATCACATTAATCAAGAAAATATAAGAACCATATGATCCTATCAATAGATGTAGAAAAAGCATTTGACAAAATTCAGCATCCTTTCTTAATAAAAACCCTCGAGACAGTTGGGATAGAAGGAACATACTTAAACATCATAAAAGTCATTTATGTAAAGCTCACAGCTAACATCATCCTCAATGGGGAAAAACTGAGAGCTTTCCCCCTGAGATCAGGAACATGACAGGGATGTCCACTCTCACCACTGTTGTTTAACATAGTGTTGGAAGTTCTAGCATCAGCAATCAGACAACAAAAGGAAATCAAAGGCATCAAAATTGGCAAAGATGAAGTCAAGCTTTCACTTTTTGCAGATACCATGATATTATACATGGAAAATCCGATAGACTCCACCAAAAGTCTGCTAGAACTGATACATGAATTCAGCAAAGTTGCAGGATACAAAATCAATGTACAGAAATCAGTTGCATTCTTATACACTAATAATGAAGCAAAGAAAGGCAAATAAACAAACTGATCCCATTCACAATTGCACCAAGAAGCATAAAATACCTAGGGATAAATCTAACCAAAGATATAAAAGATCTGCATGCTCAAAACTATAGAAAACTTATGAAGGAAATTGAAGAAGACATAAAGAAATGGGAATACATTCCATACTCATGGATTGGAAGTAGAAATATTGTCAAAATGTCAATACTACCTAAAGCTATCTACACATTCAATGCAATCCCCATCAAAATTGCACCAGCATTCTTCTCAAGCTAGAACAAGCAGTCCTAAAATCCATATGGAAGCACAAAAGGCCCCGAATAGCCAAAGTAATTTTGAAGAAGACCACCAAAGCAGGAGGCATTACAATCCCAGACTTTACCTCTACTACAAAGTTGTAATCATCAAGACAGCATGGTATTGGCACAAAAACAGACACATAGACCAAAGGAATAGAATAGAAACCCCAGAACTAGACCCACAAACATATGGCCAACTCATCTTTGACAAGCAGGAAAGAACATCCAATGGAAAAAAGACAGTCTCTTTAACAAATGGTGCTGGGAGAACTGGACCGCAGCATGCAGAAGGCTGAAACTAGACCACTTTCTCACACCATTCACAAAAACAAACTCAAAATGGATAAAGGACCTGAATGTGAGACAGGAAACCATCAAAACCCTAGAGGAGAAAGCAGGAAAAGACCTCTCTGACCTCAGCCGTAGCAGTTTCTTACTTGACACATTCCCAAGGGCAAGGGAATTAAAAGCAAAAATGAACTACTGGGACCTCATGTAGATAAAAAGCTTCTGCACAGCAAAGGAAACAACAAAACTAAAAGGCAACCAACGCAATGCGTAAAGACATTTGCAAATGACATATCGGACAAAGGGCTAGTATCCAAAATCTATAAAGAGCTCACCAAACTCCACACCCGAAAAACAAATAACCCAGTGAATAAATGGGCAGAAAAGATGAATAGATACTTCTCTAAAGAAGACATCCAGATGGCCAACAGGCAAATGAAAAGATGCTCAACATCGCTCCTCATCAGGGAAATACAAATCAAAAGCACACTCAGATATCACCTCACGCCAGTCAGAGTGGCTAAAATGAACAAATCAGGAGACTATAGATGCTAGAGAGGATGTGGAGAAACAGGAACCCTCTTGCACTGTTGGTGGGAATGCAAATTGGTGCAGCCACTCTGGAAAACATTGTGGGGGTTCCCCCCAAAATTAAAAATAGACCTACCCTATGACCCAGCAATAACACTGCTAGGAGTTTACCTAAGGGATACAGGAGTACTGATGCATAGGGGCACATGTACCCCAATGTTTATAGCAGCACTCTCAACAATAGCCAAATCATGGAAAGAGCCTAAATGTCCATCAAATGACGAATAGATAAAGAAATTGTGGTTTATATACACAATGGAGTACTACGTGGCAATGAGAAAGAATGAAATATGGCCCTTTGTAGCAACGTGGATGGATCTGGAAAGTGTTAAGTGAAATAAGCCATAAAGAGAAAGACAGATACCATACGTTTTCACTCTTATGTGGATCCTGAGAAACTTAACAGAAGTCTATGGGGGAGGGGAAGGAAAAAAAAAAGTGGTTAGAGTGGGAGAGAGCCAAAGCCTAAGAGACTCTTAAAAACTGAGAACAAACTGAGGGTTGATGGGGGTGGGAGGGAGGGGAGGGTCGGTGATGGGTATTGAAGAGGGCACCTTTTGGGATGAGCACTGGGTGTTGTATGGAACCAATTTGACAATAAATATCATATATTAAAAAAAAATAAAATAAATAGATAAAATTATGCATATTTAAATATAGTCATTATGCTATTGCTTTCCAAAAATGTTACACCAATTACCATTCTGTTGAAATATTCATGAACCTTTTCCCACAATTTGAACAATTCTTAACATTACCAAATATATCAAGTGTATCTGTTTTTCTTCATTTTTACTTTTCTTCCTAGATAGCATGTGAGGTTAAATATTTGCTTTATTTAAAAGTAATTTCAATGTGTTTTTTGGAGTTTGCCTATTTACAAACTTTTCCAATCATTGGGTTATTTTCTCAGTCCCTTATTTTTATTTTTTTTCTTACATAGGCTTTAAATATTCCCCCCAGTCTGTTATTAGTTTTCAAAAAAAATTGTTCCCAACAAGCGTGCCTGGGTGGCTGTCAGTTAAGCATTGGACTCTTGATCTTGGCTCGGGTCATGATCTCATTAGACCGAGCCCCATGTTGGTCTTCCCGCTGAGAACACTGAGCCTGCTTGGGATTCTCTCTCCCTTTCTCTCTGCCCTTCCCTGCTCATGCTTTCTTTCTCAAAATAAATAAATAAACATTTAAAAACAAAAAGGAAAAGCTCTTCCCTGACACACTTTTATTTTAAAAAGTTTTATTTTAAAAAGCTTTATTTTAAAAAGTTTAATTATGTAATTAAATTCATTAGTTGTTCTTTTATGATTTCTTCCTCTAGAAGCTTGCTAATGGGTCTTTATCCTGAAGTTTGAACATTTTAAGGTTTTTATTTTATGTTTAGTATCTGAAATTTATATTAAGAGGTAAAAGGTAAATCTCCAACCCTTTTTTCTTTCAGAAGTTTGATAGTTTACTCATAGATCAAAATATTGGAGCTTAAGTTAATTTGTATTTGGTATGAGATAAGGACTTTTTCTTTTTTTAATGTCCACTCTTTATAGCACCATTTATTGAATATATTTCCTGTCTTCATTGGCAACCGTGTCAGAAAGGAAAAAGAGGAAGGGAATAAGAAGAACAGGCAAGAAGATGCATGTGGGGAGAGCCAGGGGTAGTAGAATAGAGATAAACCTATTCTGGTGGTCACACAAATGTACATGTGTGAAAATGGCATAGAATCACACACACACACACACACACACACACACAAACCCATACACACACACATAAAATGGATGTAAAACTAGTGAAGCTTGAATAAATAGGACTACATCAGTGTCCGTGTTTTAGCTGTAGTATTATACTATACTTATACAATGTTAACATTGGGAGGAACAGGGCAAATGGTGTGTAAGTTCCTTCAGTATTATCACAAAATAAAAATTATCTGTGAAAATTTATTCTAAAATAAAAGGAAATACTTTTAACAAAAATAACTTTGAAATTGTTGAATCCTTGAAATGAAAGCCAAAAGATATTTGAACAAAATATGGTTCATTAATGACCAAAAGAGAGGGACACTTTCAGATTAAGAACTGTTAAATAAACAGGCAACTGTTAGAGAAAAAATTGTTACTAACCTACTCAGCAATCTCATTTGGTAGACTATGCTTTTTTTATCTCCATAAAATGACCTAAAATGTACAGTACCTGGTGAAGAGGTTAGGGGAAGTAGTTGACTTTCATAAAGCAGTTATGCATCTAAATGGAATGAGTATAAATACAGTTGCTATAGAAAAGTGATAAACTGATTAAGTTTCTATTTCCATTACAATTAAAATTTATCATTTTGAGCAAAATCTTCTGTTTTCAAGACATCTATAAAATGCCTGAGAAAGTGATTATACAAGTTCCCATGAGACACTTTAAAAAATATGTCTATCACCACATCCATGGGGATGTAACAGAAGACAGATGCCCATTCAATATAAAACAGATGTTTTACCATTCAGACATGATCAAAGATAAATCAATGGTTTTGAAGACAGTAGTCTCCTTTTTGAATGTGTTCATTCATAGATACAACTGTTCAGTCACAGCAATAACATAAATTTGGCCTGGAAGTATTGCAAATTGCTTTAAACATGTAGATTTTATCAAGAAAGGGTCCTTCCTCATTCATGTATTTTAAAAAGAGAACTTCACACCTGCATGGATTGCCTAATTATCTATTAATTCTAGTCCCAAACTGCATTTGAAAATGAGAAAAGGCCCAGATACATTAGTGGTGCAACTCAGAATAAAGTCATCCTTTTTTTAAAAAATAAATTATGTTATAGTTTGCAGAATGCTTTCACCTAGATTACCTCATCTGATTAAAGGAAGCATTCTGACTTCTGTTTATACTGTTGAGAAAAAGGAGACTTAGCATCAGTGATTTAGAGATGATGTCACAGTGATACGAGCGGAGCCAGAGTTTAGATCCAGCATTTGTGTTTCCATTTTCAACATTCTATGGTAGCACCTTATTTTCTATAACAAGCAGTGCTATAAGCTTGTGGTAGGCAGAGTGATGGTTCCCCAAAGATGGACGCTCCAATCTTAAGATCTGTGAATATGTTAGCTTCCATGGCAAAAGAGGTTTGTGAATTTGATTGCATTTAGTATCTCAAGATGGGAGATTATCTTGGATTATCTAAATAAACTCAGTTTAATCACAAGGGATCTTCTCAGGAAAAAAAGTAGGAGAGTCATCAGCGATCTGGAAGTAGAGATCTGCCTGATGTGGTGTCACATACCAGGAGCACAGGTGGCCTCTAAAAGTTGGGAAAGGCAAGAAGAGGGATTCTTCCTCGGAGTCTACAGAAACAATACACACCAGATGACACTTTGATTTTAGCTCATCGTAACCCATTTCAGAACTCTAACCTCCAGAACTACTAGAAAATAAACTTGGGTTGTTTTAAGCCACTAAATTTATGGTAATTTGTTAATCCACCAATAAGAAACTAATAAAAAACTCTCAAGTTAATACTTGTTGTAAATTACTACCCCAGTGATTTTGCTTTTAGGTAAAAGATTCTAACTAGGAATTCATTTCCCAATAGAAAACCATGAAAAAAAATCAAATGTCTTCATTCTGATTTACTGATTTTTGTGTTTCCTTTCTCTTCACTCCTGTCATTTCTTAATGAAAAAAAAAAGTTTTGATTTATCATACTTAAGGATTGTGTTTTCCACAATCTTAATACCCTTCCAGGCTTTAGATTCCTTCTGGGTAATTTTACCACCACCACCTCCACCACCACCACCAACAAAAAGATATTATTTTTTATTGTTATATGACTTGGTAGTAAATTGTGCAAATCAATCAACCTCTGTAGTATCAGCAGAGGTCAATATGGTATGATATTCTAGGAATCTTATTGCTAAGTTCCCTATAACGTGAGGAGTATTAATTTCATATATATACATGCACGTGTATAAAAATGTTTTATTTTAAATTATCAATATTAGTTTTCTATATGGGCCTCCATCAAATTTTGTCTATGCATTAATTAGTCAGCAGAAGATAATTCTAGTCATATCTATTTAAATATTATTAATACAAGGTTTGTTACCATGAATTTGTGCCATATCACCTTTGCTTCAGACACGCATAGAGGTACTGAACAAGGAATGCTTATGCAGTGTCCTGGGTTCAAATATAGGCATTCTGTCTGTGGTTAACATCTGCTGAATTATAAAAGAGCCACTTAATTTATGATTTTACGGGACTGTAGAGTAATTTCTAGAGAGAAGGGCCTTGGAGCCTCGCTGTATTTCTTCATCCAACCACTTGTCATAGATTGCAAGTGAACATTTTTAAATTTTCCTTAAGGATTTGAGGAAGAATAAGCATGGGCTATTCAGTGTCTCAGTAATTGAATATATTAATGCATTCAAAAGAGTAGTAAGACTCAAATTGTACTTTTTCCTTGCTTGGTCACCATGAAACTATGCTAGGTTTCTTCTCAAAGCCTTTTTTTTTTTTTTTTTTTTTTTTTACATAGAAGTAGTATTTAGGTTCTTGTCTCTTAAAAAATATTCAGCTATAAACTGTAGATACAAATTATAATCCTTAATTCACACACATATGTGAAGTTTAAAAAACCCAAAATTTATGCAAAAATACATGACTATCTTTATCTGGAATAGAAATTACATAAAGAATGAAAAAGACCAGAATATGATCTCTATTTGAAAAATATTTAAATTACTCTTGTTCTCCTGCACATATAAAATATATCTGTAAGAATATTCATTGTCTTATCTAGGTTTAATTCATCAGGCCATTTAATGTAGCAGGTGACATGGACTTCAGTAGTATTTGCCAACTCAGTATTTATTCATACTTAAAAAATCACTGTATTTAAGTATGATTGATTTACAAAAACTGTACACATTTAATGTATATAACTCAAATTTGGAGGTAAATATCCACCTGTGAAACCATCACCACATTCCATGCCATAAACATATCCATCATGTCTAAAGGTTTTTTCCTGCCACTATTATTGTTAGTATTTGTGATGAGAACACTTAATATTGTATATGAGATAATTTTCTGACAAGGTAGATTTTATGTTAACTAGAGGTACTATTCTGTACAGCAGATCTCTAGGACTTACTCATCTTGTTTAACTGTACCCTTTGACTAATACCTTCTCCTTTTCCTGAGGTAGTGTTGACTCTTTACCCATATGCTGTGCATATCCTTCAAGCATCAAGAGAAGAACCATTGTGAAATTACCATATCTGTTTCATGCTGTTTACCTTCAGTTGTCTTCTGTGCTTTTATGAGCTCACTGACTACTCTAAATCAACACACTTAAATAGTCTTATAAATATCCCCTTGCCTACTCATCCAGAACTCATTATTATTTATGTTTAGAGAATAATGAAGCTCTAGTTCATCGACATTATGATTTATAACACCTTGAGGAAGGAAGGAGATTACAATAACTTAAAATTATTACTGTGTAGCATTCTTTTTTTAATGTAGACTTCAACATACTTTCAGGTAATGCTTCATTTTTTTTTCTAGCGAGGCTTTGGAAACATGAAATATTTGAATATATGAAAATCCGTTTTTTACTGAGCCCATCTTTTTTTATTTTTACACTCCTGGATTAAAAGGACTACATTTTATAATTTTCAATTAACTCCACATGCATAGGACTCAAGTCGATAATCCTGATGATATGTTCAAGAGTATTTCAGTATCAAGAACTTTAGTATCAAGGCTCTATAGCTATATATAGGCTATATATATATATATACACACACACATATATATAGTATATATAAATATACATATAGTATCAAGGCTATATAGATCTTATTGGGAAAAAAACTTTCAAAAGTTTATACAGCAAATCAAATAGTACTTTAAAAAGTGTTGTGTAGTACAATCAAAGGAAAGACAATGGTAAAATCACATAGTGTTAAGCAAATCTAAGTCCAAAAGTTAATGAATAATATTGGCATTCTACTTTGTGAGTTTTTTGCTATAGTCATAATGAGAAATCATAATGCTGACAAAGGTTCTCTCTGAACTGAACATGGCCCAGGAATCCATGTGTTCCATAAAGGTATGTATTGATTAAATAATACTATACACGTTTTTACCTTATTAATTTATAAGTTGATTCAATCCACATTTTCCCTTATCAGAGTAATTGGAGTTAAATAGATGCTTCAATTAACTAAGTATATCAGGGGCAACTGGGTGGCCCAGTTGGTTAAGTGTCCGACTTCAGCTCAGGTCATGATCTTGCGGTTTTTGAGTTCAAGCCCTGCGTCGGGCTCTGTGCTGACAGCTCAGAGCCTGGAACCTGCTTTGGATTCTGTGTCTCCTTTTATCTCTGCCCCTCCCCGACTTGTGCTCTGTCTCTTTCTATCAAAAATAAATAAATGTAAAAAAAATTTAAGTATATCAAACAGCGTGTTCTCTGACAGTGTCCACCCAAACTAAGGTGTAAATTTTCATTTTAATTTTCAAAGGAGAACATAGCTGATACAAGTTTGGTTACCTATTAATATAGGTTGCTCACTCCAATATAGGTTGCCACATTTGAGAAATAAATTTTAAAATCTGGTTATATACACACAACCAAACAACTTATAACCCTGCAAAAGAGCTCTTTGAATGCTTTTTAGTTAAAGTATAGACATAAACACACACACACACACACACACACACACACACACATATATTCTAAGTGTTTTTGTTATATTGGAAGGTTTAAAAATATCTATAGAACTCTACATTATGTAGTACACTTAATCATTTTACAACATCTTTTCTAGTTATATGGAAAACAGGTCATTAAGTAAATATTTTAGCTGGAATTCAGACAAATAGAAATCTACAACTTGATAGGATGTACAATTCTTTTGCAAGAGGTAAACTAGCAGTCAGGAAGTAACGTCTGTAAATATTTATGTACTCAACATAAGAACACCTAAATATGTAAAACATTAATAGATCTAAAATGAGAAATAGTAGTACAATAAAAGTATGGTACTTTAATGCCATAGTTTCATTAATGCAGAAATCACAAATGGAAAATCAATATGGAAACACCGGTTTACATGACATGATAGACCAGAGGGACTAAACATATGGAGAATATACTATCCAAAGCAGCAGAGTACACATGCTTCTCAAGTGCACAGGGAAGATTCTCCAGGACAGATCATATGTTAGGCCACAAAACAAGTCTTAAAAAAGTTAAGAAGATTAAAATTATATGAAGCATCTTTTCAGACCACAGTGGTATACAGCTAGAAGTCAATTACAAGAAAAAAGTAAGAAAACTTTTAAAGTATCTTGAGATGAAGGAAAATAGAAATAAAATATGGCAAAACTTATGGAATACAGTAAAAGCAGTTCTAAAAGCAAGTTCCTAGTGTTAAAATCCTCAAAAAAAGAAGAAAAATCTCTAATACCTAACTTTCCAACTCAAGGAACTAGCACAAGGCAAATAAAGCCCAAAGCTAGTAGAAGGAAGGAAATAACTAAGAGAAGAAATAAGTGAAAAGTACAAAAAATCTAAAAAGACAATGAAAGAGTTAAATGAAACTAAGAGCTGGTTCTTTGAAAAGATTAACAACATTGAGAAGTGGTAGCCAGACCCATCAAAAAAAAAAAAAAAAAAAGGAGTACTCAAAATCAGAAATGAAATACAACTAATACCACAGAAGTACAATGTATAATAACAGCCTATAAAAATAAAGTATCAACAAATTGGAACAAATGAAAAGAAATGCATAAATTCCTCAAAACATAGGACCTTCCAAGACTGAATCATGAAGAAATAGAAAATATGGACAGACATATAACTAATAATCAGTAATCAAAAACTCTCAACAAATAAAAGTCCAGTATCTGATGCTTTACTGGTGAATTCTTCCCTATATTTAAAGATCAATAACAATCCTTCCCAAATTCTTTCAAAAAATACAAGAGGAGAGAATACCTCCAAACTCATTTTTATGAGACCAGAATTACCCTGATACCAAAATCAGACAAGAATGCCACAAGAAAATTACAGATCAATATCCCTGATGGATATAGATGCAAAACTCCTCAATAAAATATTGACAAATCAAATTCAACAATACATTAAGGGGATCATACATCACAATCAAGTGGGATTTATTCCAGGGATGCAAGAATGGTTAAACATCCACAAATC
Source organism: Panthera tigris (assembly GCF_018350195.1). Lineage (NCBI taxonomy): Eukaryota > Metazoa > Chordata > Mammalia > Carnivora > Felidae > Panthera > Panthera tigris. The sequence goes on along the minus strand of NC_056660.1, from coordinate 161,872,308 downwards.
AACATGACATACCACATAAACAAAATAAAGGATAAAAATCATATGATCATCTCCATAGATGCAAAAAAACCATTTGACAAAATTCAACATCTAGTTTTGATAAAAACTCTCAACAAAGTGGGTATAGAGGGAATGTACCTTAACGTAATAAAGGCCATATATGACCTGTCCAGAGGTAACATCATACTTGGGTGTGGTAAGATAAAAACTTTTCCTCTAAGACCATGAACAAGAAATTATTACCCACTCTTGATACTTCAACATATTATTGAAAGTCCTAGTCAAATCAGTTAGTTCAGAAAAAGGGAAAACAGATTAGAAAAGAAGAAAATTGTCATTATTTGCTGATGACATTATACATAGAATTCTTAAGCACCAAGAAATTGTTAGAATTCAGCAAGAATTCACTAAAGTTGCAAATTACAAAAATCAATCCACAAAAAACTGTGTTTCCATACTGTATTAATGAAGTATCAGAAAGAAATTAAGAAAACAATCCTATTTCAATTGCATCAAATAAAATATGTAGTAAAAAATCAATCAAAGAGGTGAAAGACATATACACTGAAAACTCTAAGACCCAGATTAAAAAAAAATGAAGACACAATTAAATGCAAAGATATTCCATGCTCATGGATTTTAAGCATACTGTTAAAATGTCCTTACTACCAAAAGCAATCTACATATTCAATGCAATCCTATTAAAATTTCAATGGCATTTTTCACAGAACTAGAACAAACAATTCTCAAATTTGTAAGAACCATACAAGACCCCTACTAGCCAAAACAATCTTAAGAAATAACAAAGCTGGTGGCATCACACTCCCTGATTTTAGACTATATTAAAAAGTTGTAGGAATCAAAACAGTATGGTATTGGCATAAAAATTGACTTATAGATCAGAATAGAGAGGCTAAGAATAAGCCCACACATACATAGTCTATTAGTTTACGGTAAAAACAGCAAGAAAATACAATGGGGATAGAGTAGTAGTCTTCAACAAATGGTGCTAGGAACACTAGACAACCACATGCAAAAGAATGATACCCTACCACTAACTTTCACTAAACACAAAAATAAATTCACAGTGGATTAAAGAATGTAAGAGCTGAAACCCTAAAACTCCTGAAAGATAACAATGGCAGTAAGCTCCTTGGTATCGGTCTTGGAGGTAACTTTTTGGATAAAATACTAAAAGCAAAGGCAATAAAAGCAAAAAACAAACAAACAAACACAAAAAAAGTAAGTGGGACTGCATGAAACTTCAAAGCTTCTGTATATCCAAGGAAACCATCACCAAAATGAAAAGATCAGCTGTGGAATGGAAGATTTTTTTCAAGTCATACCTAATAAGGGGTTAATACTCAAAATCTGTAAGGAACTCATCAACTCAATAGCAGAAAACAAACAAAATAAAACCTAAAAATGAGGAGAGGATCTTAATAAACATTTTCCAATAAAGACATACTTACGTGCAATAGGTACATGAGAAGATGCTGGACATCACTAATCATCAGGGAAATAAAATCACAGTTGCAATAAATTACCACCTTAAACCTGCTAGAATAGTGATTACCAAAACAGAGAGACAAAACACAAGTGTTAGCAAAGATGTGGGTAAAACTGAATCCTCATGCACTGACAGTGGGAATGTAAGTTAGTGCAGCCACTATGGAAAACAGTATGGAGTCTCCTCAAAAAATATTAAAAATTAAACTACAATATGATCTAGTCATTCCATTTATGGGTATTTATTTAGGGAAAATGAAAACACTAACCAAAATAGATACATGCACCCCCATGTTCCTTACAGTGTTCTCTATAATAACAAAGACCTAAAAATACCTAAATAATGATTGATGAATGGATAAAGAAAATGTGGTATATATATATATATATATATATATATATATATATATATATACACACACACACACACACACACACAACAATATTGTTCAGCTACAAACCGTATATAAGGACCCTAAAAGCATTATGCTAAGTGAAATAAGTCATACAGAAAGAGACATACAATATGATCTCACTTATATGTCATATCTAGAAAAACAAAAAAAGAAATCAAAACCTGAGCCCATGGATATAGATAACAGATTGGTGGTTGTCAGAAACAGAGGGTAGAGATTGAGTGAATTGGTAAAGGGGATCAAAAGGAACAATTTGCCAGTTATAAAATCAGTTAAGTCATGGGGATGTAATGCACAGCATGGGGGCTATAATTAATACTGTATTGAATATTTGAGTGGAACATCACGAGATAACAAATATTTTAACTATGTGTACTGATGGATGTTAACTGGATTTACTGTGGCATTTTGCTATTATGCCAATGTCAAATCATAACATTGTATACCTGAGAGTCTTTCAATTAAATTTAAAAAGTTCATAATTGAGCAGAAAAAACCCAAAGGGACAAGAGTAAAAGAAAATTCTGAGGGTCTTTTTTTTCCCTAAAGTTTATTTATTTTGGGAGAGACAGAAACAGCACAAGTGGGAGAGAAGTAGAGAGAGAGAGAGAGAGAGAGAGAGAGAGAGAGAGAATATGAATGAATCCCAGGCAGGCTCTGTGCTGCTAGCACAAGGACCAATGTGGGGCTCAAACCCACAAAGCCATGAGATCATGACCTGAGCTGAACCCGAGTTGGATGCTCAACCAACTGAGCCACCAAGGTGCCCCCAAAAACTATGATGTCTCTTTTTATAAAGACACTAGTCCTATCTTATCAGGGCCCCACTTTTATAACCTCATGTAATTCCAATTAGCTCTTTTAGGCCCAATTTTCAAATATAGTTATATTGGGAGCTAAGGCTTCAAAATAGGAACTTTGGGGAGATACACAATTCAGGGTGTAGCACTGAATATGCAATTTTATATTGGATGCATGCTATTATTTTGTGAGATAATTTAAGTAGAAAACCATCTGAAAGTTTTCTTGACCCCTTCAAATTATTTTTTTCTTCAAGATTTTTTTTAAGGTTGTAGTTTTATAGTCAGGAGCAGCAGAAAAAGTTGACTTTTTGTCATTGTGTTTTCTATTTTGTTTTACTTCCTTTATCTTTCAGGGAATAGCTAGTAAGTTGGCAGATTTCTCTCTCCAAGGGCACATCTCTGGTCTAAGTGCCATCAGGAGGAGTGGGGGATAGGCATTCCCTTCTCAACACAGTGGGGTTTTTTATTGCAGCAGCAAACATGAACAAATACAGCTCTGAAGAGTATAAATTGCATTTTTGCACCTATAGGGCTTCCGATGGGACTAAAGCAGCAGTATTGGCTCATATCACCTTTAGAGCCACTGATGGTTGTTTTTGTGTTTGTTTTTGTTTACATCTTTTGCTGAGAAAAGCTATTGTATCTTATGTTGCAGGCTCCTTAGCATTTGCCTGATAAAAGACAGTGGAATTCTGAGAATATCAATTCTGAGATTTGTCTTTCAAGACCCACTTGTAGACTCAGTTGAATATTGTATGGCTCTGGAGAGGGAAATAGGAAAATAATAAATCCAATAATAGACATTAAGGAGTCCATCTCCATTTTGCTTCCATTTATTTTGCTTGTGCTAAACCCTTATTTTTAATTACAAATATGCTACCTGCCTTTGAAAGAGTTACTTTTCAGGAAGTGTAGCAAAGCTGCACTGCTAGCAGACAAAGCAGGTAACGCATGCAAAAAGGTTAGAAATTTTACAATAAATTCAGGTAGAGCAAACAGTGGGAGTACAGAGGAGAAAGATTACACCTGAAATTTGAAAACTGTATCTGAAATTTGTGGAAATAGGAGAAATGTCTACTAAATGAGTACCTGTTTAACCTCCTTAGGTAGTAAAAGAGTATCTTCAGGTTTATGGGCAGCAGAGTTGTAGAGAAATGAAGAGCATTCCAGGAGTAGTAAGTGGAACAGATCAGAATCAGTTTTCTACGGTAGCTGAGGTCTGGATGTAGACATAAAGAATTATAGTTTACTTTATCTAGTACATGGTGAAAGGGCACTACTCATCAGATAGAAGTGGCCAAATCAGTAGATAGCAGCAGCCTGTTTTTCAAAACTATACTAGCATATATAAATTTAGTATTACATTTTTGGCACATTTCTGGCCCTAATATTGTAATAAAATTGCTAAAATCTCTGTCAGCTGGTCAATATTTACCCAAGGTCAACCAGGACATCATCAATCTCTACTTGATGTATTTCTTGCAAGACATTTGAACACCATATATATTTACACCAAGTGGACTAGTCTAGAACCTGTAACCTTTGGTAAAGGTAGAGATTTAATACCCACACAGGAATTTACCATTCATTTTGATAGGGAAGCTGGCTTATTTGACACCCTAGAGAAATTGAAAAACTCTGGTGGTTTAACAGTTAAGTACAGTGAGGTGTGAGTTCGGTTCATTTTGCTTTACTTTCTATTTTTTACTTTAAAGAAAAAGAGAATAACAGAAGATACCAGCTAATTTTTCATCAGGGATCCCTTATTCTGTGTTATCATTTAGAAAATATGCCAGAATCCTTTCAAGTGTAGCAAGCAAATCAGAAATGCCTCCACGTGAGTACTGAGACCTCAGGATTATATTATACTCTATCACACAGAGTGATGAAGATCTCAAATAATTTAACTCCCCTCATATTTTTTTTTCAAATATTGTTTAGAAGAAAATCTTCCTAGGAGTGCCTGAGTGGCTCAGTGAGTTTAACATCCCCATCTTGATTTTGGCTTTGGTCATGATCCCAGGGTTCTGGGATCTAGCCTCACACTGGGCTCTACACTGAGCTTGGAGCCTGTTTGAGATTTTCTCTCTCTTCCACTCCCCCTCTCCTACTCAGACTCTCTAAAATAAAGTTGAAAAAAAAAAGATTAAAACAAACAAACAAAAAGAAAACCTTCCTGGAATCAGATATTGGTAATTAATTAGATCTGAGAAATATAACTAATACATTATTATAAATATTTTATAAATTTACCTTCACAATTTTTAAAATATTTTAATCCAAAACTTATTGTGGTATAATGAATATTTAACACGGTATGTTTAACTGTGTACAACATGGTAATTTGATACACATAATCAGAGTGAAATATTACCCTTAATAATATGTTTACAGTTACGATAGATTTATAAATTTGCCTTTGTGTCTACAAAAGTGGTACAGTAAAAATTTGTCAGTTTAGCCAAGGTGGTTAGATATCCACTTTTATGATCATTATCTCCCAAATAAAATACTTGTAAAAATTGGTGAATTTATTATGCCCACTTAATAATCATCTGGCAAGCCTGATAAAGTTTCATATTTGAGCAACCCAAGTAACTATCCATCTTACATAGAGAGTAACTGTACTGTAAACATGTCCTAAGAGTAGAACTTGAGTAATGAAACACCTTGTTTTTCAAACACTGTTTGCTCTGTTTTTATCTTGAAAGCAGAACTAAAATGAAGTAACTTTCAGTTTTATTTATTTCTGAAAGAGTTTATAGCAATTAATTTACTGAGTATAGGACACGCAACATAACCAGAATACTCATGCTATTTTAATGCAGTAAAGGTAATTCTATTTACTGCATTTTGTATCTCTGTAGAAAATTATTGTTTACATAAAACTGCCACTAAACACTCAAACATAAAGCTTTATTAGGTATCTTTCAAGCACATCTTAAAATTAGCATAATATTATTTTGTCCATTTTATCAAATTGTTCACAATTAATTTATGTCTCCACCGACATCAAGAAAATGTTGTTTTGGCAATGACTTATATAGCAGTGAGAGTAAGCCAAACTGGCTGAGACAAAACAAATTTATGTCTCTGGTCTACTTTGCACATCCAACTAGTCATGTGATTCCTCAGAGAGTGGTACTACCCTCCCAGTTCTAATGTATAACTCTGAAATGAGATTCCAGAAGTAATGACTTGGACTTCAAATACAATGCCCTAATATACTTTATTATCTGTTCTGTACATGTCTGTTGGGAAAAAAATACAATAATCCAATAAATAGGTTTAACTCATTGTACTATTCCTCTGATTAATTAAAGTTCTAGTTTCTTTTTCTGCTATAAGAGGTCAGAGTTTACTGGGTTAGGTTGTTCATTATTTTTTCACCTAACCTCATTCTACCTTCTCTCAGCCCTGCTATTCCACTTCTCATTAGTTTAGCTGCTCATTTACCCATTTCTTTATGTATTTGTAAACTTTATCAACCTAACCCATTGGGTCTAGCTTTGGAGTGGCGTTTATCTCAAGTAGACATGATCTACATGAAATCTACACTGATTTTACAATAGACCAATTAGTTTAATCTACTTTTAAAACTAAAGAGTGCTGTTTTAGGGACTGTTTTTTTTTTTTTTTTTAAAGATAGTCAAATATATGGATTATCTAGTAAGTTATTTACCCAAGAAAGTAAATGAACTCTAATAGCCCTCCTAGAAAGAAATATATTTTAATAGGGTACCTCACATTGTGTTCAAAAAGAAAAGCCATTATCAGATACTATTTCTGATAAGATCACTGTTTTTACCTGTCGGGATGAGCACTGGGTGTTATATGTAAATCAGTTTGACAATAAATTTCATAATAAAAAAATCGCTGTTTTTGAATAGCTTTGAAAGTCTGGGTGCCTCTAACCCTAATTATGATACACACATAAATCTTATTACTCCTTCTTCCACCTTGGGGCAAATAACTTGCCTCAGTCTTTTACACCCAAGACCATCCACAGTAATGATGATCAGTTACCTTTCCTTGTAACTCTATGAGACACTGCAGTGTAGCTGCACTATGCTAGGCATGCTCAGCAAGTTCCAGTCTGCGTCGACAGGTGGACCAAGTGTCATCATATAGCAAATGGCCAAGCCTGGTCCTGTCAGGGTATTGGGCAAATGTCCCATCATCCAGGAAACCAAGTATGCCATCCATACTATTGAGTAACATCTCCTTTCATCAACCCATAAATTCTGCATCTCCTTCCCAAATCCCAAATCCCAAATCCCATCGACCATGTCCTCATGGCCATCTCAGCCCCAGTGCACCTTGTGCTCCCTCATCACCTATGTACCAGGAATTTGTAGCGCTTCTTTTGCTTTCACAGCCTTTCCATCTAGAAGTTTCTAGGCTTCTGATTTACCCGGTTAGGACATCAAAAATTCCTGGTAAAGGGGCCCTTTTCAGAAGTTTATGGTGAGAAAACACTACCTGAAAAAAGGCAGAACTCTCTTTAGATGGTAAGTGAACGGAAAAGAGTGGAAAAATACATGTTGAAATATGTTTTTTTTTTCTCTTGCTCAGTATTGCTGTACTTGAATAAAATGCAGACAGTCATTTGGTTACTTGTGGTTAAATAAGGAACCCTGAAAACAACCACTCTTTGGGACCCAATAGCTACATATTCTGCTAAGGACAAGTACCAGGTTACTGACCTCATGAATAATACTATTGTAACTTAATAACCATTAACACACGAAAGCAAAGCAGACTAATGATACAAGACCAATGAATGCATTGTTCCTGACATTAAGTCTTCTAGTGGCAACATGGCACAAAGGAAGAGCCATGGATGAGACCATAAAGACTTGGTTGTGAATCTGGTTATCTGGTTTCTTCCTCTTCTTTAGTCATTTAGTTCAGCCAAGTTTCTCTGGCTGTCTGCATTGCATATACGAGGTGACAGTATTGTATAATAGCTTTTGTTTTAAAGACAGTGAATATTCAGTACCTAGCCATATGGCTAGCAGGTATTGCATACCTGATGGATGGCACCATTTTTTATTTTTATTTGTTAATTGTCTATGTATACATGTACCTGTTTTTTTTCCCACTTTTATTCAAGATTATTTTTTCTGCTATAAAACATGGGTATAGCAATGAAGAATCCATTTATTTTAGATTGCGACTTACTACACATTATCTTAAGAAATCCCAGAGGTCTGAAACATGAAAATTGCATAGAAGAAAGGAGACAGCTTGCTGTTAAATGTAACTAATCACCACTATCACGATTCTATCTTCTGTATTGTAACTCTAAATACTTAGAAGCTAGCAGTGGGGCATCTTAAACTTAAAAAGATGAATGTAACTCAGCTAATGAATATTTTAAAAACATTAATTAAATCTTCTATTTGGGGCCATATGATGAAATTTTTATTTAATGAATTCCAAAGGTTAAAAGCTTTCAAATCAGTCAACTAGAAATTTCTGAGCAGGTGAACATATGCACAGTTCAAAGTCAATTGAGCAATGAATATAAAATTAGACTTCATATTTATACACAGTTTTTTATTAAACATGCATTTGCTTAAATTACTGGAAATTATTAAATGATTTAAGTTAAATCAAAATAGCAGTTGCTGCTTGAAGTAAAGGCAGAATTCTTACAGTCTGGAGGCTTAATTGTTCTTTTTCTGAACCCCAGATAACCTGAGATATAAATTGTCCATGTGTACACCCTTGCTACAGATTAACAACATAGTGCAACTCAGTTCTTTAAATTTCACGTTCAATTAATGAACATCTCCTATTTTTTTTTAATGTTTATTTATTTTTGAGACAGAGAGAGACAGAGCATGAACAGGGGAGGGGCAGAGAGAGAGGAAGACACAGAATCCGAAACAGGCTCCAGGCTCTGAGCTCTCAGCACAGAGCCTGACGCGGGGCTCAAACTCACGGACCGCGAGATCATGACCTGAGCCGAAGTCGGCCGCCCAACCGACTGAGCCACCCAGGCGCCCCTGAACATCTCCTATTTTTAAAGATGTGTATCTAATCAGTCAGGAAAATATTGAACATGTACTTCGAAGTAATTTTGAATTTTACAATTACAGATATTTTTTTTAAGTACTGTCTGAAGAAAAATTTTTCCATGAAGTTCTCAAATGCTATTTTGGCTTTTATTTTTTATATCAAGAATGTCCATCACCTAGTAGTATATGCTCACTTTTAAAGTTAAAAAAATATTTCAGGAAAACTAGAATATAAGAAATTTTAGTTGATAACTCAAACACTGTTTGGTCAATTGGTTAACTTAACCAATTGCCTTTCACTCAACTTCTTTCCCAATTCCGACCCCAACTTGATCCCCCAGGCTCAATTGACTCCCTTCTTTATTTCTTACTTATGAAGCTCATTCTGTTCTCTGGCACTTAGCTTTGCCAACTATGACCTATGTTCTAATGCTCTTCCTGGAAATAATCATACGAGTTATTCCCTTTCACCCTCAGGTCACTACTGAAATATCAGTTCCCCAAAAACATTCCTCACTGAAAGTACACACCTACTTGATTTTAAGTAACTACTCACCACCTAATACTACTGTCCTCTATCACTTAATATTCCCTTTAAAGGGCTTAGAAACATGCAGAACTAAACAAAAAGTATTTCCATAATCATTTATTGCCTACTTATTTTTACTTTAACTTTAGCGAGAGCAAAGACTGCATCAGACTTGCAACCTTGTGTGTATCCCAGGACCTGAAAGAGTGGGTGAAGAGCACAAGTAATGATGGTTGATAAACAACTTAGGCATCTTTGAAAACTTCTGTGTTAGATCATCAGATCAACTACAATCTCTGAAATTTTGATCACTTATATTCCCCCAAAGTTCTGTAACAAGATAGACGTTTGTTTACTTATTAAAAAATACCATAATGGTTTTAATCTCAGTTATGAAATATAAATTAGAATAGGGACTACTTATAAAGGATACTGTATGTAATTTATTTTAGCCAAAGCTATTGAAGATTATTAAATCTGAGTTAAGACGTTCATTTGTGCCTAAGATGGGCTAACATTTTTCATCCTCAAGGCTTAAAACTTACAACTTGCCTCTTGTCTCTCTATTGCCTTCTTTGTCACAATGGTAGGTATTCACCTATCTCAAATTTATATGAGCAGATTTTCCAAGAAGCAGTCCACATGATCAAGGATAAAGACATACATGTCAACTACAGATGTTATCATTTGAATTTAGATAATGTATGTACACATATATTTATAATAGACAGTAACCTCTAGTTAGAATTCAGAGTTTTATCAGTTCTCTCAGATATGCACACCTATGAAATGCTACAATCAAGAGTCAGAGCATTTCCACCCTTCACAAAAATCTTGTCATGGCCATTTGCAGTCTATCTGTCCTGCTACTTCCTGCCCCAGGCAACCACTGATTGATGGGCTTTCTGTCATGATAGATTTGTATTCTCTCAGTATTATAAATGCAATAATAAATTTTTATTTGAGTATGGTTTCTTTCACTCTGAATACTAATTTTTCTCTCAATCCATGTTGCAGTTATCAGTAGGGGTATGTGCCTACATGCATGCGTGTGTGTGTGTGTGTGTGTGTGTGTGTGTGTGTGTTTTAATTATCTAATACTTTTTATTATGTAGCTATACTGCATTAAGTTTGAGAGGTATCTGGATGCATTTTTTTTTATACTACTGTGAATAAAGCTGGCATGAGCTTTTGTATATCAACCTTTGTGTTTTTATTTATCTTGAATACCTAGGAGTCTTAAAATATAGAAAGCAAAAATTGACAAATATCAAGAGTACAAAATAATATTTAAAAATTTTTGATGCATCATTTTCAATAATTGACAGAACCACACAGACTATCAGAACAGTATAATGAACATGAGTAGCACTATCAAACCACTTGACTTAACTGACATTTCAGGCAAAAGAATGCATGTTTTGTTTTTAAAGCACAAGGGAACAATCTCTCAGGCCATCTGTTTGGCTTTTAAGGATATCTTAAAACCTAAAGAGACTGAAATCACACACAGTTTGCTCACTGACCACGATGGAATTAAGTTAGAAATCACTAACAGACAGAAACTTGGGAAATTCTCAATCATTTGGTAACCTACACAGCTCTAAGTGACTCATGGGTCCAAGGAGAAATACTAAGAAAACAGAATATTCTGAACTGAATTAATTTAAAAGTACAACATATCAAAACTTATGGCATGGAGGTAAAGCAGTGCTTAGAGGAAAATGTATAGTTTTAACCTTTCATATTAAAAAATAAAAAAGGTCTCCAATTATTAAACAAAGATTTAATTTTAAAACTAAAACATATAAACAAAATCAAATAAGCAGATAAAATGAACCTTAAAGCATAAAGATAGAGGGAAGTCCTAAAAGGAGTGCAAATAAAATAGAGGAAAAAAAATCAATGAAATTGAAAGTTGGTTATTGGTAAGGATCATCAAAATGGCTATATCAAAACAACAACAATAACATCAACAACAACAATAAACACAAACCACAAAAAAGATAAAAAACTTACAAAACTTTAGCTAAATTGGCCCCCAAAAAAGAGAAAGAACATACAATTACTAAAATTAGGAATCAAAGAGGATCTATGCATTATGGAGCTACAATTTTTTTTTCAGAGCTACAGTATTTTTAAGAATTATGTGAGAATTATAAATTCAACTTTGTGCAAATACTAGACAAATACATAAAATGGAAAAATTCTTAGGTTCATGTTTACCAAAACAGAGTCAAGAGAATAACGGACAATCTAAATGCAACAATTACAGGTGAAGACATTTAATTAAAAATTTTCCCACAAAATAAAGTCCAAGGTTAAAAAACTTCAATTGTGAATTCTGCCAAATAGTTTTAAAAGATAGTTTTCTTGAGATATAATTGATTTGCAAAAAACTCACATATTTCATGTCTATAATACAGTGAACTTGGACAAAAGAAACATCCATGAAATATCACCCCAACTAAGGTAACACACTATACTTTGCCTCCACAAATTTCTTATGTCCCTATTTGCTTTTTGTGTTAAGAATGCTCAGTATGAGATCTACTCTTTCAAGTTTTCTTTTTCCTTTTCTTTTTTTAACATTTTTTTAAAAGTTTATTTATTTTGAGAGAGAGAGAGAGAGAGAGAGAGAGAGAGTGTGCACAAGTTGGGGAGGAACAGAGAGAGATGGGGAGAGAGAGAATCCCAAGCAGGCTCCGCACTGTCTTTGCAGAGCCCAGTGTGGGAATTGAACTCATGAACCAGGAGATCATGACCTTGGTGGAAATCAAGAGCTGGCAGCTTGACAGACTGAGGCACTCCTTTTTTTCCTTTTCTTCAGAAATAGTACCAATCCTAAAAAGCTTTTCCCATAAGAACAAGGATATTCCTTCCAATTCTTTCTAAAACTCTAATATTACCCTGACACTGAAGTCAGAAGAAAAATAAGTCTCAAAAGAGAAGCCCTCCTACCAATATCCCTCATGAACCTAAAAGTTGTTAAATATTAGCATGCCATATCTAGCAACATAGGAAAATGAGTATAAATCAAGAACACATAGTATTGAGCACAGGATTTCAAGATTGGTTTAGTATCTGAAAATTAAATATAGTATTTATATTATAACACAAAATCATACTGCAATCATGACACATAAAAATCATTTGATTACATCTAAGCATACATTCATGATGAGCACTCTTTCAGTGCTGATGAAGAGCAACAACAAAGAACCTACAACTAACATCATATTTAACTGTGGAAAAACTGACCATTTCTGAGATGAGGAACAAGACACAGAGTCTACTTCCATCACATTTAGTGAACAATGTACTGGAAATCCTAGTCACTGGAGTAGACAAGAAAAATATATTAAATGCATGCAGATATAAAAGGAGTAAGTAAAACTGTTTTCACATGTGCAAAACCATGATGATAGAAATTTAACAAAACCTAAATAAAGGCATACTTTATTCATGTATTAGAAAACTAAACACTGTAAAGATGGAAATTCTCTAATATGTAGATTTAATAAAATCCCTATCTAATCCTAACAGACTTATTTTTAGAAGTTCATCAGTTGGTCATAAATTGTACACAGATATTCAGCATTTGTAGTATAGTGAAATAATATTGAAAAAGAATAGTTAGTGGACTTTCACTTCATTTCAAACATTATAAAGCAACAGTATTCAAGAGACCATATTAATTGCACAATGATAAACATTTAGATCAGAGGAATAGTATAAAGGATCCAGAAATAGAGCTTTACATATGCAACCATTTTATTTTGGTAAAGAAGACAATATGACTGAATTAAGGAAGTAACAGTATTTTCAAAATGGCCTTGGAAAAAAGGGCTATCCATATAAAATAATTAACCTTATCCCTTAGCTCATACACTTCAAAAATGAACTCAAAAGGGTTATAGACCTAAAATTAAGAGTTCTGCTTAGTAAACATAGGAGAAACTTTTAGTGACCTTCAATTAAAATAATCTTCTTAAATAGTATTCAAAGCAAATCAATTACTAAAAAATAATTTTGAGTTTTATTAAATTCAAAATGTTTATTTTTCAAAGACACCATTAAGAAAATAGTGAAAATCTTTTTAAAGCATGTACCTGATACAGGATACAGGACTTTTGTCTATAATAAGAACAACACTCTGCCTCAACAATAAAATTGTCACACTTCCTCATGAGAGCAAAATGGCAAAATATTTGAATAGGCACTTCAGTATAGAGGATACATAAAAGGCTCAGCATCAGTAAACCTTAGGGAAATGCATATTAATACTACTATGAGACTACATTACAGAACTGTTAATTAAAACCAAAAGAAATACTGTTAAAATGGTTAAAATTTTAGAGGCTGATAGCATGTTGGCAAGGATATTGAGGAACTGAAACACTCATTATTGCTGGTAGAAATTTAACAGCCAGTTTACAATAGTTTGGTTTTTCTCTTAGAAAATTTATTTTTTATTTTTTTATTTAAAAATTGTTTTAAGTTTTATTTATTGATTTTGAGAGAGAGAACATGAGCATGGGAGGGGCAGAGAGAGGCAGAGAGAATTCCAAGTAGGCTCCGTGCTGTCAGCACAGAGCCCAATGAGGGGTCTAACTCACCAAGCTTAAGATCATGACCCGAGCCAAAATCAAGAGTCAGACAAAATGAACTGAGCCACCAAGATGCCCCCTTTATTAAAAAGTTTAACATTCAGTTACCTACATGATTGATATTTCATTACCCAAGAAAAATGAAAACAAAGGTCAATAAAATCTATGCAAATATTCAAAATACCATTCTTTATAACAGCCAAAAATTGTAAAGAATCCAAATGTCTATCAAGTATTGAATAGGTAAACATGTATGGCATACTATTTAATGGAATGTACTTAGCACCAAAAAACAAATCTTTGAGACATGTAGGAAGATGGAAGAGTATCAAGATTTGGAGTTCGCCTTGCCTTACAGCCACATTGAAATAACAGTTACACTTATGCAACTAACTCTGCAAATGACCTGAGAACTGGCTGAACAGACCTTCCACAGCCAATCATAGAGAGAAGGCCACATTGATAGAGTTGTGTGTTTGGGGGGAGAGGGATTGGAGACCGGAATTCAACCCCTGGTGTAACTAGCCACACATGGAAGAGACTTGACAGGCAGAAATCCAAGGATCAGACCCCACACCAAGAACCCCCAGAACTGGGGACCTGCCTTGGGTGGACAAGACCTTTTATTGTCTGACTTTGAAAGCCAATGGAAGAGCTTTGAAAAACAGAGGGTCTTAACCTTAGGAGAGCTGGAGGTTAATAGGAAACTGAGTCTTCCCTCTTTAAGAGCCAGCCTACTTGGCCAGAGACATAGCACAGAAGGAACAGTTTGATATATGTGAAGGAGATTTATTGAGTCATCTCAGAACATGTGCTGGAGGAGTAGGGGTCTGATTTCTTTAGGAACAAGTACTCAGAGTCACCATTTCTATTCCCCTCTCCTAGCCTAGATAGTTGAACACTTGTGAGAGCCACTGCTAACCCTCTTCATCTACCTTGCTAGAGCAAAGTGCCACATCTCAGCATTTTCCTGCAGACCCTCCCAATCCAACCTTGGGAGGCATCCCTCCAGAGCCCCCCCCCCTACTCCATCACACCCAACACACCACACCCAGCAGGCAGTCCCAGATAGGACCCTTGTCACTTTAGAGTGACTCCTGTGCTGGGGAGGGCTGAGAGGAGGAGAGATAAGCCCACAAACCAACATACCAACAATCTCCAAGCCTCTTAACCAGCTGAGCAGGGAGCAAGCCCTGCCCTTCCATGCTCTAGCAGCTGTCCCAGAGAGGTTAACTTCAGAGAACTAGGCTGACTGCCAGCCCTACCCACCAACAAGCCTATAGCTGCAACAGCTAGGCCTCTCAGTGCAGGGAGCAAACTCTCAGAGGGTGCCCATAGCAGGCAAAGCCCCAACAGGGACACACACTGGGCATCCCTAGAGCTACTGATCCTAGTGACCAGGGAGACTGAGTAATAAGGCACCACAGAACATCTTCTACACAAGGCCACTACCTTCAAGACCAGGAGGCATAGCTGGTCTCCCTTATAGAAAGAAACACAGAGTTAGACAGAATGAGAAGACAGGGGAATATGTCCCAAATGAAAGAACAAGATAAAATCACAAAGAGTGAAGTGACACAGAGATAATCAGTATGTCTGATAAATAATTCAAAGTAATGGTTATGAAGATACCATCATCAACTCTACACCAGCCTCACAAGAAATGTTAAGAATTCTTTAAGTGGAAAAAAGAAAAGGCCATAACTAAAAGTTAGGAAAAAATGTGAAAGGAAAAAAACTCACAGGTAAAAGCAAAGAGTAAAGTAGTAGACTAAATACTTACAAAGCCAGTTTGGATGTTAAAACACAAAAGTAGTAAAATCAATTCTATCTACAACAATTAGCCAAGGGATACAAAAAATACACCATATAAAATATGACATCACATGCATAAAGTTTAGAGGAGGGAGTAAAAATTTAGTGTGTGTTTGAACTTAAGCAAACATCAACTTAATGAAGACTTCTCTATGCATAAGATATTATATATGAACCCATTGGTAACTACAAGTCAAAAACCTCTAAGAGTTACACACACACACACACACACACACACACACACACACACAATGCAAACACACACACACACACACTAGAACCCAAACATTACATTAAAGAAAGCCATGAAATCACAAGGCAAGAGAGCAAGAGAAGAAAGGAACAGAGAAGAAGTACAAAACAATGAGAAGACAATTAATAAAATGGCATTAAGTACATACCTATTAATAATTATTGTAAATGTAAATGGACTAAATGTTCCAGTCAAAAAAAACATAGGGGGACTAATGGATTAAAAAAAAAAACAAGATCCATCTATATGCTGCTTACAAAAGACTCACTTTAGACCTAAAGACACATACAGACTCACAGTAAATGGTTAAGAATATACCATGTAAATGAAAGCCAAAAAATAAAAATAAAAAGTGACAGGATAGCAATATTAAGACAAAATAAACTTTGAAACAAAGATGGTAGCAATAAAGGGATCAATCCAACAAAAGGATATAATAATTTTAAATATTTATGCACCCAATATAGAAGAACCTAAATATGTAAAGCAATATTTAACAGACCTAAGGGGAGAAATTGACAGTAATACATTAATAATAGCGAGCCTTAATGCCCCACTTGGATCAGTAGATACATCATCCAGACAGGGAATCAATAAGCAAACAGTGGCTTTGAATGGCACATTAGACCAGATGGACCTAACAAATATATACAGAACATTCAATCCAAAAATAGTAGAACATGCATTCTTTTTAAGTACACATGGAAATTCTCCAGGAGGGATCACATGTGAGGCCACAAAACAGCTTTAAATAAATTTAAGGTTGAAATCATATTAAGCATGTTTTCTGACCATGCTACCAATCAACCAATGGGTCAATGAATAAATCAAAGAAGAAACAAAACTATGTAGAGAAAAATGAAAATGAAAACACTGGTAAAAAATCTTTGAAACCCAGAAAAAGAAGTTCTAAGATGGAAGTTTATAGCAATACAGGCCTACCTCAAGAAACAAGAAAAATCTCAAACAACCTACCATTACATGTAAAGGAACTAGAAAAGTGATAAATAAAGCCCAAAGCTAGTAGGAGGAAGGAAATAATAAAGAATGGAAATAAGTGAGAGGAAAGAGAAAATAGAAAGTATCAATGAAACCAACAGCTGGCTTTGTGTAAAGATAAACAAAACTGACAAAACTTTAACCAGACTATCAGAAAGAAGAGGAGTCAAAATCAGAAATAAAGGAAAAGAAATAAAGTAACAAATAATATCACAAAAATATAAAGAATGATTAGAGATTATTTTGAAAAATTATATGACATCAAACTGGACAACCTAGTAGAAATTGATAAATTCCTAGAAACACACAAGCTTACAAAATTCAATAAAGAAAAAATAGAAAATTTGAACAGATTACTAACAATGACATGGACTCACTCATCAAAACACACCCTAAAAAGTCCAGGACCAGATGGCTTTGCAGGTGACCTGTACCAAACAATTCAGGAAGGGTTACCTATTCATTTGAAACTATTCTGAAAATAGAAAAGGAAAACTTTCAAATACATTCTACAAGGCCAGTATTATACTAATACCAAAGCCAGACTAAGATACTACAAAAACAAGCAAACAAACAAAAAAACTATAGGCCACTATCTCTGATGAACAGAGATGCAAAAATCCTCCACAAAAAATTTGCAAATCATATTCAGTAATACATTTAATAGGATCATTCACCATGATTAAGTGGGATTTTTTTTTTCCAGAGAGACAAGGGTGGTTCAATATTTGTCAATATGATCTTTCACATTAATAGAAGGATAAAAATCATATGATCATCTAAATAATTGCAAAGAAAGCATTTGACAAGATCCATACAAGATCCATTCATGATAAAAACTCCCAACAAAGTGGGGTTACAGAGAACATACTTCCACATACTAAAGATTATATATGGAAAAACCTATAGCTAAAACATAATGGTGAAAAATTGAAAGCTTTATCTCTAAGATCAGGAAAAAGATAAGGCTATCTACTTTCATCACTTTCATTCAACATAGTATTGGAAGCCCTAGCACAGAAATCAGACAAGAAATAAAAAGAATTTTATCAATAAGGAAAAAATGAACTCTCACTATTTGCATATGATATACATAGAAAACCCTACAGACTCCACTAAAATTAATTTAGTAAAGTTGCAAGATACAAAATTAACATACAGAAATCTGTTGCATTTTTATGTGCTAACAATGAAGTAGCACAAAGACAAATTAAGAAACAATCCCATTTACAATTGCACCAAAAGGCTGAAATACCCAGGCAAACATTCACCTAAGGAGGTGAAAGACCTATGCCCTAAAAACTATAAGCTACTGATGAGAGAAATTTAAAATAATACAAATACCCATTTCTTCACTGGGTTATTTGTTTTTCGGGTGTGGAGTTTGGTGAGCTCTTTATAGATTTTGGATACTAGCCCTTTGTCCGATATGTCATTTGCAAATATCTTTTCCTATTCCGTTGGTTGCCCTTTAGTTTTGTTGGTTGTTTCCTTTGCTGTGCAGAAGCTTTTTATCTTCTTAAGGTCCCAGTAATTCATTTTTGCTTTTAATTCCCTTGCCTTTGGGGATGTGTCAAGTAAGAGATTGCTACGGCTGAGGTCAGAAAACATGAATAGACACTTCTCTAAAGAAGACATCCGGATGGCCAACAGGCACATGAAAAGATGTTCAACGTCGCTCCTTATCAGGGAAATACAAATCAAAACCACACTCAGATATCACCTCAAGCCAGTCAGAGTGGCCAAAGTGAACAAATCAGGAGACTATAGATGCTGGAGAGGATGTGGAGAAACAGGAACCCTCCTGCACTGTTGGTGGGAGTGCAAATTGGTGCAGCCGCTCTGGAAAGCAGTGTGGAGGTTCCTCAGAAAATTAAAAATAGACCTACCCTATGACCCAGCAATAGCACTGCTAGGAATTTATCCAAGGGATACAGGAGTACTGATGCATAGGGGCACTTGTACCCCAATGTTTATAGCAGCACTCTCAACAATAGCCAAATTATGGAAAGAGCCAAAATGTCCATCAACTGATGAATGGATAAAGAAATTGTGGTTTATATAGACAATGGAATACTACGTGGCAATGAGAAAGAATGAAATATGGCCTTATGTAGCAACGTGGATGGAACTGGAGAGTGTGATGCTAAGTGAAATAAGCCATACAGAGAAAGACAGATACCATATGGTTTCACTCTTATGTGGATCCTGAGAAACTTAACAGAAACCCATGGGGGAGGGGAAGGAAAAAAAAAAAGAGTTTAGAGTGGGAGAGAGCCAAAGCATAAGAGACTGTTAAAAACTGAGAACAAACTGAGGGTTGATGGGGGGTGGGAGGGAGGGGAGGGTGGAGGATGGGTATTGAGGAGGGCACCTTTTGGGATGAGCACTGGGTGTTGTATGGAAACAAATTTGACAATAAATTTCATATATTGGAAAAATAAAAAAAAATAAAAAAAAATAAAATAATACAAATAGGAAGATAAACCAATGCTCATAAATTAGAAGAGTATTATTAAAATGCCCATATTATCCAAAGCCATCTACAGATTCAATACAACTCTTATCAAAATATCAATAGCATTTTCACAGAATTACAATAAATAATAGTAATCTGTGTATGGAATCACAAAAGACTTCAAATAGCAAAAGTGGTCTTGAAAAAGAACAAAGCTGGAGGTATCAACAATGCCAGATTTCAAGATAAACTACAAAGTTACAGTAATCAAAACATTATGGTTCTGGCATAATAAAACCACACCAAATGGTCAATTAATCTACAACAAAGGAGGCGAGACTATAAAATGGGGAAAAGACAAGCTCTTAAATAAGTGGTATTGTAAAAATTGGACAGTTATGTGCAGAAGACTCTGGGCCATTTTCTAACACCATACACAAAAATAAAGTTAAATGCAACAAAAATCTAAATTTGAAACTTGAAACCATAAACTACTGGATGTGAGAGGATATTTACAAATGCTCTATCTGATAAGGGGTTAATATCCCAAATATTTACAAAACTTCTACAAATTAGCACCAAAAACAAATAATCTGATTAAAAACTGGGCAGAGGACCTGAATAGACATTTTTCCAAAAAGAACATACAAATACCCAACAGACCCATGAACAGATTGCTAATCATCAGGAAAATGCAAATCAAAACCACCATGAGTTATCAGCTCACACCTGTCAGAATGGCTAAAATAAAAAAGACAAATATTAAGTGTTGACAAGGATGTGGAGAAAAGGGAACCTTCATGCACTGTTGATGGGAATGTAAATTGGTCCAACCACTAGGGAAAACAGTACAGAGCTTCCTCATAAAGTTACGAATAGAAGTACTATATAATTTATTAATTCCACTACTGTGTATTTACCCAAAGAGAATGAAAACACTAATTTGAAAAGATATATATAAGCCAAATGTTTATTTCAGCATTATTTACAATAGCCAAGATATGGAAACAACATGTGTCCATCAATAGATGAATATATAAAGAAATGATACATACATACAACAGAATACTGGGCTTTAAAATAGAATGAACTTTTGCCATTTGGGAGAACATGAATGGATCTAGAGGATATTGTGCCAAGTGAAATAACAGAGAGATAAATACCATAGGATTCCACTTATGTGTGGAATCTAAAAAGCCAAACCAATTAATAAACCAACAAAAACCAGATAGACTATTAAATGCAGATAAGTAGTAGTTATCAGAGGAGAGGTAGATGGGGGAGGATGGGTGAAGTAGGTGAAGGGGATTAAGAGATACAAATTTCTAGTTATAAAAATAAATAATGGAGAGGAAAAGTGCAGCATGGGGAATACAGTCAATAATATTGTAATAACTTTGTATGGTGACAGACAGTGACTACACTTAACATGGTAAGCACCAAATAATGTATTGAATTGTCAAATCCATACATTAAACACTTAAAATATAACATTATACATCAATTATATTTCAATATAAAAACCCTTTGAGACATGCAGCATCATGGGTAAATACTAAATTAAAGAATACTAAATTAAAGAAGCCAGACATAAAGGACTACATGGTGATGATTTTTTACATAAAATTTCTAGAAAAGACAATATGGTTTTTCTAGAAGATCCAAGATAGCTGGTACAACAGTATTTCTGAGTGTGTCTGTGAAAGTGTTTCTGGAAGAATTAACATTTGAATTGGTAAACTGAGTAAAGCATATGGTCCCTTCCAATGTGGATGGGTATCATCCAACCCACTGAAGGCGTAAGAACAAAAAGGTTTATGAGATTTACTTTCTCTCTGTGACCTGAGACCCAACTGCTACCCTTAGACACTGGGGCTCCTAGTTCTCAGACTTGCAGGATCAGACCAGGTTTACACCATCAGCCCTCTATTTTCAGGCTTCAGACTTAGACTGAATTCCACCACTGACATTCCATGGTCTCCAGCTTGCACATGGTGGGACAATCTCGGCATGAGCCAGTTCCTATAATAAATATCCTCTTATATATTGGTTTTCTTTCTCTGGAGAACCCTAATAAAACTGCTGAAAAGCACAAGGAAACCCTTGGTGTGATGATAGAATCCTAAAATTCTATTGTGGTAATTGTTGAACAATCATATAAAAGTACTAAAAATCTTCTCCTTGCACATTTAAAATTAGTGGATTTTATCATATGGAGATATGAATGTATCCTATAGGGCACCTGGGTGGCTCAGTTGTTTAGGCATCAACTCTTGATGTGAGCTCGGGTCATCATCTCACAGTTCCTGAGATTGAGCTCTGCATTGGGCTCTGCACTAACAGAGCAGAGTCTGCATATGATCCTCTCTGATCCTCTTTCTCTGCCCCTCCCCCACACATGCAGGTGCCCTCTTTCTCTCAAAATAAATGAATTAAAAAAAAAAAAAGGTATCCTATAGACTATGCATGAAAATGAGAAAATTGTTTTGGAAAGGTTTATGAAGAAATAAGATGTGAGGATTAATCATTCCAGTGTAGTAGGAGCTGATGCAAACACACAAATTATTGTCCAGCTTTTCTACAGTTGTTTTGGCCATAAAAAAACTAATTGTTACCAAACATACAGATATGCTTATACACATGCATTCTTAACCCTTTACTGAGCATCAGCTTTCAGTTGAAGTTAAAATGTAAATTTCCCAGGAATTTCTAAGAAGGTTGTAAGAATACCAAACATAAAAATGATTTAATGTTAGCTACTTTTAATCTGTCTCAATTTTTGTGAGGCATCAACTTACATGGTCAAATTCTATACAAGCCCAGTTTATTAGTCTATATACTTTCTATGTGTATGTTTCAAAATCTACAAGGACAGGACCTCTATCTACTTTCTGAGTAAAAGCAAGCAAGGGGAGTAATCAAATTTTAACTTCCTTCCTAGAAAAACATCAAGGGAATTCATGAGATACAACCACAAGTAGATAGAAGGCAGTGAACCATTGAAACTACATTGTGCAATTTGCATAGAGCTGTCAAGTGAACTCACTCAGGAGTGAGTACAGATGGTAAGGAAAAAAAGGATTTCATAGTTTAAGAACAAAACAAAAAAAAACTTTTTAAAAACTGGTAATTGAAACATAGGGGTAAAAACTGAATCAACAATATTAAAATTACAGTAAGGAGTGATTACCAATATTTTCATCAGTATTTTCAGGATATATATAACCAAGATCAGTATCCTAAGGGACATACCACTTGGAATGAATAAAAAAAACATTAATTTTCAAGAAGGAGCTGTACACGAACTTAGAGATATATACTGGCTTCATTGTGGAAAGGAAAGGGCAGGTCACCTCAGAAGTCCCAAGACATTGGAGTAAGCATGATCAGTTGTGGTGAGGATATAGTAACTTTTGATTCAAAGTTCATTTGGTTTTCATATAGGTTTGCCTTCAACCATTTCCCTACCAAGTGTGAAGTGCACAATTGCTGAAATCATGGCTCATCACCTCTC
Organism: Panthera tigris; assembly: GCF_018350195.1. Lineage (NCBI taxonomy): Eukaryota > Metazoa > Chordata > Mammalia > Carnivora > Felidae > Panthera > Panthera tigris. Next base: position 161,849,376 of record NC_056660.1, on the reverse strand, counting down.
CGGGTTGAGTTCCAGGTCTATTTTGAACCGAGATTCAATGTACAGAGAAAGCAGTATGAGTAGTATTCTTCCACTTGAGCATGTTCTCTAAAAGTGGAGACTTTCAACAAATATTTTTTGGTAGTTGGGTGGTTGGCCTATGTCTAATATCAGTTTGGAAAAACAGTAGGGATAGCAAAGTGCAAGTAAGACTATGAGATCCATACAAGAAGTTGTCGGAAAGAGGTATCATAAATGTGACACTCCCCTTCTTGGCCCTGGGCAGTATTATCTCTGTGGCTTATTCCCCTGATGCCTTTTTAATAACAAATGTACTATAGACTCTATGTTCAGCTTAGACTATTTTTTTTTAATTTTGTTACAAGAAAATTGTAGTCACACAATGTAATTCTGGAAAGAACCTTAAAAATATTTTACGCCAACCTTCTGATGTTATAGAAATGAAAATTCAGGTCCGGGTAAGACACATGACTTGTCTAAAATCCTCTTTCTCTTTCTGTCAGAAAGAGGTAAAAGCAGAGACTTCTAACATACTCTGAGGTTTTAATTTTATCTTTTGTTCTTTGTTTGAATTTTCAACTATAATGCTAAAAGAAGTCCTTTTTCTTGAGCCAAATACAAAAAGGTAGATAGATGAGGAGATCTAGGATAATGTAGCGATTGTTTATATTAAATACATGAGTTTTTAGTTTAGACAGTTCAATCAGTGTCTCATTCCGTTTCCTCAAATTTATCTTGAGCTTAAATATCCACAAATGTGGCAAATGTTTACCTCATGTCTATAGTACTTAATTTTACTTCTTCTCACAGATACATGAATTATATACTTAATTGTTTAACACTATATAATATACAACATAGATGGAATAATGTAATCTAATTTTTAAAGTTTATATTTAATTTTTTAATGTTTATTTTTGAGAGAGAGAGAGAGTGGTAGTGAGCGAGCATGAGTGTGGGAGGGGCAGAGAAAGAGGGAGACAAAGAGTCTTAAGTAGGCTCCAGGCTCTGAGCCGTCAGCGCAGAGCCCTACTTGGGACTTTAGCTCACAAACTGTGAGATCATGACCTGAGCTGAAGTCAGATCCTTAACTGACTGAGCCACCCAAGCACCCCTCAGAATTTCATTTAAAGAGATTCAAGTATAGAATCACAAAATTTTAGTATTATGTAACATTAAAGCACAAGGGAAGTATTAATTGGTCAGAACTGTAGAGATACAAAAACTCTAGGATATTTATTTTATTTCTGATTTGGTCTACTTAATTTGCAGTCCCATTTGGAGAAGGTGGTTATTTCTAAGTTAGATGAAAATCACCTTTATGAATATAGAAGAATACATTATGTCTTTGAATCTGCCTCTTCAAAAACGGTTGATGATTATGTAGTAATTTTGACTAAAGTGTTTAATTTTAGAGTGTTTCTGTTTATTGGCTGAGTGTATACCCTAGCAGAGGATATGAAATATTTTTATCCTGTTGGGTAAATGTAATCATATAGTATAATAGGGTAAAGTCAAGATATATGTTGTTTTGTATACTGTTTTCAAAATGGTTCTAAAAATCATGTGAAATTGTTAACCATTTATCTTAAGTGTTATGAAAGTAATTATTAAGCTGTGTAGTTATGAGCATTTGCAAATTATTTTTGCAAAAATAGAAAATACAAAATGAATAAATAGATTACTTCCTGGTAGGTATGACTGCAAATATGTGATAACTAGGTTATTCTTATTTCCTAAAACTGCAGACAGAGCTTATTCTCTGGTTTAAATAGGGCCAGATGATCAAGTAGTTTTCAGAAAGTAACCCAAGTCCACTAAGAACATTTTGCATTAAACACATATTTAAATATTCTGATTTTTTAAATACCCTCTTATCAAAGTACTATATAGAACTGGATCATATAGTTACTGTTAGGAAAGGGACCTAAAAATGGTTTCTCAACCCAGCTGCTAAAAGGACCACTTTCTAAGCAATCACCTTCTCTAATAACTCCGCAGACACAAGTTTAAATTTCCTTTAATAAAAAGAATACAGCACTTTTGAAGGGTAAGCAATACCAAAAGCAGGCCAATGAGTGAATGCTGCAGAATCCCAAAGGAAACATCTGATAAGTGGAGATGCAAGGCAGTATTGACAGAAGGAATCCCTGGGACACTGCCAAGGACCACACCCACTGGGGAAGCTCACTGTGCTGAGTGACAGTTTCTAGTTCCTTAATCTTAGCACTCCCCTGGATAGAAAGTCTAAGAAGTAGAACCATTGTCCTCAGGAAACAGTTAATCCTACAGAAAGGCATTAACAAAGAAAAGACCATTCCTGACATGGAGGTTTCAGAGTAGATTTTTGGAGGTCATGGCAGGAAAAAAAAAGAAAAAAAAAAGCTTGAAAGGCAAGTTTTGATTTGTTATTTTGATCCTGGCATCCCTTCCCAGCCCCCCTCTCACCTCTGTAATTACTAGCTTTGTAGTATCTTTGGAAAAATTTATCAAAGTCCCAAGCATTAAGCTTATGGATAAAAATACTTGGCATAATGGAGAAAAATATAGAAGTCAATTTTTTTGTACTAGAGAATAAGTAAAATGGTTTGGTCACAAGAGAAAAACTAATTGTGGGAAAGCAAACGATTTAGGTGAGTAACCCTGAGAAAACAATCCCTGAACACTGCCCTCTATCATACCCCAGCCCCCTCAGATCTAGTGGTTGGAATATGGTATCCATAGAAAAAAAACATGCCACACTAAACATTTATAAAGTCAAACACTTTCCTTTCATTCAGGTTCAATTACCACCTACACACAAGTTTGGCAATATAAGAGATTATCCAACTCTACACAGAAATTATAATCACCTAGCTAATAATAAAATGTTGAGAAATATAGCCTAAATAGTTTCCTAGTCTAAAGAGAACAAAAATACAAACTTATCTCAGGGTGATTAATTCACAAGCTTCTTAATTGTCCTCTCTAAAATTTTTTTGTACGTTTATTTATTTATTTTGAAAGAGACAGAGAAAGCACAAGCGGGTTAGGGGGAGAGAAAGAGGGAGACAGAATTCTAAGCAGGCTCCGCACTGCACCGTCAACACGGAGCCAGACATGGGGCTCAAACTCATCAAACTGTGATCATGATCTGACCGAAATCAAGAGGTGCACACTTAACTGACTGAGCCACCTAGGCTCCCCATTAATTGTCCTTTCTATAATGAAGCTTTCTCCTTTCCCTCCATTATGCTGCATTGATACCAAACTTATTTCTCTGGAAAGTGAAAAACAGTCATTTTTCACTTAGAACATCTTTAGGAAGTCCTATGACATCAGGATATGACTCAAACTGTTTAGTTTACAGAACTTTACTGTCAGATCCCATCTGTCTTAACTTAATCCTGCTTCATTTTCTGCCTCTACCCAAGCTTACAATATGTCCTGGTCATAATGAATATCTCTTTATTTGGGGAGTATGTTATATTATTTAATGTCTTTCTTGCACAGTTTTCTCCTTTGACTATTTATCCTGACTTTCTATTCCCCTTTCAAACAATTAATCAAGTTCAAATATCCACTCCCCTGATAAATTCTTCCCTAACTCCCTGGCAAGTAATTTGTGTTTTTTACCCTGTTTTACAATAGAATTTTGTATACTTCTTTATGAAACACTTGCCAGATTTTATTTTTGCTTGTGAATGTATAAGCCTACAATATTGTACGGTATTCCAGGACAGGGACTATGTATTATCCAGATCTTATCATGAACCACACACTCAATCCACACCAGCAGTTCAAATTATGGTGTGTGCATGTGTGGATGTCTGTGTGTGAGTTTATTTTAATCGGTTCATTATGTGAGTCTTATATTTCAAATAACTTATTTATCAGAAGTCTGAGCCTTATGTTTCTACCCATATGAATGTAATAACTTTACAGATAGTACATGCCTATCACTTTCATGATGCTCTTTGTCAAGGCTCTCCAGAGAAACAGCATCAAAAGAAGGGAGAAAGGGAAGGAGGAGGTCCATTAAAGGAACTGGCTTACACGATTGTGGAAACTGAAGTCTCATAATTGGTGTCTGTAGAACCAGGGAACCTACTGGTATATATTTAGTCTGATTCTGAAATCTTAGAGTTGGGGTAGGTGGTGAAACAGGCGCTAGTGGTATCAATCCTGGTCTGAGCCTGAAAGCCTGAGATCTGAGCAAACCACCAAAGTCTGAGGGCTGAAGATGAATCTCAGCTTAAACAGAGAGAGCAAATTAGCCCTTTCTCTGCCTTTTGCTCCATGTGGGCCCTCAGGGGCTGGATGCTGCCCACTCACCTTTTGGAGGGCTATCTGCTTTACTCTGTTCACTAAATCAAATGCTAATCTCTCCTAGAAACACTTTGAGAGACACACTCAGAAATGTTTTACCAGGTATCTGTCAATTTCTTAACCTAGTCAAATTGACACAAAAATCAGCCATCACACTCTCTCAGAATGTTTCATATTTTTTTAGGAATTTGTGTTTTATGCTTTGTAGTGAATGCTTTGCAAACAGAGAAATATTGAATAAAATGTAAACAGGGGCTCCCAGGTGGCTCAGTGGATTAAGCATCTGACTTCAGCTCAGGTCATCACATCACATTTCACGGGTTCGTACCCCATGTCGGGCTCTGTGCTGACAGCTCAGAGCCTGGAACCTGCTTTGGCTTCTGTGTCTCCCTCTCTCTCTGCCCCTCTCACGCTCATGGTCTTTCTCCCTCTCAAAAATAAACATTAAAAAATAAAAAATAAATAAAATGTAAATAGAACCACCATAATCCCAACAAAAGTCACATCCATCACTAACATATTTTATCTCCATTACTTCTTCCTATATCAACCAATCAATTCTAGTTATGTAAGAATGCGTCTTTTTGGCATTCAAGCATAATAGTGTTGTTTTTACATGGTTAACTAAAAAAAATTAATTATGTTACAAGTTCCATTATTAAAAAAAATAAAATTGGGTTCTCTAAAATGTGGAAAGTTTTTAAACTTTTATCCTTACTAGTTTTCATGTTTGTGTCCCAGGAAACATTGTCTAGTTTTCATGATAAATAAAAATGTTAGGTGGGAAAATTGCCTATACTGGTATTAGAGCATATAGCATGTTAGTATCAAGTAATGAAAGTGACTCAAATAATGTTAACAAGTGAGTAGTCAACATTTCTATGCTGGGATACTTCCTTTGACCTAACAAATCCATCATCACACACATTAAGGAGGACTTTAAAAAAATAGCCTAGATTAATAATGACACTCAGTTGAGTACACACATGAACCTAAAATAAATATTTCAAGATTTTTATAATTCAACTCCCATAGCATTTCAGAAAAATTAGAAAAGAGCTCAAAGGAAAAACAAAAATCATTGATATCACCTCTAAGAAAGCCTCCTTATTTTCTTTTTTAAATGTTTATTTATTTTTTTAGAGAGAGAGAGAGAGAGGCAGAGAGAGAGGGAGTCAGAGGATCTGAAGCAGGCTCTGTGCTGACACCAGAGAGTCCGATGTGGGGCTCAAACTTGGGAATCATGAGATCATGACCTGAGTTGAAGTCAGATGTTTAACAGACTGAGCCACTCAGTCACTCCACCTCCTGTTCTTAATATTTGGCATGTGTATTTCAATGTTTCTACTATATGTTAGCTATATAGGGAAAAACCTGTATACTTGTTTTTTCCTGTCCGTTTATAATTGTATACATACCGAAATGATGCGTATTAAACCTCTGACTCTATACCACTATATATATCTTCCATGTAAATAGTACTGAATTTGTCACCTTTTTTTATAACTGCTGCTATCCTATTTCAGATGCTCATAATTTTATTTTTTAATTTATTCCCACATAATTAAAAAATCCTTGACAGATTTGGCAACGTGTACTTTATCTCTGAACACATCTTTTCTGGCTCAAAATTGCTATTGATCCCAACCCAAATCAAGTAAATATTCCACAAAATCCACATTTATTTGTTTCATCACCTATTTCTGCCCTATGTATCTACAGCTGAATAAAACTACCTGCTATCCCAAATGACTCCAACTTTTCTGACTCTTTGCTTTTGATCCTGTGGTTTCTATTCTCTTAAATGCCCTCCTGCAACAGGCCCACCTGTGGAAATACTGCCATTATTCAAGACTTGCTGCCGACATTACATCCTTAGGGTAACTGCTGGATGTTCCTCACCACAGGTGTTTCTCCTCTGCTTTGACCTCTCATACATTTATGCATTTTAAGAACAATTATCTCAGCCTGCAGCATTTTATTATTTATACACTAATTTCCTCAATATTTATTGTACTTCTTATACATTAATTATACCATTCCTTTATATAAAAATATCAAAAGTCGATATTACCAATCTCATTTATATCAGTGTCTTTTATATTGCAATGCTCAATAGTTAATTGTCTAATTGTGAATTTATGAAATTTTAAGAGGCCTTACTGAAAACTTAATTTTAAATCACTTTACAACTTTTAAAATCTAAATAACTGTAATATGAAACAAAAACACAGCTGCAGTTGATAGTTTAAAATGCATGTTTCTTTCACTTTAAATGCAGAGACAGGATCAGCCCGCATCCCCGCAACTAATAGGTACAAATGCATATGCCTTTGTCTGACAACAAAATCAAAGCAACTACAATGTACATGAAATTCATGGTATGATAATTTGGACATTGTCAAAAAGAATAACCTCCCATAGAAAATGGTCTAACTCCTACCTTCACAAGCAAAGCTTCTTCCGCTTTCACATATTGTTACCCAGAGATTCCCAGGACAATGTTACAAAATATCTGTTCTTGCCTCTGTGAGAACACTATAAAGACAATGGATTCTAGGAGGCTACCTGATGGTGAAGATGCTGCTGGGTGACGCCCCAGGGGTGGAGCTGGAGGAGGGAGGATGCTGGGAACATTTAATGGCTTACGCAGGTGGAGACAAGGGAGAAATTAGAGAGATTCCAGGTGAGGTGCTAAAGAGTGGCGAGCCTCTTTAGCACTCTCAGGCATGTACCTGAGTTTAGGTTTCTTTTTTTTTTTTTTTTCTTCCATGAGCAACAGACTCCAAACAAAATCCTTTTATCTGAGTTCAGGGAAGACAGTAGATATAAATTTCAACCTCTTAGGTTATTTGTAGTTCTTTTGGAGAACAGCTTAGATCAATGATTCTCAAAGTGTGATTCCTGGACTGGCAAATCAATATCACCTGACAATTTATTAGAATTGCAAATTCTCAGGCTCCGGCCAATGTGTACTTAATCAGAAACTCTGGAGTTGGTGTGGGGCACCTAGGTGGCTCAGTTGGTTAAGCGTCTGACTTTGCCTCAGGTCATGATTTCATGGTTCATGGGTTCGAGCCCCACGTCGGGCTCTGTGCCGACAGTTCAGAGCTTGGAGCCTGCTTTGGATTCTGTCTCCTTCTCTCTCTGCCCCCTCTCCACTTGTGCTCTGTCTCTCTGCCTCTCAAAAATAAATGAATGTAAAAAAAGAAACTCTGGAGTTGGGGTTCAATGGTCTATACTGTAAGAAACTTTCCAGGTGGTTCTGATGTCTGGTAAAGTTGGAGAATCACTGACTTACACAGTGGTGGATATGTCCAATGTGGACAACACAAGTGGACAGCAAGTTTTCTGTAAAATGCTGGATGATAAATATTTTAGACATTGTGTTCCATACACTCTCTATCACAGCTACTCATCTCTTTTGTCATTGTAATGCAAAAGGACCACAGACAATAAATAAATGAGCATGGCTGTGTTTCAATAAAAGTTTAATTATCAAAACAGGTTGTGAGCTGAATTTAAACTATAGGCCTTAGTTTGCCAGCCTCAAGTCTAGATATCTACTACTTACCAAATAAGAGAACATACAATCATCTACATCTTATGAGAAAATTACTACTCTCATTTTATGGAAGAGAAACTGATGTGAAGATAGGTTAATTGTGTCCCTAAGGTCTTAGTTGAAAATACTATAGTTAGTCATGGAATGTGCAATGTAAATCTGACTTCTTAGCCTCTCATCTGTATACTAAAGCTTCTTTTTCAATGGAGAAATGAAATAGGGTTCAGAATGGCTTGATAATTTTAAATGTGCTAACAATTAAGAGAGGTTTACTGAAAAAAATACATATAAAATGAGCTAGTCTGACATGTAAAGAGTTTGGAAGACATCAGCTCCATCTTCACAATAAGAAAAAAGCTGAAAAAAGCCTGAAAATTAACAGTTCTCTTAAAATCTATCAGAAAATTGAGGTCATGGTAGACTTTGCCCTGAAAACTAGAGAAATAGGTGAATATAGAGAATTAGAGCTTACAAGGGGAATAAATGCCATCATCTGGAGTCAGCAACAGTAGGAATATTTAAAGGGCAAGAGACTAATAGCTGGAGACTGGACATGGACCAGCTTGAGAGAAAAAAACCTCCTAAGGGCTCAACCATACATGGGCTGCCGCATTTTCATGAGTTTGACTGCCAGAAACCTCACCAGGTTCTTTGAATGAAAACTGGAGAACAGTCTTCTCATGCTTCCAGCAGGGGGAGGGGCAAAAAAGGGACCCATTTTGAAATACATCCAGAGCTTATGTTCTCCTTAAAAGAAATGTCTGTCCTACAAGGAAACTGTTACACCAGAGCCTAAGCAGTTTGGATTCTACCAGAGGCTAGCTGAATTGGGAGAAGAGAAATACCCAATTCTAGCCCCCTTTTACTATCCTGTGTCACCTAAGGTGGAGGAGACACAAAGGTGAGAAGTACCTGTGAACATCACAGCACGGAGACACAGATTCACTCAAAGAAGGAAACTTATTTGTAGGATTGGAGATGCTTCTTGTCCCACACATCTTACTATCACATCAATTGGGATCCTATATGATAACGGGAGATTAAAGCTGAAAGAACTACTCAATTTAAGGAGTCTCCAGAGAAACCTAGGGACAACAGAAGAGACAAAAACAAAGACACTAGAGAAAGTTTAGCCTCTGACACCTACAGTTATAGCAAACAGTAAAAACAGCCCAACTCCTGGACAGATAACATAAAATTTCACACTAAAAAGCCAATTTACCTAGGTTTCTCTTATCTGTTACATCATGGCTGGCTTTCAACAAAACATGACAAGGCATTCTAAAAGAAAAAAAAATCACCCTAGTCTGAAAAAACAAAGAAGACATCAAAATCTCAGATATGGCAGAGATTGGAACTATCAGACTGGGAATTTAAAATAACTATGATTAATATGGCAATGGCTCTACTCTAGCAGAAAAAGTGGACAACATGAAAGAATGCATGGTTAATGTAAGCAGAGACATGGAAGTTCTAAGAAAGAATCAAAAGAAATGCTAGAAAAAAAAACAAGTAACAAATATTAAATGACCAATGTGATGGGGTTTTGGGGTGATGGTGGGGTTCAGAGCTGATGGCCAAAAGAGAATTCTTGAAGACATCTTTGCTACAAAAAAAGGTGATTTTATTAAAGCACAGGGATAGAACTCATGGGAAGAAAGTGCTGCACTGGGATTGTGAAGAATGACTGATTATATACCTTCAGGTTGGGCAGGGGTTAGAGAGAGCATAAGTCTCTAAGGAATTTTGGAAGCAAGGTTTCCAGGACCTTGAGGGGTTAGCTGTTGTTAGGAAAACATCATTTATTACTGTTTAGTGAAACCTCAGTCATGAGACCCTTCAGATGTATATCAGGGACCATGCCTGGAGTATGATTACCAACATATATCTTGGGGTTGGGGGTTCAGATAAAGGAAGTTTCCAAAGGAATTTTTATTTTTAATTTTTTTTAATGTTTATTTATTTTTGAGACAGAGAGAGACATGGCACGAATGGGGGAGGGGCAGAGAGAAAGGGAGACACAGAATCCGAAGCAGGCTCCAGGCTCTGAGCTGTCAGCACAGAGCCCAAAGCGGGGCTTGAACTCACAGACTGTGAGATCATGACCTGAGCTGAAGTTGGACGCTTAACCTACGGAGCCACCCAGGCACCCCCCAAAGGAATTTTTACATGTTAATGTAGACTTACAGGATCCTGGAGGTTGGGATAATGTTAAGCTAACCTTGCCTTTTGCCCCTAACAAAGTGTCATCATTGAGGCAGCAGAGCTCCTAGAGGAAGGTCACTCTGCCTATTTCAAGAACTTGTCAGTGGGCCATAGGCAGTGAGGGAATTTAATTTTTTTTATTTACCTTTGTTTCCCGCATCACCATGGCAAGCATTTAAATCCCCTTACATCTTGATAAGGGTGACATTCCAGGAAATGGAATCTATAGGTTTCTGGAGCTTCGACTATAGATAAGTTTGCCTTTTTCTTGTAGTTTACTAAGTTATCCGAAAACTGAAGGAGACTCCTGTCCTGTGTGACTGTGATCTCTATCAGTCAACCATTTGTTTTCTTTCCTTTCCCCTGTTCTTGGGCAGCCAGGAGTACCTGAGGAATATCACACATATCACACTGGTGGTGGGAGGTGCTGTTAGTTTGTGTTTGGCCCTCAGCTTGCCTTATGTTCCCTCATCATAAGAAAGGTCTATATAAAATGTAATGAGGAAATAAAAAACAAAGAAAAATATATTTCTCACCTCTCCAAATGGTGAAATAATACATGAGGACACCAAATCCTTGTGACACTATGGAGAAACAAATGTGCATGTCTCTGCACCATTAGCAGAAGTGCAAAATCTTAAAATACAGCACAATTTGGCATTGTGTAATGAAATCAAATGCTTCTTTCATGCATCTTTTGACCGAGTAATTCATTTTCTTAGAATTTATTTTGTTGATATACTAAAAACAAATGCACTTGATATAATAAAATATTTATAATATCCTACACTAGCAAATAAGGCAGCATTGCAGGATGACAAAAGTCACTAGGGTTGCTATTCTTGGCTCAGAGAACAAGAAAATGTGGAAACGTGGAGCCCAGACCTTGAAGTTGAAACTTCATAGCTGTTCTTGCTCTCCATGAGAGAAAAGGCCCTGATTTATAGGGTTTGCCAATACGCCTGAAGTAATACTCCCACCCATGGCCAATTCTTAGCTACCAAAATGAAGTCACTGTACACAGAGTTAGGAAAAGATGCACACATTTGGCATTCACAAACCCACGTTAGCTGATTCCAGCATACCACCACCTACAGCACCCTCTCAGGCAAGCAAGAACACATGACCTTAGAGGTTGATAGCAGGATGCCAGGAGTTGGGGTCAGGAAGAGGAGGGGTGTGCCTGAGATATTTTTAGCCCAAAACACTAAAATAGTAGAAACAAAGGAAAAAGAGCAAACTTTTAAATATAAAGAGAGTGAATGGAGGGAGAAAAACCTTTTCTACACAAATGTTCTCCAGTTGAGTTCAGCAATATAGAATAAAAATAAGGGACAGAACGTGAGTCCAGAAATGACACTCATAAAAGTTCAGTGAATATGGAAAGTATCTTTTGTATGGCACCTGGGACTTTACCTAAAGGCAAGATGGTGGCTAATCTGGTTTTAAAAGCAATTGACTTCAGCACTGTAACCACAGAGGAAGTGGCCTATGTGGAAAGAACAAAAATGGAAGTGGACTGACAAGGTCACTCTTCAGCTCTCATAATGCATGATAGTTGACCACCTGAGTTGGTTGGCAACTTGGTAACAGCAACAGAGATGAAATTACCCACCTACTTATCTAAAGTCAGAAATAATTATTTCTCTCTCCTATAGTTTAACTCTGAGACGACACAGATGTAGACAGTAGAGATTTCTTTATCTCTTACAAATATTATTTTCTAATGTAATAGAAGTAACTTATGCCAGTGCATATTACATTCTTGCGATATTCCATACACACACACACACACACACACACACACACAAGGCAAAACTTAGGAAAACATCACATAGAAAAAATAGTTCAAAATGTAGGCAATGTAGGCATATTATGAACTACAAAAATTATTAAAATCTCCCAAGTGTTAGACTATCTTAATACCTTTTGGGAGAGAGTTGACACCAGAGAAGGAAACTCTTTGGTTCTGATGTCCATGACAATGTCTTTTTAGACTACAAGAAAGCACCTACTTTCAGCTTCTTTACCTAAGTTCTTTCAGAGCTGATAATCTTTGTGATAGAGTGCTATAGTGGAAATAACATTAAACTATTCCCTTGGGCTGAATTGATAGACAAAGTAGAACTATTTTTCCCAAAGAGTTGGTGGAGGATATATTATTTCACCTCCCCTTACTCTTGATAGCTATTTTAAAGAAAGATTGCTCCATTTTAGTGTTCAACAGTCTGAAGAGATTTCATCGTCAGGGAATAATAATTTTCTCAGCAAAATTTAGCTCCTCAATATTTTTTGGACATATGCCAACATGTACACATTTAGATACACCTTATTATAAAACTGTTTTAATGGATCTTCATGATCTAGTAAAAGAGAAAATAATGTAGCTCATGAATAGAGGAGAAAAGCTTAGCCCATTTCATAGCTTTTGTAAGATTGCTCCTGCCTGACTGATTTACCCAAGAACTTTATCAAGGGCAACTGGAATTGTCACCCAATTTATATCCACGACAACTGAGGGGATTGGAGTGATGTGTGAACAGCTATGTGTGAAGGTAGAGCCGTTAACCACAGGTGGTCACCTTGTCCCTTAGCCATTCAGTCCTTATAGCCACTGGATTATGTAAAAGATGTAAAGGGTATATGTGAAATGAAGTGTTGTAGAGGGTGATAGGGTCTTCCATTACAAACAAATCAATCATTTTAACTAAAACTTCCCTTCTTATCATTGGATCTTCCTGAGATATTTGAATTAGGTAAGCATTGCTTTGAAAGTACTATACAGCATGGTTTAGAGCAGAAATTACCTCATATTTGGTTGTGACCCAGCAGTAATATTTTCTGTCACAAATCAGTAAGTGGATAGAGACACCAGAGCCAGTCTCAGGTGGAGAAAACACATTTGCAGTACTGATATTTAGCCAGCATGTACTAAAATGGCCTTCCGGTGTTTATGGCCATATGGCTTCCCAGTGTTTATGACCATTTCTCTTCCAGTCACTCTGGTGTCTACTCTGATGCATCAATACCTGTGCTCTGTCAGCTGATGCAAATTTTGAATATGACCCTTGCATATAGCAATAAAATGTAAATCAATGAGATAAACCATTCAGGTGATAGGATTTGGAGGAAGATTAAAAACAAAAATATAAAATGCAGTAAAGCCAGATGAATTAGTGGCTTTCAAGAGAAAATGAGGCTTTCAAGTTCAAAATGAATTTTGAACTTACATTGAAATTTCCAAATATTAGAAAATAGTATCAGGTTTGAACTAATGGATTGCTACACCTAAACTGTTGGCCACTTTGGTTTTCTAAGACTTCAGATTGTTTTAACCTAGTAGTTCTCATTTCTTCTGCATTTAAGAATCGTCTGGGGAGTTTAAAAAAAATATGGACACACAAGTTATGCTTCAGACCAACTGAACAGCTTCTGAGAGTAGGGCACAGTGATAGATATTTATAAAAGGCCCCCATGTCATTATAACTATGGTCACATTTTCCCAACAAATCTAATTCTTGATTTTAAGGTCATGCCTGAGTACTGTCATTAGCTAGTGTTATGTGCTGAATTATGTCCTCACAAAACTCATATGTTAAAATTCTAACCCCCAGAACCTTAGACTGTGACCTCATTTGGAAAATGAGTCATTGTAGAGGTAATTAGTTAAGATGAGGTCATACTACTCTTAACTACAGAGCACAAACTGGTGGTTACCAGAGGGGTGATGATCGGTAGGGGGATGGATGAAATAGGTAAATGGGATTAAAAGTACACTTGTGATGAGCACTGAGTAATGTATAGAATTGACAAATCACTATATTGTGCACCTGAAACTAACATGACACTGTATGTTAATTATACTGTATTTAAAAGGAAAAAAAAGAAGAAAAATAAGGTGATTCTAATGTAGGGTGGGCCCCTAATACCAATGATGTCTATATAAAATGGGGAAATTTGGACACAAGCATACAGGGAGAACACCACATGAAGATGAAGGTAGAGGTCAAGTGATGTAGCAGAAGCTGAAGAATGGATGCCAGAAAACTATCAAAAAATAGGAGAGAGCTCTGGAACACTTCCCCCCTCGCAGCCACAGAAAGAACCAACTCTACTGACACCTTGATCTTGGATTTCTAGTTTCCAGAACCATGAGACAGTAGATCTCTGTTGTTTAAGCAACCCAGTGTATTGTATTTTGTCACAACAACCCTTGCAAATCCATACAGTTAATGGCACAATCTCTGCTTTTGCTTAATTCTGAGTCTTGTTTTCCTCCTATGCACAATGGAGATATTCAATCTACTGATCATGGAATTTATGTTTATGTAATACAGGAACTCTCTGCTTTCTTTTTGCTTTCCTATGGAAAAATGAAGTAGCTTATTATTTTTGTCAGCTTTCCCTCTAGTTGAGCAACAAATTGTCTTGGTTTCTTCACTAGAGTATCATTCATTCATGTCCAGTCAGTGCAAGAAAACCCTGGTTATCAGGGAGTAGTCCTTTACATATGTTCCCCTAATCCATTTAATGAACACCGAGAGAAGAATTAAACTTCTAAACTCATTGAATGTGAAGTCAGGTGTTACTATGCCTTAAACTCCCTATCAAGACTTATTCAAGATGCTTCCCACTGATCTCTAGGAATATATTAGGGATGTCCCATTCAGGAATTGATCAGATCACGGTGCTCATCTTACTGTCCAGGGAAAAATTCTCATAGTATCACTGCTGGCAAACCAGTCCTTTCACAGAGTGAAAATGTAAACTTACTCTGTAGGTGTAGGAAAAAAAACACAGGGAAGGTAATTCTAGATAACATGTTTTTCACTACAGGAGTTTTAAATTAATGCATATATCAGAATCCAAGGCTCAAGATGAGAACAGGGAAGTAAAGGAAAAGAATAGTGGCAGTGATTGGCAATAGCAACGTGGAACAGTCAGAGTGTGCAAGATCTTTGCGGGAGGAAAATAGAGTATTTAACGACAGAAACATGAGGGGAGGAGAAAATATTGCTTATAAGGTCATATGGACAGGACAGCATAATGAAATATCTGAGGTAAACAAGTATGGTAAAAAGAAGCCATGAAGGAAAAGAACAGAACACAAGCTGTTGCTGAAAATATCACCATGGTATAATAGGAAGAGGTATGATAATACATCACTGTTGAGGGATCTTTGATATTCCTAAATTAGACACAAACAAAATGTAAAGATAAATGAGGATATGAAATAAAATGAGTCACTTGCTCACTAGGGAAAATTTGATTTAGTCATGATTTCACACATATTCACAAATAAATGTCTTTTCCTACTAAACTGGATTTTAATCACCTGAAAATACTGGTAATATCACAAATGCTTGAATCTACACAGCATATGAGCCCCTTTGGGCATTGTTACTGAGGTGTTGTTACTTGTCTGACAGGAGTAAAAGAAGAGATTTCCTTTACTGGCATGTGAAACTATAATTTTCACTTCCTTTCTATGGTTTTCACTAAAATCCCCCTCTTGGTAGAATACAGAATTTTTGTTTGGTCTATAGCTCTATATGTTATTACTTAGTTCTAAAACAAAGACATTTTTATTGTTTTATGGGATATATATATATATATATATATATATATTTCCACATATACAATAAAATATATATATCCACATATATAATAAAATATGTATCTCCACATACATAATAATGATATATATAGTATATATATAATTGGTACAGTTCACAAAATATTCCTGGCTCTGCCCTCTTGTGGGTATTCGGTAGGATTTTAGTTGCCAGCTCGTTTGAAATTAAGCATTGCCATTTGATTTTCTTTGGACAATGAAATATAAGTGGTATAACAATAGTCACATGGAGTTAAAAGTGTTAAGAGCCAAAACAAAATTTGCCATATCTTCTCTCCTTCCTTGTTAATCATGGAAGGGTTTGCTGAGACGAAAACTCCAATGGCCTGGGTTCCTGAGTACTGCAATAATCAGAACACTGCCCCCACCCAGTGATCTATGAGGGACAAGAGCCATGAACAAAAATATAAATATTTGTCTTAAGCCACTGAAATTGTAGGATAGTCTGTTATTTCAGCATAATATATCTCATATTTATAGGTACAAAGTTAATGAAACCTTTTATCTTATCATTTTAAAGTACCTGAAACATAACTTATTCCTAAAGATTTGAGAACATCAGTATCTACATGAAAGCAATTAGCAATGAATTAGCTTTTAACATCTCACCAAAGGGAAAACAAAACCAAAAATAAACAAAAAATAAGACCTTACCTATCCATCTGAATTTGTCTATTTTCTCCAGAAGATTGTTTTATTCTTATAGAATCAAAATCAGTGACCTTTAACGTATTCTTAGATATTTAAAGGAAATCAAAGAGATGTAAAAATTTTGTTCCACCGATTTATAACTCTTGCCTCCCCTCGCACTACTAAAATAAAAACAACGCTTTTTCTAGAATAAAACACTTAGGATTGCTTTTAACTAGATATAAATTCACACAGACCCATTGATTTCAATAACCTTGGGAATCTTACAGTATACTGAGTAGTAGTCTGACCTAATTACATGCTTAGCTATATCCTCCCAGCATTCCAAACCAGGTTGGTACTAATGCACAAAGTGAGCATAAAGCTTATCCACCTAACAGCTAAAATCTGTCACATTTGAGAAAAACCCTCTTAAACATTGAGATCTATTGGAAAGTATTTTAAATCTTTTTTGAATTATGCAAAACAAGTGATAAAGGAAAATTGTATTTTATGAAACAACACAGCTTCCTTAATGCAATCTTCTCTTTGCCTAACAATACCTCGTGGGGCACAACAGCTACCTCTTAGTCTTGCAAATCATTCCTCAATCCTCTCTCCTGAAACTGAGTCTATGTCTCTATTTCTCATTTCTTTTCTGTTAATTGTCTTTACCAGACCTTTACTAGATTAAGTGAGTGAATTTCCAGTTTGGACCCTCTTTTAATACTTTTCTCCATCTCTTACCTACATCAACACAAACAATGGCCCAAGAATTGATCAGGCAGAAGAAATGTAGTAATGAGAAAATTTTTATGGCTATTAAAGTGTACAAGAAAATTTCAATTTTAAACAACATAAATTTATTCAGAAGAGATAGCATTAGCCTAGAATATAAATTGAAATGTTTTTTACTTTATTCCTAGCTTTATACTGCTACCATTATTACTATCTTTTTCTTTTTCTAGACTTTATTTTATTTGCTTCTTATATGATATAGTTTATAAAATATGATGTTTATATGGTGATTGGCTTATAAAATAAAAAAGACAGAAGTAAAATTTGATGATGATGATTAGTTTATAAAATAAAGAGATAGTAGAAAATTTTTTAAACTACATTTTATTCCTAATAACTGAATTTTGGAATGTTAAAGCACAGTATTGATACATGATTACAAAGCCTAAGTTTAAGTAAAATCACTCTTGAGAAATTTTACATGAACATTATCAATTCATCCTTTTAAGATTTCTATCTAGTGAGCAATTCCCATCTATATTTTCTTCTCTTAGCTATTCTGAGAAGAAGCCACATGGCAGCATTTCATATTTCATAAACTAAATGACAGTACAGAAGTAGTTTCCCATAATGGAGGTGCTTTGGGGAGTTGAAAACTATTATATGACTCATCAGCTTCAAATAATTCAGCTGCTGGAGATGAAGGGTAATATCTCTTATTGAAAGCAGAGTTGAAAGAAGTATTTTCATGAGAAAATTTTCAGAAACTCTCTGCATAACATATAGTGCAAAATTGTGACAGGTTTATACTACGCAGTTCTACGTAATGGCTTAGGGGAAACCAAATCAACAAGAAATAGCTACAGGAGAAAAAAAAAAGGATGTTCAGGACAGATAGTGGGGAAATTTGGTGACTGAAGCTAACAGACTGGCTTTCAGGTATATAAAATGCTTCTTTCAAGAACCTCAGAATCAAATGAGATTGAATAAATCTTATAGAGAAATCTGGTTCTCCTGGTGTGATTATCACCAGACTTGGATAATCACTTAGGGGAAGAGTATTAACTCTTTGTCGTCAGTAGAATGTCATGTACTGAGTGTGGTTTAAATAATAACCTCGTAATAGGACTACTTTATTATCAGGGCAAAGCTAATTTACCATTGTCCAAAGTTAATCTTTAATTATAAAAAAGACATTTCAAAATGGCATTTCTTTTGTAATACTTAATGTTATGCAAACAATGGTACTTAATAAATATGTTTATGACTGTCTAATTTACCTTTTGTTTTTATAATTATAACATTGGCTCATCACAAGAAGGCGACACTGGTGAGAGTATCTCTCATGGAGATTTTCTTCTCATCATTACAGTGTCCTAGTATAGGCACATGATAATTTATGGAGTAAAGTAATACCAAAAAACTGAGTAAAGAATGAGTTAGGGAAGAATAGCATCTACCTTTGAGTAGGAAAATGTAACAGGTTGTTCTGGTGGCAGTTCTGAGGGAGATCAGAGGAAAGCTTATCATAGTCTTCTTAAAAGGATTGACACACAGATTTGATTTTTTTTTCATTTTTGGTTATATTTCTGTCTATTTCATGTGGAGAGTTAGGCACCTTCATCTTTCTCTTTCCCTCACACTTTTTCTTTCTTCCACTCAATAAAACACAAAAAGCCAAATGCATACAATCATAATCCTATTATTTGCAAAGCTTCTGAAGTAAAAAAGAAGTACCTGTTTCCTGCAGTCCAACAATAAACAGAGCACATTAAGTGTATGGGCACATTCAGTTACTACTTAGCTGACCAATGATTTGTTGTTTGGTAGTCTGTTTTTATGGGCATTAAATTGTAAATGCAACTGCCATGAAATGGTTTGAATTGTAACATTGATGGAAATGTGTTTGCTAAGTGATTCCCTAAATTACTTTATGGAGTATAAAACATCTGCATTTAGTTGGATTCTATTTGGCTGAAAAATAAACATTTCTAAACCACAGCTTTCATGTCTGATGATGACAATGTACTGGAAAACTTGAAATTGCATGACAATCTAAATATGCTTTTTCTTAAAAAATAAATGGTACTGTTAATACATGACATACTAGGTCATACTTTTTAAATGGCACATTCTTCCTAAAGATATATAAATGTCATGGCATTCTTGCTTATAAAACCAAACCATACACACTCTGATAAATGCTGGATTATAAGAAGTTAACTGCTAGATCTACTTTCAAAAAGGTCAAGTGTGATAATACAGTATGATCTTACAATATTATGCAGGAAACAAGAGTAAAAAGGTGAAGGAAAGATTCAGTACCAAACTGCTCAGTAGTTTTACATTGCTTGTCCAGAAAACGCTAAATTTAGAGTGATACACAGCAATTTTTTGACTCAAAGTCCGTAGATGGCACATTTATCAAGGTATTTCGGATACAACCGAAATTTCAACCAGATGTTTCTCACCAAACAAAACTGAAGGAACACCAGGTGTATTGTAATCAAACTCAATGGAGAGTGGTCTTACAAAGATGTACACATATGTTAGTATAAAAAAGCTATGCAAGTAACATCCCATGAAAGATTTGCACACTTATGTAAATTATCAGCCACAGTAACATGTTTGAAGGAAACGCGACTTTATGTGGTGTCAGTCACTGGCAGTCTCTAATCAAACCCATTCCTATTTCTATAGCATACAGATTCCTCCTTCATTTAAGCAGAAAAAATTAGTATGATTTTTAGTGAGTCATAAAGCTTTTATATTTCAATAATCTTACGACAGTATTTTGATATTTTTTTCTTTCAGTAGATGCAACTAATGTTAAGTCAAATATTTATTGCCTATATGCAAACAGCATCACACGCAAAAGCAGAGGGACAGAAGCAATGTTAAACAGTCAAGTAAGATCAGCAAGTGTCTATGTTTCATAAATATGGTTTTTAAATGGTATCAAACTTAGAAAACTAAGTCCTTTCTTCCTTGGCAATACAAACCTAGCTATAGATAAAGGGCTGTAATACTGTCAGAAAATCTGATTTTTATATTAAGAAATTCTGTCCATTTAGCTATAGCTATAGCTTAAATGAAAAACAAAAAGTGGAATTTCAAAGAACTAGAATGACATTTTGCTATTCCTAATTGAAAGTAGATGGTCAACAAAAAATTAAAATTTTTGTTGAAGCAATCCTAAAATTCATATGGAACCACAAAAGGCCCCGAATAGCCAAAGTAATTTTGAAGAAGAAGACCAAAGCAGGAGGCATAACAATCCCAGACTTTAGCCTCTACTACAAAGCTGTCATCATCAAGACAGCATGGTATTGGCATAAAAACAGACACATAGACCAATGGAATAGAATAGAAACCCCAGAACTAGACCCACAAACGTATGGCCAACTCATCTTTGACAAAGCAGGAAAGAACATCCAATGGAAAAAAGACAGTCTCTTTAACAAATGGTGCTGGGAGAACTGGACAGCAACATGCAGAAGGTTGAAACTAGACCACTTTCTCACACCATTCACAAAAATAAACTCAAAATGGATAAAGGACCTGAATGTGAGACAGGAAACCATCAAAACCTTAGAGGAGAAAGCAGGAAAAGACCTCTCTGACCTCAGCCGTAGCAATCTCTTACTCGGCACATCCCCAAAGGCAAGGGAATTAAAAGCAAAAGTGAATTACTGGGACCTTATGAAGATAAAAAGCTTCTGCACAGCAAAGGAAACAACCAACAAAACTAAAAGGCAACCAACGGAATGGGAAAAGATATTTGCAAATGACACATCGGACAAAGGGCTAGTATCCAAAATCTATAAAGAGCTCATCAAACTCCACACCCGAAAAACAAATAACCCAGTGAAGAAATGGGCAGAAAACATGAATAGACACTTCTCTAAAGAAGACATCTGGATGGCCAACAGGCACATGAAAAGATGTTCAACGTCGCTCCTTATCAGGGAAATACAAATCAAAACCACACTCAGATACCACCTCACGCCAGTCAGAGTGGCCAAAATGAAGAAATCAGGAGACTATAGATGCTGGAGAGGATGTGGAGAAACAGGAACCCTCTTGCACTGTTGGTGGGAATGCAAATTGGTGCAGCCGCTCTGGAAAACAGTATGGAGGTTCCTCAGAAAATTAAAAATAGACCTACCCTATGACCCAGCAATAGCACTGCTAGGAATTTATCCAAGGGATACAGGAGTACTGATGCATAGGGGCACCTGTACCCCAATGTTTATAGCGGCACTCTCAACAATAGCCAAATTATGGAAAGAGCCTAAATGTCCATCAACTGATGAATGGATAAAGAAATTGTGGTTTATATACACAATGGAATACTACGTGGCAATGAGAAAAAATGAAATATGGCCTTTTGTAGCAACATGGATGGAACTGGAGAGTGTGATGCTAAGTGAAATAAGCCATACAGAGAAAGACAGATACCATATGGTTTCACTCTTATGTGGATCCTGAGAAACATAACAGAAACCCATGGGGGAGGGGAAGGAAAAAAAAAAAAAAAAAAAAGAGGTTAGAGTGGGAGAGAGCCAAAGCATTAGAGACTGTTAAAAACTGAGAACAAACTGAGGGTTGATGGGGGGTGGGAGGGAGGGCAGGGTGGGTGATGGGTATTGAGGAGGGCACCTTTTGGGATGAGCACTGGGTGTTGTATGGAAACCAATTTGACAGTAAATTTCATATATTAAAAAATAAAAAATAAAAAAAATAAATAAATAAACATTAAAAAAAAAAAAAAATTTTTGTTGAATAAAACAAAATTAAACTATTAGAAAAGGATTTACAGTCAAGTATAAATCCATTATTCAAAGGCATTAGCACACACTTGATCAAAATATGTTAATGTTTTTGAAAGAAAAATTTCTATATACATCTTATGTCAAGATAGACTCAAAATTCATCCAAGTTCTTCAATTAAAAGAAGGCATTTATTCTAATGCATAAATAATGCTTTGTATGGATTTCCATATTTCATATAATTTTCTGAGCCATAGTTTAATGGTTTAATGTTAATATATAAAATATTAAGTGAATCTATCTTAGACAAGTCATTATATCTCTGGATTAGGGTGTGCTTTCTTTTCCACTAACCAAGGTATTTGAGTCCTTGTCATTAATATCACCTATCCTCTTGTCTGATTCTTTACATGACATCTGATGAAATAATGCCTAACCACTGTCTGCAGATGAGACATCATCTTTGCCTCACTCATTTCCTGATATGTTAATCTCCTCTTAAATCTCAATCTGCTCATTGCCAGTCAGACCAAATGATTTCCTTTATAACAAAGGTTTCTTGCCACTTATAGCATATACATGATTCTTAAGTTTCAGTCTTAAGACATCTGTGGGATTGAAGTGAATGACCATAAAAATATAAACACAGAGATCTAGAAGGTGTTTGTGAAGAGTAGCCTGTGACAAAAGAGCTCCTTTTTTGGATGAATTGTCAGATTGAAGTTCTAGAAAACAAAGAAACAACTGTGTTCATATACCATTCAGGAATTTCCTTCAACCTATTCAGTTTTTGTTACATTAAGTTCTCATTAACTGGCAAAAAACAAAATCAAAAAACAAAAAAACAAAAAAACAAAAAACAAAAAAAAAATCCCTAGGCATTATACGATTCAAAACTTTATTTTCAAGGAGACTTATGCTAAGACAGAGAAATTATCTGTCCATGGTCACATAGCTAATGATTGGATACACCAGATTAAGTGTCCTGACTCATGATAGATACATAACATTTACTAAAATATGCTACGATCATATTAGTGAAATGTCAATTAAATTCACTTTTCAAGGATATCAAATTGACAATCAATTTCTATGTGTACAAATGGGACCATATAGCAAAAGCCCTAAATATTTTCTTTACCCTTTTAATAATAATTCCTGTTCTCAAAATATCTGAAAATATTTAATAGATGTGTGGAAAGATACATGTACAGAGATACACATTCCAAAAAGAAATGGTTGTTTATATAGTAATCTGTAGAGCACAATCCACTTCTAGAAATTGTCCCTATGGTAGCTCACAACCACATAATTATTGTGGGTCTATCTATTATTACAGAATATGAATCCTTGGACAAAGTGTTATCAACTGATGAAACCAGATCAGTTAAAATCCTTCACTATATACTTCAAATGATAACTGAATAAAAGTAATCAAAGCATGTGTGTGTGTGTGTGTGTATACATGATGTGCATATGTGTGCAGTGGATTTGTGTGTGTGTGTGTGTGTGTGTGTGTGTGTGCGTGTGTGTGTGTAAGAAGATGTGAGGAATATATCTTGGTTGTTGTCAGTGGCCATTTTCTAGCCAAGCTGTGGAAGACAGTATGCATTCCATGAAAATGAAGTTTATATACAGAAAGAAGCAACTGAAGTTGGCATTCAGAGAAAAGCAGAGATGACAAATCACACACACTCACACATGTACCTAAACAGAGACAGAGAGGCAGACGATCTTGAGGAATGAATTTCTCTTTCAGTTTATTCCTGAGACATTGCTCCATCTGCCTGTGGTTTGGATTTTCAACTCTTTCATTTACACAAAGTACGCTAGTATTCTTTGAGTAAATTACCCTTTCCTCTAAGCCGGCTTGCGGCAGTTTTCTATGATTTCACAACTAATACATCTACTTTATACAAAGAATTATTCATATTAGCTATGAAGGCACATTTCTAGATATAGAAGATAAATTATGATATAATCATAAATGGGTTTTGATGTAGCCTTTAAAAGTCATGTTTGTAACATTATTTATTAAACTGTGAAATTCTAATTAAAATACCAAGTGAAAGAAAGATACAAACAGCATGTGTAGTATAATTCTATTTGAAACTTTAAAATTATAAAGCATTTATGAAGAAAAATACCAAAAGGAACTTACAGTGTTTATTTCATGTGTTAAGATTATAATTATTATTTTTATTATCCTTTTGTTTTTGAACAATTAATATGTATTTCTATTATAATAATAAATGCCTATTTCTATCATGATACACATTATTTAAATTTTGCCTCTGATTAAAAGAAATTTATTCTTTTAAAAAGGTACATCATGGGGCGCCTGGGTGGCGCAGTCGGTTAAGCGTCCGACTTCAGCCAGGTCACGATCTCGCGGTCCGTGAGTTCGAGCCCCGCGTCAGGCTCTGGGCTGATGGCTGGGAGCCTGGAGCCTGTTTCCGATTCTGTGTCTCCCTCTCTCTCTGCCCCTCCCCCGTTCATGCTCTGTCTCTCTCTGTCCCAAAAATAAATAAAAAACGTTGAAAAAAAAATTAAAAAAAAAAAAAGGTACATCAAACTCACTTGATCTCAGCACAACTAATGAAAAAAAAATGTTTTGTTTTGTTATCTATCTCCTTCCAGAATCAAATACATATACATTTTTATATACTTTTTCTTTAAATATTTCTTTGAATGGACCAGATTTAAATACCAATAGCAAAACATTGAAATCATTGGTAGAACTTTTTATTTATTAAAGATTCTTCTTGTGTATGTGTGATCTTCACATAGCTTCCAAGCATCTTCTCCAGTGTAAGCAGTGTAGTTTAAGGAGTAACCAAACTGACTCATGGGTTTAGAATTATCAGTACCATAATCTGGTATTCATAACTATAGATTAAATCAGTGTTTATTTGTTATATACACACAATGGATACCATAGGAAGTAGATACAGAGAAACAAAAAATGTGCATTGTCTCTGCCCTAGAGATGATAAATCACTTTCTCTTGATAAGGACATGGGAATCAATCACAGGAAAGTAGCTGTGTATCATGGGCAACTTGTGAGATTCACACAGTTAAGCCGTAATATACAAACTTGGAGAATACTTGAGAAATGCTCAAGACGTTTGTAAAATTTTTAAACACTGTTTTAGCTGTTCTTTGTGAGTGTCTACAATGTGCCACACTTCAGACTGGGTGCATTTATAGTGCCGCTCTGAAGGAGGCATTAACTGCATGTGGGACATTAGGTATGTATATCGATAGGGAGATTAAGTAGCTTGCCTAAAGCTACAATGATAGATACAACCACTATTTGTCTTCAGATCTGTCAGTTTCAAACCCCGTGAATTTAGACTTGAACACTGCCTAAAGCCTGTAGTAACTCTGTAACAGAGTCGCATCCCCTCTGTCCACAGCTTTGAGCACATAGTATATCCTGACCCAACCCACCCTGCTTGGACCAGAGTACCACACCTTCAGGGAATTTGTTGACAAGTGTCCAGGGAAGCTCGTGAGTGTTCTATTGTATTGATCAGTGGATTTGGGAGCAGCTGTGCAAATGTGCAGCAGGGGTGAGGCTTGAATGCAGAGCAACAGCTTTTCTGTATAAGTCCAAGTTGCTTGGATGGGAACTCCAGTTGGCAGCATTTTGAGAAATAACAATGTTCCAGACACTGTATAAAGTCTTAATTAACTTAATACTGAAAACAGCCCTATGAAGCCCTATGAAGTAGGTACTACTATGTTGGTTTCATGCTATACAGTTCAGGAAAGTGAGAAAAGGAAGAGAAAAATTAGCTTTTGTAAGATCATAAATAGCAAATAGTGGAATCAGGATTTGAATTTGGACATTATGGCTTCCTTCTTTATACATTGGACCATCCCTATCTACTTTCCCAGCATGTCAGAGAAATTCATTTAGTGTTATTTCAATGGTCTGCAATCCCAGCATATTGTGAGCCTTTGCTTTCTACCTTCCGAATATTTCTTCTATCATTGTCGTGTGTGTGTGTGTGTGTGTGTGTGTGTGTGTGTGTTTATGGTTTTGTTCTTGTAGATTTGTGTCTTAAAATTCCTTTTTTATTGTCATATTTGTTTCATTTTGGAGAAAGCAGGTGCAAATATGCATATTTGTCCCAATCTTCAATGAGAAACCTAATTTTTTAGATCAAACATCATGGGAAGGAAATACAAGCAGCAGAGGATAAGAGAAATAAAAAAAGAATAAAGACTGTTGAAGAAGAAAAAATAAAGTTAGCACAAATGATCTGGTTTCTCTGAGCATTATTCAATATACACTAACTTTTAGCCTAGCAGAGGTTCTTAACCCTGCACTGCAAGTGCTGAGAATTACAAGTAATTCTAATTAGATAAATAAAATACAAAGTTAACTCAGTACAGAAAGATAAGTTCTAACAAAAAATAAAATTGGCAAAGCTGCAAATAATTGTATAGTTTTCACTCTTTGAAATGTCATAGAAGTGCATTTTCTTTTTGTTCTGCATGTTCTCAAATGGCAGATCACCAGATACAAATGCTGATAGCTATACCCGATAAGAGATGCAATGATACAACAAATACAATGGTTGTTATTTTAGCATCTTCAAAATACATTCAAAATGAACCAGAGCCCAGGAAAAATGAATTATTTTAAAGCTTTGCATATGAAACTATTAAGGCAATTATTTTCTAATATTCCTAGTTAATAAAAATAATCCTGTTATGCAAAAAAATGTTTTTAATCTTATTTTATTTTCCTTTTTCTATGACCTTTTAATAATAATCTTGTCATGCAACAGAAATGCTACCTTGCCTGTCACTCCTTAATAATAAATTTACTACATATAATAATTCTGGTTCACCAGTCTTTGGAAGCCCACCTGTTAATTCAGATATATTTTATGTTGTATGATATTCCTTTCTCTAGTAAATAATATATTTCGAACCTATCATTTTAATTGAAGACAATAAGACCATAAATATCTTATCTTCCTTCCAATATAATTTAAACTTTCATTACCTAAATTAAAATTGTCCTCATTCTCCACTTCTCAAAAATCTCATTCTCCATTATACCAGTTAAAGGTGCTCCTTGATAAATCTGGTGGTTTTCTATCATATTTATTATGATAAAAGACTCTAAGGGGGGGGGGGTGGGAAACGTGCTCAAGGAATACCCTATCCTCAGGAAGAGACTTAAGAAACATCTGAATACCCTTTTCATTTCCCAGACATGATTTCAAGATCACAAGTGAAAAGAAACATTTTTGATATTTTATTATGCTTAAAAATATATGTGCATTTGAGGATATTTTTTGTTTATCCAGTGCTCATCTGGATCTGCTTCCAAACATCTAAGATTTTGTCTTTATTTCAGTGTGTCTTGTTTCATAAGAAAGAGTCTTCATTTGAGATTGGTCCCTTGATTGATCTCATTATTGACAAATAAATTCCTGGGTATGGGCTCAGAATTTTCAAAGGAAATCACCAGTGATGTATGAAGGGTTTGCAGCAGGGTCCTATAATTGTCTAGAAAAGAGTAGCTTACAAGTACTGCTCTAATTATTTCCACTTTCTATCTCAGTGAACTCCAAGGGTATTTTATTTGCAACTGGGGTAACATTTTCCGTTTTTCAGATTTTACTGATCAGGCTGTGAGACAATCAAATAATGTTTGTGATCCTGATTACAACTGATTTTGTCCTTGGAGCAAACTGAATAAAGCAAAAAGATGAAAAAAGGAAAAAAAAAACAGTCTCAACCCTTACACAGGAATTCTGGAAACAAGAATATAAAGTAGTTTTATAGAGAAACAGATTTCCTTCCTGATTTGCCTAAAGTGAACCATGTTTCCATCCCTGAGTATAAGTCTAGAAGTACAGACACACAGACTTCACCTTTGAATGTAAGGTCTGTGGGATTGGCGGCTTTGTTGATGTTATTTATACCAATGTATCCTGTTACACAAAAACTGCTTGTTATATGGTAAATCCCTATAAAATATGATAAATTAACAAAAATTAAATTATTAGCCAGTCGTAGGTCAATTGTTTACTCTTGGGTCTGAGAAATGGAAATGGTTATTCTGTAAACAAAGCAGTCGGAAGTGAGAAATAGGACAGAGTCTACAGAAAAGCAAGACATTGTTAAGAGAAGAAAGGACAATAAGAATTTAAACAGAGCAAAAACCAGGGAGATATTTTAACTGACAGGAATATACATTGTATATTTCCTTTCCAAGTTCTCAACATGTTTGGCAATGCTTGTTATCTTTTGTATTCTTCATTATAGCCTTTCTAACAGGTGTGAGTTGATATCCTTGTGGTTTTGACTTGCATTTTCCTCATAATTTGTGATATTTATCATATTTTTGTATATCTGTTGGCCATTTGTATGTCTTCTTTAGGAAAAGTCTATTCAAGCACTTTACCTATTTTCCAATCAAATCATTTTTTAATTTAATTTAATTTAATTTAATTTAATTTAATTAATTAATTAATTTATTTTTGCTATGACTTGTGTGGGTTACTTACATATTTTGGAAATTAACTCCTTATCAGATATATGGTTTACAAATGTTTTTGCCCATTCTGTGGGTTGCATTTTCGTGTTGTTGATTGTTCCCTTTGCTGTACAGGAACATTTTAGCTTAGTGTTATGCCATCTGTCTATGTTTGTTGTGTTTACCTGTACTTTTTGTTTTTTTAATTTTTAATGTTTATTTTTGAGAGAGTGAGAGAAAGACAAAGCACAAGTGGGGAAGGGGCAGAGAGAGAGGGAGACACACAATCTGTAGCAGGCTCCAGGCTCTGAGCTATCAGCAGAGAGCCCGATGCGGGGCTCAAACTCATGAACTCTGAGATCATGACCTGAGCTGAAGTCAGAAGTTTAACCACCTGAGCCACCCAAATGCCCCCATTTTCCTGTACTTTTGATGTCATGTTCAGGAAAACATTTCCAAAACCAATGTCATAAAGCTTTTCCTCTATGGTTTCTTCTAGGAGTTATACCATTTCTAGTCTTACATTTAAGTCTAATCCATTTTGAGTTGATTTTTGTGAATGGTGCAAGATATAGGTGCAATTTCATTCTTTTGTATGTGGATATCCAGTTTCCACAGAACCATTTGCTGTAGAGACTTTTCCTTATTGTGTATTCTTGGCACCCTTTACAAAGATACATGGGCTATATATGCATGTATTTATTAGTGAGCTCTCTATTCTGTACCATTAGTCTATATATCTTTTTAAATGCCAGGACTATAATAATTTCATACTGTGGATTTATAATATATTTTGAAATCATAAATGTGATGTCTCCAGCCTTATTCTTTTTTCTCAAGATTGCTTTGGCTATTCAGGGTCTTTTGTGGTTACTCATATGAATTTTAGTATTGTTTTTCCTATTTTTGTAAAAAATTCCATTGGAATTTTGATAGGGACTTCACTAAATCTGTATATCATTTTGGTAATGTGGGCATTTTAACAATATTAAGTCTTCCAATCCATGAGAACAGTATGTCTTTCTATTTATTTGTTCTTCATCAAGATTTTGTAGTTTTCAGTGCACAGATCTTTCACCTCCTTGGTTAAGTTTATTCCTAAGTAACTTATTTTTTCAGGCTGTTGTAAATAGGGTTATTTTCTTAAATTCCTTTCTGCGTAATGAATTGTTAGTATAGAAAAACGTGACTGATTTTATATGTTGATTTTATAACCTGCAATTTTTCTAAACTTGTTTATTAGTTCCAAAAAATTTTTAGTGCAGTATTTAGATTTCTACATATATTAATGTCATCTGCAAACAGAGATAATTTTCCTTCTTTTTTTTTTTTTCCTGATTCGGATACCTTTTATTTATTTTTCTTGCCTGACTGCTCTGTCTAGGACTTCCAGTATTATTTTGAATAAAAAATGGTGAGAATGGACATCCTTGCCTTGTTTCTGATCTCTGAGGAAAAGTTTTTAGCTTTTTACCACTGAGTAGGATGTTAATTGTGGGCTTGCCACATATGACCTTTATTATGTTGAGATTATTCCCTTATTTTCTTGGTTTGCTGAGGGTGTAATCATGACAGGGTGTTGAAATTGGTCAAATACATTTTCTGCATCTGTTGGGATGATCATGTGATTTTTATCCTTCATTCTGTAAGTGTAATGTTTCACATGAATTTATTTGCAAATGTTGTGCCATCCTTGCATCCCAGTTATAAATTCCCCTTGGCCATGGTATATGATACTGCTACAGTGCTGTTGAATTTGGTTTGCTTCTGATATATAAACACAGTGTATCTTTATTTGTATGGATTTTCTTCCACTTCTATCATCAGTGTTTTATAGTTTTAATCACACAGGTGCTGAATATATTATTTTAGATTTATATGGAAGTATTTCATGATTTTGTTGCTATTGTATAGGATATAGTTTTGTTAGTTTCATCTTCAACTACCCCTTACTTGATTGTAGAAATATAGTTGATTTTTATTTTTTTATCTAAAGGCTTTGCTGGACTCACTTACTAGCTTTAGCATTTTTTGATAATTATTTAAAGTTTTCCATGTAACAACTGTTTTATATTTACATAGAGATATTTCTATTTTTTTTCTCTAGAAACTATATGCTTTCTATTTATGTTAACTTACAGTGCTAGATAGAAAATCCAGTACAATGATGTATAGGAGCTGTGAGAGCAGACATCATTGTGTTTGTCCTAAATTTTGTGGGAAAGAGATAAGTTTCACCATTAAATATAATGTTAAGTGTAACATTAGCTGTAGCTGCAGGTACTTCATCCATTTGAAGATGTTTCCCTCACTTCCTACTTTGACTTCTTTCCCTCCTGTGTTTTGTGTTGGATGAGCCAGTGCTTATATCCAATCTGATTTTGGATGGACAAATTTTTTCTTAGAGATTACCTTATTTGGTGTCCCTGTAACCTCAATTATTTAATGAATTTAAGAAGATTATACTCTGGCTTTTTCTCACTGTTACATTGTGAGTTGTGCCTTTTTCAGCTCTACTTTCTAGATGAATGCAGAATATACCTTTCTCCTAGGTTAAAATCCATATTCTGAAACGGGCTTACCATGCTGCATGTTTCTAATCCTTTTACCTTTTGTAATTCCCACACAGATGTTTTGCTCATGTTAAGATTACATAAATTCCCCCAAAGTGCCATTGTCTTGCGGCCCAAGAGTTCGAGCATACTTTCATATAAACTCCAAATCTGTCTACACATTCCCGCATAAAATTCACCAAATTCTCTTTCAAATATAAGCATTTTTTTTCACCTGAGATTCTTCCTTGACCACCAACATATGGATGTCGAGACTCTCTCGTGTGTTCTCAAAGCCTTACAGCATCATTCCCCTACTCCTAATTTGAATAATCCTCCCCCATCTTGGTAAGCACCAAGAACTGAAAGGCCAGTATTATTTTTTTCAGTGTTTGATATTGGCACTCTTTATGGCAACCAGAAGAAAAGTAGAAACCACCCAAATGTCCATCAACTGATAAACACACTATGTTGTACTGATACAATGGAATATTATTCAACCATATAAAGAAATGAAGTACCGATTCATGCTTTAACCTACATCAACCTTGGAATCATACCAAATGAAAGAAACCAGGCACAAAGCCACATTTTACATGATTCCATTTATATGAAATGTGTAGAATAAATCTTTAGAGTCAGAAAACAAATTAGTGGTTGTGAGAGACTGGGAGAGGGCAGAATGGGGAGTGGTTGCTTAACAGCCACAGAGTGTCCCTTAGGGGTAATGAAAAGTTCTGAAACTAGATAGGAGTGATAGTTGCACAACACTGGGAAGATAATTAAGGCTATTTAATGTGATACTTTAAAATAATTAAAATGGTAAATTATGTATTACATGTGCTTGACCATAAATGAGTGATATAACATATATATAAATGGAAAGAGACAGAGGGAGAGGGAATTTCCATATGTGTCATTAATGCCTACCATTTTCATTGGAAATGTCCCTACCTTATCTTTTTATTTTATGAAATATTATTTGGATGGCATAGTGCTAGTATAAATGAAAATGGGCTGATTTTTAGTTTCTGTCACTCCTCTACTAGA
The DNA here is from genome assembly GCF_018350195.1 of Panthera tigris. Classification (NCBI taxonomy): domain Eukaryota; kingdom Metazoa; phylum Chordata; class Mammalia; order Carnivora; family Felidae; genus Panthera; species Panthera tigris. The sequence continues at coordinate 161,817,414 of NC_056660.1, read as the reverse complement.
AACAGAGAGCCTAAACTTTAGAAATTAAATTCTAGGGGCTCCTGGGTGGCTCAGTTGTTTCGGCATCTGACATTCATTCAGGTCATGATCTCACAGTTAGTAGGTTCAAGCCCTGCATTGGGCTCTGTGCTAACTGCTCAGAGCCTGCAGCCTGCTTCAGATTCTGTCTCCCTCTCTCTCTGCCCCTTCCCTGATTGTTCTCTCTCTCAAAAATATGTTCTAGCAAACATAACAACTCAAATAACCAATTTTATTAAAAGCAGAAAACTATACTTCTAAAACATGTGTTTTGACTTGAATTTCATTCTATCATTTGAGATAAAAGTGCATTATGATCTTTTTGTGAATATTTCTGAGCATATGTGAATTAAAACTAAGCTATCACATTATATATATTAGAGCCAAGCAATGCTTTAGATCTGTCTTTCCCGGAAGAATGGAACAATGAACAGTGTTGGAAAGTAATAGTCCCACATACACGGAAGTGTTTGTATATTATATAAACCAGCTGGAGACAGACTGTGGTAATAAATATTAATATAAATATCTCCTTTTTTTGTCTCAGACTTATGCAACCATCACTAACATTTTCTTCAAAACATTTCCTCATTTCTCTCTCCTGCACACTAACATAGTTTCATTTATTTATTTATTTATTTATTTATTTATTTATTTTTAATCTCTAAAAGATTTGTGTGTACGTGTGTATTGTTCATGATAACATTTTGGGGAAGATTATGTGGTGAAATTGCTTATTTAAAGAAACTTGACCTTTCTTCTCTTAGTTAAATTCGTACTTGATTATGGCATTTCCAGTTTGATTTCCCATCAGCTAATGGATTTGATGAAAGCCTAAATTTATTTTGATATAATGAGGGCCCTTAGATTGTATATATACCAAATATTTTCCTCTTTTCGGTGGAGGTATTTAGTATTTCTCTTTAAAATGAAGCTAGAGAAATGCTTCAATATTAACAAATGACAGGCTCACCGCATCCTGCTGATCACTTAGATTCTACCCACATCTGCCTAAAAACCCAGAAAACTGCCAGAAGACTAGCAGAATGGATTCTACAGAGCCAAGCGCAGACAAGAGGCCCACGGAAGTGGGTAGGAAGGGCGGAGAGGCGGTGCGCGCTACAGGGATTGGCAAGAGGGAGCCAGGGCAATGGAGGGGCAGCCCACCCGGCAAGGCAGAGTCGTGGAGTCTGGCTTGCAAAAGTGGAGGGACCGGGCGGAGTGAGTTCTGACAGCCAGTGGGACTTAACATCTGGAATGTTATAAGTCAACAGCTCTGCTCCACGAACGGGAGGGCTAGAGGTCAACGGGAGGGAGAGTTGTTGAGACCGGGAAGACAGAGCTCAGCATGGTGGGGAACAAAGGCGATGGTCAGTACCATCTCCCTTGCCCACCCCCCAGCCAAAATCCCAAAGGGAACCAGTTCCTGTCACAGAACTTGCTTGCACGCACAAACACCCAAAGCTGTGCTTCTGTGGATCCATCCCTCCTACAGGTCTGCCTCCCTCCCGGTGCCGCAGAGCCCCTCCCGCAGCTGACCACCTAAGGCAAAGTGATCTGAGCCTGCCCCTCTCACCTCTGTCCACCTTGCGGATCCACCCCTGCTAATACACCAGATCCCATAGAAGCAGCACCACAAGCCTGGCAGTGTGCAAGTAGCCCAGACAGGGGCCACACCACTCCACAGTGAGTCCTGCCCCTGGGAGAGGGGAAGATAAGGTACACACCAGTCTGCCTGGGGCCCCAGTGGTGGGCTGGGGGCAGACATCAGGTCTGACTGCTGCCCCGCCCACCAACGCAAGTTACTCCAGACAGCACAGCAGAAGTGCCCTGCAGTTGGGCGCCACCCTAGAGACTATCCAAAATGATGAAACTGAAGAATTCTCCTCAAAAGAAACTCCAGGAAGTAGCGACAGCTAACATATTGATCAAAACCAACTTAAGCAATATAAAGGAACATGAATTAAAAAATAGTCATAAAATTAATCACTGGGCTTGAAAAAAGCATAGATGAAAGCAGATAATCTAATCTATTGCTACAGTGATCAAGGGACTAAGAAACAGTCAGGAGGAGCTAAAAAATGTCATAAATGAGGTGCAAAATAAAATGGAGGTGACCACAGCTGGGATTGAAGAGGCAGAGGAGAGAATAGGTGAATTAGAAGATAAAATTATGGAATAAGAGGAAGCTGAGAAAAAGAGAGAAAAAAAATCCAGGAGTATGAAGGGAGAATTAGAGAACTAAGTGATGCGATGAAACACAATAATATCTGTATAACAGGGATTCCAGAGGAGGAAGAGAGAGAGAAATAAGCTGAAGGTGTACTTGAAGAAATCATAGGTGAGAACTTCCCTGATCTGGGGAAGGAAAAAGACATTGAAATCCAACAGGCACAGAGAACTCCCTTCAGAAGTAACTTGAATTGATCTTCTGCATGACATATCGTAGTGAAACTGGCAAAATACAAGGATGAAGAGAAAATTCTGCAAGGAGCTAGAGATAAACATGCTCTAACGTATAAAGGGAGACTGATAAGACTAGTGATGGATTTATCTACTGAAAGTTGGCAGGCCAGAAATGAATGGCAGGAAATCTTCAATGTGATGACCAAAAAAATATGCAGCTGAGAATCCTTTATCCAGCAAGTCTATCATTTACAATAGAAGGAGAGATAAAGGTCTTCCCAAACAAACAAAAACTGAAGGAATTCATCACCATTAAACCAGCCCTACAAGAGATCCTAAGGGGGATCCTGTGACACAAAGTACCAGAGACATCACTACAAGCATGAAACCTACAGACATCACAATGACTCTAAACCCATATCTTTCTATAATAACACTAAATGTAAATGGACTAAATGCACCAACCAAAAGACATAGGGTAGCAGAATGGATAAAAAAACAAGACCCGTCTATTTCCTGTCTACAAGAGACTCATTTTAGATCTGAGGACACCTTTAGATTGAGAGTGAGGGGATGGAGAACTATTTATCATGCTACTGGAAGCCAAAAGAAAGCTGGAGTAGCCATACTTATATCAGACAAAGTGACTTTAAATTAAAGGCTGTAACAAGAGATGAAGAAGGGCATTATATAATAAACACAGGGTCTATCCATCAGGAAGACCTAACAATTATAAATGTCTATGCGCCAAATATGGGAGCCTCCAAATATATAGAACAATTAATCACAAACATAAGCAACCTTATTGATAAGAATGTGGAAATTGCAGGGGACTTTAATACTAAACTTACAACAATGGATAGATCATCTAGACACAAGATCAATAAAGAAACAAGGGCCCTGAATGATACATTGGATCAGATGGACTTGACAGATATTTCTAGAACTCTGCATCCCAAAGCAACAGAATATACTTTCTTCTCGAGTGCACATGGAACATTCTCCAAGATAGATCATATACTGGGTCACAAAACAGTCCTCAATAAATGTAAAAGAATTGAGATCATACCATGCACACTTGAATACCACAATGCTATGAAGCTTGAAATCAACCACAGGAAAAAGTCTGGAAAACCTCCAAAAGCATGGAGGTTAAAGAACACCCTACTAAAGAATGAGTGGGTCAACTGGCAATTAGAGAAGAAATTAAAAAATATATGGAAACAAATGAAATTGAACATACAACAATCCAAATGCTTTGGGATGCAGCGAAGGCAGTCCTGAGAGGAAAATACTTTGCAGTCCAGGCCTATCTCAAGAAACAAGAAAAATCCCAAATACAAAATCTAACAGCACACCTAAAGGAAATAGAAGGAGAACAGCAAAGACACTCCAAACTCAGCAGAAGAGAAATAATAAAGATCAGAGCAGAAATAATCAAATAGAATCTACAATCAACGAAACCAAGAGTTGGTTTTTTGAAAATATAAACAAAATTGACAAACCTCTAGGCAGGCTTCTCAAAAAGAAAAGGGAGATGACCCAAATAGATAAAATCATGAATGAAAATGGAATTATTACAACCAATCCCGCAGAGATACAAGCAATTATCAGGGAATACTATGAAAAATTATATGCCAACAAACTGGACCACCCGGAAGAAATGGACAGATTCCTAAGCACCCACACACTTCCAAAACTCAAACAGGAAGAAAGAGAAAACTTGAACACACCCATAACCAGCAAAGAAATTGAATTAGTTATCAAAAATTTCCGAACAAATAAGAGTCCAGGACCAGATGGCTTCCCAGGGGAATTCTACCAGACATTTAAAGCAGAGATAATACCTATCCTTCTCAAGCCAATCCAAAAAATAGAAAGGGAAGGAAAACTTCCAGACTCATTCTATGAAGCCAGGATTGCTTTGATTCCTAAACCAGACAGAGACCCAGTAAAAAAAGAGAACTACAGGCCAATATCCCTGATGAATATGAATGCAAAAATTCTCAATAAGATACTAGCAAATCGAATTCAACAGCATATAAAAAGAATTATACACCATGATCAAGTGGGATTCATTTCTGGGCTGCAGGGCTGGTTCAACATTTGCAAATCAATCAATGTGATACATCACATTAATAAAAGAAAAGATAACCATGTGATCCTGTCAATCGATGCAGAAAAAGCATTTGACAAAATTCAGCATCCTTTCTTAATAAAAACCCTCGAGAAATTCAGGATAGAAGGAACATACTTAAAGATCATAAAAGCCATTTATGAAAAGCCCACAGCTAACATCATCCTCAATGGGGAAAAAGTGAGAGCTTTCCCCCTGAGATCAGGAACATGACAGGGATGTCCACCCTCACCACTGTTGTTGAACATAGTGTTGGAAGTTCTAGCAATCAGACAACAAAAGGAAATCAAAGGCATCAAAATTGGCAGGATGAAGTTAAGCTTTCACTTTTTTGCAGATGACATGATGTTATACATTGAAAATCTGATATATTCCACCAGAAGTCTGCTAGAACTGATACATGAATTCAGCAAAGTTGCAGGATACAAAATCAATGTACAGAAATCAGTTGCATTCTTATACACCAATAATGAAGCAACAGAAAGACAAATAAAGAAACTGATCCCATTCACAATTGCACCAAGAAGCATAAAATACCTAGGAATAAACCTAACCAAAGATGTAAAAGATCTGTATGCTGAAAAGTATAGAAAGCTTAGGAAAGAAATTGAAGAAGATATGAAGAAATGGAAAAACATTCCATGCTCATGGATTTGAAGAATAAATATTGTTAAAATGTCAATGCTACCCAAAGCTATCTACACATTCAATGCAATCCCAATCAAAATTGCACCAGCATTCTTCTCGCATCTAGAACAATCCTAAAATTTGTATGGAACCACAAAAGACCCCAAATAGCCAAAGTAATTTTGAAGAAGAAGACCAAAGCAGGTGGCATCACAATCCCAGTCTTTAGCCTCTACTACAAAGTTGTAATCATCAAGACAGCATGGTATTGGCACAAAAACAGACACATAGACCAATGGAATAGAATAGAAACCCCAGAACGAGACCCACAAACGTATGGCCAACTAATCTCTGACAAAGCAGGAAAGAACATCCAATGGAAAAAAGACAGTCTCTTTAACAAATGGTGCTGGGAGAACTGGACTGCAGCATGCAGAAGGCTGAAACTAGACCACTTTCTCACACCATTCACAAAAACAAACTCAAAATGGATAAAGGACCTGAATGTGAGACAGGAAACCATCAAAACCTGAGAGAAGAAAGCAGGAAAAAAACCTCTCTGACCTCAGCTGCAGCAATTTCATACTTGACACAGCCCCAAGGGCAAGGGAATTAAAAGCAAAAATGAACTATTGGGACCTCATGAAGATAAAAAGCTTCTGCACAGCAAAGGAAACAACCAACAAAACTAAAAGGCAACCAACGGAATGGGAAAAGATATTTGCAAATGACATATCGGACAAAGGGCTAGTATCCAAAATCTATAAAGAGCTCACCAAACTCCACACCCAAAAAACAAATAATCCAGTGAAGAAATGGGCAGAAAACATGAATAGACACTTCTCTAAAGAAGACATCCGGATGGCCAACAGGCACATGAAAAGATGCTCAACGCTGCTCCTCATCAGGGAAATACAAATCAGAACCACACTCAGATATCACCTCACGCCAGTCAGAGTGGCTAAAATGAACAAATCAGGAGACTATAGATGCTGGAGAGGATGTGGAGAAACGGGAACCCTCTTGCACTGTTGGTGGGAATGCAAACTGGTGCAGCTGCTCTGGAAAACAGTGTGGAGGTTCCTCAAAAAATTAAAAAAGAACCTACCCTTTGACCCAGCAATAGCACTGCTAGGAATTTGCCCAAGGGATACAGGAGTGCTGATACATAGGGGCACTTGTACCCCAATGTTTATAGCAGCACTCTCAGCAATAGCCAAATTATGGAAAGAGCTTAAATGTCCATCAACTGATGAATGGATAAAGAAATTGTGGTTTATATACACAATGGAATACTATGTGGCCATGAGAAAGAATGAAATATGACCCTTTGAAGCAACGTGGGTGGAACTGGAGAGTGTTATGCTAAGTGAAATAAGTCATACAGAGAAAGACAGATACCATATATTTTCACTCTTATGTGGATACTGAGAAACTTAACAGAAGTCCATGGGGATGGGGAAGAAAAAAAAAGAGGTTAGAGAGGGAGGGAGCGAAAGCATAAGAGAATCTTAAAAACTGAGAACAAACTGAGGGTTGATGGGGGGTCAGAGGGAGGGTAGGGTAGATGATGGGTATTGAGGAGGGCACCTTTTGGGATGAGCACTGGGTGTTGTATGGAAACAAATTTCACAATAAATTTCATATTTTAAAAAAAGTGATTGGATGAGAAAGCCACAGATCTAAAAACAATATTAAAAAATGACATATCTTTTCTAAGAGATATTGAGATACCCTAAATATTAAACTTATTTTGTTATATTCATAAACTAATAGCAAAAGATGCTCATCTAGATTGTATTAGGAGAAATAGAGAGTCCAAGTTCCATGTTTGGATGGGAGGAGATTTATGTGAATAAACATGTACCAGTGAATTCTAGAGGAGGGAAAAAAGGTCATCTATGAGAATCAGTGCTTTGAGATTATGATGTAAATGGAAAAAGCAGAATAAAATGTATATTACTTATCTTTTTGAGCCCAACGTGGTATACACAGAGAATGAAACAAAATAGTAAACAATAATGGTTTTATAATTAATCTAAGAAACGTTCTTGCTGTGTGATTACACGAATGTGAAGAGAGGACAGGAATAGAGGTGTCAGACATACAACCATCATGTTTGGGAGATATGCCTTGTTGCTGTGATTTGCATTGATTTGTAATCATGCAAGGTGGAGTTTTGTCTCTCTCTATCTTTTTTTTTTTTTTGCTTCAGCTTCTGCCTCCCCCTCTTCATTCTCCTCTTTGTTCCTCCACATGTGTTTGCTGTAGAAGTTGGATTTTGTGGTTCCAAGTATGATACACCATGAAATGAAACCCAGAAGGCTTGGAACCACAGGGTTAGTCAATGTGCTTAGTGCTGGAAGATATTGTGAAGGGATTCTCTTCTACATAGTTAAACATAGAGAGTAAAAATAAAGATAAAGCTTTGTAACTTTGAAATTGTTTTCTCTTTATAGCCTATTCTACAAACAATGAATCCATTAAAAAAATTTTTTAATGTTTATTTATTTTTGAGAGAGAGAGAGGGAGGGAGAGGCAGAAAGAGAGGGAGACACAGAATCCAAAGCAGGCTCCAGGCTCTGAGCTGTCAGCACAGAGCCCAATGCAGCGGCTCTCACTCACAAACCGTGAGATCAAAACCTGAGCTGAAGAGGGCCGCTTAACCAACTGAGCCACCCAGGCACCCCAACAATAAATCCAATTTGAACATAATTTTTAGGCAGATGCAGTACTGCTGAAAAAGATTTCTCTACTATATATTTGTAACATGATGTGCATTTATGCTTTGTGCAGTATACTCAGGGATTTGTTTCATGTAAATCAAGGTAATCTGTCTTAAATGTTATTTGACTACACACAGAGAAGGAAATTCTATATTTCTTAAGAGATACTTCTTTTCTTGGCCTTTATTTGAACTTTTAGCAAGTTCTAGCTTGCATTTAGGAAGAACTATTTTTGTGCTTAAAACATATTTAAGCCTAAGATATGTCAGTGAAAGTACCTTCAAATTTCCGAAATGTTTAAAGAAAATTAATTTTACTAAGACAGTTTTCTTTTAGTAACTTAAAATTTTCCTTTAATATTGAAAGCATTTTTGCCATAAATTTATGGACCAAAGAGCAGGAATTTTCAATGTTTGTAACTCATTCTTTCAGGTTAACACAATCCAGGTTCTTGGAGAATTTTAACTAGAAAAGTAACTTGAATTTTAAAATACTAGTTGGAGTAATGGTGGGAGAGACAGTATAGGAGTATAGGAAAAATTAATCAATTCATATAAAGCAGGAAATAAGACAAAAAAATTTAAGGAAAGAAAATTATCTTAAGAGAATTTCTTAAATTTCCAAGAAAATATCTTCGTGAATAATTAAATAATAATTTTTGGCATTTATGAATAATCTTTCAAATAATCTTTGTGTTGAGTTATAATTGGAGATATTAATAACTGCCAATAAAACTTGTGAAATATGGCTAAAGTTGTATGTTGAGGAATCTGTTGAGACTCAGATATATGTATCATAAAAAAGAAACTAAGCCTTCAATTTAGTAAGTTAGAAAAAGTTAGTAAGTAAACCCTCCAAAATAAGAAGGAAATATCAATGCAAAAGGAAGAAATTGAATAGATAATACACTTTTTAAATAAAGTTAAAAAAACATTATTTTAAAATTTTATAAACTAGGCCAACTCTGGCAACAATGATCAAAAGAATATACAAACAAATCGTATAGGGAATATAATTTAGGACATAACTATAAATTCAGTAGTAGTTAATAGAAATCACACTATGAAAAAAATTCAGCCTAATGTATCTTTAACATAGATGAAAAGGAAAATTACAAAATAAATTGGATTAACAAAGCCAGATCATGACTCAGAAATCATAGAAGAAAAACATTAGTGGTGCCATTGCACTAATATAAGCAATACATGAAGAAATTGTACCTGTCAAAAGAAGGAAGAGAGGTTAGAAAGAAGCACTCCTTTAGGAAATACTTAGCAGATAAATGTACTTTGTGACTAAGTGGTCAAGAAGGATAGGGCAAAAATAAAAGTTGATCTCACATTTCTAGCTTTGGGGATTTCAATATGGGGATCGTAGTTTAAGAACTGAAACAGGTCATATAGTACAGGAATACAGCCGTGGCTTGCTGTGAGAGAGAAAAAAAGTTAGGAGAGGCAGTGGGGTCTTCATAAGACATATTAAGATGAAGAGAAAGTAAACTGTTTCTTAGGTGCTCTGTGTCCATTCCCTTCTCTTCCAATTAATAAGCAAATGTTTCTCCAGATACTCATTGTCCCCTTTTAGTTAGCAGCAATGCTATTGGGGGGTTAATTACTTACAGGTATCCGGACTCATCCCTGCTTGTGAATGTTTTAATAATGGTCACTGATCCAGGCCTAAGACAGACTGGGATGATATCTCACTGACCTCCTAGTGAGCAAAGTTATATATTACTAGCCAAATCAAGGTGAAGCTGAGAACATTTGGTCCAAGATGGTAGGTTGGAAGTGTTCTCTCCAGTAGGAGTGCACAAAGTTGTAGCTTTTGCTATTTATTACAAGCAGCCATCTTGTGACCATGAAAGTACAATAAAATCAATACATGAAAAAGGGCAGAGGTGAGAAAATTAAAAACAATTGGTCTAGTTCCCTGATTTAACTGATTTCAAGCCTAAATATGGCTGGACGTTAAGTCATCCTATGTGTCAGTAAATCCATGAAATTGTTTAAGGCAGCAGAGTGTTGCTTCTTCTTGCTCCAAGTGTGTAATCTTGAGTCAACTTCATTATTTCACTAAGGGAAGTTATGTTCTTTACTTTGCATATGAGAACACACTGGGCTATTTACTTATGTGAATGACTAGTATAAAACTACAAGGATATTAAAATGTTTTTCAGATTTATTATGGGCAGTGTGCATTGCAAATATGCTTGTAGGAAAAATCTTATAGTGCAAAGGATGCTGTAAGAACCCTGTTTGCATTTGCTATTTTTAATTACTTTTAGTCTTTTTTTATGTGCTGCGTTTATTACATTTTAGAAATATGAGAATATGTATAAGAACAAAGTGTGCAGCATTCTAACAAGAATATAAACCTTATTCATATTAATGAAAAGAAATTCTCATAACAGGGAGCATTGAAACATTATAATTTATTAACTGACAGAAAACTAACAATAAGCTTCTACTCAGTCTTACATGTTTGTATCGGGTATTTCTCCTTTGTGTGAAAGGAAGAAAGACTGAGCTAGGTGTGTTGATTATGGAAATAAAAAGATCATTGGTTATCTTCTATATCATATGCTCATTACTATAGGTTGGCCAGCTTAGGTCAGCCATCTAAGAAATAGTTACATCACTCTGTTGTTTGATGAACTCATGTAAATTTACAATGAGTCTTATTTTGCAGTACTTATTTTGAGTCAGAATATTTTTCCTCAAGGGGCACCTGAGTGGCTCAGTTGGTTGAGCAACCAACTTCAGCTCAGGTCATGATCTCATGGTCCATGAGTTTGAGCCCCATGTTGGGCTTTGTGCTGACAGCTCAGAGCCTGGAGCCTGCTTAGAGTTCTGTGTCTCCCTCTCTCTCTGCTCCTCCCCTGCTTTCTCTCACTCACTCTCTCTCTCAAAAAAAGAAATAAACAATAAAAAAATTTTAAAAATTAGAAAAAAGGAATATTTTTCCTCAAATAAGAAATATATTTATTTCCATCATCCTTTTCCAAATATTTTTAATATGATACCCTTTGCCTTCATTTCAACTTGTTTATAGAGATAGTACTACTTTTCCATAGCCTGTACTAATATAATAAATGTAAAGCAACCTTAACTTTATTTTTTATATGGTTGTCAATCTGAATTGTGCTATATATAAAATGCCACACTTATTTTGCTATTCAATATATAAAAAGCTAATACATCAATTAATCTGTCAAATGACCAACAAGTAGTTTCCAACTGAAAAACACTATTTTGGGCACAGATGGTATGTATAAGAAATTTTAAGAAATATTAAGCTGGCCACAGACCATAATGACCTAGAGATTTAAATGTCAAGTAAATGGAGAATTTACAGGAACATTTAAAGTTTATTTATTGGATAAATTATAATTATAGTAAATATATAATTTCATATCTGCCTATTTTTGTAACAAGATTAAATATATATATTGAACAAATTTAAAAGACACTACTAAATATTAAGATAGATCCTTATTGATTAGCTAAATCTTTGAAAATAGAAGAGCGTATACACATGAGAAATAGAGTGCTAAAATATAATGCAGTAAAAACTGACAGAATTGAAAGAATAGACAAGTCAAAGTAATAGTCAGAAATTTCGACACATCATTCTTAATAATGGATAGAACAATTAGAAAATCAACAAGAATACAGTAGTCGTGATTAAAGTATCAACCATGTTGACCTAAGTATAGAATACTTCATCCAACAACAACTGAATACACATCCTTCACAAAAACATGTAGAATGTCTTCCAAGAGAGGTATTATACTCCATAAAACAAGCCTCCATAAATTACATAGGATTGCAATTATACAAAGAAATTTCTTGAACCGCACAAAATTAAATTAGAAATAAAATAGTCAAAGAAATTGCAAGGAGAATTAGAAAAATTCCAAACTGAAAATAAACAAAAACATGACATTAAAATTTATGGAATACGACTAGAGCAACAAAGAAAATTTTATAGTCTTAAATAAATATATCAGAAAAGAAAAAAAAAGTCTATTGGACAACGATACAACACCAAAAGCCCAATTTGTAAATTGGGTTGAATAAAAATTTCAAATTTTTGTACTTCAAAAAACACATTTAAGAAAATTGAGGACAAGTCACAGACTGGTAATAATGTTGTCAATCAGATGTCTGAAAGGGACTTTTACCCAGAATATATAGAGACCATTTATAATTCAATAAAAAGTAAAAAAACCCAATTAAAATTTGGGCAAAAGAATTGAATAAAAATTTCACTAAGGATATAGGAATTAATAATAAACACATGAAAAGATGTTCAAGTTAATCATTAGAGAAATGCAAATTAAAACCACAGTGAGGTGCTACCATACAAACACTAGAACGACAATTCTATACAAGACAGAAAATGTTACATTTGCTAGGATATGAAAAAGATGTAACTCAACATAGGTGGTAAAGATATAAAATGGTATAGGCACTCTAGAAAATGATTTGGAAGTTGAATTAACAGTTTCTTTTTTCTTTGTTTCTTTTTTTTTCTTGTTGTTGTTAATGTTTATTTATTTTTGAGAGAAAGACAGAGTGTGAGCAGGGGAGGGGCTGAGAGAGAGGGAGACACAGAATCTGAAGCAGGCTGCAGGCTCTGAGCTGTGAGCACAGAGCCCAGCACGGGGCTCCAGTCCATGAAATGGGGAATTATGACCCAGCCAAAGCCAGATGCTTAACCGACTGAGTCACCCAGGTGCCACAAATTGGCAGCTTCTTAAATGATAAACATAAAATGACCATACAACCTAGCAATTTGATTTCTACATTATCCTTCAAGAAAAACAAGAAAAATATCCATGCAGAGATTTGTAGCAGAATTTTTAGAGTAATTTTTTTTTTGAATAGCCTAAAAGTGGAATCATTCCAAATGTCCATCAACTAATGAGTGGCTAAACAAAATATCATATAGCATATAAATGAAGTCAGTAGTAAAAAGGAATAAAATAGTAATACAAATTACATACAAACACTAATAAACACTGAAACACGAATGAACCTCAAAAACACTGTGCTGAGTGGAAGAAGATGCAAAAGAGAACATGTGATTCCACTTCTATGTGAAGTCCAGAACATGTCAATTTATAGAAGCATGGCATTGCTCCTCTGGGGCTGGAGGTGAGGTGAGAGTGGTTGCACATGTGTGTAAGTAGCTGCAAAAAGGGTCTTTTGAAGTGCTGAAAATGTTCTAAAACTGGATTGTGGTAATGACTGCACAACCCTCTAAGTTTAGTAAAACATCATTGAATGGTGCACTTGAAATGGATGAATTTTGTCATATGTGAAATATACTTCAATAAAGCTATAGAAAAGAGGAAGAGTTAAATTTAAGGAACTGCCTTTTAGTAGACAGAACTAGATAATGCTATTAATTAATTATTTATTTTTAATATGAAATTTATTGTCAAATTGGTTTCCATACAACACCCAGTGCTCACCCCAAAAGGTGCCCTCCTCAATGCCCATCACCCATCCTCCCCTCCCTCCCACCCCCATCAACCCTCAGTTTATTCTCAGTTTTTAAGAGTCTCTTATGGTTTGGCTCCCTCCCTCTCTAACTTCTTTTTTTTTTTCCTTCCCCTCCCATGGTCTTCTGTTAAGTTTCTCAGGATCCACATAAGAGTGAAAACATATGGTATCTGTCTTTCTCTGTATGACTTATTTCACTTAGCATAACACTCTCCAGTTCCATCCACGTTGCTACAAAATGCCATATTTCATTCTTTCTCATTGCCAAGTAGTATTCCATTGTATATATAAACCACAATTTCTTTATCCATTCATCAGTTGATGGACATTTAAGCTCTTTCCATAATTTGGCTATTGTTGAGAGTGCTGCTATAAACATTGGGGTACAAGTGCCCCTATGTATCAGCACTCCTGTATCCCTTGGGCAAATTCCTAGCAGTGCTATTGCTGGGTCATAGGGTAGGTCCTTTTTTAATTTTTTGAGGAACCTCCCACACTGTTTTCCAGAGCAGCTACACCAGTTTGCATTCCCACCAACAGTGAAAGAGGGTTCCCGTTTCTCCACATCCTTGCCAGCATCTATAGTCTCCTGATTTGTTCATTTTAGCCACTCTGACTGGCGTGAGGTGATATCTAGTGTGTTTCTGATTTGTATTTCCCTGATGAGGAGCAGCGTTGAGCATCTTTTCATGTGCCTGTTGGCCATCCGGATGTCTTCTTTAGAGAAGTGTCTATTCATGTTTTCTGCCCATTTCTTCACTGGATTATTTGTTTTTTGGGTGTGGAGTTTGGTGAGCTCTTTATAGATTTTGGATACTAGCCCTTTGTCCGATATGTCATTTGCAAATATCTTTTCCCATTCCGTTGGTTGCCTTTTAGTTTTGTTGGTTGTTTCCTTTGCTGTGCAGAAGCTTTTTATCTTCATGAGGTCCCAATAGTTCATTTTTGCTTTTAGTCTGAAGGGAGTTCTCTGTGCCTCTTGGATTTCAATGCCTTTTTCCTTCCCCAGATCAGGCAAGTTCTCAGCTATGATTTGTTCAAGTACACCTTCAGCCCCTTTTCTCTCTCTTCTTCTGGAATTCCCATGATACGAATATTCTCTCGTTTGATTGCATCACTTAGTTCTCTAATTCTCCCCTCATTCTCCTGGATTTTTTTTATCTCTCTTTTTCTCAGTTTCCTCTTTTTCCATAATTTTATCTTCTAATACACCTATTCTCTCCTCTGCCTCCTCAATCCGTGCTATGGCCGCCTGCATTTTATTTTGCACCTCATAGCATTTTTTAGCTCCTCATGACTATTTCTTAGTTCCTTGATCTCTGTAGCAATAGATTCTCTGCTGTTCTCTATGCTCTTTTCAAGCCCAGCAATTAATTTTATGAGTATTATTTTAAATTCATTTTCTGTTATATTGCTTAAATTGTTTTTGATCAATTCATTAGCTGTAGCTATTTCCTGGAGTTTCTTTTGAGGATAATTCTTCTGTTTTGTCATTTTGGGTAGTCCCTGCAGTGGCTGTAAACTGCAGGGCACTTCCCCTGTGCTGTCAGGAGTAACTTGTGTTGGTGGGCGGGGCTTCAGTCAGACCTGATGTCTGCCCCAACCCACCGCTGGGGCCACAGGCAGACTGGTGTGTACCTTATCTTCCCCTCTCCCAGGGGCAGGACTCGCTGTGGAGTAGTGTGGCCCCTGTCTGGGCTACTTGCACACTGCCAGGCTTGTGGTGCTGCTTCGATGGGATCTGGCTTATTAGTAGGGGTGGATCTGCAAGGTGCACAAGGGTGGGAGGGGCAGACTCAGCTCACTTAGCTGTAGGTGGTCCCCTGAGGGAGGGGCCCTGCAGCACTGGGAGGGAGGCAGACCCCCCTGAGGGATGGATCCACAGAAGCACAGTGTTGGGCATTTGTGCAGTGCAAGCAAGTTTGGTGAGGGGAACTGGTTCCCTTTGGAATTTCAGCTGGGGGATGGGAGAGAGAGATGGAGCTTCCCAGCGCCTATGTCCCCTGCTGAGCTGAGCTGCCTTCCAGGACTCAACAACTCTCCCTACCTGTGTCCTCTCACCCTCCCCGCTCTCTGAGAGCAGAACTGTTGACTTTTAACATTACAGATGTTAATTTGAGCTGGCTGTCAGAACTCACGGAGTCCAGCCCCTCTGCCTTCCAAGCAAGACTTCGGGGGCTCTGTGGTAATGCTATTAACTTAATGGGAGATTTTAGTTCCCAACCTCTTAGCTAACTTTACTCCCCAATTGAAAAATCACTATGTAGATTTTTTCATTTTAAATATAGAACAATAAAATTTTGAATATTAAAACTTACATCTATTAGTGTCTGGTATAATTTGTTTTAAAATCATTGGGATAGAAAATATCAGGTAGAAAATTGTAGAGTTTCACACAAGTTAACCTAAAGATAAATAATTAAATAAGGAAATTTTGTTTGAATGATTTTCAAATATTAAAGGGATAAAAGCTTTCGGTGTTAAATGTTAAAAACTTCATGTAAGTCTGATAATTTATGTAACTTCTTACAGTCCCTCTTCTCTTACTAAAGCAAGATGATGAGAAGAGAATACAACTTACATGATACATTAAAAATATGGAAACACAAATAAAAGAATTAAATAATCACTTTTTTCAATTCACCGTTAAACAATCTTTTTGAAAATGTAGGGGTGACTGGGTGGCTCAGTTGGTAAGTGCTGACTTCAGCTTGGGTCATGATCTCATGGTTCATGAGTTTAAGCCCTGCATTCGGCTCTATGCTGACCACTCAGAGACTGGAACCTGCTTCAGATCCTCTCCCTGTCTCTCTGCCCCTCCCCTGCTTGTGCTCTGGCTCTCTCTCTCAAAAATAAAATAAGCATTAAAAAAATGTAATAAATAACTGGGGGATGCACATAGTTGTATGCTTGTAATAATTTATCCAGGTCTTTATTACAGAGGGTATTAAATGATTTTTGATTATTTTAAGTAAATTAATAATACTTCAGTACTTCATAGTTTGGGACAATGTTCGTAATTCACAACCTCATAGGATGTAAACTTCCAGTGCTTTTTCCAATAGTCTTTGCTTTATTTTCAGATTTCTGTCATTCTTTGATTTTCAGCCAGGTTTAAGATTAGATTACCTAAAAGATTGGAGAACTTTTTTTCTTTTTTTTTTGGTGAAGGGCTAGACAGCAAAGATCGCTGACTTCATGGATCTCTGTTGCAACTATTTAACTCTGCCATTGATCATGGACAATATGTAAATGTGCACCCATGTATGTACTCCATTAAAATTTTATTTATGAAAATCAGTGGTAGATAAAGTCTGGCCTGTGAGCTGTACTCTGCAGAACACTGGATTAAATTTAAAACACATTTAATAAGTAAAGAAACAGTAACAAACAAAAGTTTTATTTTTTTAATGCCAAACTATGGCAAAGTAATACGACCTCTCACCAGGTGTCCTAAACAGTGAGGAGGTGGTATTAATTTTCCATATATATACGTATATATATGTATATATACGTATATATACGTATATATATAATTATTTGGCAAATTTGAAGCATTTGAGAAGCACATTTAAGCTCTGAAAGAAAAAGAAGGGAGAACAAAATATACCTTACAGAAATGTTGAGGAAAGGACATCTTTAATGCTCCTTCACAGGACTTAATGGAGTTAAGATCATTGACCATAGAAAACTATCTAGCTGCTATTACTGCTACTGTTGCTATTATTATTTAAAATGTCTATTTATTTATTTTTAAGAGAGAGATAGAGCAAGCGGGGGAGGGTTAGAGAAAGAGGGAAACAGAGAATTCCAAACAGACTCTGCAGGGTCAGTGCAGAGCCCAACAGGGGGCTCAAACCCATAAACCTAGAGATCATGAACTGAGCTGAAGTTAGACATTTAAGTGACTAAGACACCCAGGTGCTCTCCCTTACTTTTCCTGTTATGAATGGATTAGCGAATTTGATCATGGAATGATCCAAACATCACAATAAAGACCTCCCCAGACCTTGTGCTCAGAAAGGAAGAAATAGAATTATCTCTATTTTGCAGATGACATGATTCAATATGTAGACATCCCTAGAAATTCCACAATAAAACTGCAAAAACTAATAAACAAATTCTGTGATGGCTAATTCACATATCAAAGAGATACATAGATAGATGATAGATAGATAGATAGATAGATAGATAGTTAATCTCTTATTGGTTCTCTTTCTCTGGAAAATCCCGACTAATACAGTGAGTCTCTTGTATTTCTGCATATCTTCTAGGCAGAAGCACTGAGAGTTTTTGTTCTGAGTTCCTTTTTCAAGAATTACAAATAGCAGCAAAATATACAATTAGTACCTCCATCTGGAACAGCAGAGGACAGATTTGTTTACTATCTAGTATAACATAATTGCTCCAGTGTAATAACGATCATTTGCCCAGCTACAGGGTAAAGAGCATCTTAATTTGCAGACCTATATAAAAGATTCGGGCTTCCTCTCCTATAACACAATCCACTCCATGTACAGTATTCACTTTATGATTACAGGATCATCACATCATCCTGGGGAAATGAAGACTCAGAAAACCAGAGCAAGAAAATAATGGTCCTCTGACTACTGCTATTTCTATAAGTAATAAACTGTGCTTTGTCACTGACACAGGGATCTCCTACATTCTCTCAGCATCCATGATATCTGCAAGTCTAACTTGTTAGTTTGAAAATAGTGTAAAAATCTCAAATGTTTCATAGTTCTTGATATGACCACCTATGCCTTATAGTTTTTATAATTGAACACAGCACATCATTTTATGCTATTGTAGATAATTTTTTAAAATTTTTTTCTTAAGTTTATTTATTTACTTAGAGAGGGAGAGATCACAAGTGGGAGAGGGAGAGAGAGAGAGAGAGAGAGAGAGAGAGAGAGAGAGAATCCCAATCGAGTGTGGGACTCGAACTCACAAACCATGATATCATGACTTGAGCCGAAATCAAGAGTCAGACGCTTAACAGACTGAGCCACCCAGGCACTCCCTATTGCAGATAAAATTAGGTTATATTTAGGCTAAAGTCCTAAAATAACAATAAGTAAAAACAGAATATCATGTCCTCTGAAAATAATGAAGACATCTAATTTAAATGAGAAAATGGTCTCATAGAATGCATTGTTGAGGAAGTGTGATATGCATAATTTTTATACTATACTTGTAAAGTGTATCCAAATATCTCAAATAAAACACAATTAGAGAAGCCAAATGAAATTTTCCCCAAGCAGAAGTTGAGCATATTAGAAGGTCAAAATGGTTGTTATGCACTTGGATAAAATGTCTACTTTTTCTTTGTAGTTGGGAAATGTGAGGATAAACCTTTCATGAAATGTTCTTGTAATATAAAGTATTAGTTACTGTTTTCTGTAGAGAGTTCCATTGCTCTATTGTGCCTCTGACAGAGTTCCTTTAATTTGATAAATGTGTTTGTGTTTAATGCAAAATAGTTAAACTACCTGAAATCCTTTATCCTCTGAGCTATTCTGAATTTACAGAGGCTTCTAAAAAAATACTGCTTGAGGCTGGGAACATTATGAATATTTCAGTGGAACTGAAGCTGTCAAAATATATGGGGGGAATGCTTGTTGGATATGTAGAATAAATGAATGGATCTATGACAATTGAAAATTATAACGCACCCTTCTAAACAGATTTGTTCTGTTTTGGAGACTTTACTGGGGAATGGAAATGGCAGGGCTACAGTAAGTTTGGGAAATGACAGCAAATTAAAGTTACTAAATGAATTCAGTAACATATGGTGAATAGAAAGAATATTAAACTTGAAAATATAAATACTAATATCTGTATAATATTGTGAATTATGGCTGGTAGAGGGAAAATGGCTCCGTCTATTTTGTATTCATGTTGCATATTTAACCCCATGATTAGGTAGAAATAAGGAGAAAAACTTTATGTGGTATAAAATGAGAGTTCTAGCAGGTGTCCATTGATCTTTGAATTCAACATTTATTTAGCACCTACTTTGTGCCAGCCACTGAGGGATTACAGACCATTATTAGCACTGGAGATTCAAAGAAGAGTATGACCTAAGGATATACAGGGCATGAAGGACAGGTAAAGGACGGTTAAGTATCCTCTGTGTGATACATACTAGATAACATTAAGCTTATATTGCTTAGAAGACACGCTGAAGATGGCTCCGACCAAGGCTGTCGTAAGAGGGATCTCCTGAACTGAGCTTCCAGGACAGGTAGGACCCACACAAGCACAGCGTAGTAGAAGGGAGGGGCAAGTGTATAGGCAGAGAAAAGAGCAAAGACATAATCCAAACTGGGATCTGCAATTAGTTACTTGTGATTATACTAGAGAATACAAATGACAATAAAGTAAACCTTGATCCAAACCTTGCTTCTGACACTGAATTAGTTACTCGGCTTTATCTGGTGTCCCATGTCTTTTCTGAAAAATAATGTGGGTAAATCAGTTCTTTAACATTTTTTCCAAGTCCAATTATTTACGATTCTTAAAAAAAAGAAGTTTGCTTGGAATACAACTATGGCCCAAAAGCCTGCCCCTAAAATGCTGTTAAGGTGTGATTGTTATCTTTGAAGTTAAAAAAACACACACAAAATTTTAAGGTTGGTGTACATAATCTAATCAGCTTTCCCATATCTTTATTTGATTTTCGCCCTGAAGCCAGGACCTCATGTTATCCAGGAACCACTCTATGAAGCCTCATTTGGATATACTTGCTGAAAGTGGGATCTCTACATCTTTAATCCTCTTATTTTCTCCTGCCCACCAAAAGAATATCTGTTCTATTGCTTATATCGATATTGAGTAATATGACACATTAATTCATAATCATTAAGTATACCAATTATATTGAAGAGTCTACCTTTACAACTGTATTTTGCAAGGGATTCCTAGAATAAACTATGGTTTAAGCCAGGTTGATACATTGTTAATAGTGGAGTGAGGTCATAATAATAGATGGTAGGAAAAAGATTGAAAATGTCAGAGGTTTTTAATGGCCCTCAATAAACATGCCACAAAAACATCCTTCTCTCTACCTATATCATAAGACAAGTTCTGATGTTTTCAACATTTGAAAGCTGCAGACATAACTCTATGGGGTTTGAGTTCAAACACAAGAATAAGAGATTCGAACATGCCAAAGAATCAAAAGACTGGGTTTGTGTTGTCTCTCATATTTACCACGTGTGTGTCCCTGCAATGGACTGAATGTTTGTGTCTTCTTAAATTCTTATATTGAAACCCTGTTCCCAGTGTGGTGGTTATTTGGAGGTGAGGAGTCTTGGGAGATAAGGTCATGAGGATGCATGGGATCAGAGCCCTTGTAAGAGTTCAAATTGCTATTTCACCCTCTTCCTGCCATTTGAGGAGATGCTGAGAAGTCAGAGTCCTGCAACCTGGAAGAAGCCTTTGACCGGAACCTGAGCATCATGCTCGCATCCTGATCTCATACCTCCAGCCTCTAGAACAGGAGAAATAATCTTCTTTTGTTTATCAGCTTCCTAGTTTCTGGTGTTTTGTGAGAGCAGCCTGAACTAAGATAGTCCTTAGGGAATCCACTCTTCCTTCCAGATTATGTTTCTTCTTTCCTTACAGTATAAAATATGTCTTTACTTCTATTATAATAAATCAAGAAATACATCTGGAAGCTCATTATAAAGTTTATAGAAAAATGTAAATACAACTTATCTTCTATTTAATTTTTATTTATATTTTAGTTAATATACAGAGCAATATTGGTTTCAGAAATAGATTATGTAATAACAGAAAAATATATCCAATGATGTAAAAAACACTGAATGAAGGACTATGGTTGAGAAGCTATTATGCCTCTCCCTCTATCCCAGAATCTTTCCTGGGAGAAGTGTGCTTTGAATGATGAGATGGGCTGTAAACTAGTTAAGGGCAGAAGAATCTGCCAGATTCTGTCACAAGGACAGAAAAGGTAAGAAAAGATAAGTTGGGAGGAGTTGGTTTAAAAAAAATAAATAAGTACTGCCTCTAGTGAGGAGTAGTACATATGGGAAGTGGTAGAAAGTGAGCAGTGGGTGACAGTGATAACATCAAAAGACAGATACTGGACTTTGAAGGTCATGTAAGACAGTCATTAAGAGGATATTCTGGGGAAAAGCTGATTGATTGGCTATTTAAAAGGGATACATGAATTGATGAGCAACTAGTATTTTTCAGCTGCCCAATGTTAGAGTACTATAAATCATGAAATTGCATGATTATGTCATCTGCATCCAACTTTTTCTAGAAGAACATGTGTGACATCACACTTCTGATCTCCTCCTACAAGATTCATTTGACATACTTGTTTAGGACATATAAATAGTCACAAAGGAGCTAAGGAAAAGGGAATGAGCCATTGCTGTACACATACTACAAAGCTTTAGTTAACTGAAAATTCTTTGGTAACTTGAGGACCACTCCTTCTCTGATGTTCTCAAGATATCTATTTACCCTTTCAAAACCCACAACATTAAAATGAGTCCAACATCTTTTAGGCCTTTCTGTGTTCTGGAGGCAATAAATACCTCATTTTTATAAATTTGCATCCATTTATGTCA